>NC_053394.1:425871487-426610237 GCF_905171765.1 Bufo bufo
ATGAAACCACTCACAGAAGGGATCCCTAGCGCGGAGGGAGCCCTACACCTTTCTCTAATACGTCTATCTAACCGTACTGCTAAAGACATTGCATTCTCCAAAGAATCTGGGTACTCATGAAAAGCAAGGGCATCTTTCAATCTCTCAGATAACCCCTGACAAAACTGACTACGTAACGCGGGATCATTCCACTCTGATTCGGTAGCCCATCTCCTAAACTCAACACAGTAAGCCTCTGCAATATGTTCACCCTGTAATAAATTACGTAATCTCGATTCCGCCATCGAGACCCGATCTGGGTCATCGTAGATTAATCCCACGGCCTTAAAAAATTCCTCCAGCGACCGGAGGGCCCGAGAACCGGGCGGCAGAGAAAAGGCCCAGGATTTCGCGTCCCCTTTAAGCAGAGAAATGATTATACCTATCCTCTGACTCTCATCACCTGACGACGATGGACGCAGCCGAAAATACAATTTGCAAGACTCTCTAAAACTGATAAAGTCATCCTTACCCCCTGCAAATCGATCAGGAAGAGCCACTTTTGGCTTCACACAAATTTGACCTGCACCTGATGCCATAGCATTCTGTCACAGTGTGACCGAACTACGCAGATCCGCAATCTCTATGGATAATCCCTGCATGCGGTCAACCAGTGCATCAATTGACGCCATCACAAAACCGCAGAGTAATGGCAGTCACAGTAGGGCGGGTTATAATGTCACGACGGACGGGGAACTCAGACACACAGATAAACCAACAACCAGGCTCTAGGCGAGAAGCAGGGGAAGGGTCACCTCCTAGCTAAACCCTGACCTCTTTCCCTGCACTGCTCAGCCCACATTCAGACCTTGAAGGTAGGAATGATGTGTCCTCGTGCCTGGGCTAAAACACTCTAGATTCCCTGAGATGGTGAAAAGGGGAAAAGGAGCAGCCTGCTCGCACAGAACCTGGATGGGAAAGATGACACAAACACAACCTAGACAGCAATCAACAAAAACTGAAACCACACTTATCTTTTCTGAGCTGGAACAGACAACCTTCCTTCCTTGCTTCCAAGGCCAGACTGATTTCTATAACCCGCTCAGAACACTGGACTAGAGTGATATTTAAACCAATGACCCCACCCAGTGCACCTGATGGGAGGCGGGTCCAGCACGACTCCAAAACAAAACTAAACTAAACACGTGCTGCTATTCTGGCCGACCTCCGCACATAGTCAGAGCAGGGCATGACAGCAAATCACTAGACCGAGCACAATCCAGACACAGAACAAGCAGGGAATGCTAAGTTTCAACTCTGAAGTGTGCAGAATAGTGAGTGCAGCTCTGTAGTATAATACAGGATGTAACTCAGGATCAGTACAGGATAAGTAATGTAATGCATGTACACAGTGACTCCACCAGCAGAATAGTGAGTGCAGATCTGGAGTATAATACAGGACAGGATAAGTATTGTATGTACACAGTGACTCCACCAGTAGAATAGTGAGTGCAGCTCTGGAGTATAATACAGGATGTAACTCAGGATAAGTACCTGATAAGTAATGTAATGTATGTGGCCCGACAGTTTATTTTCAAGTTAGTTAAATATCGATGTCTTAATGTTCAGGCCCCCTCGCTAATGTGATCTAATCTTACTGTATTCTAAAGTCTCCTGATGTGTCTGGGATTCGAACCCACAACCTCCAATGTATCAGTGGCAAAGCATTTACCCTCACAACCATAAAGGAGGCATTGCAACTGACTGAAAAAATTTGATACTTCTACTGTTATAGCTGGCTAAGTGTACATCTATACATATGACAGCTGCCCCAACACACCCAGCACTGCTATATCTCTATATGACAGCTATCCCAGCACACTCAGCTCTGCTATATCTCTATATATGAGCAGCTGTCATGTGTATAGATGTACACTTAGCCAGCTATAACAGTAGAAGTCTCATAATTTTTCAGTCAGCAGCAAGGCAGCTTTTATGGTCTAGTGGTTAGATGCTTTGCCTCTGATACAGAAGGTCGTGGGTTCGAATACAAGCACTGACTCCATATATGGACATACAGGGCGGTACACAGGAAGAGGCTGCATCGCATCGCTGACATGGAGGTAAGTAGAAGTGTTTATTTTATTTTTTTTAATACCCGACTGTTACTGCCATGGGGGGAGCGGGGGGCACTTGATACTGGCACATGGGGGGAGGGAGGTTGGTACCTGACCTGATACTGGCACCTGGGGGGAAGGGGGGTTGGCACCTGATACTGACTGGCACATGTGGGGGGGGGGAGGCACCTGATACTGTGGATGGCACTGTTTAGGGGAGGGGGATCTGTGTATGGCACTATTTAGGGGAGGGGGGATCTGTGGATGGCACTGTTTAGGGGAGGGGGGATCTGTGGATGGCACTGTTTAGGGGAGGGGGATCTGTGGATGGCACTGTTTAGGGGAGGGGAGGGGGATCTGTGGATGGCACTGTTTAGGGGAGAGGGATCTGTGGATGGCACTATTTAGGGGAGGGGGATCTGTGGATGGCACTATTTAGGGGAGGGGGATCTGTGGATGGCACTATTTAGGGGAGGGGGATCTGTGGATGGCACTGTTTAGGGGAGGCGGATCTGTGGATGGCACTGTTTAGGGGAGGGGGATCTGTGGATGGCACTATTTAGGGGAGGGGGATCTGTGGATGGCACTATTTAGGGGAGGGGGATCTGTGGATGGCACTGTTTAGGGGAGGGGGATCTGTGGATGGCACTATTTATGGGAGGGGGATCTGTGGATGGCACTATTGAGGGGAGAGGGATCTGTGGATGGCACTATTTAGGGGAGGGGGATCTGTGGATGGCACTATTTAGGGGAGGGGGATCTGTGGATGGCACTATTTAGGGGAGGGGGATCTGTGGACGGCACTATTTAGGGGAGGGGGATCTGTGGACGGCACTGTTTAGAGGAGAGGGATCTGTGGATGGCACTGTTTAGGGGAGGGGGATCTGTGGATGGCACTGTTTAGGGGAGGGGGGATCTGTTGATGGCACTGTTTAGGGGAGAGGGATCTGTGGATGGCACTATTTAGGGGAGGGGAATCTGTGGATGGCACTATTTAGGGGAGGGGAATCTGTGGATGGCACTATTTAGGGGAGGGGATCTGTGGATAGCACTATTTAGGGGAGAGGGATCTGTGGATGGCACTATTTAGGGGAGGGGGATCTGTGGATGGCACTATTTAGGGGAGGGGGATCTGTGGATGGCACTATTTAGGGGAGGGGGATCTGTGGATGGCACTAATTAGGGGAGGGGGATCTGTGGACGGCACTGTTTAGGGGAGAGGGATCTGTGGATGGCACTGTTTAGGGGAGGGGGGATCTGTTGATGGCACTGTTTAGGGGAGGAGGATCTGTGAATGGCACTATTTAGGGGAGGGGGGATCTGTTGATGGCACTGTTTAGGGGAGGAGGATCTGTTGATGGCACTGTTTAGGGGAGAGGGATCTGTGGATGGCACTATTTAGGGGAGGGGGATCTGTGGATGGCACTATTTAGGGGAGGGGGATCTGTGGATGGCACTGTTTAGGGGAGGAGGATCTGTGGATGGCACTGTTTAGGGGAGAGGGATCTGTGGATGGCACTATTTAGGGGAGGGGGATCTGTGGATGGCACTATTTAGGGGAGGGGGATCTGTGGATGGCACTATTTAGGGGAGGGGGATCTGTGGATGGCACTATTTAGGGGAGGGGGATCTGTGGATGGCACGGGGGGGGGGCCCATACATTTTTTTTGCTATGGGGCCCATGCATTTCTAGCTACGCCCCTGCTTCAGCCTCAATTGGTTGACAAGCAAGCAGCACCTCCAGAACTCCAGGACGAACCATTCCCTGTGAGCATAACTGTGAGTAACATCCAGAGACCAGGAGAAGCCAAATTCCTCCTCAGCTAGTCAGTCCCATACACAGCAGAAGATAGACAGAGCAGAAGACAGATTCCTGCCATATTCTCCAGGCACATGATAGATGCAGAAGAGATATTGATCCCTGCCATACATTGCCAATACCTGCTGGGACCAGAGACTATTGCTGTAACTCATATGGATTAATGCTGCCTCCAGTAAAGACAAGTTGAATTATATCCCAAATCTGGATCTCATTTACTGCTATTAAAACCCTCAATTACTCCTACTAGCAACACACTCATTTATTGCAAGTGAGCCAGGATCCAGGAGTCCAGCCGTACCAAGGTAGGAGACACCGTTGACACTATACCTACTACTACACAGAGACATTACCCCACTCTGGCATTCCTAACCTGGTACGTGAGTTGCAACACCTTAAAGGGTCCTGAGACTGTACCCTGCGCACGCTGCAATTGGCGTCACAAACAAAAAAAAATAGACTATTATACCCATATCCGGACCCACTGCATATTTTGGCGTCCGCCTAACCGTACCACGGTCCGGCTCATTGCATTTTTGGCGTCACGAACAGGATCGAGCTGTGTGCCAACAGAACCGGATCCAATTGTGTGCCAACAGAACCGGATCCAATTGTGTGCTTAACCGGATCGAATTGTGTGTTTCACAGTACTGCAAGATCTACAGATTGTGCAAATAACCTTGAAAATTGACTTTATTGCTTTGTTGCTGTGCCAGAAAGCGCTAAACGGGCGCTTTAGCATTCCAAGGGTTAATTCGCCATATTTGTAAAATGGCGCTGCTTCTTCATGCCCAGAAGCGGGAAAACACAGGAACGCCCTCTCAAGAGCGCGAAGATGTCGAATACGCCCCCCTAGAAGCGGGAATACTAAAGACTGCCCACCATGAACTTTACATTGTGAGCCAAGGGAATGCAGACTCCTCCCTCTGGGCTCCACCCTTACCTCCTGCACTCTTCATGAACGAGGAAGCAGTGAAGATGGCGCTCCCTCAACCTAAATGGGACCAGATGGCAATACAGGGAGAACTCGTCTACGAGCCCACTGTGCCTGAGATTCGGGTTTCCCAGCTCGTGAGAAGAGATGGCCCCTGCGCATTTAAAGCATCTCCAGAGCCAGCGCCTGCTGTAAACAAAGACGGGACAGCCGCCGCTGATTTACCCGAGAAGGCCGCTGTTACCGCTCCAGTCCCCGCGGAAGAAGACAGGACTCCAGTCAAGTCCTTGGAGGCTGTGGATCCCTCTGCTTCCATTGCTGTCAGCGCTAAGGGCGAGACGTCACGCAAGATGGCCGCCGACGCTGAACCTGCTCCCGCGGAGGATGCCGCTGACGTAGCTGCCCAGGCTTCAGACCAGCCTGCACCGCAGACGGCACCTGAAGCTCCAGATGACCACTAGGAGGCACTGGAACCGGCCGCCCGGCCGCGACATCAGGTAGGAGCAGCCGCGCTCCCTGAGGCCCAGGCCCGGTCCGTACCTGCCCCTGCATCGCTCCCTGCGGGTCCCGAAACTACTGCGCCGCCCAGTTCCACTACTACATAACCGGGATGCCTAAACCCCGAAGTCCCATGGGAAATCACTGCCTACGCCCAGACGGCGTGGGATTACAAGTCCGCCATAGAGGAATGGGTCAAGCAAGTGGTAGACGACCCCCAGCCAGGAGAACCCAAACTCACCATGCGCACTGGGACTGTCCTATGGTTCTCCGTTGAAAGGGGAGTAGGGTTCCTGCAAGATAGCCGCTCCGGGTCCGAAATCTTTGTGGGCCGCTGCTCAGTTAAGCGACATTATCTGCCGCACTCCCGTCATAACTTGTACGCAGGGGATCAGGTGGAATACACCCCTATGCGTTCTGTTCAAAGACCTGGCAGGAAGACCCAGGCTCTGCAGGGAAGGTCCGTTCTCTACAAGAAACCCCAGATGGCAGGTTGCGTTTTAGGGAACAACCCCAGCCAGAACCTGCACTACTTATTCCGGACCTGGCCGCACCACCAACACTACGGGTGGGCCAGGTAAATAATTCAGTGCTGACATTTAACCCCAAGGTGCAGCCCTATGTACTGCCCTGGAAGCAGCCTCAAGCACCTTCTGTGTGTCTACCAGAGCCCCTTCAGCCAGAGGTTTTGAGCCCCTCTGCACCGGCTAGGGATCCTGGCTTGCAGCATGTCACAGCTGCATTCTCCAGGCTGTATGCGCAGCCAACTCCAACAACCACCACCAGAGGTCAGTGGCGCACAACAACTGCTGCGACGATGAGCTACCAGAGGCAGGAGCGCCCCCTTATGCGCTTTAGTAGCTCTAGTAGCGAGGAGGACATGGATGCCCTCCTCTAAAATGTGTCCTCTGTAACAAGGTAATGACATTTGGGAGCCACGTCGTGGACTATTCCTGACGGGTGAGGACCCGTTGGAATTGTGTGTTTTAACGTTTTTATTCCAGGTTGCCCTAGTTTGTCCTCACCCTGATGGTCATGCGTGGTAAGGACTCCCCCCATCAGCATTAAACCCCTCACGTCCAAGTTCATCGTTTTACCCCCTTTCTCAGGTTACTTGATAACCTCATGGAACTTACGTTCTTTTATACAGTACAGACCAAAAGTTTGGACACACCTTCTCATTCAAAGAGTTTTCTTTATTTTCATGACTATGAAAATTGTAGATTCACACTGAAGGCATCAAAACTATGAATTAACACGTGGAATTATATACATAACAAACAAGTGTGAAACAACTGAAAATATGTTATATTCTAGGTTCTTCAAAGTAGCCACCTTTTGCTTTGATTACTGCTTTGCACACTCTTGGCATTCTCTTGATGAGCTTCAAGAGGTAGTCCCCTGAAATGTTTTTCACTTCACAGGTGTGCCCTGTCAGGTTTAATAAGTGGGATTTCTTGCCTTATAAATGGGGTTGGGACCATCAGTTGCGTTGAGGAGAAGTCAGGTGGATACACAGCTGATAGTCCTACTGAATAGACTGTTAGAATTTGTATTATGGCAAGAAAAAAGCAGCTAAGTAAAGAAAAACGAATGGCCATCATTACTTTAAGAAATTAAGGTCAGTCAGCCGAAAAATTGGGAAAACTTTGAAAGTAAGGGCTATTTGACCATGAAGGAGAGTGATGGGGTGCTGCGCCAGATGACCTGGCCTCCACAGTCACCGGACCTGAACCCAATCGAGATGGTTTGGGGTGAGCTGGACCGCAGAGTGAAGGCAAAAGGGCCAACAAGTGCTAAGCATCTCTGGGAACTCCTTCAAGACTGTTGGAAGACCATTTCAGGTGACTACTTCTTGAAGCTCATCAAGAGAATGCCAAGAGTGTGCAAAGCAGTAATCAAAGCAAAAGGTGGCTACTTTGAAGAACCTAGAATATGACATATTTTCAGTTGTTTCACACTTGTTTGTTATGTATATAATTCCACATGTGTTAATTCATAGTTTTGATGCCTTCATAGTCATGAAAATAAAGAAAACTCTTTGAATGAGAAGGTGTGTCCAAACTTTTGGTCTGTACTGTATGCTGCTATTAGACATTTTATACCTCCTTGGATTACAATTAACTTTTACCTGTTTCCAGAGGATTCTACTACTTCAGGCACTTCAAGTCAAAGGACTCAAGTTATTTTGAGCCTACCCTTGCATTAAAAATTTGCACTACTTTTACTAAAAATGTTTACCGCAACATAAAAGCTTGCACCCAAAGAAAAGACTCAAACGATACCTGAGCTCTTTGTGATTTCATACTATGTGATATTTTTGCACTAATTGTACCAGTTACCTGTTATGCAACGTTTAAGATAACATGCCCATTGTGTGTATTCTCTCCTAGGTGCCGCAATGTGACCTTCCTGCACTATTTGTGATGATTGCACTTACCATTGCACTTAACCGAAAATGTAGCAACTTACTCTTGTATGCCTTATTTGACAGCTCTTGTTCTCTCCTTCCTTTATACGGACTGCCTTCATACGGACGCTTAAAACTAATGGCCTACACCCGGTCATATATACCCATAGGTACCCAGGGTAGGACCAAGTGGTTAGTCCTGGCAGGTCCAGTAATTGCACAGGTACCCCCGCTGCTTTGGGAATCGTCAGAAGTCCTAGACTGCTCCTTCCCGCTTGTTTCATGTTCAGGATTGTTCCCATCCTGAGGTGTCTTATTTCCAGGAGATCCATGGGATTATACTACGCTCCTCCTGTGACATTGCCAGAAGTTCATGGAGACGGTAATACCTCCCCTTCTGAGCCTTTTTGCCTAAGGTAAGGCACCTCAAACCTTAGAGCCACAATTTAGCTACCCTTAGTCACCATAGTGATCGCGCTATAAGCCAAATTTCTCAGGCTTTGGTGCAGGAAAGGGAATACAGGATAAAGCCACCCTTTCATTTGCGGGCATTCCATTACATAATGGTGGGATTACAGAGTAAAGACACCCCCATGCTTTCTTTGGTGTTTACAGCGCTTAGAACACTTCAAAGTCGGTCAGTAATGTTTGCTTAGTGCAGTATTTAGGTTCACTGGTTATACCAAGAGAAGGAAACTGTGTGTTGGACACCTTACTCTAGCGGGCAGGAACCTGGGGAAAGCCGTTCTATGTTTGTCTTTGTATGTCTTTATATGTAATTCACGCAGCACTTTGTATTTTATTGGGTACCTCAGAGCTGATTCCTCCTCTCCCTTGAGGACGGCTTAACTCAAAGTAAAGGGGAATGTAACATCCCAGAGTTATGTTACTAAACTCTTTTTCCCCGCTACTATTTGTTGGTAACATGTGCCTTGTGATCTAATGTGATTTTATTTAATATTCCTCACAAATGTGCATTGAAAGCCTTGTTTGAATGTACTTTACTGTAATTTCCATGTACACCAGCAGGTGGCAGCAATGTTTAGCCAGGTCTTAGTTCAGTTTAGCATATCTAGACTGGAATAGTACATTCCAGTTTAGCTCCCCCCTCTTTGAGCAGAGTGGGCTCGCCAATGTCCTGCCTCATGGGGAGGAAAGGAAGTTCAGTTAGTGTGTGCCAGCCACCCCGGCTAGGGGAAGGCTGTGCTGGTAGGAGCTCCCAGTTCTAGGGATCCCAACCCAGGATCGAGTCTCGGCTGAGACCAAAGATCTTCATGCCCAGTCTGAGCCTTCAGCCTCAACTGGTTGACAAGCAAACAGCACCTCCAGAACTCCAGGACGAACCATTCCCTGTGAGCATAACTGTGAGTAACATCCAGAGACCAGGAGAAGCCAAATTCCTCCTCAGCTAGTTAGTCCCATACACAGCAGAAGATAGACAGAGCAGAAGATAGATTCCTGCCATATTCTCCAGGCACATGATAGATGCAGAAGAGATATTGATCCCTGCCATACATTGCCAATACCTGCTGGGACCAGAGACTATTGCTGTAACTCATATGGATTAATGCTGCCTCCAGTAAAGACAAGTTGAATTATATCCCAAGTCTGGATCTCATTTACTGCTATTAAAACCCTCAATCACTCCTACTAGCAACACACTCATTTATTGCAAGTGAGCCAGGATCCAGGAGTCCAGCCGTACCAAGGTAGGAGACACCGTTGACACTATACCTACTACTACACAGAGACATTACCCCACTCTTGCATTCCTAACCTGGTAGGTGAGTTGCAACACCTTAAAGGGCCCTAAGACTGTACCCTGCGCAGGCTGCAATTGGCGTCACGAACAAAAAACATAGACTATTATACTTATATCCGGACCCACTGCATATTTTGGCCGTACCACGGTCCGGCTTATTGCACATGCGCAGTGTCAGCCGGTGATCAGCTAACTCTGCTGTGAAATTTCCCTACCCCGTCGTTGTGCGCCTGCGCGGCGCGGCACACCTCCTCACGTCATGTCCGGTGCGGCCGGAAGTGACGAGGGTAGGGAAATCTCACGAGGTAGGGAAATATAACGGAACACCGGCTCTCTCCTCCCCAGGGAGAGAGTGGGTTCTCAGGCATGAGCGAGGGAAGCAAGCCCCAGGATCCTGTTTCTAGTGGCAGGCCATCGGGGGACAGGAGGAGCCAGCGTTTGGCCTGTATGGAGGACTCAGGGGTAAGAAGATCTGGCAGGAGTCGCAGCAATGTGGCTTCTGTCTCCCCTGAGACAGTAGGAAGAGCCACAAGGCTGGATCCACTAAGGACGACCTGAATGCCAGCTCAGGTGAGAGTGGCCCTTCCGGGGGAAAAGTGAAAGCCGAGTGTTCACTGAGGTGAAGCAGATCTTGAGGAGGAAGGCTGGGGCGTACTGAGGGCCCGGGAGTCCATTTCCACCTAAGGCTCCCGGGTCATGAGCCACCTCTGTGAATATGAAGACACAAGTGAGACCCTGAGGAGGTTCCGGGAGGAGCTGCACGGCTTGAGGGCTTATGCTGAAGTGGCCCCCAAGAGGAAGAAGCAGGGGCTGCAGAACCAAATAAAGCAGCTTCAAGCTGAGATTGGCGAGTTGGAGGAAAGAAGAACTGTACTCAGAGAGAAAAGTGGCCCGTTTAAGGAGAAACTCCTAAACGAAGATCGTTTTCAGAAGATGGCAGAGGAGAAGGAGTGAAGGCAGATGGGGCTGCAGCCTGATAGCCAGGTGGAGAAGGACCAAGCAGTCAAGCAGGATCATGATGGTGACCAGCAAGATCCACCTGGCAGCCTGCAGGAGCAGCAGCAGGAGGTTCCGTATAGTGGGCCCCCTGCATGCCAAGCAGCAATGTCACCCAGCTGCGGCTCTGGTGGCTCGGGGGATGAGTGTGAGACCTATAGCCCAGGAGGGGCCCTCATGAAGGAGCTCCTGGAGTCCCCAGTGCATTTCTAGGACTTGTGCTTTGGTGTTGAGCTGCCACAGGAGACGCCTGGGGAAGGAAAAAATAAAAAAGCTAAGAAGACCAAGCTCCAGGAGCAGGTAAGATTTGTATTCACACCTCTCCCTGGGAACCCCAGGTCGTCCGCAGGGCCAGCTCACTGTATTAGCCCCTCTTCTCAGCCCAGCCCGTGTCCTGCAGTGGACTCGGTGCAGGAGAGAGGGGAGAGTGAGGTATCCAATATGGTGGTGAGCTCTGTCTCTGTTTGCAGTAACAGGGATAGAGCTGGTGCGGCACTGGCTGAAAATCCGGACAGGAAGGTTACCACGGGGGATAAGAGAAAAGGCTCTGGCACTGGAATTTGCTCCCTGATGGGGGAAGGGGGGGGGGGGGGGTAACGGCTCCACGCCAGAGTTGGCTGCGAGAGCTCCGGTGGCTCCGACCGCTGATGATGCTGTTTCCTCACGGCAGCAGAGGCTTGAAGGAGCTGCCGGGGCTTTGACGGTTCCACCTCCCAATAAAGGACTAGAACTGGGACTAAAACCTTTGTTTTGTATTGGTGCTGCTGGTCCAGATGAGCGGCGCCATGAAAGAACAGATCAGCAGCGTCTGGGTTCAGATCAGCGGCGCCCAAAAGTTGTGAAGAATAGTACTGATTAAGCGGAGAGCAATGATAAAAGTGGCGTTGGGGCTGCTTCTAAACAGGGTAAGCATGCTGACTGGCCCCTACACAAGGGGCTGGCGGCCTGTCTATTGGAGGCAGCTCTGGCCCCAGGGCCCAGTGATGCTGAGGTATCAAAGCTTACACCAAAACACACCGGTTCAGCCAGTATGAGTGAGGGAATGAGTGGGGGGGGGGGATGTTTTTGTTAATAAAAATGTGTCTCGGGATTCGGATGGTGGAGTGAGTGGTGGTAGGAAGGAAGGGTGGGCACAGCATCCGTTATAAGTGAGGCTGGTTTGGTGATGGAGGATATGGAAGTTGGTGGTGGAGGGTCTTTGGTAAGTGGGCAGGATGTGGGACTTGGTCCTGTTGCCGCTCCGGCTGTGGCAGATCCTGTGCGCAGCTATGCTAATGTCGCAGCCAGGGGAAATAGGGGACCCTCCTTGTCCTCTGGCTCTGGGGATGGCGTTTTGCAGCAGCGTCTTCTGGAAGCTCTAAAGAGAGGGGAGAGAACAATCAATGTATAGGGTAGGGAGGTTGATCTATCCTTCTGGATAGAGAGGCATGGCCTCTCAGCCTTCCGAGAGGAAAGGAGCAGGGAGACCACATGGTCACTCCCGACAGCTAGGCAAGGTAGTCTCCGTAGGAATGTGGTCTGTCTGAAATAGAGGGGCAGTGATACATGTCCTTCAAGATCAGAAGTAGTTGAGCTCCTGCTAAAGATGGGCTTCAAGGCGACTGACATCTACGCCTTGATACATCCCTATGGGGCCCCCGATTTCGATGTCAGCTTTGTTCGGCCGGAGGGGCTTGAGCTCTTCTGGTCTAACTATGAGGTGGCAAAGTGGCAAAGAACGAGCCCAGCTGGCAAGACTTTGCCGTCCAGGCAGTGTCTCATCAGAACAATGTCAAGAAGGTGACCGCTTTAACCCGTAACAAGTCACCCTTGTGTATTGACATCATGACGTGGTTTGGCCGATATGGCGAGGTGGTGGAGGTTCCCAAGAAGAACAGGGATGAATATGGCATCTGGTCTGGGGCCCCGGACGTTTATGGATGGTAAAACTTAAGCTTTCAGGAAACACGGTTACCCACATACCATCTGCAACCTTCCTTGGAAGGGATCGCATCCAGATTTTCTACCAGGGTCAGCCGAAGCTCTGTCACAGATGCGGCAGCCCCACACACTTAAGTGCTAACTACACTGTACAGAAGTGCGCGCTGTGGGAGATAGGTAATCTCGCTGCATCATGTGCAGAGATTAGGTGTCACTTGTGTGGTGACTTAGGTCACCCATTTAGTCGCTGCCCTCATTTCTTTTGCCAATACGGTCAATACCCCAGCGGGAGAAAGCCGTGAGGTCAATTCTACTGGGGGGAGAGGCTGGCAGATTTGAAGAAACAGAGGGGCCAGGGAGAAAAAGCGAACAAAAGACGCCTGCCCAACTGAGGCGTCAGGAAAAACGCCAAAGGGAGAGGGAGACAGGCAACTGGGGGAACAAAAGTATGGACGGGAAAAGTGGGGGATGGCAAGAGAAAAAGCAAGGTAAAAAACATATAGGGAAAAAGGGAGATTTAAGGTCTTCTCCCACCCGTCAGATGCCAAAGGAAGGTACAACCAACCCCCCTCTGATTAGTCTCTCAAACCGGTTACAAGCCATCGGTGACACCTCCCCCTCTTTGGGGGAGGGATCCAAGGGAGAGGTTCCGGGAGTTGCGGTAACACTGGGGCCTGCGGGGGATGCCGAGCCTCCTTCTCCTGGGGAAAATATGTCCTCAGGGGTGGAGGCTGGCCTGGAGTCAGAGCACAAGGACGGAGGTGAGATGGACACATCTGTTTCTTTGAAAGGGGGTAAGCTATCATCTGATGGAAAGAATGGCATGGGCAGTGGGAAAAAGAAAGCCATCTAATTCAATCACCCAGGATGGCGGCACCCACTCCGTTGACGCTGGCGTCCATTAATGTAGCCAGCATTAAGTCAGATACGGCTAGATTTGCGGCCTTTGATTTTTTTAGCCGGGTTGAAGCTGACATTTTATTTTTGTAGGAGACCAGGCTGCCAGATTTGGCGGCCGTATTTAAAGCTAAAAGGGAGTGGAGGAGCGGAGCCTCCTACTGGTCTCTTGTGGCCAAGCCGTATAGCGGGGTGGCGGTCCTTTTTACCGCACTGGTAGAATGCCGACGGGTTATTCAATTAGAAATGGGGAGGTGTCTGATCTTGGATGTCCTCATGAAGGGAAAAGAACTTTGTATATTTAAAATCTATAGTCCCCAGTCCATATGGGACCGGAAGTGTCTCTTTATGAGGATCAAGCCCTATCTTTTTGCAAGTCGGCAGGTGGTCTTTGGAGGGAACTTCAATACTGTCACGAGGTCCCAGGATAGGGGAGGTTCCAGGGATAGCTGACTTATGACAGCTTCGCGCTCTATAGTATAGCTAGTGAGGCTCGCCTGGTGGATGTCCACATCCGACACACCCTAGGCCACCCGGGGTTCACCTATCATAGGGGTAGTTGTATTTTATTTAAAGGAGGAAGCCGTCTCTTCAGCCGTGTCTGCTGTGGAGGTGGAGTTCCCCGACCACTGTCTGATTTTGTTTTCTCTGAATGTCACAGAGACCCCCTGGATGGGAAGAGGCTACTAGAGGCTCAATTAATCTCTCTTGGAAGAAGCGGAAGCGAAAATAAGACAGTACTTTGAGGATTTCGTTCAGAGCCAGGTACCATTGCTGGATCTCTGCAGCAGTAAGTCTGAGTGGTGGGAGATGTTCAAGGAAAGGATAGGGAGATTCTTCCGCCAGCTCTCGAGCCTCAGGAGTCTGAGTAGGTACCACCTGTATCAGGGCCTGAGGAGGAAACTCGAACATCTTGTATCGACTGGGGGTAGCCGTGAGGAGATCTCCAGAGTGAAGTCTTTGCTTATGAGGTGTCAGTACGATAGACACGCATCTTTGGTTTTTGAGAAACTGCAGGATGTCAGTGAGTAGTAAGATTGTGTCAGGACTGATTGATAGTACAGTGTCACGGTGGGGAGTGGGGGAAACTCCCCACCGTACGATAAATGGGTATGTAGGGAAGCAGCTAGGCCAGGATGCCGGATTCAGGGAGCAGGTCACCTCCCAAAGCGTCCCTAATCCTCGCCCTAACTCCTCACCGTATGAGCGGACCTAGATGATAGGATGGCTCATACCCAGGATACCTAGGACCCTGAGTCGCCCTGATAATCCCTCACAGGGGAGAGATAACCTGTTCGGCCCAAGACATAGAAGAACAGGAGTCTCAACCGGCCTAGTAGCAAGAAGAGGAAGCCAAGTGGAATGGCAGGTAAGTATCCAGTGGCAGGGATAACCACTGAACCAAGAACCAAGGAAGGCATGGTAAGTTACCTGCCGCAGCTGCTGGACGACACAACAGAAGACCACACCAAGGTAAACTGGAACCCATACAAACTCACTGCGATCCAAATACCAAACGGATGCAGTACGTACTGACACACAGGAACCACACTCCAGCAACAACTCACAGACTTGACATATGGTTCACCCCTCCGGGAAACCATGAGACCCCCTTCCGGAGGCCACAACAGACAAACAGGGGAACATCTAGCATCTATGCCGGACAGAATACACCAAACACTGACCAGACACGGAACAACAACTAGACGTACAACAACCCCAGAACACACACCCAAGGCCGGATTAAGAGCATCATGGGCCTGGTAATGAAGAAAATGAAAACGCAACGCAGAGCAATTTTTTATAACACAAATAAAGTGCATCTGTCCTATGTTTTATGCATATGAAATCACCAGCATAGCTGAATAGATGTTGATGTCTCGATACCTTGCATACCTTTATAGAATCTGTTCTTTAGCCTTTACTTAGCTTAAAAAAATATATAATGTTTTAAGTAAAACACTTATGGGGGCCCAGAGAGTCAAAAGAGGTGTGGTAGGGGGTCATCCATGCCCTCTAGACCGTAACACCTCACCCATGTGAAGTCACGCCCGCTCCTTAGGTTGACACCAACGGCTAACTTGACAGCGACGTGTTGAGATCCTGCGCATGTGCCATGAATGGGTGAGCGGGGATTGCGGTACACAAATGTGGAGTCTGTAGGAACCTGAGACTGTGCATGCACCGCAATCCCAATTCACAACGCATTCGGGATGTGTGTGTGTCAAAGAAGGTGCAGGCATGAACTCACAAGTGTTGCAGCCCAGGAGGACAGCGCACCCCCAGCCACACCTGTTATACACTGGGCCCCCATAAAGTTTTTTTATTTTTATTTTTTGTTTAGTGACATAAAGGCAAGAACAACATCTATAAAGGTATGCAAAGTATCCATACACTAACCTCTTTTTGGCTGTGCCGGCGGTTTCATGTGCGTTTTCATATGTCGTATGCACTTTGAACAATTTGAATTACCATTAAAGTGCCATAACAGGAACATATAGAAAATATTTCTTTTTTTGGGAACAATAGAAAACTGGTCAATTAAATAAAGCCATAATAAATACAACATTCACAACAACCATTTCTTATAAATATAACAAACCATATAAATAAAATTAAATATAAATGTAAGATACGTGGCTCATATAGATATGTTCTTTAAAGTATTACCCGAAGCATCATAATCACATAGGCCTGCTGTTATGGTGTTGAGAGTAACTTAAACACACAGGGCCAGATTTATCATTAGCTCAAGTCAGAACAATGGAGTGAAAAAGTCGAAAATTTTTGTGCATTCGCTTAAACTGCGCAAAAATTTGCGACTTTTTTCTGCTCTGCACTATGCTCGCCAGTTTTCTGAAAGTGGGCGTGTTTTCTTATGTAAATGAATCTCTAGACAGACACTCTATTTAAAAAGTCGCAAAAAAAAATGCGCAATTTCACTCCAGTGAGGACCATGCTTATCTTATGCGACTTTTTAATAGAACATGCGACTTTTTCGTAAAGACGTGCGACTTTTGTAAAGCTGCTTACTGACGGATGAACTGCTACTGTCAAACCACATTTATTACAGTCTTAGGGTCCATTCACACGTCCGCAATTTCGTTGCAGACCCATTCATTTGCAGACCCATTCATTTCTATGGGGCAGCACGATGTGCTTCCCGGATCCGGAATTGCGGATCCGCACTTCCGGGTCCGCAATTCCGATGCCGAAAAATATAGAACATGTCCTATTCTTGTCCGCAATTGCGGACAAGATTAGGCATTTTCTATTAAGTGCCGGCGATGTGCGGTCCGCAAAATGCCCGATGTCCGCAAAACACACACGGACGTGTGAATGGACCCTTAAAGGGCCGATCATAAATCTGACTTGGCTAAAACTGACTTTAGCCATATGTGAAAGTGGAGTGAGCTGTCAGAGGAATGATAAATCTGGCCCACAGTGTTATTCACCGAACTCTAACTGAGTTTTAATCTAAATAAATTAAACTGGCAGAAGAAAATTAAACTACACATTCGCTTTTTGTGCTTTTTTGCTTGCAAATTCTTCAATTGTAGAATCAAGATAAGGCCTCCTGCACACGGCCGTTTTTTTTCCCGTTTACTGGCCGTTTTTTGCATTCCGTATATGGTCCGTATACGGAACCATTCATTTCAATGGTTCCGCAAAAAAAACGTATGCATTCCGTTTTCGTTCCGTTTTTTGCTGAACCATCTATTGAAAATGTTATGCCCAGCCCAATTTTATCTATGTAATTACTGTATACTGTATATGCCATACGGAAAAACGGAACGGAAAAACGGAAACAAAAAACGGAACAATGGATCCGTGAAAAACGGACTGCAAAACACTGAAAAAGCCATACGGTCGTGTGCAATAGGCCTAACAGAGAGAGTGCATGTAAACGCTCCTGACCCATTGTAGATCTTTGTTCATTTTTCACACGTTTTAATGCTGGAA
This sequence comes from Bufo bufo, assembly GCF_905171765.1. Classification (NCBI taxonomy): domain Eukaryota; kingdom Metazoa; phylum Chordata; class Amphibia; order Anura; family Bufonidae; genus Bufo; species Bufo bufo. Next base: position 425,888,783 of record NC_053394.1, read on the forward strand.
ATGAACGCTCACCACTGCAGTGAGGCCTCATGCACACGACCGTTGTGTGCATCCGCGGCCGTTGTTCCGTTTTCCGTTTTTCTTCGCGGACCCATTGACTTTCAATGGGTCCGTGGAAAAATCGGAAAATGCACCGTTTGGCTTCCGCGTCCGTGATCCGTTTTTCCAGTCCGTGAAAAAAATATGACCTGTTCTATTTTTTTCACGGACAACGGTTCACGGACCCATTCAAGTCAATGGGTCAGTGAAAAATCACGGATGCACACAAGATAGTCATCCGTGATCCGTGTCCGTGATCCGTGTCCGTTTTTCCTATCATTTTCAATGCAAACTTGACTTAGTTTTTTTTTTCACTTTTCATGTCCATGGATCCTCCAAAAACCAAGGAAGACCCACGGAAGAAAAAACGGTCACAGATCACGGAACAACGGAAATCCGTTTTGCGGACCGCAAAAAAAAAAAACGGTCGTGTGCATGAGGCCTTACTGACCATTAAACACAAATACGTGCGAAGGATCACATATGTGTTTGGAAATGCACCAACTAGGGATTGTGTGATCAGAAACTTGTACATTTGTATTTCATGACTCTCATGAATGTCTTTATTCGTAGGGGAAGACTGGTAAATTTTGAAAACAGAGGCAAACTGTACAACTTCTTCCGCAAACAGGGGGTCAAGATCTTCAGGATGTGTTGTTACTAGTGTTCTGGCTTTGGAGCGTAGATTATCTGTTGCATATTTCTGACAGAAAGCCTAATCTTTCTTCATTGTCTGTGCCTCAGTGATTCAGTCAGTTGGTCAATTCTAAGATAAAAGGTGTGCACTTCTCAGACGGTGTCATATCAGCATCTTCTGCATCGCCGTAGTCCCACCTCCTATTTCTTTCCATTTTTCGTCCACGTTGTAGTCGGTGCTCCTCACAGCCTGCAAGGTTTTTCCCTGTTGTTCAAATTCAGAGACTCTAGAACGAAGAGACTGCACACAAGCCTTTAGAGAATTCAGCAGGCCTGTTCATGTAGGTAAATCTAATTTAGCATTTTGTAGACACAGACTGGTTCTGTGAAACCTGGGTAAAATAACGGACCATATTTCGACCATTATTCCAGTTTCAAGGTGATCCACAACAATGCTTAGGCCTTTGGCTTGTAAACAGATCTCTCCTTTTGTGGATTCATCATTAAGAATATTGGTAAGGACATCTTTAAAGGGATTCTGTCATGAGATTTTAGCCCTATAAGCTATACATATGCCCATGTCCGTACTAATAACATGAATCCTAAACTGGCCTTATTAAACCTGCTTGTGGCTCTATTAGCCCAAAAAACAGGTTTTTATAACTGGTCAATCGCCTACCTAAGGTGCCCAAGGGGATGTCGGTTAATACAGGGTGCCCCCCGCCTCCTTCCCAGTCTTAATCGCCGCCCTTCCTGTCTACAGTGCCGCCTTCCTCACCTCAGCGCCGCCTCCGCAATCCTCCCGTCCCTCTGCCAGATCCGGCGCCTGCGCACTATGCTCAGCCTGATGCACCGCGGACTCCTGGCAGCGGCTTCGTTGAGCGAAGTGCGCATGCGCATCAGGCCGGGCGCATGCGCACTTCGCTCAACGAACCTGCTGCCATGAGTCCGCGGCGCATCAGGCTGAGCATAGTGCCCAGGCGCAGGATCTGGCAGAGGGCCGGCCGGATCTGGCGGAGGCGGCTCTGAGGTGAGGAAGGCGGCACTGTAGACAGGGAGGGTGGCGATTAAGACTGGGAAGGAGGTGCTGGGCAAAATTAAAGAAAGAAACTGCAACTGGACAGCTGCTTACAGCATTTTGTCCTACAAGGTTTAGCGAATGTACACAACAAGAAATGTACTCAGCCAGTGGATTTTTTTTTCACGAATTAAGGCCTGCATTCCAGTATATTTACCACTCATATTAGATGCATTATCATATGACTGACCCCTGCAGTCTTTGATGGAAATTCTGTTTTCTTCCAAAATTTTTAGAATTGTGTTTGCTAGCACCATAGCAATATTGGGACAAATTTTGTGAAACGCTCCACTGGACCATTAGCTAGTACATAGCGAAATATTATGGTCAGTTGATCAGAATGAGCAATGTCAGGGGTGGAATCTACAGAAATTGAATAATATTTGGCTTGCTTAATTTCGTTTGTGATCTGCTGTAGCACTTGCTGACCAATCAATTCAATAAACTCATCACATATTGTTGATGACAGCTATGATATGTGACCTCTTCCCTTGTTGCCAGGCTTCTGAATATGTTCTGCTAGAAATGGATCATATTCAGCTGACAGCTTAAGACAACTCAAATAATTTCCATTGTGTACTGATCCAATAATTTCATCATTTCCTCGAAATGGAAGACCTCGTGATGAAAGTAATTTTATAACGCTCAGAATACGTCGAAGTATTTCGTGCCAATATTTTTTCTGATTCTCAAACTATTTAACAAGCCCTTTGTCTATGCGTTAGCCAGAAGTTTTTCTTATGATAAGGTTTTCAATTGCTTTTCCATGGGAAGCACTACTTTCATGCCTGCTTAAAGGGAATCTGTCACCTAGTTTTAGCCAATAGAGCTGCGGACATGCACGGATAGATCTCCGCTAGCATGTCCGCAATATACCTGTCCCAGATCTCTGAGTGGTTTTATTTCATTTAAAAAATTATTTTATTGATATGTAAATTAGCCAAGTAAGGTGCCCAAGGCGTGGTTACTTACAGTTAAGGGGGCTTCTGTTTGTTTAATAATAATCCCTACACTGCGATCTCTGCATACATAAGTAAAATAATAATTTTCGTTCAGTAGAATTTGATAAAACGCCATTTTTATAATATGTAAATTACCTTGCTACCAGCAAGTAGGGCGGCTACTTGCTGGTAGCAGCCGCATCCCCCGATCCTAATGACGCCCCCTCCGCATTGTGATTGACAGGGCCAGGGAACGGAATAGTTCTCTGCTGGCCCTGCCTGTTTTCATTCAATATCTGGCGCCTGCGCCGCAGCCGTACCTCTCTTCAATCTGCGCAGGCGCACTGAGAGGCCGCTCCATCCTCAATGCGCCTGCGCTGATGACGTCACATCTACACCCGGCGCCGGCGCATTGAGGAGCGAGCGGCTGAGTGAGTGGCCGCCTCTCAGTGCGCCTGCGCAGATTGAAGATAGGTACGGCCGCGGCGCAGGCGCCAGATATTGAATGAAAACAGTACGCCCTACTTGCTGGTAGCAAGGTAATTTACATATTATAAAAATAGCGTTTTTATCAAATTCTACTGAACGAAAATTATTATTTTACTTATGTATGCCGAGATCGCAGTGTAGGGATTATTATTAAACAAAAAAAAAAAAAAACGGTTTAGTGGGCTGACAGAAGCCCTTTAAGGAGCCCAGCACCGCCTGCATCCAGGAATCTCTTCCTTGCTCACAAAGTTACAGTGCCGTAATCTTGCGATGCAGGCGGTGCTGGGCTCCTTCACAGGGGGCGTGCTGGGCTCCTTCCGTGCATATCCGCAGTTTTAAAGGGTAAAACTACGTGACAGATTCCCTATAAATCTCTTGTGGCGTGTCGCCAATCTGAATAACCAGTTGAAGCCAAATGCGTTGTCTCGTCTTTTAAAAACAGTTTGCAAAGAGCGCAATTTTTTTTGCCAGTTTTCGGGGAATAACACAGCCAGTCACGCTTAACTTTTTCTCCATTCATCGTTTCTCGGAAAAACAAAGACTTTGTAGAGTGTCTTGTATAAGTTTCACCTGGACATATCTTTTCTAAAGCTCTAAAATTACTGTCCATATGTTGACAGTTGGCAACCCCTTTTTGACAAAAATATTCCCACAAGGAATCACAAATTTTCCAATCTCCAATATCATTTGGAAAAATTTCCTCTTGCTGTTCTGTGACAAACTCAGTGGATCCACTTGTTCCTGCACAAGTTTCGCTTGAAATAGACACATGTGTAGCAACCAAACTGGATGTACTGACATCGATTGCACTGGTTGAACTTGAAGCACTTGGAGTGAAAGCATGTACGTCACTTGGAGTGGAAGCATGTACATCACTTGGAGTGGAAGCATGCACATCACTTGGAGTGGAAGCATGCATGTCACTTGGAGTGGAAGCATGTACATCACTTGGAGCACTTGGAGTGAAAGCATGTACATCACTTGGAGTGGAAGCATGTAGGTCACTTGGAGTGGAAGCATGTACATCACTTGGAGTGGAAGCATGTACGTCACTTGGAGTGGAAGCATGTACATCACTTGGAGTGGAAGCACGTACGTCACTTGGAGTGGAAGCATGTACGTCACTTGGAGTGGAAGCATGCACATCACTTGGAGTGGAAGCATGCACGTCATTTGGAGTGGAAGCATGCACGTCCCTTTGAGTGGAAGCATGCATGTCACTTGGAGTGGAAGCATGTACATCACTTGGAGCACTTGGAGTGGAAGCATGTACGTCACCTGGAGCACTTGAAGTGGAAGCATTTACATCACTTGGAGTGGAAGCATGCACGTCACTTGGAGAGGAAGCATGCACGTCACTTGAAGTGGAAGCATGTACGTTACTTGGAGTGGAAGCATGCACGTCACTTGGAGTGGAAGCATGCACGTCACTTGGAGTGGAAGCATGCACGTCACTTGGAGTGGAAGCATGCACGTCACTTGGAGTGGAAGCATGTATGTCACCTGGAGCACTTGAAGTGGAAGCATGTATGTCACTTGGAGTGGAAGCATGTAGGTCACTTGGAGTGGGAGCATGTAGGTCACTTGGAGTGGGAGCATGGATGTCACTTGGAGAGGAAGCATGCACGTCACTTGGAGAGGAAGCATGCACGTCACTTGGAGTGGAAGCATGCACGTCACTTGGAGTGGAAGCATGTACGTCACCTGGAGCACTTGAAGTGGAAGCATGTATGTCACTTGGAGTGGAAGCATGCACGTCACTTGTAATGGAAACATGCACGTCACTTAGAGTGGAAGCATGCACATCACTTAGAGTGGAAGCATGCACGTCTCTTGGAGTGGAAGCATGTCACTGTTACTTGGAGTGGAAGCATGTACGTCACTTGGAGTGAAGCATGCACGTCACTTGGAGTGAAGCATGTATGTCACTGAGCACTTGAAGTGGAAGCATGTATGTCACCTGGAGCACTTGAAGTGGAAGCATGTAGGTCACTTGGAGTGGAAGCATGTAGGTCACTTGGAGTGGAAGCATGCACGTCACTTGGAGTGGAAGCATGTACGTCACCTGGAGCACTTGAAGTGGAAGCATGTATGTCACTTGGAGTGGAAGCATGTAGGTTACTTGGAGTGGAAGCATGTATGTCACTTGGAGTGGAAGCATGCACATCACTTGGAGTGGAAGCATGTAGGTTACTTGGAGAGGAAGCATGCATGTCACTTGGAGTGGAAGCATTTACGTCACTTGGAGTGGAAGCATGTGCGTCACCTGGAGCACTTGAAGTGGAAGCATGTACGTCACTTGGAGTGGAAGCATGCACATCACTTAGAGTGGAAGCATGCACATCACTTAGAGTGGAAGCATGCACGTCTCTTGGAGTGGAAGCATGCACGTCACTTGGAGTGGAAGCATGTAGGTCACTTAGAGTGGAAGCATGCACATCACTTAGAGTGGAAGCATGCACGTCTCTTGGAGTGGAAGCATGTACGTCACTTAGAGTGGAAGCATGCACATCACTTAGAGTGGAAGCATGCACGTCTCTTGGCGTGGAAGCATGCACGTCACTTAGAGTGGAAGCATGCACATCACTTAGAGTGGAAGCATGTACGTCACTTGGAGTGGAAGCATGCACGTCACTTGGAGTGGAAGCATGCATGTCACTTGGAGTGGAAGCATGTACGTCACTTGGAGTGGAAGCATGCACGTCACTTGGAGTGGAAGCATGCATGTCACTTGGAGTGGAAGCATGTATGTCACCTGGAGCACTTGAAGTGGAAGCATGTATGTCACTTGGAGTGGAAGCATGTAGGTCACTTGGAGTGGAAGCATGCACGTCACTTGGAGAGGAAGCATGCACGTCACTTGGAGAGGAAGCATGCACGTCACTTGGAGTGGAAGCATGCACGTCACTTGGAGTGGAAGCATGTACTTCACTTGGAGTGGAAGCATGTACGTCACCTGGAGCACTTGAAGTGGAAGCATGTACGTCACTTGGAGTGGAAGCATGCACGTCACTTGGAGTGGAAGCATGTAGGTAACTTGGAGTGGAAGCATGCATGTCACTTGGAGAGGAAGCATGCACGTCACTTGGAGTGGAAGCATGCACGCCACTTGGAGTGGAAGCATGCACGTCACTTGGAGTGGAAGCATGTATGTCACCTGGAGCACTTGAAGTGGAAGCATGTATGTCACTTGGAGTGGAAGCATGTAGGTCACTTGGAGTGGAAGCATGCACGTCACTTGGAGTGGAAGCATGCACGTCACTTGGAGTGGAAGCATGCACGTCACTTGGAGAGGAAGCATGTATGTCACCTGGAGCACTTGAAGTGGAAGCATGTATGTCACTTGGAGTGGAAGCATGTAGGTCACTTGGAGTGGGAGCATGGATGTCACTTGGAGAGGAAGCATGCACGTCACTTGGAGTGGAAGCATGCACGTCACTTGGAGTGGAAGCATGTACGTCACCTGGAGCACTTGAAGTGGAAGCATGTATGTCACTTGGAGTGGAAGCATGCACGTCACTTGTAATGGAAACATGCACGTCACTTAGAGTGGAAGCATGCACATCACTTAGAGTGGAAGCATGCACGTCTCTTGGAGTGGAAGCATGTACGTTACTTGGAGTGGAAGCATGCACGTCACTTGGAGTGGAAGCATGCACGTCACTTGGAGTGGAAGCATGTATGTCACCTGGAGCACTTGAAGTGGAAGCATGTATGTCACTTGGAGTGGAAGCATGTAGGTCACTTGGAGTGGAAGCATGTACGTCACTTGGAGAGGAAGCATGCACGTCACTTGGAGTGGAAGCATGCACGTCACTTGGAGTGGAAGCATGTACGTCACCTGGAGCACTTGAAGTGGAAGCATGTATGTCACTTGGAGTGGAAGCATGTATGTCACTTGGAGTGGAAGCATGCACATCACTTGGAGTGGAAGCATGTATGTCACCTGGAGCACTTGAAGTGGAAGCATGTATGTCACTTGGAGTGGTGGAAGCATGTAGGTTACTTGGAGAGGAAGCATGCATGTCACTTGGAGTGGAAGCATTTACGTCACTTGGAGTGGAAGCATGTGCGTCACCTGGAGCACTTGAAGTGAAAGCATGTACGTCACTTGGAGTGGAAGCATGCACATCACTTAGAGTGGAAGCATGCACATCACTTAGAGTGGAAGCATGCACGTCTCTTGGAGTGTAAGCATGCACGTCACTTGGAGTGGAAGCATGTAGGTCACTTAGAGTGGAAGCATGCACATCACTTAGAGTGGAAGCATGCACGTCTCTTGGAGTGGAAGCATGTATGTCACTTAGAGTGGAAGCATGCACATCACTTAGAGTGGAAGCATGCACGTCTCTTGGAGTGGAAGCATGCACGTCACTTGGAGTGGAAGCATGCACGTCACTTGGAGTGGAAGCATGTAGGTCACTTAGAGTGGAAGCATGCACATCACTTAGAGTGGAAGCATGCACGTCTCTTGGAGTGGAAGCATGCACGTCACTTAGAGTGGAAGCATGCACATCACTTAGAGTGGAAGCATGTACGTCACTTGGAGTGGAAGCATGCATGTCACTTGGAGTGGAAGCATGCACGTCACTTGGAGTGGAAGCATGCACGTCACTTGGAGTGGAAGCATGCATGTCACTTGGAGTGGAAGCATGTATGTCACCTGGAGCACTTGAAGTGGAAGCATGTATGTCACTTGGAGTGGAAGCATGTAGGTCACTTGGAGTGGAAGCATGCATGTCACTTGGAGAGGAAGCATGCACGTCACTTGGAGAGGAAGCATGCACGTCACTTGGAGTGGAAGCATGTACGTCACTTGGAGTGGAAGCATGTACGTCACCTGGAGCACTTGAAGTGGAAGCATGTACGTCACTTGGAGTGGAAGCATGCACGTCACTTGGAGTGGAAGCATGTAGGTCACTTGGAGTGGAAGCATGCATGTCACTTGGAGAGGAAGCATGCACGTCACTTGGAGTGGAAGCATGCACGTCACTTGGAGTGGAAGCATGTATGTCACCTGGAGCACTTGAAGTGGAAGCATGTATGTCACTTGGAGTGGAAGCATGTAGGTCACTTGGAGTGGAAGCATGCACGTCACTTGGAGTGGAAGCATGCACGTCACTTGGAGTGGAAGCATGCACGTCACTTGGAGTAGAAACATGCACGTCACTTGGAGTGGAAGCATTTACGTCACTTGGAGTGGAAGCATGTACGTCACCTGGAGCACTTGAAGTGGAAGCATGTATGTCACTTGGAGTGGAAGCATGTACGTCACTTGGAGTGGAAGCATGTACGTCACTTGGAGTGGAAGCATGCACGTCACTTGGAGTGGAAGCATGCACGTCACTTGGAGTAGAAACATGCACGTCACTTGGAGTGGAAGCATTTACGTCACTTGGAGTGGAAGCATGTACGTCACTTGGAGTGGAAGCATGTACGTCACCTGGAGCACTTGAAGTGGAAGCATGTATGTCACTTGGAGTGGAAGCATGCACGTCACTTGGAGTGGAAGCATGCACGTCACTTGGAGTGGAAGCATGCACGTCACTTGGAGTGGAAGCATGTATGTCACCTGGAGCACTTGAAGTGGAAGCATGTATGTCACTTGGAGTGGAAGCATGTAGGTCACTTGGAGTGGAAGCATGCATGTCACTTGGAGAGGAAGCATGCACGTCACTTGGAGTGGAAGCATGCACGCCACTTGGAGTGGAAGCATGCACGTCACTTGGAGTGGAAGCATGTATGTCACCTGGAGCACTTGAAGTGGAAGCATGTATGTCACTTGGAGTGGAAGCATGTAGGTCACTTGGAGTGGAAGCATGCACGTCACTTGGAGTAGAAACATGCACGTCACTTGGAGTGGAAGCATGTACGTCACTTGGAGTGGAAGCATGTACGTCACCTGGAGCACTTGAAGTGGAAGCATGTATGTCACTTGGAGTGGAAGCATGCACGTCACTTGGAGTGGAAGCATGCACGTCACTTGGAGTGGAAGCATGCACGTCACTTGGAGTGGAAGCATGTATGTCACCTGGAGCACTTGAAGTGGAAGCATGTATGTCACTTGGAGTGGAAGCATGTAGGTCACTTGGAGTGGAAGCATGCATGTCACTTGGAGAGGAAGCATGCACGTCACTTGGAGTGGAAGCATGCACGCCACTTGGAGTGGAAGCATGCACGTCACTTGGAGTGGAAGCATGTATGTCACCTGGAGCACTTGAAGTGGAAGCATGTATGTCACTTGGAGTGGAAGCATGTAGGTCACTTGGAGTGGGAGCATGTAGGTCACTTGGAGTGGAAGCATGCACGTCACTTGGAGTAGAAACATGCACGTCACTTGGAGTGGAAGCATTTACGTCACTTGGAGTGGAAGCATGTACGTCACCTGGAGCACTTGAAGTGGAAGCATGCACGTCACTTGGAGTGGAAGCATGCACGTCACTTGTAATGGAAGCATGCACATCACTTAGAGTGGAAGCATGCACGTCTCTTGGAGTGGAAGCATGTACGTTACTTGGAGTGGAAGCATGCACGTCACTTGGAGTGGAAGCATGCACGTCACTTGCAGCACTTGGAGTGGAAGCATGCACGTCACTTGTAATGGAAGCATGCACATCACTTAGAGTGGAAGCATGCACGTCTCTTGGAGTGGAAGCATGTAGGTCACTTAGAGTGGAAGCATGCACATCACTTAGAGTGGAAGCATGCACGTCTCTTGGAGTGGAAGCATGCACGTCTCTTGGAGTGGAAGCATGTACGTCACTTAGAGTGGAAGCATGCACATCACTTAGAGTGGAAGCATGCACGTCTCTTGGCGTGGAAGCATGCACGTCACTTAGAGTGGAAGCATGCACATCACTTAGAGTGGAAGCATGTACGTCACTTGAAGTGGAAGCATGCACGTCACTTGGAGTGGAAGCATGCATGTCACTTGGAGTGGAAGCATGTACGTCACTTGGAGTGGAAGCATGCACGTCACTTGGAGTGGAAGCATGCATGTCACTTGGAGTGGAAGCATGTATGTCACCTGGAGCACTTGAAGTGGAAGCATGTATGTCACTTGGAGTGGAAGCATGTAGGTCACTTGGAGTGGAAGCATGCACGTCACTTGGAGAGGAAGCATGCACGTCACTTGGAGAGGAAGCATGCACGTCACTTGGAGTGGAAGCATGCACGTCACTTGGAGTGGAAGCATGTACGTCACTTGGAGTGGAAGCATGTACGTCACCTGGAGCACTTGAAGTGGAAGCATGTACGTCACTTGGAGTGGAAGCATGCACGTCACTTGGAGTGGAAGCATGTAGGTCACTTGGAGTGGAAGCATGCATGTCACTTGGAGAGGAAGCATGCACGTCACTTGGAGTGGAAGCATGCACGCCACTTGGAGTGGAAGCATGCACGTCACTTGGAGTGGAAGCATGTATGTCACCTGGAGCACTTGAAGTGGAAGCATGTATGTCACTTGGAGTGGAAGCATGTAGGTCACTTGGAGTGGAAGCATGCACGTCACTTGGAGTGGAAGCATGCACGTCACTTGGAGTGGAAGCATGCACGTCACTTGGAGTGGAAGCATGCACGTCACTTGGAGTGGAAGCATGTACGTCACCTGGAGCACTTGAAGTGGAAGCATGTATGTCACTTGGAGTGGAAGCATGTAGGTCACTTGGAGTGGGAGCATGGATGTCACTTGGAGAGGAAGCATGCACGTCACTTGGAGAGGAAGCATGCACGTCACTTGGAGTGGAAGCATGCACGTCACTTGGAGTGGAAGCATGTACGTCACCTGGAGCACTTGAAGTGGAAGCATGTATGTCACTTGGAGTGGAAGCATGCACGTCACTTGTAATGGAAACATGCACGTCACTTAGAGTGGAAGCATGCACATCACTTAGAGTGGAAGCATGCACGTCTCTTGGAGTGGAAGCATGTACGTTACTTGGAGTGGAAGCATGCACGTCACTTGGAGTGGAAGCATGCACGTCACTTGGAGTGGAAGCATGTATGTCACCTGGAGCACTTGAAGTGGAAGCATGTATGTCACTTGGAGTGGAAGCATGTAGGTCACTTGGAGTGGAAGCATGTACGTCACTTGGAGAGGAAGCATGCACGTCACTTGGAGTGGAAGCATGTACGTCACCTGGAGCACTTGAAGTGGAAGCATGTATGTCACTTGGAGTGGAAGCATGTAGGTTACTTGGAGTGGAAGCATGTATGTCACTTGGAGTGGAAGCATGCACATCACTTGGAGTGGAAGCATGTATGTCACCTGGAGCACTTGAAGTGGAAGCATGTATGTCACTTGGAGTGGAAGCATGTAGGTTACTTGGAGAGGAAGCATGCATGTCACTTGGAGTGGAAGCATTTACGTCACTTGGAGTGGAAGCATGTGCGTCACCTGGAGCACTTGAAGTGAAAGCATGTACGTCACTTGGAGTGGAAGCATGCACATCACTTAGAGTGGAAGCATGCACATCACTTAGAGTGGAAGCATGCACGTCTCTTGGAGTGGAAGCATGCACGTCACTTGGAGTGGAAGCATGTAGGTCACTTAGAGTGGAAGCATGCACATCACTTAGAGTGGAAGCATGCACGTCTCTTGGAGTGGAAGCATGTACGTCACTTAGAGTGGAAGCATGCACATCACTTAGAGTGGAAGCATGCACGTCTCTTGGAGTGGAAGCATGCACGTCACTTGGAGTGGAAGCATGTAGGTCACTTAGAGTGGAAGCATGCACATCACTTAGAGTGGAAGCATGCACGTCTCTTGGAGTGGAAGCATGCACGTCACTTAGAGTGGAAGCATGCACATCACTTAGAGTGGAAGCATGTACGTCACTTGGAGTGGAAGCATGCATGTCACTTGGAGTGGAAGCATGCACGTCACTTGGAGTGGAAGCATGCACGTCACTTGGAGTGGAAGCATGCATGTCACTTGGAGTGGAAGCATGTATGTCACCTGGAGCACTTGAAGTGGAAGCATGTATGTCACTTGGAGTGGAAGCATGTAGGTCACTTGGAGTGGAAGCATGCATGTCACTTGGAGAGGAAGCATGCACGTCACTTGGAGTGGAAGCATGCACGTCACTTGGAGTGGAAGCATGCACGTCACTTGGAGTGGAAGCATGTACGTCACTTGGAGTGGAAGCATGTACGTCACCTGGAGCACTTGAAGTGGAAGCATGTACGTCACTTGGAGTGGAAGCATGTACGTCACTTGGAGTGGAAGCATGTAGGTCACTTGGAGTGGAAGCATGCATGTCACTTGGAGAGGAAGCATGCACGTCACTTGGAGTGGAAGCATGCACGCCACTTGGAGTGGAAGCATGCACGTCACTTGGAGTGGAAGCATGTATGTCACCTGGAGCACTTGAAGTGGAAGCATGTATGTCACTTGGAGTGGAAGCATGTAGGTCACTTGGAGTGGAAGCATGCACGTCACTTGGAGTGGAAGCATGCACGTCACTTGGAGTGGAAGCATGCACGTCACTTGGAGTGGAAGCATTTACGTCACTTGGAGTGGAAGCATGTACGTCACCTGGAGCACTTGAAGTGGAAGCATGTATGTCACTTGGAGTGGAAGCATGTACGTCACTTGGAGTGGAAGCATGTACGTCACTTGGAGTGGAAGCATGCACGTCACTTGGAGTGGAAGCATGCACGTCACTTGGAGTAGAAACATGCACGTCACTTGGAGTGGAAGCATTTACGTCACTTGGAGTGGAAGCATGTACGTCACCTGGAGCACTTGAAGTGGAAGCATGCACGTCACTTGGAGTGGAAGCATGTACGTCACTTGGAGTGGAAGCATGTACGTCACCTGGAGCACTTGAAGTGGAAGCATGTATGTCACTTGGAGTGGAAGCATGTACGTCACTTGGAGTGGAAGCATGTACGTCACTTGGAGTGGAAGCATGCACGTCACTTGGAGTAGAAACATGCACGTCACTTGGAGTGGAAGCATTTACGTCACTTGGAGTGGAAGCATGTACGTCACCTGGAGCACTTGAAGTGGAAGCATGCACGTCACTTGGAGTGGAAGCATGCACGTCACTTGGAGTGGAAGCATGCACGTCACTCGGAGTAGAAACATGCACGTCACTTGGAGTGGAAGCATTTACGTCACTTGGAGTGGAAGCATGTACGTCACCTGGAGCACTTGAAGTGGAAGCATGCACGTCACTTGGAGTGGAAGCATGCACGTCACTTGGAGTGGAAGCATGCACGTCACTTGGAGTGGAAGCATGTACGTCACTTGGAGAGGAAGCATGCACGTCACTTGGAGTGGAAGCATGCACGTCACTTGGAGTGGAAGCATGTACGTCACCTGGAGCACTTGAAGTGGAAGCATGTATGTCACTTGGAGTGGAAGCATGTAGGTTACTTGGAGTGGAAGCATGTATGTCACTTGGAGTGGAAGCATGCACATCACTTGGAGTGGAAGCATGTATGTCACCTGGAGTGGAAGCATGTAGGTTACTTGGAGAGGAAGCATGCATGTCACTTGGAGTGGAAGCATTTACGTCACTTGGAGTGGAAGCATGTGCGTCACCTGGAGCACTTGAAGTGAAAGCATGTACGTCACTTGGAGTGGAAGCATGCACATCACTTAGAGTGGAAGCATGCACATCACTTAGAGTGGAAGCATGCACGTCTCTTGGAGTGGAAGCATGCACGTCACTTGGAGTGGAAGCATGTAGGTCACTTAGAGTGGAAGCATGCACATCACTTAGAGTGGAAGCATGCACGTCTCTTGGAGTGGAAGCATGTACGTCACTTAGAGTGGAAGCATGCACATCACTTAGAGTGGAAGCATGCACGTCTCTTGGAGTGGAAGCATGCACGTCACTTGGAGTGGAAGCATGTAGGTCACTTAGAGTGGAAGCATGCACATCACTTAGAGTGGAAGCATGCACGTCTCTTGGAGTGGAAGCATGCACGTCACTTAGAGTGGAAGCATGCACATCACTTAGAGTGGAAGCATGTACGTCACTTGGAGTGGAAGCATGCATGTCACTTGGAGTGGAAGCATGCACGTCACTTGGAGTGGAAGCATGCACGTCACTTGGAGTGGAAGCATGCATGTCACTTGGAGTGGAAGCATGTATGTCACCTGGAGCACTTGAAGTGGAAGCATGTATGTCACTTGGAGTGGAAGCATGTAGGTCACTTGGAGTGGAAGCATGCATGTCACTTGGAGAGGAAGCATGCACGTCACTTGGAGAGGAAGCATGCACGTCACTTGGAGTGGAAGCATGCACGTCACTTGGAGTGGAAGCATGTACGTCACTTGGAGTGGAAGCATGTACGTCACCTGGAGCACTTGAAGTGGAAGCATGTACGTCACTTGGAGTGGAAGCATGCACGTCACTTGGAGTGGAAGCATGTAGGTCACTTGGAGTGGAAGCATGCATGTCACTTGGAGAGGAAGCATGCACGTCACTTGGAGTGGAAGCATGCACGCCACTTGGAGTGGAAGCATGCACGTCACTTGGAGTGGAAGCATGTATGTCACCTGGAGCACTTGAAGTGGAAGCATGTATGTCACTTGGAGTGGAAGCATGTAGGTCACTTGGAGTGGAAGCATGCACGTCACTTGGAGTGGAAGCATGCACGTCACTTGGAGTGGAAGCATGCACGTCACTTGGAGTGGAAGCATTTACGTCACTTGGAGTGGAAGCATGTACGTCACCTGGAGCACTTGAAGTGGAAGCATGTATGTCACTTGGAGTGGAAGCATGTACGTCACTTGGAGTGGAAGCATGTACGTCACTTGGAGTGGAAGCATGCACGTCACTTGGAGTGGAAGCATGCACGTCACTTGGAGTAGAAACATGCACGTCACTTGGAGTGGAAGCATTTACGTCACTTGGAGTGGAAGCATGTACGTCACCTGGAGCATTTGAAGTGGAAGCATGCACGTCACTTGGAGTGGAAGCATGTACGTCACTTGGAGTGGAAGCATGTACGTCACTTGGAGCACTTGAAGTGGAAGCATGTATGTCACTTGGAGTGGAAGCATGTACGTCACTTGGAGTGGAAGCATGTACGTCACTTGGAGTGGAAGCATGCACGTCACTTGGAGTAGAAACATGCACGTCACTTGGAGTGGAAGCATTTACGTCACTTGGAGTGGAAGCATGTACGTCACCTGGAGCACTTGAAGTGGAAGCATGCACGTCACTTGGAGTGGAAGCATGCACGTCACTTGGAGTGGAAGCATGCACGTCACTTGGAGTAGAAACATGCACGTCACTTGGAGTGGAAGCATTTACGTCACTTGGAGTGGAAGCATGTACGTCACCTGGAGCACTTGAAGTGGAAGCATGCACGTCACTTGGAGTGGAAGCATGCACGTCACTTGGAGTGGAAGCATGCACGTCACTTGGAGTGGAAGCATGTATGTCACCTGGAGCACTTGAAGTGGAAGCATGTATGTCACTTGGAGTGGAAGCATGTACGTCACTTGGAGTAGAAACATGCACGTCACTTGGAGTGGAAGCATTTACGTCACTTGGAGTGGAAGCATGTACGTCACCTGGAGCACTTGAAGTGGAAGCATGTAGGTCACTTGGAGTGGAAGCATGCACGTCACTTGGAGTAGAAACATGCACGTCACTTGGAGTGGAAGCATTTACGTCACTTGGAGTGGAAGCATGTACGTCACCTGGAGCACTTGAAGTGGAAGCATGCACGTCACTTGGAGTGGAAGCATGCACGTCACTTGTAATGGAAGCATGCACATCACTTAGAGTGGAAGCATGCACGTCTCTTGGAGTGGAAGCATGTACGTTACTTGGAGTGGAAGCATGCACGTCACTTGGAGTGGAAGCATGCACGTCACTTGCAGCACTTGGAGTGGAAGCATGCACGTCACTTGTAATGGAAGCATGCACGTCACTTGTAATGGAAGCATGCACATCACTTAGAGTGGAAGCATGCACGTCTCTTGGAGTGGAAGCATGCACGTCACTTGGAGTGGAAGCATGCACGTCACTTAGAGTGGAAGCATGTAGGTCACTTGGAGTGGAAGCATGCATGTCACTTGGAGAGGAAGCATGCACGTCACTTGGAGAGGAAGCATGCACGTCACTTGGAGTGGAAGCATGCACGTCACTTGGAGTGGAAGCATGTACGTCACTTGGAGTGGAAGCATGTACGTCACCTGGAGCACTTGAAGTGGAAGCATGTACGTCACTTGGAGTGGAAGCATGTAGGTCACTTGGAGTGGAAGCATGCACGTCACTTGGAGAGGAAGCATGCACGTCACTTGGAGTGGAAGCATGCACGTCACTTGGAGTGGAAGCATGTACGTCACTTGGAGTGGAAGCATGTACGTCACCTGGAGCACTTGAAGTGGAAGCATGTACGTCACTTGGAGTGGAAGCATGTAGGTCACTTGGAGTGGAAGCATGCACGTCACTTGGAGTGGAAGCATGCATGTCACTTGGAGAGGAAGCATGCACGTCACTTGGAGAGGAAGCATGCACGTCACTTGGAGTGGAAGCATGCACGTCACTTGGAGTGGAAGCATGTACGTCACTTGGAGTGGAAGCATGTACGTCACCTGGAGCACTTGAAGTGGAAGCATGTACGTCACTTGGAGTGGAAGCATGCACGTCACTTGGAGTGGAAGCATGTAGGTCACTTGGAGTGGAAGCATGCATGTCACTTGGAGAGGAAGCATGCACGTCACTTGGAGTGGAAGCATGCACGCCACTTGGAGTGGAAGCATGCACGTCACTTGGAGTGGAAGCATGTATGTCACCTGGAGCACTTGAAGTGGAAGCATGTATGTCACTTGGAGTGGAAGCATGTACGTCACTTGGAGTGGAAGCATGCACGTCACTTGGAGTGGAAGCATGCACGTCACTTGAACTGCTTTTTCCAGATGTGCTTTTTCCACAAAAATCTGTAATTTTTCTTGTTTTGGACAAAAGTTTTTGTATTTGTTTCTCTTCCTCTTTCTTAGCTTTCACCTTAGACCAACCACTACGTTTTTTTTTCATCCTTATGTGTAAAAACATGAGAGACTATAGTAATGCATATATTTATTTGTACCTTTTATTAATTTTTAAAATTTTTACAGGAAGAAGACCAGGACAAGAATAGAATAAAGATAATTTTTTTTTTTAAACTAAATAAAAGGGTTTAGGGCAGGGATGGCCAACCTGCGGCTCCCCAGCTGTTTTCAAAACTACAATTCCCAGCATGCCAAGACTGCCTACAGCTATCAGCCTACAGCAGGGCATGATGGGAGTTGTAGTTTTACAACAGCTGGAGAGCCGCAGGTTGGCCATCCCTGGTTTAGGGGACTGTTTTCTTTTTGAATTTCAATTTTTTTAAAAACCTGATGTGTTTCTTTTTGTTTTAGTAGTGGAATCAGTCCAATAGATGGTGTCCATTACTAATGTGGGGCTTAGCGTTAGTTAAAAAAAAAAAAAAAAAGTTAGCGCTAACCTCCTATTATTACCCTGGTACCTACCGGCACCAGAGATATGGGAAAGAGCCAGGTACCGTCAGGCTGTCCAGGGCAGTAGCATGCTGATATTATTAGGCCCTAACCACCTTGGTTACACCAGGATGCTGCTGTTGGGTTTTGTACCTGGCTAGTTATGGAAAATGGGGAACCCTTATTTCCATGACCAGCCAGGTACAAAACCAAACAGCAGCATCCTGGTGTTACCAGGGAGGCAAAGGCCAATTATTTTTGCTGTTGCCAGCCTAATAATACCAGCATGCTACTGCTCCAGACCCGAAGCATAATTTTTGGGATGGTCAGAGCCTGATGATATCCGGCTCTTCCCTTGTCAAGTTACAGGCTAACGCTGAGCCTCAGCTTAGTAATGGAGGCAGTCTATTAGACCGATTCCACTACTAAGCAAAAAAAAAAAAAAAAAGATTTAAAAAGGTTCCGTCATTAACCCTTTCATTGAGAAAATAAATTATATTTGTTTCTTGATACAAAGTAATCTGGTCTTCTTTCTGTAAGACCAGAAAATAGAAAAATAAATAAATAGGTGATTAGTGGTTTTATAGTTTCATAGTTTGTGAGGTTGAAAAAAAGACGAGTCCATCGAGTTGAACCTAAAACCCTACTGTGTTGATCCAGAGGAAGGCAAAAAACCTCTATGAGGCTGATGCCAATTGCCCCATGACAGAGGAAAAATTCCTTCCCGACTACAAATATGGCAATCAGAATAAATCCCTGGATCAACGTTCTATCCACGTAAATCTAGTATCCATAACCTGTAATATTATTACTCTCCAGAAAAAACATCCAGGCCCCTCTTGTACTCGTTTATTGAGTCAGCCATCACCACATCATGTGGCAGAGAGTTCCATAGTCTCACTGCTCTTACAGTAAAGAATCTCAGCCTGTGATGACGGTGAAACCTTCTTTCCTCTTAGACGTAGAGGATGCCCCCTTGTCATGGTTACTGGCCTTGGTATAAAAAGATCCCTAGAAAGATCTCTGTACTGTCCATTCGTATACTTGTACATTGTGATCAGATCGCCCCTAAGATGTCTTTTCTCCAAACTAAATAACCCCAAGCTTGATAACCTGTCTTGATACTGTAATCCCCCCATACCATTAATTACCTTGGTCGCCCTCCTCTGCACCTGCTCCAGTTCAGCCATGTCCTTCTTATATACAGGGGCCCAAAATTGGACAATACTCCATTTTTACACATTGGTGGGCCAGTGCAAGATTTTCATGATTTTCAAGATTTTCTAATCTATTTGGAGATCATTTTTTATACACAGTAGCATGCTATATGAAACATGGTGTTGTGAAATGGGTTTTATACCCAATAAAAGACATTTGCAAAACTGCATGTAAAAATGTAAGCATCTTGATTAATAATAATTATTAGCAATGTTCCATAAATCGTTTTGAAAAACACCCCTTTTTACATGCATGCTGCAAAGATGCTAGGTGTAAAAGCTCCCACATTGGGAAAGGTTTGGACCCGCGGGTGAAGTCTTCTCTGATCAGAGTCATCCTCTTCTCTTTTCTTTTCTATCTTGCTCAGATCACTATGCCGATACGTGACTCGTTTCTGCAGAATTGGAAGGCAAACATCTTAGAAGCAGCAGTTTTCCAGCACCCTTACGCTGCGTTCACACCTGAGCGTACGGGATGGAGCGCTCTGTATGCGCATTTACAATCGCGCCTCCGGAACAAGCGAACGCCCATTGTCGCGCGTTCCCGGAAGTCTATGTACGGGAACGCGCGACAAGACGCCCCAAAGAAGCTCCTGTACTTCTTGGGGCATCGGGCGTTTTACAGCGCGATCGTACGCGCTGTAAAACGCTCAGGTGAGAACCATTCCCATAGGGAATCATTGCTTCTTGCCTGTTGAGCGTTTTACAGCGCGTAGGAACGCGCTTTAAAACGCTCAGGTGTGAACCAAGCCTTAGCACCTCTATACAAACACCCCATCTATAGTGCCCCAAATGGTAATAACACCCCCTTGTGCCCCCATACAGTAGGTAGGCAGACAGTCACATAGTAAGTAGACCCCCCATTGAGTAGGCAGGTAGGAAAAGCCTGCATTATCGATCCCATTGCACCAATAATCTCTCACCTAAATTTTCCATGCTATGATCCTGAGTGGCAAATCTGCCTATAGGCATATCTGTTTAGAATAGCTGATCTATTATAAGCAGATATGCCATTCAGGAGCATTGAAGAGCTAGGTGACTATTTCTCACCTAGCTTTTCCATGCTCCTGAATGGCATATCTGCTCAGGCTCAGCTATTATAAAGATATATGCCTATAAACAGATATGCAATTCAGGAACATAGCATGGAAAAGCTAGGTGAAAAAATCATCACCCAGCTTTTCCATGCCCCTGAATGACATATGTATAAATTATACAGTATAATAGGTGAGGTGAGCCAGTGCTGAGTTACTTTCTTACCGCCTATGAGTTGTGCCAGTAACAAGGGGGCCCCCCATCATGTGCCAGTAACAAGAGCCCCCCCCATGCAACATCATGTGCCAGTAACAGGAGGGCCCCCCCATCATGTGCCAGTAACAATAGGGCCCCCCTTATACCCCATCATGTGCCAGTAACAAGAGGGCCCCCATCATGTGCCAGTAACAAGAGGCCCCCCTATGCCCCATCATGTGCCAGTAACAAGAGCCCCCCCCCCATGCCCCATCATGTGCCAGTAACAGGAGTGCCCCCCATCATGTGCCAGTAACAAGAGGGTCCCCCCTATGCCCCATCGTGTGCCATGCCAGTAACAAGAGGGCCACCCATATGCCCCATCATGTGCCAGTAACAAGAGGGCCCCCCCCATGCCCCATCATGTGCCAGTAACAGGAGGGCCCCCATTATGTGCCAGTAACAAGAGGGCCCCCCTATCATGTGCCAGTAACAAGAGGCCCCCCCATGCCCCATCATGTGCCAGTAACAGGAGGGCCCCCCATCATGTGCCAGTAACAGGAGGGCCCCCATCATGTGCCAGTAACAAGAGGGCCCCCCTATCATGTGCCAGTAACAAGAGGCCCCCCCTATGCCCCATCATGTGCCAGTAACAAGAGGCCCCCCCATGCCCCATCATGTGCCAGTAACAGGAGGGCCCCCCATCATGTGCCAGTAACAAGAGGGCCCCCCTATCATGTGCCAGTAACAAGAGGCCCCCCCTATGCCCCATCATGTGCCAGTAACAAGAGGCCCCCCCATGCCCCATCATGTGCTAGTAACAGGAGGGCCCCCCATCATGTGCCAGTTACAAGAGGGCCACCTATGCCCCATCATGTGCCATGCCAGTAACAAGAGGCCTCCCCCATGCCCCATCATGTGCCAGTAACAGGAGGGCCCCCTCCATCACGTGCCAGTAACAAGAGGGCCCCCCCCCATGCCCCATCATGTGCCAGTAAAGTATTATACATCTAAAAAAATATAATTATACTTACCTCCATGTCAGCGATGCGATACAGGCCTCTTCCGGCCTGTGTCCAGCGCTGTACTGTGTCCTGCGCCGGCCTCTGATAGGTTGCCGGTCTAGTGCATACAGCCTATCAGAGACACAGGGGAGGGACACGCCTATATCCTGCCCTGCCGCGATACAGATGGAGATGAGCGCTTCCACAATGGAAGCGCTCATCTCCCTGTGACGGCACCCGCACCGCGCACGCCTAGGTTTTCAGCAGGGACAGGGTCCAGGGCTGGGCCGGCCGCGCCGCCAGCTCGGGGAGGGGGGCAATTGCGGGCTGCTGCCTGATGTGCTGGGCGGCCTGGGCCTATTTTCACGCAGGGGCCTGGAGCTGCAGCCCTATCCGCCCCTATGTTAATCCGGCCCTGCCCAAACCAAACATAACAACAGGTAAGGTAGGGAAAAATGGAGGAGACATAAGGAAGACATCGCTGGAGACATCGATGTCCCACTAGGTGGCCCTCTAGGTCACTGGAAGGGGTACATGCTGTCCTTGGATCAGACAAAAGCGTTTGATCGCGTTGACCACGAGTACCTTTGGTCTGTCATTCTGAGATATGGCCTGCCGGGGGGGTTTGTTGATTGTCTTAAGACCTTGTATGCAGGAGGAGAGAGTTTCCCACTTGTGAACGGTTGGACTGACCACCCTTTTGAGGTGGGATCTGGGGTTCGCCAGGGTTGTCCTTTGAGCCCGCTATTGTACGTGTTCGCGTTTGATCCCTTCCTTAGAAGGGTTGATTGTGGGCGGGTGTCGGGATGGTTGGGGGGAAAAGGGACTGTTGGGAACCTATAGGATGTCTGAAAGCGATCACCACTATGGTATATTTTATGCTTAGGTATATCCTGGAACGTCAAGGGGCTGCGATCCCCGCAAAAATTCAACAAAATTCTCGGACACTTAAAACACCTTCACCCTGATATAGCCCTGTTGCAGGAAACACATCTCCAAACTGCAGACTTCGCCAGACTGAAAAAATTGTGGGTAGGGAAAGCACTGGGCTCACCATCAGTAAACCGCAAAGCAGGGGTATTGGTGTTACTAAATAAAAACTTAGCTTATACTATACATGACTCAACGGCTGATTATGAAGGGTGATGGTGCCGTCTACATACAGTTGTGTTCAAAATAATAGCAGTGTGTTTAAGGCCTCTTTCACACTTGCGTTGTCCGGATCCGGCGTGTACTCCACTTGCCGGAATTACACTCCGGATCCGGAAAAACGCAAGTGTACTGAAAGCATTTGAAGACGGAACCGTCTTCCAAATGCTTTCAGTGTTACTATGGCACCCAGGACGCTATTAAAGTCCTGGTTGCCATAGTAGGAGCGGGGAGCGGGGGAGCGGTATACTTACAGTCCGTGCGGCTCCCCGGGCGCTCCAGAATGACGTCAGAGCGCCCCATGCGCATGGATGACGTGATCCATGCGATCACGTGATCCATGCGCTTGGGGCGCCCTGACGTCACTCTGGAGCGCCCGGGGAGCCGCACGGACGGTAAGTACACTGCTCCCCCGCTCCCCGCTACACTTACCATGGCTGTCAGGACTTTAGCGTCCCGGCAGCCATGGTAACCACTCTGAAAAAGTTAAATGTCGGCTCCGGCAATGCGCCGAAACGACGTTTAGCTTAAGGCCGGATCCGGATCAATGCCTTCCAATGGGCATTAATTCCGGATCCGGCCTTGCGGCAAGTGTTCCGGATTTTTGGCCGGAGCAAAAAGCGCAGCATGCTGCGGTATTTTCTCCGGCCAACAAACGTTCCGTACCGGAACTGAAGACATCCTGATGCATCCTGAACGGATTACTCTCCATTCAGAATGCATTAGGATAATCCTGATCAGGATTCTTCCGGCATAGAGCCCCGACGACGGAACTCTATGCCGGAAGACAATAACGCAGGTGTGAAAGAGCCCTAAAAAATTGAATACAGCTCAAAATCCTTCTAATAGCTTTTATTTTCATACACACAAATGCATTGGGAACACTACACATTCTATTCCAAATCAAAACATGAAGAAAAATATATCAAATTTGAAGAAAAGTGACTAGACTGTTCAAAAAAATAGCAGTGTTTGTATTCTTCTTTACAAACATTCACTATATAAACTGAAAAATGTTTGAAGATTTTGCTTTCCTTTGTATCACGTCACTAATATTTAGTTGTATAACCGCTGTTTCTGAGAACTGCTGGACATCCGTGTTGCTCGGAGTCACCACCTTCTGCCCCTGTGAACAGGTATTCCAGCCCAGGATGATTGGACTACATTCCACAGTTCTTCTCTATTTCTTGGTTTTGCCTCAGAAACTGCATTTTTGATGTCCACCCCACAAGTTTTCTATTGGATTAAGATCCAGGGATTGGGCTGACCACTCCATAACGTCAATCTTGTTGGTCTGGAACCAAGATGTTGTACGTTTACTGTTGTGTTTGGGGTCGTTGTCTTGTTGGAACACCCATTTCAAGGGCATTTCCTCTTCAGCATAAGGCAGCAGGACCTCTTCAAGTATTCTGATGTATTCAAACTGATCCATGATCCCTGGTATGCGATACATAGGCCCAACACCGTAGTATAAGAACCATCCCCATATCATGGTGCTTGTGCCACCATGCTTCACTGTCTTCACAATGTACTGTGGCTTGGATTCAGTGTTTGGGGGTCGTCTGACAAACTGTCTCCGGCCATTAGACCCAAAAAGAACAATCTTACTTTCACCAGTCCACAAAATGTCTCTTTAGGCCGTCAATGTGCTCTTTGGGAAATTGTAACCTCTTCAGCACATGTCTTTTTTTCCACAGTGGGACTTTGCGGGGGCTTCTTGCAGATAGCTTGGCTTCACATAGGGGTCTTCTAATTGTAACAGTCCTCACAGGGAACTTTAGACCTTCTTTAATCTTCCTGGAGCTGATTGTTGGCTGAGTCCTTGTCATTTTGACTATTCTTCTATCCATTCGAATGGTAGTTTTTCGCTTTTATTCCACGTCTTTCAGGTTTTGGTTGCCATTTTAAAGCATTTGCGATCATTTTAGCCGAGCAGCCTATCATTTTCTGCACTTCACTATATGTTTTCCCCTCTCCTATCAACTTTTTAATCAAGGTACGCTGTTCTTCTGAACAATGTCTGGAACGACCCATGTTCCTCAGAATTTGATAGAGAAATGCACTGTAACCAGCATGTACAACATTTGCTGCCTTCCTTCCTTAAATAAGGGCAATAATTGCCACCTGTTTTTCAAAGAATGAATGCCCTCACTCATTGAACTCCACACTGCTATTATTTTGGACATGCCCCTTTCAATAAGTGATTGAATTTCAGAGAATCAGCAGCATGCATGCCATGACTGTTGGGTCTGTTGGATTTATATTACTCTACTACACCTGCTAGTAAATTATTTGCCATGTAGTAATATCATTTCCACCAAAAACAGTGATTGATCAGGTTAGTGATGTCTGACTGCTATTATTTTGAACACAACTGTATAATTACAGGGGCAGGTGAAATCAGCTTATATAATGTATATGGACCTAATGGGGAAAACAAACAATTCTTTGCAGATCTGGCCACCATGATAGACAGTACCATACTGAATAATTTGGGGGGGATTTAAACACAGTGGTTAATAACACTGAAGATAGAAAAGGACCACGCCACCGATCAACAATACCCCACACACGTGATGAGGTCTTAGACCCGTTTCTTAATGACACAGCACTAATAGACACACGTGGCGAGTCACAAACCCATATAGCAGGGAATTTACATTTTATTCCCCTCCCCATGATTCATGGTCCAGAATCGACTATTTTCTAGTCAAGGAATCCTTATAATCAAGAGTGACCAACTCTCTAATACATGACATGATACTATCTGACCACTCATATCTATAACCCTTCTAGACCACCATCCGAGGGGCAGTGACTTTTTGTGGCACTTTCCCTCTTTTCTGTCCAAAGATGACAAATTTAGGGATCTTTTACGGGGTTGGTATCTAGAATTTAGAGAAGACAATGCAGCACATGTAGATATCCCTTCTGTTTATTGGGATACAGCCAAAGGAGTCCTTAGAGGCCGGATCATGGCATATACACGAGACGTCAAGAAGCGGGTAACACAACAACTTCACGAGATCAGCCAAACCCTACGTAAAGCGCACACAAACCACCAAATCACACCAACTGCACAAACAGGTAGCGAGACGAGAATATGAATTGTGGTATGAACGTAGGATGCAACTTGACATGTCAAACACAGAGGCTAAGTTCTTCCGGGGTGGCAACAAAGCTGGACGATTACTGTCTGCTCTGATTAAAAACTCCAGGCGACAGCAGGAACCCAGACAAGATTGTTTCCATTCTGGGGGATTTTTACGCCGCGCTATATAAAAACCCATGCCCCACAGACCCCATGTCAGACTTCTTCTTAAATTGAGTATCCCTTTCGTCCCCCTCACAGGCCCAACTCGAGGAACTAAATGCACCGATCACTAAAGGGCGAGATACTTGAAGCCATAAAAAACTACACCTACATAAGGCCTGGGGTCCAGACGGATACACTGGGGAATTTTATAAATTCCTGGGGAAGAATTCAATGAACCTCTCACTAGGGTCTTTAGTGGCCTCCTGGCGGGCACTCCTCTGTCAACCACAGACAATATGGCGTATATAAAACTGATTCCCAAGCCTGGGAAAGACCCACTACAACTTTCATCTTACCGCCCAATATAGCTGATCAATGTTAATCTCAAACTAATTGCCAAAATCATGGCAGATAGGCTCTCCTTTATTTTGCCAGGTCTTGTAACACCATCCCAATCAGGGTTCATCAGGAACAGATCCGCAGTATCCAACATAAGGAAGGTGCTGACAGTGCTGGATGTCGTACAGTGGACACCACATAATTTCCCCGCGCCATCGCTAATAGCGATTGACGCGGAGAAGGCATTCGACAATGTCAGATGGGATTAGTTAAAAAAGGTACTGGATGGGATGCAGCTCTTCGGCCCTTTCAGGACATTTGTATCTGCCCTCTACACAGCCCCCAAAGCAAGGGTTTCTATCCCGGGATTCCTCTCCACACCTTTCACATTACACAAAGGCACTCGCCAGGGTTGCCCTGTATCGCCTCTATTGTTTAATCTGGCCTTAGAGAGCCTGGCACGTATATTGGAAGAGGGAGACATATTCAGGGAAATTAGAATAGGTGAGACGGAGGTGCGCACCTCTCTTTTTGCTGATGATCTTCTCCTCTTCATGGCAGACTCGGTAGAGGATCTGGAAAAAGTTCTAAAACTCTCACACTCCTTTGGACCAATTTCGGGTTTTAGGGTAAATATAGACAATTACGAAATATTACCCCTGGACACATCAGCACTGAAATCTCGCCTGCCCGACACCTGTAATCAAATCCCAGTGGCAGATTCACATATCACTTACTTAGGTATCAAAATAGGGAAAACATCCAACTCCCTATATAAGCTAAACTATATTCCCTTATTTAAAACAATTGCCAAAGATCTACGGAGATGGCGAGGTCTTCCGCTGTCCCTAACAGGTAGAAGAGGTCTGCTTCCCAAAATTACTATATCCTCTCCAGACGTTACCAATGTTGCTGAAACACTCAGATATTAAAGAGCTCCAGTTGACCTTTACCGCCTTCCTATGATCTGGGAAGAGACCACAGATAGCTCGAACTAAACTAATGTTGCCCAGAAGTAAAGGGGATTTAAACATACCTAACCTGAGACTTTATAATATCTCGTGTCTTTTTAGACATTGTATAGATTGGATACACAAGACTGACCATTACTCTAATCACCTACTGGAACAACAGCTGGCCTCTCTGTGGCCACTGGTAAATCTGTTGCATTCAAGGAGGAATGCTCTGCCAACACACCTGAAACACTCGATTATCAGTAGAGATACCATGATAGCCTGGAGGGCAACGCGCAAACTGGGTAAAAGGCCTTTTCTAGCTTCCAGAGAAATGGGCCTCTGGCGCCACCCTGAATAACAATAATAACAAGATGTTTGAGACTTGGAGAGAGAAGGGAATTAATACTTTCTTAGACCTTCTACAGACCTCAGAAAATAGATATCTTACATTTCCTGAAATCTGCAGTAAATATACCCTCAGCAGGACACACTTTTTGCCATACCAGCAGGTGATTCACTTCTGTCGGCAGAGGATACTAGATGTCACTATAGAATGTAACAATACCTCACTGGTATGTTCACTGGGACCTGCCAACACCAAGCAGTTTCTCTCTTACATTTAACAAATCCTCAGGGAAACGGGAGACAAGAAAGTTGAGGCTATCCTATTCAAGAAACTTAAGATCAAAGTAACACCTGAAGAAATCCTACAAGGGTGGAACAGAGTATACAAAGCAGTCCCATGTGAGAAGTGGAGGGAACCCCACTACCGCCTGATACATTCAGCCATATACGCATTTAGTTTCTCTAACAAGAGCGACAACCCGGACCATCTTAAGGCGTGTCCTAAATGTGGATTGGAGAGAGCAGATTTGACGCAAAAACATCCTAGACTGGATTCCTTGCACATGGTGCAGTGTCCCAGGGGGTTAGTAGTGTAGCTTTAGGTATGCTGGGCTTTGCAGTGCAGGGCAACCCACTAACCTGGGACTCACTGTCGTCTTCAATCGGGTCAGCACTGGAACAGGTAGGTGATGAATGTCGTGACGCCAGTGCCAATTGAACGGTGGCACACCGTGTAGTGACAGGTGGAATAATGGAGTAATCCTTATATTTGAATAACAGGATAACTTTACTGAACGTATTTGAAGATTGATGAACAGTCAGTAAGTACAGTTCCAGAATATTCCACACGTTACAATACAGTCATACCAGTGGTTCAGGCTATTACTCGCAGTCGCAAAAAGGCTATTTTCAAGACAGGCCTCCTAGGATCAGGGTTTTTCTCTTACTCTCAATGCAGCAATACACTTCAGGCAACTATTCTCTCTGCAGGGGTACACTTACTTCCTCTCCTGCTTTAGTTCCTGGCTGTGGGCAATACTCTCAAGGTCCAGACACCCAAATCACAGTGATAACCCTTGAGCAAAGGTTTTGTAGAGGTTTCCTTCTCTCCTGGTGACAGGCTCTATACTTGATATGCGAACTGCCTTGTTGGTTACACTCTCTGTCCCACTTGTTAGTGACAGGCTGATACTTAGAGTACCTCAGGTATACTTGACCTGGAAAACTGGGTGGGAATGATCCTCCACACCAGTGGTGCAATTTCTGCACTAGTTACTGAGTCCTGAATCTCTCAGAACTAACTCTGAACTAGAAACTTCCAACTGACTCCCTAGGCTAGGCCCTGGCCTATTTATACTAAACTGGGGGCTCCCTCTGCTGGCTGGAATATGAATTGCCTGCTACAGGCCTAACTTTCTTAAAGGGAGATACACATTATAATATAGCAGTGTCGGGTAACCTACCCGTATGCTGCAATGGGAGCATAACCTATGCCTAGCTCCAGAGCCACTGCTCTTTCATATCTTCATAGAAGAACCCAGGCCACAGTTGATAGTGGACACAGCACTGCTGGTGTCCTTAAGATGTCCTTTACAACACTGGTTAAGACCAAGTACACCACAAATAAATGAGGTCAAATGTCGCACTACATGCACATAGACAAATTGGACACAGAAACACAAAGAGAAAAAAAGACTAAGAGCTTCTTTCATAGATCGAAGACGGACCTTGCCACTTGGACAGAAACTTACTTTCTACCGTGGGTATTAGTACTAACACGCGGTCGCCCGGTTGAAATGTCCTGACCTTGGCCGACCTATTGTAAACCCGGGCTTGTGCTTCCTGGGCCTGCTGCATATGCTCTCGAACATTCGGCATAACTGCCGCAATTCTGTCCTGCATTTGAGCGATATATTCAATAACACTTTTGTGGGGGGTATGCTCTTGTTCCCAGGTCTCTTTGGCTATGTCCAAAAGCCCTCGAGGAAGGCAACTATATAGGAGCTCAAACGGGGAAAACCCTGTTGACGCCTGTGGAACCTCCCGTATGGAAAACATGAGATAGGGCAACAGGCAAACCCAATCCTTTCCATCTTTATCAACCACCTTTTTAAGCATCCCTTTAAGTGTTCTATTGAACCTTTCCACCAGACCATCAGTCTGGGGAGGATATACTGAGATGCGTAAATGCGTAATTTTTAACAGCCGACATAGCTCCTTAGTAACGTTGGACATAAAAGGCGTTCCCTGGTCTGTTAGAATTTCTGTTGGTATACCTGTACGGGTGAACATTTGGAACAGTTCTTTTGCTATGACCTTAGCGGATATGTTCCTTAGAGGTATGGCTTCGGGATAACAGGTGGCATAGTCTAGTACAACCAAGATATTCTGGTGACCTCTGGCAGACTTAGGAAGTGGGCCGACTAAATCCATAGCAATGGGCTCAAAAGGAACCTCAGATATAGGCAGCGGTATTAGAGGGTTACGAAAATGGATTTGACCCTCAGGGCATGAATGGCAGAAATCCTCTACAGCCTTATAAATATCAGGCCAGAAAAAGTTCTGTTCAATGCGCTCTTTTGTTTTTTCCACCCCTAAATGCCCTCCCAGAATATGGGAATGCGCTAGTTCCAATACCATACGGACATAGGACTTGGGTACAACCAGTTGCTCTACGACCTCTGTTTGTGTTTTCTTTACCCTGTAAAGTAAATCATTATGTACAGCAAAGTGGGGGTACACCAAACCCATACCTGGTTCCTGGGGTACCCCATTCATTACTTTCACATTTTTCTTGGCACTCACTAGACTGGGATCCCTCATTTGTTCAGTACCAAAGCGGCCCCGGGAGACTTGTAAGTTTGAAAACTCTGTCTCTGGAGGAGATTCCCCTGGGTCCCCCGCCAGAACCTCTATTGGGAATTTATCAGGCTCCCCAAGCCGCAGAGTTACTGCATTATCAGGTGCCATAGAAACATCATGTATATTATGCAAGTTATCCCCTACCTTAGATTGCTTATTTTTCCCATAAATCCCCATACAAAGGAAAATCACAACCAATAACAGCACAGTGTAACAGGTTTTTGACCACACCCACTTCATGTGCCACTGACCTACAGGCAGTTTCCACGGTTAGCACCGCAGTGGGATAGTCTTTTGTGTCACCATTGACACATACCACCCCTAACCGGTGGGACTGGAGCCTCTCAGAGTCGACAAGATTGGCATGTACTAGGGTCACCAGGCTCCCAGAGTCCAGTAATGCCATTACAGGGTGTCCCTCGATTTTGACTTGACACACTTGACTGTCGGTTCTACTGTACGCGTGAGCTGTACAGGACGGTTTAGCGAAATAAGACATACACTCACCTAAAGAATTATTAGGAACACCTGTTCTATTTCTCATTAATGCAATTATCTAGTCAACCAATCACATGGCAGTTGCTTCAATGCATTTAGGGGGGTGCTCCTGGTCAAGACAATCTCCTGAACTCCAAACTGAATGTCAGAATGGGAAAGAAAGGTGATTTAAGCAATTTTGAGCGTGGCATGGTTGTTGGTGCCAGACGGGCCGGTCTGAGTATTTCACAATCTGCTCAGTTACTGGGATTTTCACGCACAACCATTTCTAGGGTTTACAAAGAATGGTGTGAAAAGGGAAAAACATCCAGTATGCGGCAGTCCTGTGGGCAAAAATGCCTTGTGGATGCTAGAGGTCAGAGGAGAATGGGCCGACTGATTCAAGCTGATAGAAGAGCAACGTTGACTGAAATAACCACTTGTTACAACCAAGGTATGCAGCAAAGCATTTGTGAAGCCACAACACGCACAACCTTGAGGCGGATGGGCTGCAACAGCAGAAGACCCCACCGGGTACCACTCATCTCCACTACAAATAGGAAAAAGAGGCTACAATTTGCACGAGCTCACCAAAATTGGACTGTTGAAGACTGGAAAAATGGTTTCTTGAACATGACAATGAGTTCACTGTACTAAAATGGCCCCCACAGTCACCAGATCTCAACCCAATAGAGCATCTTTGGGATGTGGTGGAACGGGAGCTTCGTGCCCTGGATGTGCATCCCTCAAATCTCCATCAACTGCAAGATGCTATCCTATCAATATGGGCCAACATTTCTAAAGAACGCTATCAGCACCTTGTTGAATCAATGCCACGTAGAATTAAGGCAGTTATGAAGGCAAAAGGAGGTCCAACACTGTATTAGTATGGTGTTCCTAATAATTCATTAGGTGAGTGTAAGCCTTCCCAAGTCACACTCCATAGGCTCACGAGCTAGTGGGCAGTTAGGTGCAACATGTCCCAACCCTTGGCACCGCCAACAGAATATCAGGGCCCGGGCTCTTGGTCCAGTTTCCCTTTTTGGACTTAGGGCCCTTACACCTTGGCCCTCTGCATGTGTACCACCCTCTTCCTTAGGATACAGTCTCACCCCTTTAGAAAATGGAGCAGTCTTACCCACAGACGGACCTCTCTTGCTCCTAGGAGCCACACCAGTAGGATGTAGATCCTGGAGGTATTCCTCTAAAGCCGTGTATAGCTCCACCACGGACACAAGCTCATCCAAACTTTTTGGGTTGGTGTATCCAATGCAGCGTTGTATCTTCAGAGGCAGGGCCCGTATAAAACGGTCACAAACGACTCGCTCCACAATTCGAGCTAAAGTAAGTTCCTCTGGCTGCAACCATTTATTGGTGAGGTGGAAGAGATCATACATTTGAGATCTAGCTGGCTTTTCATGATCATATACCCAGGTGTAGACCCTCTGTGCCTGGACCGCTAGGGTAACTTCCAGACGGGCTAGGATTTCAGCCTTCAGTTTGGCATACACCTTAGCATCTTGTACCCTCAGGTCAAAGTAAGCTTTTTGGGGTTCGTCTGTTAGAAAGGGGGCCAGCACATCCACCCACTGGTCGCCCGGAAGCCTTTCTCTCTCTGCAATCCTTTCAAAGGTACCCAGGAAGGTTTCTATTTCATCCTCCTTCACCATCTTTCTTAGGGCACTCTGCACCAACTGCCGTGTTGCAGGCTGGGTTCCTTGCAATACCTCAGGTCTCTCCAACAAGGCTTTGATCTGCTGCTGTAGAGATTGGTTCACCTGCTGTTGTTCTTTCACCGAGGCTTAGGGCGCAGAGACGGATCTTATGGGACGAATACTAATGAAGCGCTTCCAAAATGTAGCTTTGCTTATGTTGGCAAAAACCCTTGCACCGGCCCTGACTGGGGGCATGGGATGCGGGACCAGCTCAGGGCCCCAAAAAAATAAAATGTGTGTTTTTAATTGCGGTGTTGGTGTGTGGGTTTTTTGTAATTTTTTTTTGCAAATTTTCTGTATTTCGCTGTGTGTAGGTAGGGTGCAACCGGATCAGGAAGGTTTATCACGGTCGGCGTGACTATCACATACGTGACACAGAGGGAGGGAACAAGGAAGGCCCTGCCCAAGTGAGAGGGAAGGTGGTGACCCCTGACTCACCTAGCGGCTGGCACCTGGCTGCCCTGACGTCCCTAGACGGGTTCCTCACCCGTACGCCGATCACGTGCCTAAAGCCCTGGCTTTCCCTAAGCTGAGCCCTAGATAGTGAACAGGGCGGTGGGAACACTAGTCCGCACCACTAGCTCTAAAGGAAAACACCAAGGGAAGGACAGACAATACAAACTCAACATATAATCCCAGGTGGGCGACAACAGGAGACAACAAGAAGCCCAACAGGGATCCGGAGGGTAGCACTCTGGAACAACAACCAGGATTCACAACTCCAGTGGGTCAGTATAGATGTCCAGGCAGGAAGCTCTATAACTGGCAACTAGAGAAGAGTGAGGGGAGAATATAAGGAGGTTGGGAGTGGCAGACAAGAAACAGCTGAGGAGGAGAAGCTACGGATCCCTGATTGAGACAAAAAGGATAGCAAGGCAAACACAGAAAACAATCACTAAGAAACAACGTGATCTTTAGATATAGAGCGCGCAGCCACCCGCTGCGACCTCCTGACCCCGGGTATAACGGAGTCAGACGTGGCTCTTGATACCCTCGTGACAGTACCCCCCCTTTCACGAGGGGCCTCCGGACACTCAGGACCAGGTCTCTCCGGATGAGAGGCATGGAAAGCCTGAATTAACCTGTTGGCGTTTACCTCTGACGCTGGAACCCACATTCTTTCCTCGGGACCGTAACCCCTCCAATGCACCAGATACTGAAGAGAGCGGAGGACCCGACGAGAATCAACAATTCTGGGTATTTGAAACTCCAGATTACCATCCACAATAACAGAAGGAGGTGGCAGCGGTGATGGTTCTAGAGGTGGAACATACTTCTTGAGTAACGATTTATGGAAGACGTTATGGATCTTAAAAGTCTGAGGTAGCTCCAGGCGAAAAGCCACAGGGTTAATGACGGCTACTATTTTATAAGGACCAATGAACCTAGGGCCCAGTTTCCAAGAGGGAACCTTCAACTTAATATTCCTAGTAGACAACCACACATAGTCATTCACCCCTAGGTCCGGACCTGGCGACCGTTTCTTATCGGCCATGCATTTATATTTACCACTCATCTTTTTCAAGTTAACTTGCACCTTCTGCCATACCGAAGAAAGAGATGAAGAAAACCTTTCCTCTTCGGGAACCCCAGAAGACCCCACCTCTTTGAAAGTACAAAATTGGGGATGAAAACCGTATGCACCAAGGAATGGTGACTTGCCAGTGGACTCCTGATAATGATTATTTATGGCAAACTCAGCTAACGGTAAATATGATGACCACAACTCTTGGTTTTCAGACACAAAATGCATGTATCTTTACAGAGGAAGATGTTCTAAGTTTGCTGTCTAAGGTGAAGACGGATAAGTCACAGGGGCCTGATGAGATACACCCAAAATTATTAAAAGAGCTTAGTGGGGAGCTGGCAAAACCGTTAACAGATTTATTTAACCAATCATTAGTAACAGGAGTCGTCCCGGAAGATTGGAAATTGGCAAATGTCGTGCCCATTCACAAGAAAGGTAGTAGGGAGGAATCGAGCAACTATAGACCAGTGAGTCTGACATCAATAGTAGGCAAATTAATGGTAACCCTATTAAAGGATAGGATTGTGGAACATCTAAAATCCCATGGATTGCAAGATGAAAAACAACATGGGTTTACTTCAGGGAGATCATGTCAAACAAATCTTATAGATTTTTTTGACTGGGTGAATAAAATAATAGACGGTGGAGGTGCAGTAGACATCGCATATCTAGATTTTAGTAAGGCTTTTGACACTGTCCCACATAGAAGACTTATCAATAAACTGCAGTCATTGAGCATGGACTCCCATATTGTTGAGTGGATTAGGCAGTGGCTGAGTGACAGACAACAGAGGGTTGTAGTCAATGGAGAACATTCAAAACAAGGTAATGTTACCAGTGGGGTTCCACAGGGATCTGTACTGGGACCGATTTTGTTTAATATCTTCATAAGTGATATTGCAAAAGGCCTCGCTGGTAAGGTTTGTCTTTTTGCTGATGACACAAAGATATGTAACAGGGTTGATGTTCCTGGAGGGAAACGCCAAATGGAAAAGGATTTAGGAAAACTAGAAGAATGGTCAGAACTCTGGAAACTGAAATTTAATGTGGATAAGTGCAAGATAATGCACCTGGGGCGTAAAAACCCAAGGGCAGAACATAGAATATTTGACACAGTCCTGACCTCAGTATCTGAGGAAAGGGATTTAGGAGTAATTATTTCAGAAGACTTAAAGGTGGGAAGACAATGTAATAGAGCAGCACGAAATGCCAGCAGAATGCTTGGATGTATAGGGAGAGGTATAAGCAGTAGAAAGAGTGAAGTGCTTATGCCGCTGTACAGAACACTGGTGAGACCTCACTTGGAGTATTGTGCGCAGTACTGGAGGCCATATCTCCAGAAGGATATAGATACTCTAGAGAGAGTTCAGAGAAGAGCTACTAAACTAGTACATGGATTGCAGGATAAAACTTACCAGGAAAGGTTAAAGGACCTTAATATGTATAGCTTGGAAGAAAGAAGAGACAGAGGGGATATGATAGAAACTTTTAAATACATAAAGGGAATCAACTCGGTAAAGGAAGAGAGCATATTTAAAAGAAGAAAAACTACCACAAGAGGACACAGTTTTAAATTAGAGGGGCAAAGGTTTAAAAGTAATATAAGGAAGTATTACTTTACTGAGAGAGTAGTGGATGCATGGAATAGCCTTCCTGCAGAAGTGGTAGCTGCAAATACAGTGAAGGGGTTTAAGCATGCATGGGATAGGCATAAGGCCATCCTTCATATAAGATAGGGCCGGGGGCTAGCCATAGTATTCAGTATATTGGGCAGACTAGATGGGCCAAATGGTTCTTATCTGCCGACACATTCTATGTTTCTATGTTTCTATGTAAAACACCTTAAATATGTTTCTAGGTTTTGGTTGGTACGCTCAGTCTGTCCATTCGACTGAGGATGGAAAGCTGAGGAAAAGGACAAGTGTACCCCCAAACGGGAACAAAAAGCTTTCCAAAACTTAGAAATAAACTGGGTTCCCCGATCCGAAACCACATCGGAAGGGACCCCGTGAAGCTTCACGATTTCACTGATAAACACCTGAGCAAGAGTTTTAGCATTAGGAAGTGCGGGTAGCGCAATAAAGTGTACCATTTTGCTAAACCTGTCTACTACTACCAAAATAACTGTTTTACCCGCAGACAACGGTAAGTCAGTGATGAAATCCATCGACAGATGTGTCCATGGCCTATTGGGGATAAAAAGAGGCAATAAAGACCCTGCTGGACGTGTATGAGAGACTTTCGCACGTGCACAAGTACAGCAAGTAGACACGAAATCCATTACATCCTGACGCAACCTTGGCCACCAAAAACGACGAGATAATAGCTCCAAGGTTGCTTTACTACCCGGGTGCCCAGCAAGTGCCGAATTATGATGTTCTTTTAATAATTCAAGATGCAGGTTTAACGGTACAAACAATTTCTCTGAGGGGCAAGAGGCCGGGGCGTCCCCCTGGGCCTCTAACACCTTTCCCTCTAGAACAGAGTGTACAGCAGAGACAACCACTCCTCTTTGTAAAATAGGTACCGGATCACTAGCATTACCCCCTCCAGGGAAACTACGAGATAACGCGTCTGCCTTGGTATTTTTTGCCCCAGGACGATAGGTGATTACAAAGTTAAATCTGGTAAAGAATAGCGACCACCTAGCTTGTCTAGGGGTGAGACGCTTAGCTGATTCGAGGTACAGAAGGTTTTTGTGATCCGTAATCACCGTGACGGGGTGGATTGCTCCCTCTAAGAAGTGACGCCACTCTTCAAGCGCCAGCTTAATCGCCAACAGTTCCCTATTTCCAACATCATAGTTCCTCTCTGCAGAAGATAATTTTTTGGAAAAGAAAGCGCAAGGGCGCCATTTGCCAGGAGACGGACCCTGAGACAATACAGCCCCCACTCCCACCTCTGACGCATCTACCTCAACAATAAAAGGCTGGGAGACATCAGGTTGAATTAGAACAGGTGCCGAGGTAAACCTCTCTTTTAGAGAGGAAAATGCATTTTTAGCGGCGTCAGACCATTTAGAAAAATCAGTCCCCTTCCTAGTCATATCGGTAAGGGGTTTAACGATCACTGAATAATTTTTAATGAACTTTCTATAGAAATTTGCGAAACCCAAAAACCGTTGTAGGGCTTTAAGGTTCTCAGGAAGATCCCAATCTAAAATTGCCTGGACCTTCCCAGGATCCATACAGAAACCTGAAGCAGATAATAGATATCCCAGGAACTGTATTTCCTGAACGGCGAAGACACATTTTTCAATTTTCGCATATAATTTATTCGTCCGTAGGACCTGCAGTACTTGCCTGACATGCACCTTATGTGTTTTCAGATCAGCCGAATAAATTAAGATATCATCTAGGTATATGACTACAAACCTGCCGATGAGATGACTAAAAATATCATTAACGAAATGTTGGAAGACAGCGGGGGCATTGGTCAGACCGAAAGGCATAACTAGATTTTCATAATGCCCCTCAGGGGTGTTAAAAGCTGTCTTCCACTCATCCCCTTCCCTGATACGAATCAGATTGTAGGCCCCCCTAAGATCAAGTTTGGAGAACCACCTAGCACCCGCAATCTGATTAAAAAGGTCAGGAATGAGAGGAAGAGGGTATGGGTCTCGGATGGTTATCTGGTTTAGCTCACGGAAATCTAGGCAAGGACGCAGGCCCCCATCTTTCTTTTTAACAAAGAAAAACCCTGCAGCCACGGGTGAAGAAGAGGGTCTGATGTGTCCCTTAGCCAGACTCTCGGAGATATAATCTTTCATGGCTTGTCTCTCGGGACCCGAAAGATTATACAACCTGGACTTGGGTAATTTTGCACCGGGAATCAGGTTAACCGGGCAATCATAAGGACGATGAGGTGGTAGCTTCTGACAACCCTTTTCAGAAAAAACGTCCTCAAAGTCCGAAATAAATGTAGGTAGGGTAGCTATGGAGGCGATTAAGCAATTGTTATTTAAGCAATTCTCTCTGCAATGCTCACTCCACTCCAATATCTCCCTGGCCTGCCAATCCACCACTGGATTGTGCGCTACCAACCAGGGAAGACCCAATACCACAGGAGAGGGAAGGCCCTCCAGAACGTAACATGAAAGACACTCATTATGGTGGTCCCCTACCCGAAGGTGTAAATTATGAACAATGTGGGTGAGGTTTCTCTGAGACAGAGGAGCCGAATCTATAGCGAATACGGGAATAGGTCTCTGCAGCGTACAGAGAGACAAACCCATAGTGCGGGCAAAATGGGCATCTATCAAATTTACCCCTGCTCCACTGTCTAGAAAAAAAGAAATAGACTCCGTCTTAACACCAAAAACAATAACCGCTGGTAACACAAATTGAGATGTTCGTATGGAGGAAACGTATACCCCCCGGCTGACATCCTCCGCACAGCCTGGGGTTAGTAGTTTTCCGACGGTCTTTTGTTTTTGAGAAAGGAGGGACAGACATTAATGAAATGACCCTTCCCCCCACAGAAAAAACAAGCCCCCCCCCTACGGCGAACCTCAGGAGGACGGACCTGACGAGAAGTTCCGCCTAGCTGCATAGGCTCATCTAAGTCAGTACAGACTAATTGTTGCTTGGGAGAGGTAACCAATTGCTCAGGAATTTTCGATCTCTCCCTAAGACGTCTATCTATTCTGATAGAGAGGGACATAACAGCATCAAGGGAAAGGGGGGTCTCATACAGCGCCAGTGCATCCTTAACCCTTTCAGATAACCCAGAGCAGAACTGACTCCTGAGAGCCGGGTCGTTCCACTGAGTATCCGTAGCCCACCTACGGAACTCTGAGCAATATTCCTCTGCTGACCGATCTCCCTGTAGGAGTCTCCGTAACTTCGACTCAGCCAGGGCGACTCGCTCAGTGTCATCATATATGAGACCCAAAGCCCCAAAAAATCCCTCCACTGACCGGAGAGCCTGGGAACCAGGGGGCAACGAGAACGCCCAGGATTGTGGGTCCCCCTGAAGCAGGGAAATGACAATCCCAACCCGCTGTTCTTCATTACCTGAGGAGTAAGGGCGCAACTTAAAGTATAATTTGCAGGCCTCACGGAACGTCGCAAATTTGTCCCTTCCCCCAGAAAATCTGTCAGGAAGAACAACCTTGGATTCTGTAACAACCTGGTTACCCATAGCAACCGCTGGGGGTGCGGTCTGCTGCATTTGCTGCTGTTGTTGGAGGACAGACGCCTTCAATCCTGCCACCTCCAAAGACAGGCCTTGAAGCTGTTTTACCAAGGCAGCAATAGGATCCATATTGGATTCTAAGTAGAGAAAAAAAAAAACAACAAAAAGAATTTTTATTTTTTTTTCTCAAAAAGTAATGGCCAGTTATAATATCACGGTCGGCGTGACTATCACATACGTGACACAGAGGGAGGGAACAAGGAAGGCCCTGCCCAAGTGAGAGGGAAGGTGGTGACCCCTGACTCACCTAGCGGCTGGCACCTGGCTGCCCTGACGTCCCTAGACGGGTTCCTCACCCGTACGCCGATCACGTGCCTAAAGCCCTGGCTTTCCCTAAGCTGAGCCCTAGATAGTGAACAGGGCGGTGGGAACACTAGTCCGCACCACTAACTCTAAAGGAAAACACCAAGGGAAGGACAGACAATACAAACTCAACATATAATCCCAGGTGGGCGACAACAGGAGACAACAAGAAGCCCAACAGGGATCCGGAGGGTAGTACTCTGGAACGACAACCAGGATTCACAACTCCAGTGGGTCAGTATAGATGTCCAGGCAGGAAGCTCTATAACTGGCAACTAGAGAAGAGTGAGGGGAGAATATAAGGAGGTTGGGAGTGGCAGACAAGAAACAGCTGAGGAGGAGAAGCTACGGATCCCTGATTGAGACAAAAAGGATAGCAAGGCAAACACAGAAAACAATCACTAAGAAACAACGTGATCTTTAGATATAGAGCGCGCAGCCACCCGCTGCGACCTCCTGACCCCGGGTATAACGGAGTCAGACGTGGCTCTTGATACCCTCGTGACAAGGTTAGTACATTGATATTGAAATAGAAATTATAAATATTGTAAATACTGTATATATAGTGGGTGTTCTATGGGGGAGTGAGTGTTGGGCTGGACCGGTGTTGTCTGTACCGTGCTGAGGTGCATTATATCCTGTATTTTTGGTTTGGGTTTTGTGTTATGTTTTGGTGTGATTTCTGTTTTTATTTATTTGTTTGTTTGTTATGTTATTAAAATTTTAATAAAAGAAATACAGGTTATAACTCAGGATCAGTACAGGATAATGTAATATATGTACACAGTGACTCCACCAGCAGAATAGTGAGTGCAGCTCTGGAGTATAATACAGGATGTAACAGAGGATCAGTACAGGATAATTTAATGTATGTACACAGTGACCCCACCAGCAGAATAGTGAGTGCAGCTCTGGAGTATGATACAGGATGTAATTTAGGATCAGTACAGGATAAGTAATGTATGTACACAGTGACTGCACCAGCAGAATAGTGAGTGCAGCTCTGGAGTATAATACAGGATGTAACTCAGGATCAGTTTAGGATAAGTAATGTATGTATGTACACAGTGACTGCACCAGCAGAATAGTGAGTGCAGCTCTGGAGTATAATACAGGATGTAACTCAGGATCAGTATAGGATAAGTAATGTATGTATGTACACAGTGACTGCACCAGCAGAATAGTGAGTGCAGCTCTGGGGTATAATACAGGATGTAACTATGTGATTTTCCTAGTCTATGACGGAAAGTCATGGTTTTATTAAAGACACGGAGGCGAGTATTGCTATCTCCTTCTTTACTGTCCACCAATAGCAGCAAAGAAAAGTTTACATAACAGAACGTAACCATAGTAACATACACCCTCCCCTCACAGTCCAGATAACAGATGGCTCCTCCAATAGATCATCCTCTTTCTTTATAAGCCTCACACCATGACCGGAAACCATCGAAAACGAAAACGGAACCTTGAATCTGGGAACGACCAGTTCGGATCCACCGAAACACCTTTAACGAACACGATCAGCTCAGATCCACTGGAACATCTTCATCGAAAGCCAACGTGGCTATAACCGGAACAGAGCAACTGAAGCCTGAAGAGATTCAACTTCCACCTAAAAAGAATAGACAATATATAGCCAGATTAAATAATGGGCAGGAGTATACAGCGCAATCATACACGATCCCGCCAGAAGAATCATAAGAAGCAAACCATGCAAACAGAGCATGCAATCAACACTGATAACCACAGAAAATACCATTATATAAATCACAAGGGAGGGAACAACAGGGCGGGCAATACTCGCCTCCGTGTCTTTAATAAAACCATGACTTTCCATCATAGACTAGGAAAATCACATAGTTTTACAGCAAGACACGGAGGCTCCTATTGCTAAGTTCAAAGTTGAGCAATAACAGCTGAAAACAAATGTGGAGGCGGCCTAAAATAATACTCCCTGAATGTTGAGGCCGAAGACCAGTCCGCAAGACGTAGAATATCTTCCAACCGTGCCCCCGAAACACCCAAAGCGGTAGCCGAAGCGCCCCTAGCGGAATGCGCGGTAAAAATGGTGGTATCTATTCCTGCTAAGGACATCACCCACTTCATCCAGCGAGCAAGAGTAGGACTGGACACAGGACCGAACGGATGCCGAATAGGCAGGAAGAGCTGAGGGACCAAAGACGAACGGTAAGCAAGCGTCCGGGATTCGTACTCCTTCAAATAAGCCACCAAACAAAGAGTTGGTGAAGATGGAAAAGATGGATAAGATACAGACCTAATGTTGATCTTAGTACGCCTGGAAATGTTGAAGGTTACCCCTTCAGGGGTAAATGACCTGGCGTCATGATCAAGAGCCCTAACGTCCGAGACCCGTTTACAGGATATGAGGCAAAAGAGAACCAGCAATTTGGCAGACAACTGCCGTAATGTGAGACCTGATTTACCTGGCCAATCGGAGAGGAAAGACAAAACACAAGACACATCCCAAGTAGTCGTAAAACGAGGACGGGGAGGACGAGACATGCGGGAGCCGCGAAGCAAATGACATACGGACGGGTGCTGACCCGCAGGAAAACCATCAAATCCCTGATGCGTACAAGAAATAGCGGACGGAACAAATTAATAGTCCGATAATCCTTCCCCGCCTCAAAAAGGGAAGTAAGAAACTGCAAAAGATGGGTTACAGGGGCCGAAACGGGATCCAAGTTTCATTCCACGCACCAGCCAGACCAAGATCGCCAGGCTGCCCGATAAGATTTTCTGGTGCCGGGAGCCCATGTGTTGTCCAAAAGGCGTCTAGTTGCCTCCGAAATACTGTCGACCTCTCCGGGCGTCCTGAGATCCGGCACGCGATCAATCGCAGGGATCCGTCCGACAGGAGCGGGTGGTGAAAACCCAGAGGGTCCTGGAGGAGATCCACACGATTCGGGAGAAGAAGAGGAACATCTATCAGGAGACTCAGGAGAGACGGAAACCACGCTTGAGTCCCCCAAAAGGGAACCACCACCACTAACTCGGCCAGCTGACGACGAGCGTGCAACAGCATCCTTGGGATCATTGCAAACGGCGGGAACGCATACATCAGGGCCTCGGACCAGGGTTGAAGGAATGCGTCCACTGCCTCCACCGCTGGATCCGGGCGCCAGCTGAAAAAAACGTGGAAGTTGGGTATTGAGACGTGAAGCAAATAGGTCTATAGCAAACGGACCCCAGCTCCCGGATAACTCGGAGAAGGTTTCTGGTGCCAGCATCCAATCGCTGCTGTCCGTAAGGTAACGTGAGCTCCAATCCGCCCGACTGTTGTGAAGTCAGGGAGATATTCCGCCTGAACATGACCTCCCTGGAGAGACAAAACGACCAGAACTCCTTTGCCAACCGAGCCAAGGTTGCTGAGCGCGTTCCTCCCAACAGGTTGATGTAGCGTACTGCGGAGACATTGTCCATCCGTAAACGGATGCACGCCTGAGCAATTCCGTTGGTGAAACTCCGAATGGCGAAGGACCCGGCAAGAAGCTCCAATGCATTGATATGCAGGCATGCCTCGTCTTGCCGTTCCACGCTTCCAGGTTCTCGATCCACCACGTGAGTTCTTCCTGTGATTCCGGGTCCAGGGTCAGAGTGTCTGCGAACGCAGCGCCAGAGCGGAGGTGCGCTATCTTCAAGCGCTGAAGGGCCCTGTAGTGCAATGGGGCCGGAAACACCGCTTGGATCGAAGAGGCGAAGAGGCGAGGAGGCCGATGATCCTGGCCAGATGGCGTAGAGACAACTGAGGCATGGAGAGGGTATGTCTGAGTTCCTTGCATATGGAACGTAGTTTCGTCGCGGGCAGGGAGAGGGATTCCGACACCGAGTCCACGGTAAATCCCAAGAACTCCATCCTCCATTGACAAGAAACCCGAGACGGGAGAGAAGATCCGTCATCCAGCGAAGGTGAACCAGCAGGGTCGCGGCCGACTGGTGCATGAGAAGAATGTCGTCCAGGTATATTATAAGGCGGACCCCACGACTGCGGAGCCAGGCCACAACCGGCCGCATTAGCTTCGTGAAACACCACGGTGCCGAGTAAAGGCCGAACGGGAGGCATGAGAATCGCCAAATCTCTCCCTTCCATAGGAAACGCAGCAAGTCCCGGGAGGGTGCGGAGACGGGGACCGTCAAGTAAGCGTCCTTAAGGTCCAGCTTTACAAACCAATCGCTCGGCATGAGAAGATCTCGA
Organism: Bufo bufo; assembly: GCF_905171765.1. NCBI lineage: Eukaryota > Metazoa > Chordata > Amphibia > Anura > Bufonidae > Bufo > Bufo bufo. The sequence continues at coordinate 425,932,208 of NC_053394.1, forward strand.
AGCAGATGGATGCCCTCCATCTTGAAGTGGCCATAGCGGACAATCGCATTCAGAGCTCGCAGATTGATGACTGGGCGCATCTGACCCCCTTTCTTCTGGACCAGAAAAATAGAGCTGATGACCCCCCTCAAGGATGGTGGGGCCCTCTCGATCGCCTGCTTGTGGTAGAGGGACAAGAGTTCTAGATCCACCAGAGCGGCTTCGGGGTGAGACAGTAGGGAGGTGGGAGGGGGAGGAATAAGGTCCGGAGACCCCACGAGTTCCACGTGAAAGCCTTCTATAGTGGATAAAATCCAAGGATCGGATGTTATTGTCGCCCAAGCAGGGGAAAAATGACGGAGTCTGCCCCCTATGCAATGATCCGAAGAAACCCCTACCGGGGTTGGACTTACCGAAAGGACGTCTTGAAGATGAATTCCCTCTGTGGGATCTGCCACGCCATTGTCCGCCTCTGGCAGGGAAGAATGGGGGCGGGAACCGGGAACCTCTGTTCCTGGAAGGCGGGACGTTGATGGAAGGAGCCTCTGCCCGAGCTGCGGGCTTGAAAATTGAAACGGCAGGACAGGCGGCCCCTACTACTGCCGGCCCTGGTGGAGACCCGTCCCTGGAATACTCTCCTAATGGAGGATTAAGCCTTATCTAGGGCAGTAAATGCTCCCACAAACCGACTCAAATCCTTAATAAAGGAGTCGCCAAATAGATGACCCTGGGCATCTGCGCCGGACTCAGTCAGGGCCAGGTTGGCCAGTTTTGGATCTATTTTAAATAGAATGGCCTTGTGTCTTTCGATTGCCAGAGAGGAGTTGGCATTACCAGCGATACAGATCGCTCTCTGGACCCAGCCCCTCATCTCCTCTGGGTCAATAGGGGACCCATCAGATCTGGCGTTCTCAGCCAGCTCGAACAATTTGGCCAGAGGTCCAAATACATCCAGGAGTTTATCCTGACAGCCTAACCCCTTACGGGGATTCCAGCCGGACTTGGCAAGAAATTGCGTGACTTTGGGGTCTACCACAGGTGTGTCACATACCTTATTAGGCACAATAGGTCTGGGGCATTCCGCCTTCACCTTATTGCGCGCCTCCTTGCTAAGGGGGCGGTGGACCCAATATTCCAGATATTTGCCCACATGGTCCGTAGGGAGCCACTCCGCCGATCTGGGATGGTGGAGGGCGTCAGGATCAAAGATGGGCTCTCCCAAAGGGTCAACAAGGGAAGATGCCGGAGTGACTACGGAAGAGGAATCCTTCCCTTGAGAAGTGGAAGGAGTGGGGCAAAGAGGGGCACTGGGCACCAAATGCATCTCTTCCTCTGAGTCTGCACTAGCCTCAGCAAGGGCCTCCTCATCTGACCCATTCTCGGCGTCAGAATTACTTATTTGTTGTGCCCTAGCGCATTTCCAAGGCCGCGCCCGTTCTGCCTGGCGCGGAAAGGCTCTTTTACGCTATCTATGCGAGAGTTCCTGGGTGGCCGAAGGCGCACCAATCAATTGTTCCTGTGACACAGGAAGATTCACAGCAGGAGGTTGCTGAGCTGTGGGGACCGCAGGCTGCACAGACCCTGACACAGGGTGGCCAGCCAGTGCCTGTGCTATCGTCTAAGATAGCACAGAGGACATAGAGTCCATTGCAGCAGTAATTGCGGCTGAGACAGAGCGCTGCAGCGCTACTGTCTGGGTCTCATCCCTAATCTGGGAATCCCTCCCAGGGGATGATGGTGAGGTAGCCTCAGAAGTTGGGTCTGATAGAGGCATGGTAGCAAAAGGTAATATATAAATATATATAGGATAGGTGAAATCTCTCTAATCCTAAGGTGCAGGTGGGAGTCTAAGGTAAATATAAGGGACCGGAGGGAGCCTAAATAAATGGGATGATGGCCTAAAGTAACAGAACTGGGTTAGTCACCCGATCTGAGGAGCGCCGGCGAGAGGCGACTGTATCGCAGGACGGATGCGGCAAAATGAAAATGGCCGCCGAGGTCTCGCGAGACCCGGCGGGAAGAAACAGAAGAAAATTAAAATGGCCGCCAAAATCCCGCGAGAACAAGCGGGAGACGGCCAAAAAGGTGAACCAATATGGCCTCCGAGATCTCGCGGCCATTGGAGAAAACCGGAGGCGAGAGCGCGGGAAGCGATGCGGCGAAGGAGGTAAAACAGAACCTGTAACAAATAATATATGGGTGCACAGTGTCACAAGCGGAACCAATGGGGGAAACGTCAGCAACAGTATAAATAAGAAAAACCCTGCAGATGCGATGGCCACAGGGAAAATAGTCAAAAGGAGTGACCAGCACAACAAACGCTATAGGGAGCGTGCAGATAAACTGAGTAAACACTAAATCCCAGCAAATACAGATAAAAGGCACAATAAGATTAGACACAAGGAGCTGCAAAAAGAACGTGTACTTATCTTGGTGGCAGCAGCAAAGAAAGAGGAGGATCTATAGGAGGAGCCGTCTGTTATATGGACTGTGAGGGGAGGGTGTATGTTACTATGGTTACGTTCTGTTTTGTAAACTTTTCTTTGCTGCTATTGGTGGACAGTAAAGAAGGAGATAGCAATAGGAGCCTCCGTGTCTTGCTGTAAAACTCAGGATCAGTACAGGATAAGTAATGTAATGTACAGTACAGACCAAAAGTTTGGACACACCTTCTCATTCAAAGAGTTTTCTTTATTTTCATGACTATGAAAATTGTAGATTCACACTGAAGGCATCAAAACTATGAATTAACACATGTGAAATTATATACATAACAAACAAGTGTGAAACAACTGAAAATATGTCATATTCTAGGTTCTTCAAAGTGGCCACCTTTTGCTTTGATTACTGCTTTGCACACTCTTGTCATTCTCTTGATGAGCTTCAAGAGGTAGTCCCCTGAAATGGTTTTCACCTCACAGGTGTGCCCTGTCAGGTTTAATAAGTGGGATTTCTTGCCTTATAAATGGGGTTGGGACCATCAGTTGCGTTGAGGAGAAGTCAGGTGGATACACAGCTGATAGTCCTACTGAATAGACTGTTAGAATTTGTATTATGGCAAGAAAAAAGCAGTTAAGTAAAGAAAAATGAGTGGCCATCATTACTTTAAGAAATGAAGGTCAGTCAGTCAGCCGAAAAATTGGGAAAACTTTGAAAGTAAGGGCTATTTGACCATGAAGGAGAGTGATGGGGTGCTGCGCCAGATGACCTGGCCTCCACAGTCACTGAACCTGAACCCAATCAAGATGGTTTGGGGTGAGCTGGACCGCAGAGTGAAGGCAAAAGGGCCAACAAGTGCTAAGCATCTCTGGGAACTCCTTCAAGACTGTTGGAAGACCATTTCAGGGGACTACCTCTTGAAGCTCATCAAGAGAATGCCAAGAGTGTGCAAAGCAGTAATCAAAGCAAAAGGTGGCTACTTTGAAGAACCTAGAATATGACATATTTTCAGTTGTTTCACACTTGTTTGTTATGTATATAATTCCACATGTGTTAATTCATAGTTTTGATGCCTTCATAGTCATGAAAATAAAGAAAACTCTTTGAATGAGAAGGTGTGTCCAAACTTTTGGTCTGTACTGTATGTACACTGTGACTCCACCAGCAGAATAGTGAGTGCAGCTCTGGAGTTTAATACAGGATGTAACTCAGGATCAGTACAGGATAAGTAATGTAATGTATGTACACAGTGACTCCACCAGCAGAATAGTGAGTGCAGCTCTGGAGTTTAATACAGGATGTAACTCAGGATCAGTACAGGATAAGTAATGTAATGTATGTACAGTGACTCCACCAGCAGAATAGTGAGTGCAGCTTTGGAGTATAATACAGGATGTAACTCAGGATCAGTACAGGATAAGTAATGTATGTACACAGTGACTGCACCAGCAGAATAGTGAGTGCAGCTCTGGAGTATAATACAGGATGTAACTCAGGATCAGTACAGGATAAGTAATGTAATGTATGTACACAGTGATTGCACCAGCAGAATAGTGAGTGCAGCTCTGGGGTATAATACAGGATGTAACTCAGGATCAGTACAGGATAAGTAATGTAATGTTTGTACACAGTGACTGCACCAGCAAAATAGTGAGTGCAGCTCTGGAGTATAATACAGGATGTAACTCAGGATCAGTACAGGATAAGTAATGTAATGTATGTACACAGTGATTGCACCAGCAGAATAGTGAGTGCAGCTCTGGGGTATAATACAGGATGTAACTCAGAATCAGTACAGGATAAGTAATGTAATGTTTGTACACAGTGACTGCACCAGCAGAATAGTGAGTGCAGCTCTGGAGTATAATACAGGATGTAACTCAGGATCAGTACAGGATAAGTAATGTAATGTATGCACACAGTGACTGCACCAGCAGAATAGTGAGTTCAGCTTTGGAGTATAATACAGGATGTAACTCAGGATCAGTACAGGATAAGTAATGTATGTACACAGTGACTCCACCAGCAGAATAGTGAGTTCAGCTCTGGAGTATAATACAGGATGTAACTCAGGATCAGTACAGGATAAGTAATGTAATGTATGTACACAGTGACTCCACCAGCAGAATAGTGAGTGCAGCTCTGGAGTATAATACAGGATGTAACTCAGGATCAGTACAGGATAAGTAATGTATGTACACAGTGACTCCACCAGCAGAATAGTGAGTGCAGCTCTAAAGTCTGTATCCACCCTTAGGCCCAGGCTATACTGCAGCTTTTTGTAGCACAGATAATTTTAACCATTGAAGATTGCATTTACCTGAATGCATTGATATTAACTGCAGCTGTAATTCAGTAGTTACAGCCAGGTCCATAAATATTGGGACATTGACACAATTCTAACATTTCTGGCTCTATACACCACCACAATGGATTTGAAATGAAACGAACTAGATGTGCTTTAACTGCAGACTGTCAGCTTTAATTTGAGGGTATTTACATCCAAATCAGGTGAACGGTGTAGGAATTACAACAGTTTGCATATGTGCCTCCCACTTGTCAAGGAACCAAAAGTAATGGGACAGAATAATAATCATAAATCAAACTTTCACTTTTTAATACTTGGTTGCAAATGCTTTGCAGTCAATTACAGCCTGAAGTCTGGAACGCATAGACATCACCAGACGCTGGGTTTCATCCCTGGTGATGCTCTGCCAGGCCTCTACTGCAACTGTCTTCAGTTCCTGCTTGTTCTTGGGGCATTTTCCCTTCAGTTTTGTCTTCAGCAAGTGAAATGCATGCTCAATCGGATTCAGGTCAGGTGATTGACTTGGCCATTACATAACATTCCACTTCTTTCCCTTAAAAAACTCTTTGGTTGCTTTTGCAGTATGCTTTGGGTCATTGTCCATCTGCACTGTGAAGCGCCGTCCAATGAGTTCTGAAGCATTTGGCTGAATATGAGCAGATAATATTGCCCGAAACACTTCAGAATTCATCCTGCTGCTTTTGTCAGCAGTCACATCATCAATAAATACAAGAGAACTAGTTCCATTGGCACCCATACATGCCCACGCCATGACACTACCACCACCATGCTTCACTGATAAGGTGGTATGCTTAGGATCATGAGCAGTTCCTTTCCTTCTCCATACTCTTCTCTTCCCATCACTCTGGGACAAGTTGATCTTGGTCTCATCTGTCCATAGGATGTTGTTCCAGAACTGTGAAGGCTTTTTTAGATGTCGTTTGGCAAACTCTAATCTGGCCTTCCTGTTTTTGAGGCTCACCAATGGTTTACATCCTGTGGTGAACCCTCTGTATTCACTCTGGTGAAGTCTTCTCTTGATTGTTGACTTTGACACACATACACCTACCTCCTGGAGAGTGTTCTTGATCTGGCCAACTTGTGAAGGGTGTTTTCTTCACCAGGGAAAGAATTCTTCAGTCATCCACCACAGTTGTTTTCCGTGGTCTTCCGGGTCTTTTGGTGTTGCTGAGCTCATCGGTGTGTTCCATCTTTTTAAGAATGTTCCAAACAGTTGTTTTGGCCACATCTAATGTTTTTGCGATCTCTCTGATGGGTTTGTTGTGTTTTTTCAGCCTAATGATGGCTTGCTTCACTGATAGTGACAGCTCTTTGGATCTCATCTTGAGAGTTGACAGCAACAGATTCCAAATGCAAATAGCAGACTTGAAATTACCTCTGGACCTTTTATCTGCTCATTGTAATTGGGATAATGAGGGAATAACACACACCTGGCCATGGAACAGCTGAGAAGCTGATTGTCCCATTACTTTTGGTCCCTTAACAAGTGGGAGGCACATATGCAAACTGTTGTAATTCCTACACCGTTCACCTGATTTGGATGTAAATACCCTCAAATTAAAGCAGTTAAAGCACATCTTGTTTGTTTCATTTCAAATCCATTGTGGTGGTGTATACTTTAGAGTCAGAAATGTTAGAATTGTGTCGATGTCCCAATATTTTTGGACCTGACTGTATATTCATTAAATCGCTCTACAAATAGTCGCAGTGTAGCCCCAGCCTTAGCTCTGTTGGCAGGATGTAGTCAGGGAGGGTTTTTATTTCTTTAATGTAAACAATGTTGTTTCCATTCACTTACAGGAAGAAGAGATCTTGAAAATGTCAAGGAAACGGGTCACAAAGCATATTAGAAGATGGAAATCGAATGGACCTTTTCCTTTATATCCCAGAATTACATTCCTCAAGCAAGTGACTTCTTTTTGACTCTTCGTCTTTGAAAAATCGTGAGGAGAATGCAGAGTTTAAACGAGAAACAATTGTCACTTCCTAAAGATAATTTAATGCGGTTTTTCATCCCCTGGGAGTGGTCATACAGGACGTGACAGCGTCCTCCAGAGACAAGGCGGCGGAAGCTGTTGGACAGAGATAACCTACAATGTGAACTCCATGTCACAGGTCCCCCTTAAGTGGTCTCCAGACTGTGGTGGTACTACAACTCTCAGCCTGTGGCTGTCAGTGTATGCTGGGAGCTGTAGAAAACCAATCCCCTATTTGTTGTAGGGATGTAACTTGTCAGTAAAGGGCGACAGGTATGGCAGGCAATGGGTGACAGTGCCGTACTTTATCAGTGCTGTCACCACCGGTCTGGAATGCCTCAGCCTCCAATACATATTACTGCAGCACCGAGCATGCCATGGGCAGAGTAGGAGTCCTGCACAGCCCCAAAGGTGGGGCACTGACACTTGGGGTACAGGATAATGACACTGACACTTGGGGTACATGATAATGACACACTGAGACTTGGGGTACAGGATAATGACACTGATACTTGGGGTACAGGATAATGACACTGACACTTGAGGTACAGGATAATGACACTGACACTTGGGGTACAGGATAATGACACTGACACTTGGGGTACAGGATAAGGACACACTGACACTTGGGGTACAGGATAATGACACTGACACTTGGGGTACAGGATAATGACACACTGACACTTGGGGTACAGGATAATGACACTGACACTTGGGGTACAGGATAAGGACACACTGACACTTGGGGTACAGGATAATGACGCTGACACTTGGGGTACAGGATAATGACACTGACACTTGGGGAACAGGATAAGGACACACTGACACTTGGGCTACAGGATAAGGACACACTGACACTTGGGGTACAGGATAAGGACACACTGACACTTGGGGTACAGGATAATGACACTGACACTTGGGGTACAGGATAATGACACTGACACTTGGGGTACAGGATAAGGACACTGACACTTGGGGTACAGGATAATGACACACGGACACTTGGGGGTACAGGATAATGACACTGACACTTGGGGTACAGGATAATGACACTGACACTTGGGGTACAGGATAATGACACTGACACTTGGGGTACAGGATAATGACACTGACACTTGGGGTACAGGATAATGACACTGACACTTGGGGTACAGGATAATGACACTGACACTAGGGGTACAGGATAATGACACTGATACTTGGGGTACAGGATAATGACACTGACACTTGGGGTACAGGATAATGACACACTGACACTTGGGGTACAGGATAATGACACTGACACTTGGGGTACAGGATAATGACACAGTGACACTCTGGGTACAGGATAATGACACTGACACTTGGGGTACAGGATAATGACACTGACACTTGGGGTACAGGATAAGGACACTGACACTTGGGGTACAGGATAATGACACACGGACACTTGGGGGTACAGGATAATGACACTGACACTTGGGGTACAGGATAATGACACAGTGACACTCTGGGTACAGGATAATGACACTGACACTTGGGGTACAGGATAATGACACTGACACTAGGGGTACAGGATAATGACACTGATACTTGGGGTACAGGATAATGACACTGACACTTGGGGTACAGGATAATGACACACTGACACTTGGGGTACAGGATAATGACACTGACACTTGGGGTACAGGATAATGACACTGACACTTGGGGTACAGGATAATGACACAGTGACACTTGGGGTACAGGATAATGACACACTGACACTTGGGGTACAGGATAATGACACTGACACTTTGGGTACAGGATAATGACACTGACACTTGGGGTACAGGATAATGACACTGACACTTGGGGTACAGGATAATGACGCTGACACTTGGGGTACAGGATAATGACACTGACACTTGGGGTACATGATAATGACACACTGAGACTTGGGGTACAGGATAATGACACTGATACTTGGGGTACAGGATAATGACACTGACACTTGAGGTACAGGATAATGACACTGACACTTGGGGTACAGGATAATGACACTGACACTTGGGGTACAGGATAAGGACACACTGACACTTGGGGTACAGGATAATGACACTGACACTTGGGGTACAGGATAATGACACACTGACACTTGGGGTACAGGATAATGACACTGACACTTGGGGTACAGGATAAGGACACACTGACACTTGGGGTACAGGATAATGACGCTGACACTTGGGGTACAGGATAATGACACTGACACTTGGGGAACAGGATAAGGACACACTGACACTTGGGCTACAGGATAAGGACACACTGACACTTGGGGTACAGGATAAGGACACACTGACACTTGGGGTACAGGATAATGACACTGACACTTGGGGTACAGGATAATGACACTGACACTTGGGGTACAGGATAAGGACACTGACACTTGGGGTACAGGATAATGACACACGGACACTTGGGGGTACAGGATAATGACACTGACACTTGGGGTACAGGATAATGACACTGACACTTGGGGTACAGGATAATGACACTGACACTTGGGGTACAGGATAATGACACTGACACTTGGGGTACAGGATAATGACACTGACACTTGGGGTACAGGATAATGACACTGACACTAGGGGTACAGGATAATGACACTGATACTTGGGGTACAGGATAATGACACTGACACTTGGGGTACAGGATAATGACACACTGACACTTGGGGTACAGGATAATGACACTGACACTTGGGGTACAGGATAATGACACAGTGACACTCTGGGTACAGGATAATGACACTGACACTTGGGGTACAGGATAATGACACTGACACTTGGGGTACAGGATAAGGACACTGACACTTGGGGTACAGGATAATGACACACGGACACTTGGGGGTACAGGATAATGACACTGACACTTGGGGTACAGGATAATGACACAGTGACACTCTGGGTACAGGATAATGACACTGACACTTGGGGTACAGGATAATGACACTGACACTAGGGGTACAGGATAATGACACTGATACTTGGGGTACAGGATAATGACACTGACACTTGGGGTACAGGATAATGACACACTGACACTTGGGGTACAGGATAATGACACTGACACTTGGGGTACAGGATAATGACACTGACACTTGGGGTACAGGATAATGACACAGTGACACTTGGGGTACAGGATAATGACACACTGACACTTGGGGTACAGGATAATGACACTGACACTTTGGGTACAGGATAATGACACTGACACTTGGGGTACAGGATAATGACACTGACACTTGGGGTACAGGATAATGACGCTGACACTTGGGGTACAGGATAATGACACTGACACTTGGGGTACAGGATAATGACACTGATACTTGGGGTACAGGATAATGACACTGACACTTGGGGTACATGATAATGACACACTGACACCTGGGGTACAGGATAATGACGCTGACACTTGGGGTACAGGATAATTACACTGACACTTGGGGAACAGGATAAGGACACACTGACACTTGGGCTACAGGATAAGGACAGACTGACACTTGGGGTACAGGATAATGACACTGACACTTGGGGTACAGGATAAGGACACACTGACACTTGGGGTACAGGATAATGACACTGACACTTGGGGTACAGGATAATGACACACTGACACTTGGGGTACAGGATAATGACACTGACACTTGGGGTACAGGATAAGGACACACTGACACTTGGGGTACAGGATAATGACGCTGACACTTGGGGTACAGGATAATTACACTGACACTTGGGGAACAGGATAAGGACACACTGACACTTGGGCTACAGGATAAGGACAGACTGACACTTGGGGTACAGGATAATGACACTGACACTTGGGGTACAGGATAATGACGCTGACACTTGGGGTACAGGATAATTACACTGACACTTGGGCTACAGGATAAGGACAGACTGACACTTGGGGTACAGGATAAGGACACACTGACACTTGGGGTACAGGATAATGACGCTGACACTTGGGGTACAGGATAATTACACTGACACTTGGGGAACAGGATAAGGACACACTGACACTTGGGCTACAGGATAATGACACTGACACTTGTGGTGTTCAGTCTCGGTATTGAAGGGTTGTGTCGGGGTACAGGCTCCTCTGTCCTGTAGTTTCCAGCATCCTTGACATTTAGCTGAACAGGTCTCACACCCAGATCAATGATGGACGACTGGGGTTGACCTAAGACTGAGCAACAGGGGCCGGAAACAGGGAACTCCTAGGAGGAAGGGAGCTCTTTTGAGGTCCTTGTGTTAGCTTAGAACGTCTCCTCCACGTTCACTTTGGTGCTTCTGTCTCTGGGAGAGGTTCCTGGATGCTGCATGGAAGTGAATAGGACACACCTAAGTGACATTTAGTAATGAAATAACAATCCGCTGACTATAGACAGATGTTCCTGCCTCATCAAAATCATATAAAAACTGCAGAAGCTTAAAGGCACATTCCATAAATGTCTGATGTGTGAATATCCCTTTAAGAGTCTGCTATAGGGTTGTACACTATAGGGAATATCCCTTTAAGAGAATCTGCTATAGGGTTGTACATTGACGAATGGGTCATTAGAGCAAAAAATGATAAATGGTATGGACCACCTTCTGGTGCCCACCTTATGCCATCCCTTCTAAGGAGCAAGGGTGAACACCTTAAACCTGATGCAAAATCTGGACGCCTACCTTTCATGTGCAATCTATACCACTAGTGACTTTTTATTACTTTTTGTTACGGTTACAGTACAGTTATTTCCCTCCTTCAGAAGTTCACAATGAAGATTTCCGTTCAATGACCGGTAGCAGAGATCTTGACAATGTTAGAACACGTATAATCAGATTTATTTGCTGAGCGTTGGGCCTTTATAACGTATACTGCACCATCATCAGCTGATACCAGGCACTGAAGGGTTACGTGGGGTGGACCACGCAGTAAAGCGCAGGGGGCAGCCTGAGTGCCCACCATCCACTGTTGGACAACAAAGCACTGGGACCAAGTCATGAATATGACACTTGTTTCCAAGGACCATGGAAGGTGTGAAAAGATTTTGAGGGCCCCAGCCCTGGAATCCTGCACTTTTCTGGAAGTTCTAATCACAGCTGCAATACCAAGTACACCGTGTATCCTTGGGTGAAGACAGCAGGGGAGAAGTATGCAACTATGGTTACATATTGTGACCACAAAGCTCCAGATTGTGCACTGGGACAGTCATGCATATCACACTTGTTTCCAAGGACCATGGAAGGTTTGAAAAGATTTAGAGGGCCCCAGCCTTGGAATCCTGCACCCTTCTGCTGGGACCTATAATCGCAGATGCAATACCTAGTACCCTGTGTATCCTAGGGTGAAGGCAGAAGGGGAGAATCATATTAATATTGTTACATATTGTAACAACAAAGCTACAGATTGTGCACAGGGCCAGTTATGAATGACACTTGTTTCCAAGAACCATGAAAGGTGTGAAAAGATTCAGCCCCTGAATCCTGAATCTTCTGCTGGGACCTATAATGACAGCTGCAATACCTAGTACCCTGTGTATCCTAGGGTGAAGGCAGCAGGGTAGATTCATGCAAATATTGTTACGTATTTGGATTTAATTCTGCAGGGTGCAGGGCTGTGACAACCTCTAATTATTGTTAGGCCATGTGACATACCACGGCTGTGGTCGGGTGGTCCACTTGGCAGCAGAGTGCGCCCCCCCCTTAGGGAAGGATGAATATAAAATAAGTTGTAATCCTCCAGTTCTCCCCGCAGGCCCCCTATTCGTGATGTATAGGGTCCGTGTTTGGCCCTCACATTATCCGGTTGGGTGGAGTCGCTGCACATTCACACATTTCCCATACATCCCTCTTAGCCTGGATTCAGAAAAAAATAAAACATCTGCATTCCTTCGGCATTTCAGGAAACCCACCCCATGTGGGACCCGGCGAATTCCCGACAGCGATGAGGCAGCAAAACGAGGTGGAATGCGGCTCGCACCTCGCCGAGTGTATTGAGGCACGGCAATGGTATGCGAAAGGGCTACACAGCGATCGCAGGAAGGGCTGGGACTTGTAGTCCTACAGCTGGAGGGAAGCTGAGCATGGGCCGTGGTAGGATGCAGGGAACCCCAGGTTATACACACTGCACTGTCTGACACAGAAAGCAAGACACTGAATGTTTCCTTTCACTGACAGCAAGCAGAGATCTTGAAACCAGTAAGAAACCCCTTTAAGAAATGTAACGGCTAATGGGTTAATCGCAGAGTGAAGAGACACAGTTAGTCATACTTGGCAAGTGAACTTCCAGTGCACCCTGGGCACCATGGAGCAGTACCACCCCCCCAAGTGGCGCGTTTTACTAGCACCCATTTTTGTAAACAGCATTCCGAGGGGAGTGTGAGACAGGGTGGGGCTATCCTCTCAGCCCACCGCACTCTTTCCTGTGCTGAGGCCATGTACTGTACATGGGACTGCAGCCAAGGAAAGAGCGTTCACCACTGGTTGGTCACATTGCTGTGGAGCGGCATGTGATGGAGGGAGGGGAGCGGCGGGCAAAGCGGCTGACTGCTGCACTGAACATAAGCTTTTCATCTACAACCAGTGATGGTAATCTGAGGCCAAAGCGTGTAGTAAATGACTGCAAGCAAAGATGGGGATTGCATAGCATATTTAATACACATAGAGTATTTAAAGTGAATGCTACATACTGTACTAGGCCTGATTCACACGAGTATACTCTGTCCGAGAAACACAGCCGGTGTGTCGGCCGCACCTCCCGGACCGGCTGCGGCTCCACTGACCCGAAATTACTACATCATAGTGATTTATGATACAGTCAGTTCCTATCTGATAGTGGGTCTAATGTACCGTACTCACATGATTATATCAGATAGCAACTGACTGTATAAAAAAATCACTATCATGTAGTCAGTTTGGGTCAGTGGAGCCACAGTCGGTCCGGGAGGTGCGGCTGACACACCGGCTGTGTTTCTTGGACCCAGCACAGACATTAGGCCATATACTCCCAACCTGCACTCACTATTCTGCTGGCGGAGTCACTGTGCACATACATTACATTACTTATCCTGTACTGATCCTGAGTTACATCCTGTATTGTATTCCAGAGCTGCACTCACTATTCTGCTGGTGGAGTCACTGTGTACATACATTACATTACTTATCCTGTACTGATCCTGAGTTACATCCTGTATTGTACTCCAGAGCTGCACTCACTATTCTGCTGGTGCAGTCACTGTGTACATACATCACATTACTTATCCCGTACTGATCCTGAGTTACATCCTGTATTATACTCCAGAGCTGCGCTCACTATTCTGCTGGTGGAGTCACTGTGTACATACATTACATTACTTATCCTGTACTGATCCTGAGTTTTACAGCAAGACACGGAGGCTCATATTGCTATCTCCTTCTTTACTGTCCACCAATAGCAGCAAAGGAAAAATTTACATACAAGAAATAACCATAGCAACCAAGGTCCCTCCCCTGCAGCCCCTATAATAGGCAGCTCCTCCTGTGGACCTTCCTCTTTCTTTGCTGCTGCCACCAGTTAAGTACACCTATATATTTCTTTTGTGATATTGCTGTACTCTGTTATATTTGCAGGTTATGGTTTGGTTGCGCTGCCTTCCTCTAGGGTGACTAACCCTTACCTGCAGCGCTCCCTACCCACTTTGTTATCCCCATTAAGTTTCTTACCCTGTCACTGCCTCCCAGGCTTCTACTGCCTCCCATTGCGGTTTCTGCTCCGCTTGGCTTACCCCATTTCCCCTTACCGCACAATAACTCGGTCCCTGCCGCTTTCCTCCGCGTTAGTAGGCGGGGCCTCCTCCCCCTTTTGCTGCGCCATATCTTGCCCGCGATTCGGGCCTCGCTCCCCGGCCGGCCGCGAGATGTCGCGAGATCTCGGCGGCCATCTTCTTGTGATGACGTGATGGTCTCGCGAGATCTCGGCGGCCATTTTCGATTACTAGTAGGCGATTTCTCGCGGGATTTCGTCCGTCTCTTCCACCCCACAGCGCTTCCTGCATCCCTGCACGCTGTTCCTGCCGGCCGGTCGTTGCTCCATCTGGGGGTACCTGTTGATTGCGCAGAATTTCAGCGCTTTGCAGTGCTAGGGTTAGGTTATTGCATAGCCCTTTTTGCCTCCTCTTGCTGAGCCTGCTAGATTTATTTTGCCTCATCATGTCCCACTCTGCCCAGACTCCCACCATTAATATTCCCCCCTTCTCTCCTGAGGATCAAAGGGCCACTGGGGAGGATGCACAGGCGCTGGCACTTCAGCGATCTGTGTCTGATGCCATCATGGCAGCCATAGGTTCCATGACCACTATACTATCCCAGAGCATTACTCAGGCGCTATCTGCTAAGCCTACCAGAGTAGCTCTGCAAGATACCCAGACCACACCTCATCCTACCTATACTGAACCTCCTGTTCCACAGGAGAACTTGACTGGTGCGCATCCTGCCACCCAAGATCACGTGCACAGTTCACGTAAGAGGGCCTCATCACGCCAGGCAGAACGGGCGCGAACATGGAAATGTGCTAGAGCACAATCCCCTAATGAGTCTGACTCTGACAGAGCATCGGACGAGGAGGCGTTTGCGGATGCGGATTATATATCAGAGGAGGATGTCTCTCTCCCTATTCCAGGCCCCTCAGTCTCCGCTCCTGCGGCCTCCTTGGCCAAGGACGTAGCATCCTCCTCCGCCACTAACCTGCCTGACACATAGTTAGACTCAGCGGGCGAACCTATGTTCGACCCAGACGCCCTACATCACCCTAGGTCGGCGGAGTGGCTCCCCACTGAGCATGTGGGAAAATATTTTGAACACTGGGTGCGACACCCTCTAAGCAGGGAAGCACGGAGTAAACTTAGGGCTGAATGCCCCAGGCCACTAGTCCCCAACAAGGTGTGTGACACACCCTTGGTGGATCCCAAAATGTCACAGTTTTTGGCCAAAACGGGTTGGAACCCAAAAAAGGGCCTGGATTCAGCTCTCCGCAGCTGCCAGGACAAACTGTTGGATGTCTTCGGCCCATTGGCCAAGATCTTTGAGCTTTGAGGACTGAGGGCTCTCAGATTGACCCAGAGGAGTTGCGAGGTTGGACCCAAAGGGCGATCTGCATCGCCGGGAATGCCAACACCTCCTTAACGATCGAAAGGCGCAAAGCTATATTGTTTAAAATCGACCCCAAATTATCTAATTTGGCTCTCACAGATGCCGGTAAGGACGCCCAGGGCCTCCTATTTGGTGACTCGTTTATAAAGGATATGGGTCCATTTGTAGGAACATTCACCGCGCTTGACAAGGCCCAGGCATCTATGCGCAGGGTATTCCAGGGACGGGTCTCTAATAGGGCCGGCAGTAGCAGGGCCCGCCTGTCCGGCCGTACAAGCTTTCAAGCCCGGGGCGCAGGAAGAGGTTCCTTTGGACAGCGACCTCCTTTCCAGGAACAGCGCAATCCCTCTCCCTTCTTCTCGACCAGAGGAGGACAGTGGCGATCTCGCTCCTTCAGAGGCAACCCCAACTCTCGCAGGCCTTTTGGTAAGTCCTCCCCAGATTGGGGATTCTTCGGCCCCTTGTGTAGGGGGCAGACTCCAACATTTTTTCCGTGCCTGGGAACTCATCACATCAGACCTATGGGTCCTGAACACGGTCAGGGGCTTCCACATAGAGCTCACGGGGTCCCCGAACCTTGTAGCCCCCCCCCGCCCATACCGTTATCGCGCCCAGATTACACGCTAGTAGACGCGGAACTGTTGTCTCTCCTCCACAAACAGGCGATAGAGCAGGCCCCTCCTTCAGAGCGGGGTGTCCTCAGCAACATATTCCTCGTTCAGAAAAAAGGCGGTCAGATGAGACCGGTTATCAACCTTCGCGCTCTGAACACGGTGGTGCGCTACCGTCATTTCAAAATGGAAGGGATTCACCTCCTTCGGGACCTGTTGACTCCTGGGGACTGGATGGTAAAGCTGGACCTAAAGGATGCTTACCTGAGGTCCCGGTAGCTGCACCTTCCAGGGATCTTCTCCGTTTTTGGTGGAGAGGAGAGATCTGGAGGTTCACCTGTCTCCCATTCGGATTGTCTTCGGCACCTTGGTGCTTCACCAAACTGCTGCGTCCGGTCATGTCCTGGTTGAGGAGTCGGGGCATACGCCTCATCGTTTACCTGGACGACATCCTTCTGATGCACCAATCCAGTTCGGTGTTGCTGAAACATCCCCGGTGGACGGCGGACCTACTGACAGATCTCGGTTTTCTCCTCAACACAGAGAAGTCATGCCTCATCCCATCACAATGGATGGAATTCCTGGGCTTCATGGTGGATTCGGTCAGGGAATCCCTCAGTCTGACGAAATTGCGTGTGATCCGCAAGGAACTGAGACATGCTCTGGCCACTCCTCACCTGTCATTACGCCACCTGGCCCGTATCATCGGACTGTTAGCATCATCAATTCAGGCCGTGTTTCCGGCTCCATTGCACTACCGTGCCCTCCAGCGTCTGAAGATTGCACATCTTCGGTCCGGTGCCTCCTTTGCGGACGTGGTGGTCCTGGACACAGAAGCCCGGGAGGAATTGCGCTGGTGGATCGCCAACCTGGAGGCATGGAATGGCAGAGCGATCTTCGGATTCCAACCGGAATTCACTGTGGAGTCGGATGCGAGCCTCCAGGGTTGGGGCGCTCATTGCAACGGAGTCTCCACAGGAGGATGTTGGTCGGTGGCGGAAGCTCGCCTCCATATCAACGCCTTGGAACTTCTGGCCGGCTCCTTCGCAGTCAAGAGCTTCTCCAACGGGATTGCCAATGCGTGCATCAGACTGCGGATAGACAATGTCTCGGCTGTCCGCTACGTCAACCGGTTGGGCGGTACTCACTTGGCAACCTTGGCGCGTTTTCGCGAAGGATTTCTGGTCGTATTGCCTCTCCAGGGACATTATGGTGCAGGCAGAGTACTTACCGGGACTGAGCAATGTCCGCGCGGATTGGAACTCTCGCTACCTGTCAGACGGCAGCGATTGGCAGTTGGATCCAGAGGTGTTCTCGGCAATTTCGGAAATATGGGGCCCGATGACCATCGATCTCTTCGCCTCACGGCTCAACAAGCAACTCACCCGGTTTTACAGCTGGCATCCAGATCCGGAAGCAGTGGCGGTGGACGCGTTCCTCCAGGACTGGTCTGTCTCCCTCCTTTACGCTTTTCCCCCGTTCGCGATGATCCCACGGACTCTCCTTCAGGTTCGTCGCCAACGGGCGGATTTGGTGCTGGTGGTCCCGTTCTGGGGGTCTCAGGCCTGATACCCTTCGCTGCTGGAGATCCTAGTGGAGGAACCCCTACTTCTCCCGAATCGCACGGATCTGCCTGGCGCGGTAAGGCTCTTTTGCGCGATCTAAGCGCGCTATCATGGGTGGCTTGGATCACACCAGTCAAAGTCTCCTGGGCAGGAGGTTCAATGGTAGGCTGCGGGCTAGTAAGTACAGGCAACTGAGTAGAGGGGCCAGGGGCATGGGCAGACAAGGCCTGGGAGATGGTTTGTGAGATCATAGAGGACATGGAGCCCATTGCCTCAATAATAGCACCAGACACCGAGCGTTGTAGCTCCAGGGCCTGTGCACTAATGGCTGGTAAGCTGGAGTCCCGAGTGGATGGAGGGGGATTAGGCCCAGAGGGAGAGCGGTCAGAAGACATGATCCTGTATATTATAAATATATCCTAAAGGCAGAGGACCTAATGGGGATGCCTAGTATAAGGGTCGCTAATATGGGGCAGAAAGCAAACCTAAGGAGGGGTTAATCACCCCAAGCGCCGCAATGTAGGAGGCGATCCGGAGCCGAGCGTCAGACGTGCTTGGCAGTATGCTCCGAAATCCCGCGAGAGGACGGGCGGGAGCTCCCCAAGATGGCCGCCGAGATCTCGCGAGATCTCGGAGCCGCAGGAAGCAAGCGGAATATGCCGCCGACACCTCTACCGCCACTGCCCCTAACACGGCTTCTACCCTGGTGGATCCCTCAGGCAACCCATTATTTGATCCTGATGCCCTCCACCACCCTAGGTCGGCGGAGTGGCTGCCGGTAGCTCATGTGAGCGATTACCTTGAGCATTGGGTGCGCCGTCCTCTGAGCAAAGAGGCGCGCAGCAAGCTCCGAGCTGAATGCCCCAGACCATTGATCCCCAACAAGGTCTGTGAAACGCCATCTGTGGATCCAAAAATGACACAGTTCTTGGCTAAAACCGGCTGGAACCCCCGTAAGGGGTTAGATTCGGCAATTAAGAGTTGTCAGGATAAGCTCCTTGACATATTTGGCCCCCTCGCCAAAATCTTTGAGATGGCCGAATCGGCCAGAGCAGACGGCTCTCCGATAGATCCGGAGGAGCTTACTGGCTGGATACAGAGAGCCATTTGTATCGCGGGCAGCACCAACTCCTCCCTGGCCATTGAACGGCGTAAAGCCATACTGTTTAAAATTGACCCGAAATTGGCCAACCTGGCACTCACTGAGACAGGGAAGGATGCTCAGGGTCAACTGTTCGGGGATTCCTTTATCAAGGAATTCAGCAGATATGTAGGTGCATTTACCGCCCTAGACAAGGCCCAGTCCTCCATGAGAAGGGTCTTTCAGGGACGGGTCTCCACTAGGGCCGGCAGTAGTAGGGGCCGTCTGTCCGGCCGCTCCAGTTTTCAAGCCCGCAGCTCGGGCAGAGGCTCCTTCAACCAGAGACCTCCCTTCCAGGACCAAAGGAATCCTCCTTCGTTCTTCCCGGCCAGAGGCGGCCAATGGCGTTCCAGGTCCGTTAGAGAGAATCCGAACTTCCGAAAATCTTTCGGTAAGTCTTTCCCCAGTGGGGACTTCTTTGGTTCCTTGTGTCGGGGGCAGACTCCGTCTATGTTCCCACGTTTGGTCCAGCATTACATCAGACCCATGGGTGCTGAGCACGGTACAGGGGTTCCGCATAGAACTTACGGGTTCGCCAGATCTCGTCCTTTCCCCCCCCCCCCCCCCTGGCACTACCAGACAGGGAACTAGTGGATGTAGAACTTTTTTCCCTTTTTCACAAGGATGCGATAGAAAGGGCCCCTTCCACCCCGGGGGGTGTTCTCAGCCACATTTTTCTAGTGCAGAAAAAAGGTGGACAAATGCGTCCAGTGATAAATCTCCGGGCCCTGAATGCGGTGGTGCGCTATCGCCACTTCAAGATGGAGGGGATTCACCTCCTTCGGGACTTGCTGATTCCGGGGGACTGGATGGTGAAGCTGGACCTCAAAGATGCTTATCTTACGGTCCCAATTGCCTCCTCGTCCAGGGATCTCCTGCGCTTCCTGTGGAGGGGCGAAGTGTGGCGCTTCACTTGCCTGCCGTTCGGCCTTTCTTCGGCGCCTTGGTGCTTCACCAAGCTACTGCGCCCAGTCATGGCCTGGCTGCGGAGTCGTGGGGTACGTCTAGTCATCTATCTGGACGACATCCTCATTATGCATCAATGTCAGTCGTCTCTGCTACAGCATCTCCAGTGGACCTCGGATCTTCTGACGGGTCTGGGTTTTCTACTCAATCCCGAGAAATCCTGCCTCACACCGACTCGACGGATGGAGTTCCTGGGCTTCACGGTGGACTCTGTTGCGGAATCTCTCAGTCTTCCTTCAGAGAAGTTGCGGACGATACGCAAGGAGTTGAGACATGCTCTCTCAACTTCCTCCCTATCTCTACGCCACCTGGCTCGCATCATTGGGCTATTAGCCTCCTCTATCCAGGCAGTCTTCCCCGCTCCGCTTCATTATCGGGCTCTACAGCGCCTCAAGATCGCCCACCTCCGTGCCGGGGCCTCGTTTGCAGACGCGGTGGTTCTGGATCAGGAAGCTCGGGAGGAACTTCGTTGGTGGATAAGCAACTTGGAAGCCTGGAACGGCAGAGCAATCTTCGGATTCCAACCAGAATTCACGGTGGAGTCGGACGCGAGTCTCCAAGGCTGGGGTGCCCACTGCGAGGGTATTTCCACTGGGGGTCGATGGTCGGAGACCGAGACCCATCTTCACATAAACGCTCTGGAACTTCTAGCGGGCTCGTTTGCCATCAGGAGTTTCACCAAGGGCATAGCTCACGCATGCATCCGTCTACGCATGGACAATGTGTCGGCGGTCCGGTATGTCAATCACCCAGGCGGCACCCAATCGGCCACCTTAGCCCGGCTGGCGAAGGAGTTCTGGTCCTACTGTCTGTCCAGGGACATCATGATTCAAGCGGAGTACCTTCCGGGTCTTCACAACTACCGAGCGGATCGGAGTTCCCGATGCTTCACGGACGGCAGCGACTGGAGGCTGAATCCGGAGATGTTCTCCACAATCTCGGACATCTGGGGTCCTTGCTCCATAGACCTTTTTGCGTCCCGGCTCAATACTCACCTGCCCAGGTTCTTCAGCTGGCGTCCGGATCCGGAAACAGAGGCGGTGGATGCGTTTCTCCAGGACTGGTCTTCAGCCCTACATTACGCGTTTCCACCGTTTGCCATGATTCCGAGGATGCTGCTACAGACTCGGCGTCAGGTGGCGGAATTGGTGGTGGTGATTCCCTTCTGGGGGTCTCAAGCCTGGTATTCGATCATCCTGGAACTCCTAGTGGATGTACCTCTCCTCCTTCCGGCGCGGACGGATCTCCTCCAGGACCCTCTAGGTGCCCCACATCCCCTGCTGGTCGAAGGCTCCCTTCAACTTCTAGCGTGCCGAATCTCAGGACTCCAGGAGAGGTCGAGGGAATTTCGGAGGCAACTAGGCGCCTCCTGGACAACGCTTGGGCTCCCGGCACCCGAAAATCTTACCGGGCAGCTTGGGTTAGCTGGTGCATGGAACGGGACCTGGATCCCATTTCGGTACCTGTGACCCATTTGTTGCAATTCCTGACATCTCTCTTTGAAGCAGGAAAAGCTTATCGGACCATCAATTTGTTCCGTTCAGCGATTTCTTCGACTCATCAGGGCTTTGATGGTGTTCCTGCTGGTCAACACCCTTCGGTGTCACGCCTTTTACGTGGCTCACGCTTGGCTCGACCTCCTCGGCCACGTTTCACCACTACGTGGGATGTTTCCCTGGTCCTTTCTTTCCTCTCTGCTTGGCCTGACAACGCGGCTCTTTCCCTCCGTCAACTGTCGGCCAAATTGCTGACCCTCTTTTGCCTGATTTCCTGTAAGAGGGTCTCTGATGTCAGGGCTCTGGATCATGATGCGAGATCCTTTACTCCCGAGGGTGTTACTTTTAACATCACGCGGCGCACCAAGACCAATATTCGTCTGTGTCCTATCCCTGTTTTCCGTCTTCTCCGGGGCTCTGTCCTGTAGCTTGCTTACGGGAATATGAGTTGCGCACTCGGACTCACCGCTCTGCGGACAACCCGCAACTTTTCCTCTCTATTCGCCATCCCTTTGGCCCGGTGACCAGTCCCACTTTGGCGCGTTGGATGAAGTGGGTCATGTCCCTTTCTGGGATTGATACGGCGGTCTTTACCGCTCACTCGGCCAGGGGCGCGGCTGCCACTGCCCTGGCTGTTTCGGGGGCTCGTTTGGAGGACATTCTGCGTCTGGCTGACTGGTCTAGGGCCACGACGTTCACAGAATTTTATTTCCGTCCGCCCCCTCATGTGTTTTCATCTATTATTGAGCAGCTTTGAACTTGCAATACGAAGCCTCCGTGTCTTGCTGTAAAACTAAATGATTTTCCTATTTCATGACGTAAAGTCATAGTTTTATTAAAGACACGGAGGCGAGTATTGCCCACCCTGGGTTTCTCCTGCCCGCCCTGTTACATTGTCTTTTATTGTTATTTATGACATTTATTGCCATTAAGGTTTATTTATGGTTCTGTTTTTCAGCGACCTTTTGATATACGACCGTTATAGGGTCGAGATTACTCAGTTTTACCCAATTTTTTACACTGGCTATATTATTTATTCTGTTTCAGGTTGAAAGCCCCTCGGCATATGGAATTCCGTGTTGTTCCAGGTTTCCTGAGATGTTAGCCATGTTGGCTTGAGTTCTACAGTTGGACGGACCAGGATGGTTGTCGGTTGCGGAACCAGTTCCAGTTTCGGTTACGGTTTCGGTTATGGTTTGGCGGTTGGTGTCGTGGATTCAAAGAAAGAGGAAGATATGCAAGAGGACACTGCTTATTATAGGATCTGTCAGGGGAGGGTCCTTTATTGTTATGTTTATGTTAATTTCTCCTTTGCTGCTACTGGTGGAAGTAAAGAAGGAGATAGCAATACTCGCCTCCGTGTCTTTAATAAAACTATGACTTTACGTCATGAAATATGAAAATCATTTAGTTACATCCTGTATTATACTCCAGAGCTGCACTCACTATTCTTCTGGTGGAGTCACTGTATACATTTTTCTGTACTGACCCTGACTTACATCCCGTGTTATACCATGAAGAAGCTCACAATTCTGCATCTTCGGAGCTGAAATCTATCAGCATTCAATGCTTGTTCAGTGTCTGTAGAGCTTTCTGATGGCTTTATATCATCGTATGTAGAAAAGCTAACTGCCCCCCTAATTACAGAAATTTGGATAAGCTGGTAGGGTCATGTCTGTTGGAAATGTTCCTTTCTGTTTCCAATGACAAACAGGGGAATTGTGAATGCAGCACTGGAAAACAACACCAAAAACAAAAGCAAAAAATCACACTGGTTGTATGAAGATATCCGAGTGCTTTGGTTTGGAGCATCATTGATACAATTGGGCAGTTTTGTCAGAAGTGACCCCTCTGCTTGACCTTGTGACACAGTGGAGGCTGCCCAGGGGGGTCATGATACTTTAAACTTGGTAGTCACGGAAGGAAAAATTCAGGGGGGTTACAATTCTCGCAAAATAAGAGAAGTAGCAACCCCTCGGGGTGCAAGAAATTGGTCTCCACTACACGCACCGGACCGATATGTGACGGATTATGCAAAGTGAAATCTGGGCAGAATTAAAAAACAAAAACATAGTATCTTCTCCATGGATGGACTGTAGTGGGGGAGGAGGCCGTAGGAATGTGGCCGGAGCTTTTACAGCCCTTTTAATGGGATCCTTATTTAGTACACAGGCCCCAGATAGGTCACCCCATCTACTGGCCCTGCCAAAAATGCAGGGAGAGTAATGTTCAGCATCCCAGCCCAGCTCAGGGTGAGAACAGAAATACTGACTCTGTGCAATGTATCTTCCCAGGGAAAACAAATTCCCCAGCGCTGGATGCCAAGACCCCAATCTTATGCATGCCGGGACCTCTGGCCTGCCCTGTCACACACAGCATGTACATAGACAGCCTAAAGAATAGGCATTCATACAATAGAGGGAGCTGTTATGGTGCCAGTGGGGGCAGATCGTGCCAGCCCCAACCCCCATGGCCTGTGTGACAAGGGTGTAAGTTGAAGCCTCTATGCAAAATCTGTAACAGCCCCCTCCAAACCATATATCATTTATAACATTGGTATTTTATATGGCAGAGGAGCTGTCGGGCCCCTCAAAAGCTAGGGCTGGGGCGTGGCTGCGCACCCCATATAGTTATGAGCACAGGACTATAGCTTAAACAGGGGATCGGCTGAGGTGCTGGGAGTTGGACCTCTGCCAATCTCATATTGATAGTCTATCCTGAGGATAGGCAATCAATATGAAAATCTCAGAAAACCCCTTTAATGGTTATAGTATTCTCATGGGCACACAGCTTAATGGTTACAGTTTTATGGTAGATACAGTACACTTCTGTGTCACGATCAGTGTGGGGGAAAAACTCCACACTAAACACAGGACGGAAGGGGAACAGTAACTGGGCCTGGAAACTAGGGAAGGAACAGGTCACCTCCTAAACAACCCTAATCCGGGCCCTAACTACCTATCAATCTTATCTGAAAGTAGAAAACTGGCAACTCCAGAAGCACCACAGAGTACAACCGACCAGCTAGTTAGAAGGCAGGAAGAAAATCTATAAACCGCACCTCCAAGAGTGAGAAACGGCTACTTTTGGGAAAAGTAAATTACCAATAAGCAACACCTGAAGCAAAGGGTGTGGCATTCACCAAAACACAGACACAATAAGATCCACAGTGAACTTGTCAATTTAACCCATGAGTTGCCAGTCTCTCCGATCTCCTTGTACCTGCCATGGGAACGTCTGTGACAGTACCCCTCCTTCTACGGGTGACCTCCGGGCACCCAGGACCGACCTTATCCGGGTGAGATCTATGAAAGGCATTCACTAAACGATTGGCATTAACGTTGGATGCCGGCACCCACATACTCTCCTCCGGTCCATAACCTTTCCAGTGGACAAGATATTGAAGGGATCCACGGAGAACTGAGTCAACTATTTTCGCGATCTCAAATTCCAAATTACCATCCACAATGACCGGAGCAGGTG
The DNA here is from genome assembly GCF_905171765.1 of Bufo bufo. NCBI lineage: Eukaryota > Metazoa > Chordata > Amphibia > Anura > Bufonidae > Bufo > Bufo bufo. The sequence goes on from NC_053394.1 coordinate 425,957,324, forward strand.
GCAAGGAAGATGACTGTAAAGGTTCCACATATTTTTTCAACAAAGACCTATGGAACACATTATGAATTTTCAGGGCCTGAGGAAGCTCAAGACAAAAAGCTACAGGATTAATAAAGGCTGTGATCTTATATGGGCCGATAAACCTTGGACCCAACTTCCAGGAAGGTACCTTCAACTTAATGTTTCTTGTGGACAGCCACACAGAATCACCCACACTTAGGTCCGGAACACTCATAATTTTCCTGTCAGCCACACATGTATATTTGTTGCCTATATTTTTCAAGTTATTTTGAATTTTTCACCATATCAATGACAATGATGACGAAAAACGTTCTTCCTAGAGGATTCCAGAAGTATTAAAACCAGAAAATGTGCCAAACTGTGAGTGAAATCCATAGGCCCCAAAAAACGGCGACTCACCAGTGGACTCCTGACGATTGTTTATGGCAAACTCTGCCAAAGACAAAAAGAAAGACCACTCCTCCTGGTTCTCAGATACAAAACATCGCAAGTAAGTCTCCAGACTCTGATTAATGCACTCCGTCTGTCCATTCGACTGAGGATGAAAAGCCAAAGAAAAGGACAGTTGAATTCCCAGACGAGTACAGAACTCCTTGCAGAATCTGGAAACAAACTGAGTCCCACGATCTGAGACCACGTCAGAGGGAATGCCATGAAGTTTCACAATGTTGTCAACAAATAACTGTGCAAGGGTTTTAGCATTAGGTAGGCCTGGTAATGCAATAAAATGTACCATTTTACTATAGCAATCAACTACCACCAGAATAAATGTCTTTGCTGAAGAATTAGGTAGATCAGTGATAAAGTCCATGGATACATGAGTCCATGGTCTGGACGGAATGGGTAACGGAAGTAAAGATCCAGAAGGTCGAGTATGTGTCACCTTGGCACGTGCACAGGTAGTACAGGCTGACACATAGTCCTTCACACACTTACGCCCCCCCGGCCACCAGAATCTACGAGATATGAGGTTGGCAGTGGACCTACTCCCAGGATGTCCTGTAAAAACCGTACAATTATGTTCCTCCAACACCTTGTGACGCAATTCCAGTAGCACAAATAGTTTCCCAGAGGGACACGAGTCTGGTACGTCTCCCTGAGCCTCTAACGCCTTCACCTCAAGGTCTGGGTAGAGGGCGGATATCACCACCCCTTTAGACAGTACGGGACTCGGGTTTTCAAAATCACCACCTCCAGGGAAACTACATGACAAGGCGTCCTCCTTGACATTTTTAATCCCAGGATGATAGGTGACAGTGAAATTGAATCTGGTGAAAAACAGGGCCCCATCTGGCTTGTCTTGGGTTCAGTCGTTTCGCCGATTCCATATAAGCCAGATTTTTGTGATTAGTGAATACCGTGATTAGATGAATCGCCCCTTACAACCAATGATGCCATTCCTCAAAAGCCAATTTAATGGCCAGCAACTCTCTGTTACCCACATCATAATTTTTCTCAGCGGGGGATAGTTTTTTCAAGAAAAATGCATATGGTCGCCATTTACCAGGTGATGCGCCCTGTGACAAAACAGCTCCTACCCCCACCTCGGATGCGACCACAATAAACGGTTGTGACACATCTGGCTGCACCAATATGGGAGCAGAAGAGAAGTATTCCTTAATCGCAGAAAAGGCTTGCAACGCCGAATCAGACCATACAGAGACATCCGTCCCTTTCTTAGTCATGTCCGTTAAGGGTTTTACTATTGTCGAATAATTCTTAATACATTTTCGGTAATAGTTGGTGAATCCTAAAAACCACATAAGAGCCTTCAGATTTTTGGTCGATCCCAGTCCAATACAGCACGGACTTTCTCAAGATCCATTAGAAAACCCGAAGATGACAGCAGGTAGCCAAATTACTGCACCTCGTGTACCGCAAAAACACACTTCTCTAATTTTGCGAACAATTTATTATCCCTTAGAATCTGTAACACCTGTCTCACATGATTCTGATGTGTTTCCATGTCAGGAGAATAAATAAGAATGTCATCCAAATAAACAATCACAAACCTCCCCACCAGGTGATGAAAGATGTCATTCACAAAATTTTGGCTGACCGCCGGGGCATTGGTCAACCCGAAAGGCATGGCCAGGTTCTCAAAGTGCCCCTCAGGAGTATTAGAAGCTGTCTTCCATTCATCCCCTTCCTTGATCCTAACCAGATTATATGCCCCCCTTGAGTCCAACTTGGAGAAAACCTTGGCACCAATAATCTGGTTAAACAAATCGGGAATCAAAGGAAGAGGGTAAGGATCACGGACAGTAATCTGATTGAGTTCACGAAAATCCAGACAAGGCCTAAGACCTCCATCTTTTTTTTTTTACAAAAAAGAACCCTGCAGCTACTGGAGACTTGGAAGGTCTTATGTGCCCTTTCTTCAAACTCTCTGCAATATATTCTCTCATGGCCTGGCTTTCAGGTTCAGAAAGATTATACAACCTAGATTTAGGCAATTTAGCCCCGGGAATAAGATTGACAGGGCAATCATATTTCCGATGGGAAGGTAAATCCTGACATCCACTCTCAGAAAACACATCGGCAAACTCGGATATAAAAGAGGGTACAGCCTTAGTAGTAACCACAGAAAAGGATGTATTGAGACAATTATCAATGCAATAGTCCCCCTAATCCAGAATCTGCCTAGCTTGCCAATCTATAGTAGGATTATGCTTGGAAAGCCACGGTAAACCCAGAACCATAGGTGCAGGGAGACCTTCCAAGACAAAACACGAGATAACTTCTTGATGAAAGTCACCCACTCTTAATCTGATATCATGCAAAACTTGCGACAAGCACCTCTGAGTAAGAGGGGCAGAATTAATAGCAAATACAGGAATGTCTTTTTTGAATGTACTTGGTGATAACCCGTGCATGTGGACAAACTGAGCATCAACCCCGGCCCCGCTGTCGATAAATACTTCAATTACCACAGGTTTGGACTCTAGCGCCACCTCGGCAGTCAGGAGAAATCGGGTACTCCCAGCAAAGAACAAATGCACATTATCTGACTCCCCACTCACACCTCCGATAGTCAGATGGGATTTAGACGCCCTTTTTGTTTCTCTTTTTGCCGCAGAATGCTTGGACATATATTGAAAAAAAGTCCCCTTTGACCGCAGAAAAAACATATTCCCTGCTTGCCACTCCTACTTTTGCAAGCAGATCCCGGAGTCGCTCCCCCTAATTGCATGGGTTCATCCCCAGGTATAATTTCAGGAGTCTCTTCACCCAAAGAGTCAAAGGAATACGGTACATTATGTAATAGAACGTCCTGAGAGAGTGGGCCCTTAGATCTATCTCTCAGGCGTCTATCAATACGTACAGCCAAAGACATAGCGGCTTCCAAAGACTCAGGATTCTCATGAAAGGCCAAAGCGTCCTTCAGCCTCTCAGATAATCCCTGACAAAACTGGCTACAAAGAGCTGAATTGTTCCACTCAGTATCCGTAGCCCACCTTCCAAATTCGGAACAATAGATCTCTGCCGAACGCTTATCCTGACGCAGGCCGCGTAATTAAGTCTCGGCCAGGGAGGTTCGGTCGGGTCATCATAGATGAGACCTAAAGCTCCGAAAAAAATGCATCTACTGATCGGAGAGACTGTGATCTGGTCGGCAGAGAAAAAGCCCAAGACTGGGCGTCCCCTTCAAGCAACAAAATAATCATACCCACTCGCTGGCTCTCGTCCCCAGATGAGTGTGGACGCAACTTAAAGTACCATTTGCACGCTTCCCTGAACCGAATAAAATTATCACTCCCCCCCAAGAATCTCTCCGGGAGAGCAACTTTAGGTTCAGGACAGGTCAGGTAACCACTACTAGGATCAGCCAACAGTGGTCTCTGTATCTGTGAGATGGTCGTGCGGAGGTCATTCACCTCCAGAGACAGCCCCGGTAGCTGTCCAGTCAGTGCAGCAATAACATCCATGGCTGAACTGATACAGACAACAAAATTACGGTTATTCGGCGGTTTATAATGTCACGATCAGTGTGGGGGAAAAACTCCACACTAAACACAGGAGGGAAGGGGAACAGTAACTGGGCCTGGAAACTAGGGAAGGAACAGGTCCCTAATCCGGGCCCTAACTACCTATCAATATGAATAGACCTTGAAGGTAGGAATATTCATATGCTGTATACCTAGGCCCTTATATCCCTATAAGGCCCTGGAATGAGGTTAGGACAAGAGACAACCCATTCCTCCCCAGATGGACGAATGGAAGACTCTGTCTCAGGCCCAGATACAAACAACAGGGAATATAACAAACACAAAACAATAAGAAAAGACAAGACTTATCTAAAAGTAGGAAACTAGCAACTCCAGAAGCACCACAGAGTACAACTGACCAGCTAGTTAGAAGGCAGGAAGAAAATCTATAAACTGCACCTCCAAGAGTGAGAAGCGGCTACTTTTGGGAAAAGTAAATTACCAACAAGCAACACCTGAAGCAAGGGGTGTGGCATTCACCAAAACACAGACACAATAAGATCCACAGTGAACTTGTCAATTTAACCCACAAGTTGCCAGTCTCTCCGATCTCCTGGTACCTGCCACGGGAACATCCGTGACACTCTGTAGGGGAAACAGCTTAGTGATTACAGTTTTCTGCTGGGCACACAGCTTTGTGGTTACACTTCTAGGACATGCACAAAGTTTAATAGTTATAGTTTTCTGGTGGTTACACAGCTTAGTGTTTACAGTTCTCTGGTGGGCACACAGCTTAGTGGCTATAGTATTATGGTAGGCACACAGCTTTATAGTTACAGTTCTTTAGTGGGCACACAGTTTAGAGGTTACAGTTCTCCGGTAGGTATACAATCCAGTGATTATACATCTTTTGTGGGCACACAACCCAGTGGTTGCAGTTGCTTGGTTGACACACTGCTTAGTGCTTGCAGTTCTCTGGTGGGCACACAGCTTAGTGGCTATAGTATTCTGGTAGGCACACAACTTTATAGTTACAGTTTTCTAGTAAACACACAGCTTAGTGGTTACAGTTCTCTGGTAGGTATACAATACAGTGGTTAAATATGTTTTGTGGGCACACAACCTAGTGGTTGAAGTTCCTTGGTTTACACACTGCTTAGTGCTTACAGTTCTCTAGTAGGCACACATCTTATTGGTTACAGTTTTTTTGTGGGCACACTTGCCTAATGGTTACAATCTTCAACAGGTTCTCTAAGCAACTCACAGTAGCAAGTAAATACATGGCTGCTGCAGCTTGGGACAACCCAGTCTCAGGTCTCTTTTCCAAATTGGAGCAACAGAACTTCTTACATCCCCATGGTACAGTTAAAGTCCCAGTACCTGCAAATGACCACAGGTCAATGCAGCAACAACAAACATCGTATTACCACCCAGCAGAATAAGTCAGCTTGACAATGATGGCCAGTTACCCTTACTGGGGTGTAAACAGTCAAGTGCACAATAATGTAGTACACTTACTTCAGTGGGTGTGCTATAGTGTTGCAACCGGTTAAGGATAAACTGCCCCTTTAAGTGGACTATATATGTGCCACAATACAAAATCACAATTATACATTTTTCCCCATTTTCCTAATCCAAGTAACTCATGCAACTTGAATTAGAAGCTCAACTTATCTAAAGAGGAGGCGGCGGTGAATAATTCTACATAAGAGCGATGGAGGACAGCTCTTCAAGAATTATCTTCATAAAATGTTGAGTAACTTTGTAAATTCTTTGAATCCATTTTGAGTCACATCATACTTTCTTCTCCACTCAAAATGATCTAGATTTGATTTTACCAGAGAATAATGAGTTGTGGGAACTCAGAAGATGGTTACGGCCGCATGACCGATAGGGGGGCAAAGATAATCCAATGTCTCAGAAGCTCTGGGTATGAATGGAGATTGGAAATAATGCTGCAAAACCACACAATATAAAACTGTCTACAGGGATGGTGCAGCATCAAATGGCTAGAAATCCTTTAAAATGGGATCTGTTGAATTCTCCTGTGTCTGAGCTGCTTCTTGTCTGACACTAATTGCTTAAGAACATTTAGGAAGCTGCTAATTACATCAAATCTGTCCCCAAGCCAGTAAGACTGGAGGAAAGATCAGCTACTTGTGCTGTGTTATTTCAGATGTGCAAAGGCTACAACAGAGCAGACGTCCAAATCACATCCTCAGGTCTCATTCATCTCACCTTCATCCTCACCCGCCGAGAGCTGACCCCACTGGAGAACCGACAAACACAGGTTTACATCTACTACTAGCCATAATTATAGTAGTTATATACTTGTACATAGGAGCAGTATTATAGTAGTTATATTCTTGTACATAGGAGGCAGTATTATAGTAGTTATATACTTGTACATAGGAGCAGTATTATAGTAGTTATATTCTTGTACATAGGAGGCAGTATTATAGTAGTTATATTCTTATACATAGGAGGCAGTATTATAGTAGTTATATTCTTGTACATATGAGCAGTATTATAGTAGTTATATTCCTGTACATAGGAGCAGCATTATAGTAGTTATATTCTTGTACAGAAGAGGCAGTATTATAGTAGTTATATTCTTGTACATAGGAGGCAGTATTATAGTAGTTATATTCTTGTACATAGGAGCAGTATTATAGTAGTTATATTCTTGTACATAGGATCAGTATTATAGTAGGTATATTCTTGTACATAGGAGCAGTATTATAGTAGTTATATTCTTGTACATAGGAGCAGTATTATAGTAGTTATATTCTTATACATAGGAGGCAGTATTATAGTAGTTATATTCTTGTACATAGGAGGCAGTATTATAGTAGTTATATTTTTGTACATAGGAGCAGTATTATAGTAGTTATATTCTTGTACATAGGAGGCAGTATTATAGTAGTTATATTCTTGTACATAGGAGCAGTATTATAGTAGTTATATTCTTGTATATAGGAGCAGTATTATAGTAGTTATATTCTTGTACATAGGAGCAGTATTATAGTAGTTATATTCTTGTACATAGGAGCAGTATTATAGTAGTTATATTCTTGTACATATGGGCAGTATTATAGCAGTTATATTCTTGTACATAGGAGGTAGTATTATAGTAGTTATATTCTTGTACATAGGAGCAGTATTATAGTAGTTATATTCTTGTACATAGGAGCAGTATTATAGTAGTTATATTCTTGTACATAGGAGCAGTATTATAGTAGTTATTTTCTTGTACATAAGAGCAGTATTATAGTAGTTATATTCTTGTACATATGGGCAGTATTATAGCAGTTATATTCTTGTACATAGGAGGTAGTATTATAGTAGTTATATTCTTGTACATAGGAGCAGTATTATAGTAGTTATATTCTTGTACATAGGAGGCAGTATTATAGTAGTTATATTCTTGCACATAGGAGGCAGTATTATAGTAGTTATTTTCTTGCACATAGGAGCAGTATTATAGTAGCTATATTCTTGTATATAGGAGGCTGTATTATAGTAGTTATATTCTTGTACATAGGAGCAGTATTATAGTAGTTATATTCTTGTACATATGAGCAGTATTATAGTAGTTATATTCTTGTACATATGAGCAGTATTATAGTAGGTATATTCTTGTACATATGGGCAGTATTATAGTAGTTTTATTCTTGTACATAAGAGGCAGTATTATAGAAGTTGTTGTCTTGTACATGGGGGCAGTATTATAGTAGTTAAAATCTTGTACATAGGAGCAGTATTATAGTAGTTATATTTTTGTACACAGGAGGCAGTATTATAGTGGTTATATTCTTGTACACAGGAGGCAGTATGATAATAGTTATTTTATTGTACATGGAGGCTGTATTATAATGATATCTATCCTGCGGCATGATGGAGTGACATTCAGAATAAATGACTACTGCATTACTTCAGTTATTACACTCTTTAGACTCACATATTCCTATGTTCAGAGTGGCTCGGGTTGATGTGTCATACATTTAGAAGCAGGAGAATCCCTCTGGAATTTTTATTTTTATTTTGGTGTTAATGACTAATCGATTGCATAGTTTGCATGTTACTATAGTGACACAATAATCACTGGATTTGGGATGATATGTAGTAACACCACCAGCTAGACAATGTGTGTGGATGGTGTTTGAGTCTGTAAGTCACAGTTGAGCCTGGTTCTTCTCTAAAGTGACACAAATTCATCTTTTGGCCAGGGGCGCTGGCATTTCCCATAGCACTACCTGGGCAGACTTCCTGGGTAAGCCACAGCCAGTTCACACATCTAGTATCTTAGGCGAAATATAAACAGGACCCAGCCTGCGACAGAGAGGAAACAGGAAGCTGTGAACGAAGGCAACGGGCCAAAGAGCCCCCTCCTTATGGCTCACACGTACACTCCTCTTATCTCCCTCTCAAACATCCACAAGAGATAAACAGTCAAAGCAGAAGAAAAATGTAAGGAATAATCCAGCGTTTGGTTTCCCACTGAGAAACGTTTTTTAGGTTTGGTTCATATTTGTAGCCATAGAACCATTTGGCTCTTACAAGACTCTAGTTCATGTAGTTGTATTCCAGGCAGTCACCATAGGTGGTCAGGTCAATAAGCTCAGTTGGTATACAGTATATGCATTCCCGAGACTCAAAGTGATGACTACAATCTGGAACGAGGGCTTAATCTGGCCAGATTGAAGTCCAAAGTCTAGGAAATTCCCTGGTCTTCACCCTGAACTCCTGAACAGTGGTGTGGAATTTTCTACATGAGGAGTCCCAGCTCATGGTCTCCAGAATACTCATGGATGGGCAACAGTAGCGATGTTGGAACAGTAGAGTGGTCAGAAATGACGCTGAGGGTTATCACCTGGAGATCAATGAAAATACAACAGGCTGGAGGATGAGACAGGCTCATAGTCAGGAATGGAGCCAAGGGTCATTGCCAGGGGTAGAATGAAGACTACAATCCAGTGGACAAGGTAGGAATAAGGCCAAAGTAAGGATCAAAATCAAAATCTGGAGTCAAATGCAGTAAAACCAACACAGGAACAAGAACCAGGGGCAGACAAACAAGCAAAGCATAGCAGGACCATTGTCCTTTAGGCAGGCTGTCAGGCCTGGAGTCATCTCAGGAGCCAGTTGCCTTAGGACATCAATGACACTGTACATTTACAGACACAGAGCTGCGGTGAAGAAAAGACTCTGAAGAGAGTATGAAGAAGAAGCACAGAAACTGGGCAAGACTGTCTCAAAGAACTATGGCCATCTGCCGAAACCAGCCAAGATGAGTAACACCAAATAAACCCATAATACAGTCCACATGGCAAAATTTTACCAGAACCATTCATATTTACGGAGCCCAAATGATCAAGAGATCTCACTGCCAAATGGCCAACCAAGTCCACCTGCTACCCACTTTTCGCTGGCAGCTAACTGTTCTCCCTCGTAGCCACCTCTTGCCTCGATCAAACTTCCTGACTACCCAGGCCCGTCCACTGTCACCTTCCCTACACCCCCCCTTTTCCCAAAAAACATCCTTCCTATCCTATATCCCTAATTGTCAACTTCCCAACAGTGCATTCCTGGAGAAAAACCCAGAGACTGTCCCTGTGTCTGCTATGAGGCCAAGCTTAGGTCGGCCTCACCGCACTTCCCATGGGTGTTGTTAAGCCTTGCCAGTGCCATAGCAAAAAACTAGTAGTGAAAATTCACCCAAGGGTCCTATCACCTCTCCCTGTTATAAATTGAGCAGGGTCTTCAGATAGGGGAGTGGGGTGATGTGAACTAGTATTTTTGACCCTTCTGAAGGCCCTTTTTCTTTATGCATGCCTTTTAATAATCCCATTTTACAGGCAGCTGGTAGATTATGGACCAATTTATTGGAAATGCTTGACCCCCATTTGCAAATGATAAATAAGCCTCACGTATTTTACGTTCAAAAACCCGTTTAAAGGGATTGTCCAGGATTAGAAGAACTTGACTACTTTCTTCCAAAAACAGCACTGCACCTGTCCATAGGTTGTAAGTGGTTTTGCAGCTCAGCTCCATTTACCGCAAAGGAGCTGAGCTGCAATACCACACACAAACTGTGCACAGGTGTGGCGCTGTTTTTGGAAGAAAAGCAACTATGTTTTTCTAATTCAGGGCAAACACTTTGACTAAAATGAAGCAACACTGATGTATAATGGAACAATCCTTTTAAATATCACCCGTGCCACTTGGCCTTAAAAAATGTACATTTCTCTTCTATTGCTAATTCTCATGCCCATATAGGCGATTATCTGCTGACCCCAGTATGGTGCGTGCAAAGTGCAGGATGCTTTAGAATGTGAAGACGACGAGTAGAGCCCCCTCCTTTCTGCGAAGTCGCGTTTTCCTCAATGTCTTCACTGTACATAAGTTACTGGCATCTGAGATGCTTTGCGACAGCAGAAAGGCGTCTTTGTGAAACCATTGGCAGAAACTCAGAAGTCCCACAGACCGTCTGAATGTCAGCTGCTCTCTTCTTAAAATGTGTGCAGAATAGGTCACCTCGTTAATCTGTAATGTAAGTGTGTGAAGAATTGCCCATTTTATGGGAAAAGCCACAAGTGACTGAAAGCAGTATCAATGATGCAGAAATCATTCCTGTGTCACATGGAAAGACAGTTTATCTAATACACAGGTTAATATAATATCACTAAAACTCCCCACAAATACTGTATATAACATCTGTAAAACTACCCTTATGTACAAGAATATAGCTACTATAATACTGCTCCTATGTACAAGAATATAACTACTATAATACTGCTCCTATGTACAAGAATATAACTACTATAATACTGCCTCCTATGTACAAGAATATAACTACTATAATACTGCCTTCTATGTACAAGAATATAACTACTATAATACTGCTCCTATGTACAAGAATATAACTACTATAATACTGCTCCTATGTACAAGAATATATCTACTATAATACTGCTCCTATGTACAAGAATATAACTACTATAATACTGTCTCCTATGTACGAGAATATAACTACTATAATACTGCTCCTATATACAAGAATATAACTACTATAATACTGCCTCCCATGTACGAGAATATAACTACTATAATACTGCCTCCTATCTACAAGAATATAACTACTATAATACTGCCTCCCATGTACGAGAATATAACTACTATAATACTGCTCCTATGTACAAGAATATAACTACTATAATACTGCTCCTATGTACAAGAATATAACTACTATAATACTGCTCCTATGTACAAGAATATATCTACTATAATACTGCCTCCCATGTACGAGAATATAACTACTATAATACTGCTCCTATATACAAGAATATAACTACTATAATACTGCTCCTATGTACAAGAATATAACTACTATAATACTGCTCCTATATACAAGAATAGAACTACTAGAATACTGCTCCTATGTACAAGAATATAACTACTATAATACTCCTCCTATGTACAAGAATATAACTACTATAATACTACTCCTATGTAAAAGAATATAACTACTATAATACTGCTCCTATGTACAAGAATATAACTACTATAATACTGCTCCTATGTACAAGTATATAACTACTATAATACTGCTCCTATGTACAAGAATATAACTACTATAATACTGCCTCCTATGTACAGGAATATAACTACTGTAATACTGCTCCTATGTACAAGAATATAACTACTATAATACTGCTCCTATGTACAAGAATATAACTACTATAATACAGCTCCTATGTACAAGAATATAACTACTATAATACTGGCCCTATGTACAAGAATATAACTACTATAATACTGCCTCCTATGTACAAGAATATAACTACTATAATACTCCTCCTATGTACAAGAATATAACTACTATAATACAGCTCCTATGTACAAGAATATAACTACTATAATACTGCTCCTATGTACAAGAATATAACTACTATAATACTGCCTCCTATGTACAAGAATATAACTACTATAGTACTGTTCCTATGTACAAGAATATAACTACTATAATACTGCCCCTATGTACAGGAATATAACTACTATTATACTGCTCCTATGTACAAGAATATAACTACTATAATACTGCTCCTATGTACAAGAATATAACTAATATAATACTGGTCCTATATACAAGAATATAACTACTATAATACTGCTCCTATGTACAAGAATAGAACTACTATAATACAGCTCCTATGTACAAGAATATAACTACTATAATACTGCTCCTATGTACAAGAATATAACTACTATAATACAGCTCCTATGTACAAGAATATAACTACTATAATACTGCCTCCTATGGACAAGAATATAACTACTATAATACTGCCTCCTATGTACAAGAATATAACTACTATAATACTGCTTCGATGTACAAGAATATAACTACTACAATACTGCCTCCTATGTACAAGAATATAACTACTATAATACTGCCTCCTATGTACAAGAATATAACTACTATAATACTGCTCCTATGTACAAGAATATAACTACTATAATACTGTCTCCTATGTACAAGAATATAACTACTATAATACTGTCTCCTATGTACAAGAATATAACTACTATAATACTGCTCCTATGTACAAGAATATAACTACTATAATACTGCATCCTATGTACAAGAATATAACTACTATAATACTGCCTCCTATGTACAAGAATATAACTACTATAATACTGCCTCCTATGTACAAGAATATAACTACTATAATACTGCTCCTATGTACAAGATTATAACTACTATAATACTGCCTCCTATGTACAAGAATATAACTACTATAATACTGCTCTTATGTACAAGAATATAACTACTATAATACTGCTCCTCTGTACAAGAATATAACTACTATAATACTGCTCCTATGTACAAGAATATAATTACTATAATACTGCTCCTATGTACAAGAATATAACTACTATAATACTGCTCCTATGTACAAGAATATAACTACTATAATACTGCCTCCTATGTACAAGAATATAACTACTATAATACTGGCTCCTATGTACAAGAATATAACTACTATAATAATGCCTCCTATGTACAAGAATATAACTACTATAATACTGCTCCTATGTACAAGAATATAACTACTATAATACTGCCTCCTATGTACAAGAATATAACTACTATAATAATGCCTCCTATGTACAAGAATATAACTACTATAATACTGCCTCCTATGTACAAGAATATAACTACTATAATACTGCTCCTATGTACAAGAATATAACTACTATAATACTGCCTCCTATGTGCTATAGGTATATGTAGGAATACATAGATATTGCAGTATCACTACTCTTGGCCTCTATTCACATTCTCTCTTTCCTATGTCTGTAATCTGCCTGTTGCCAAAACAATCCTCTCCTATTTCCTCTGACAGGTCCATGGTATTTGGGTTTGCGGCTGTGAAAACATGACCCCTCCTGACTTGTCATGGCTTCCTTCTTCTGTTCCTCTCCTATTGATGTGCACAGGTCATTCTGCACGCACCACTATGTCGCATGTTGGTGTGGCCTACAAAAAAACTTAAATATTTAGAAGAATCTTATGCTCCAGAGTCTAATTCCTGATTTTTCACAAGTTCTATTGATTTGTTCTAGATGACGGGTGAACGCGCTTAAAAGGTGACAACAAGCATAATGTGATCAGTATATGAACTTGGAGCAGTTGTCACTTCCCATCCCCCGCACTTACCACATGCTATTTCTTGTAACGATGTCTTCCTATGTGGCTGAGGGGCTTTTGGGCCCCCTTGGGAACCAAGACTGGTGTATGACTCCTTCTTCTGCACCCTGTAAAGTTACGCCCTGACCAACGGACGTGTGATCTGGTGTAATGGTCAGGCTGATCTTCTCTAAGGCTACATTTATACGGCCGTTTTCAGAATCAAATCGAAGTCTATGGGGTTAGTCTCATGACCATCTTTTTTAACAGCCAGTGATTAGTGGCCATCAAAAAATAGGACATGTCCTATTTTTGGCCATTTTCACAGCCACACGGACATTGAAATCAATGGGCCCAGTTTTAACGGCCATTTAGACAGGAGTGCACCCATTTAACGGCCATTAAAACCGTGTAAAAGTGCCTTTCAGGGGTTAAAATTAAAAACATAACTCACCTCATCCACTTTAATGCGAGGGAATACTCACTCTACCCTGGAGAGAGCAGGACCTTATGCTCACATGTAACATCACGACGCTGGGAGCATAAGGTCCTGCTCCCTCCAGGGCAGAGCGAATGTTCCCTTGAATTCAAGTGGATGAGGTGAGTATATTGTTTTTATTTTTGGACCCTGCGGAATAGAGGGCACTATTGGGAGCAATATATATATATACTGCAGGACACTATTGGGGGGCATTGTATTTACAGGGAGCACTGTAGGGGGCTTTATATATAATGGAGCCACCATAGGGGGCATTATAGACACTGGCGGAACTACAGGGGGGGGGGCATTATAGATACTAGGGGCGATATGCTGGCTATTAGTTATATTGGGAGCACCATGGGGGTGTATCATATATATTGATCGCACTGCATGGGTCGGGATGCTCCGGAAAAAAAAGAAAAAGACAAGGACAATCATCTGGGATCCAGAAAATGGATGCACACATGAATACAGAATGGCCATGAAAAACGGACAGAGTGTCCGTTTTTAATGGTTGTTTTTGTTTTTCAGTGTCGTGTGATAAACAGAAGGGATACGAAGGACCGGCTAGTTTTTTGTTTTTTTGGCAGGAGTTACATTTCCTCTCCACCCTCTCCCTTCATCATCACGCTACTACTTCTGTCAGTAGTTATGTGCTGGCCCTCCGCTGACTCCTGGACTCCTGCAGTCTGATTCTGTTTACAGAACAGCAGAAAGTCCCATGCTTATCTCAGGCACCAGCCTAGATCTTAAAATGAGAATGTGCCGAGGCCTTGGCTTGAGATGTACACATGGGAAAACACATGAATCAAGTACCAGATAAGTGTGTTCTCCTTTGACTCATCTACTACAGGGGACAGAAAACACCCAGATGGCAATGTTCACGTTACTGAGCTCGATAGATAGATAAACAGATAGATACACTGACGAGCGAAAGGGTAACAATGTTTTGAACTTTTGATTTTGAAGCTGTAGTGGATGGTGAGATATGGAACCTGAAAGTCAGAAGTTCAAACATTGTTACTCTTTTGCTCATCAGTGTATTAGATAGATATGAAAAGAGAAGTTGTCATGGCAGTCTGGGCCAAATGGAAAAGAAAAGGAAAGATAATGGTTATATTCCACAAAAGGGTTCAGGTGTAGAAAAAATTATATAAATGATTAGATTTTTGTACCATGGCTACAGTTTTTTAGCCACCCCCTCTTCAAGCACCTGATCATTGCTAGTCATGAGCAATACAGAACACTTGAAGTGGTGGTTGGTGGGATTTACTGTCAGGGGCTCCACTCGCCAAGATGATTGAGAATGAGTTAGTGACACAGGACAGGTTTATACGACATGTCATATAATGCAGCTGCCTGACATTGACCAGACTCTAAAGACATTTAGTATTTTTACTATAGCAAATGTTGAGAGGTTCCCATATTTACCTAGGTGGAACATCTATCATTTATTAGAAATAGGACCAGATGGATTTCTGGGGGAACATAAGGAGAACATTCCACATACAATTCTGCATATAGGGACAGATTAAACTAAAGGTAAAAGGGGCAGTTACCCCTGGACCTCTACCATCTATGGACATCTTAAATAATGAATCACAGGAGTTGGGGAGGGTTTAAACATGACTTTGGACCCTTCCCTGATGAAGTACATCTAACATTAAGCACATATTTGTAGTTCATGTCAACCATTGGACAGCCAGTATGGAGGGTATGGCACAGCTGCTACTTTTGGTATGTTGGGGATTAGCAAGCACTGTATGGAAACCTAAAAGAAGCTCCCTGTTACAGGTGGGTCCAAACTGACAGAAGACGAAGCCAACATAAGTAGGTGGGGCCCGGCCAACATAAGTAGGTAGGCCCAGCAATGCCATAGTGCACGCAAATTACTACCCCAGCAGAATAAAATACCACAGTGCAGTCAAATATACCGCCCCGCTTAATCAAATGCCACAGTACAGGACGATCTACTATCCCAGCAGCAAAGAAAAGTCTTCCCAGAAGCTACAACATTCTGTCTTTCTTCTCCTTCTTCTACAATTGTCTCAAATTAATATATGAAGGAGGGGGCATACTGTCTGGTCTTTCAGTGATGCTTTCTCTGATGTAGACATTCTCTTTCTTCATCTTCTCTATGTGTCCCTGACTGCCATAACGACTTCTTCTAGACATGTCTCTTCTCTGTAAAGTTTGCCACACAGAGATCTTTGATTCCTCACTTTTCCATCATTCTCTCCACCTTCTCAGCAAAAACTCCAAATCCTGGTGCCCCAACCGTGTCATCCTTGTGCAACCCCTAATACTGTGCTGGTTATGCTCCCCAAAGCCTCCAAAGACATTACTGCAGAAAAAATTGTGCCCCAGTAGTAAAAATACCCCCTGGTACCCCCAAAAGTGAGGAAAATTGGCTTCTACCTCACAGTTTTTTTTTGCCTTCCTCTGGATCAACTTGCAGGTTAACAGGCCGAACTGGATGGACAAATGTCTTTTTTCGGCCTTATGTACTATGTTACTATGTTACTATGTTATAGTGTCCCAGTGATGATGATTTTCCCAGAAATAATAATACCATTATAGTGCCGTCAGTATTAATAATGCCCCATACTGCCCCCAGATATAATAATGTCTCCTTAGTGTCCCCAGTATTAAAAATGTCTGTGGTATTAAAGATGTACTCAAGTGTGCCATGTATGCTCCCCAAGTGGCCAAGTGAAAAAAAAAATGGAATACTTATCGGGGTCCCAATCCACGGCAATTATCGATTCGTAACCGTCTATACTGTTCTACTGCTTCTACTGACACTATTATCTAATACTCTATGGCAATATTATTTGAGCATTGTATACAGACGTGTGAATGGACCCTAACTTGGGTACTTGAGTGCTATATAGGGTCATGTTATTTGCTGACTGACCGGCACGGCAGGGTTAATATGGGTACTATATGGTGGTATTATTGAGACTCTGGGTAAGGGCTCATGCACACGACCATATGTATTATGCGGTCCGCCAAAAAATAGGGATCACGTCCATGTGCATTCCGTATTTTGCGGAACGGAGCTCCTAATAGAACAATACTATCCTTGTCCATAATACGGACAATAATAGGACATGTTCAATTTCTTTGCTGAATGGAAAAACGGACATGCAGAAACGGAATGCACACGGTGTAACTTCAGTTTTTTTTGAAGACTCATTGAAATGAATGGTTCCGCATACGGTCTGCAAAAAAAAACGGAACGGACACGGAAAGAAAATACGTTCATGTGCATGAGCCCTAATACTGTTATTTAGATTGTTATTTGGACTGTATGTATTTTTTGTACAAATGGCAATTTTATTATTGGAACTCCTTTTTACTGCATTAGTGGGTTTGGTATGGCAATGTTACACTGAACAAAAATATAAACGCAACACTTTCGGTTTTGCTCCCACTTTGTATGAGCTGAACTCAAAGATCTGAAACATTTTCTACATACACAAAAGACCCATTACTCTCAAATATTGTTCACAAATCTGTCTAAATCTGTGTTAGTGAGCACTTCTCCCGAGATAAATCATCCCACCTCACAGGTGTGGCATATCAAGGTGCTGATTAGACAGCATGAATATTGCACAGGTGTGCTGTCACGGATGGTGTACAGGAAACAAGACAATACCATATAAACAATGTCTCTCTGGATCCACAACTAAGGAACAAAGGGAGACCCCTGCAATAGAGCTGCCGCTCTCCCTCACTGCTCAGCCTATGCGAACACCCCAAAGGTGGATGGCCGCATATCCACGTTCCTCGGCTATCTATTACCTGAAGACCCTACAATAGTGAAGGGACACGACCACCGGCTCCCTACACTGACACGGAGGGAGTCAGGGTCACCTGGATCCAGAAAAGACAAAAACATAAATACATAAACAGCACTTATCTGCAGACGACTGAGAACTGGGAACAGCATGCACACTCCAGGAAGTTGTATCAGCCGCACACTACTGCATTATGGGGAGGAACTTAAAGGGTAGCGATCAGTCTGACTGCATGACAGCTGAGATAGACTAACGAGATGAGAAACTAAACCAAAACAAAGAAATTCAAGGAGGAGGATCTGAGAAGCTTCTGTGAGCGCTTCTCAGCTGTCTGGCTGTGACATGTGCCTTAGACTGCCCACAATAAAAGTCCACTCTGAAATGTGCAGTTTGATCACACAGCACAATGCCACAGATGTCGCAACGTTTGAGGGAGCGTGCAATTGGCATGCTGACTGCAGGAATGTCTACCAGAGCTGTTGCCCGTGCAATGAATGTTCATTTCTCTACCATAAGCCGTCTCCAAAGGGGTTTTAGAGAATTTGGCAGTACATCCAACCGGCCTCACAACCGCAGACCAGGCCAGGACCTCCACATCCAGCATGTTCACCTCCATGATCATCTGAGACCAGCCACCCGGACAGCTGCAACAACAATCGGTTTGCATAACCAAAGAATTTCTGCTCAAACTGTCAGAAACCGTCTCAGGTAAGCTCATGTGCATGCTCGTCGTCCTCTCTGGGGTCTGGACCTGACTGCAGTTCGTCGTCGTAACCGACTTGAGTGGGCAAATGCTCCCATTCGATGGCGTCTGGCACGTTGGAGAGGTGTTCTGTTCACGGATGAGTCCAGGTTTTCACTGTTCAGGGCAGATGGCAGACAGTGTGTGTGGCATCGTATAGGTGAGCGGTTTGCTGACGTCAATGTGGATCGAGTGGCCCATGGTGGCGGTGGGGTTATGGTATGGGCAGGCGTATGTTATGGACAACGAACACAGGTGCATTTTATTGATGGCGTTTTGAATGCACAGAGATACCGTGACGAGATCCCGAGGCCCATTGTTGTGCCATTCATCCACGACCATCACCTCATCTTGCAGCATGATAATGCACGACCCCATATTGCAAGGATCTGTACACAATTCATGGAAGCTGAAAACATCCCAGTTCTTGCATCTCCAGCATACTCACCGGACATGTCACCCATTGAGCATGTTTGGGATGCTCTGGATCGGCGTATACAACAGCGTGTTCCAGTTCCTGCCAATAATCTGCAACTTCGCACAGCTATTGAAGAGGAGTGGACCACCATTCCACAGGCCACAATCAACAACCTGATCAACTCTATGCCACGGAGATGTGTTGCAATATGTGAGGCAAATGGTGGCCACACCAGATACTGACTGGTTTTCTGACCCTCCCCAGTAAGGCAAAACTGTGCACATTTCAGAGTGGCCTTTTATTGTGGGAAGTCTGAGGCACACCTGTGCAATATTCATGCTGTCTAATCAGCACCTTGATATGCCACACGTGTGAGGTGGGATGGATTATCTCGGCAAAGGAGAAGTGCTCACTAACACAGATTTAGACAGATTTGTGAACAATATTTGAGAGTAATGGGTCTTTTGTGTTTGTAGAAAATGTTTCAGATCTTTGAGTTCAGCTCATGCAAAATGGGAGCAAAACCAAAAGTGTTGCGTTTATATTTTTGTTCAGTGTATATGGGCAATGTATACTGTATTATTTAGGCCCCATATAGAACTGTCATTATTGGGTACTGCGTTGTACTATTATGTGGTATTATTTGAATGCATTATTATTCAGGCACTGTATAGCCCTATTATTTGTGTATAGCCTAGTGTTATAATTTGGAGACTGTAAGCGGTATTATTTATTCACTGTATGGTATTATTTTTAGCCTGGTGTTATTTTTTGGACATTGTATACAGTATTTTTCAGGCATTGTATGGTACT
Organism: Bufo bufo; assembly: GCF_905171765.1. NCBI lineage: Eukaryota > Metazoa > Chordata > Amphibia > Anura > Bufonidae > Bufo > Bufo bufo. The sequence goes on from NC_053394.1 coordinate 425,977,228, forward strand.
ATTATTTGTGTATTGCCTGGCGTTATAATTGGGACACTGTATACTGTATTATTTAGGCATTGTATGGCCCTATTATTTGTCTATAGGCTGGTCTTATTATTTGAACACTGTACGATGTATTATTTTATCGCTGTGACCCAGGATTTCTAAATCAACATAAAAGCTGGATTTTAAATAACAGAACCGATTTCAGGAGATCTGCCCCCATCTGGCTTCAGCCCTCAGTGAGGATTTCATTTGGAAGTCGGCTGTTTAATCAAAGCCATATGGGTTTTACCTCCACTGCCTGAGGAGCCGTAACCACAGATGTAATATCACGTAAAATCCTCCATTCACTTATAAGATCATTTAACTCGGAATGTATTAGTTTTATGTTTTTTCTATTTATTTTCTATCTTTTTCATATACTAATCTATTGTATAATTTTTATTTTTTTTCATATTTATTTTTTATTTTTAAATATTTTTGCACACATATATTTTATAATCATGTTTTTTTTATATATTTTTTTCCTATCTTTCTCTCCCTATGTGTGTGTGTATATATATATATATATATCTATACTGTATATATATAATATTTTTGTAATTATTTTTCTATTTTGTATACGTTAATAAAATACAGTAATTCTTATAATCTGGCACCTAATAGTCTTGCATCCTTTACAAATGGCCTCGAATTTTTTCCTAGATCCAAATGTCAAAAATATCCCAAAATTTAGAATGCACCCTACAGAAATATATATATATATATATATATATATACTGTATATATATATATATATATATATATATATAAAAAAAAAGTTAAATGGCAGATTTGTAAGGTACTAAAATATAGATAGTACCACAAAATAAATAATAAAATAAAAACATGGCTGCTTTCTGTAAAAAAAAAAAAAAACAGCGCCACACCTATTCACAGGTTGTGTCTGGTATTGTGTATTGGTATAGCCACATTTACTTAAGTGTATTTCAGCTGCAGTACCAGAAACAACCTATAGACAGACGTGGCGCTGTTTCTGGGGGAGAAAAAAGCAGCCATGTTTTTATAATTCTGCAATTTATTTTAACTTTAAGTGGCTTTTTCACCTGAAATATATCTCCCCCAAGACATTACCAGTTCACTCCAGTCCTTGAGATGACCTCCTGTGCGTCAAATATAGAAATTCTGTCCTGTTTTAGATATATTTGTGCCTAGAACAAGCTGGTGACCACCCATGTGGCCCCCATGATAGCTCCAACAGGGCGTGACCTTATCATGTGGTTACATTGTTGCATTCTGACATTGTTGCAGTTCTATAACTTGTGGTTACACATTAGATAACATGCAGATTGTGTAGATTTCACTAAGTATTAGCCCCTGATCGCTTTCATATGAGTAGTGACATTAACCCTTCACAGCCCAGGGCCCTGACGCCCCTTCATTTATGGCTCTTTTGTAAATTGGTTAATTCCAAGGACCTTGAGATGAAGGGGTTACAGGTATTTTATAAGGAACAGATGGAAGTTATTTCCTGATGTGGTGAAACGGTTGAGCCCTGGGGCAGAAAGAGGATATGTAGAAGGGGGAGTATATATAATGGAGGAGTATATATAGAAAGGAGAGTATATATAATGGAGGAGTATATATAGAAGGGAGAGCATATAGAAGGGAGAGAGTATATATAATGGAGGAGTATATATAGAAGGGAGAGCATATAGAAGGGAGAGTATATATAATGGAGGAGTATATATAGAAGGGAGAGCATATAGAAGGGAGAGAGTATATATAATGGAGGAGTATATATAGAAGGGAGAGCATATAGAAGGGAGAGAGTATATATAATGGAGGAGTATATATAGAAGGGAGAGCATATAGAAGGGAGAGTATATATAATGGAGGAGTATATATAGAAGAGAGAGTATTAAGAAGGAAGAGTATATAGAAGGGAGAGCATATAGAAGGGGGTATATTTAAAGGAGGAGTATATATAGATGGGAGAGTATATAGAAGGGGGAGTATATATAATCGAGGAGTATATATAGATATATATAGAAGGGAGAGTATATATAATGGAGGAGTATATATAGAAGGGAGAGTATAGAAGGGGGAGTATATATAATGGGGGAGTATATATAGAAGGGGGAGTATATATAGAAGAGAGAGTATTAAGAAGGGAGAGCATATAGAAGGGGGTATATTTAAAGGAGTATATATAGAAGGGAGAGTATATATAATGGAGGAGTATATATAGAAGGGGAAGTATATATAATCAAGGAGTATATATATATATATATATAGAAGGGAGAGTATATATAATGGAGGAGTATATATAGAAGGGAGAGTATATATAATGGAGGAGTATATATAGAAGGGAGAGTATATAGAAGGGGGTATATATAATGGGGGAGTATATATAGAAGGGGGAGTATATATAGAAGAGAGAGTATTAAGAAGGGAGAGTATATAGAAGGGGGAGTATATATAATGGAGGAGTATATATAGAAGGGAGAGTATATATAATGGAGGAGTATATATAGAAGGGAGAGTATATATAATGGAGGAGTATATATAGAAGGGAGAGTATATAGAAGGGGGTATATATAATGGAGGAGTATATATAGAAGGGAGAGTATATAGAAGGGGGTATATATAATAGGGGAGTATATATAGAAGGGGGAGTATATATAGAAGGGAGAGTATATAGAAGGGGGAGTATATATAATGGAGGAGTATATATAGAAGGGAGAGTATATATAATGGAGGAGTATATATAGAAGGGAGAGTATATAGAAGGGGGTATATATAATGGGGGAGTATATATAGAAGGGGGAGTATATATAGAAGAGAGAGTATTAAGAAGGGAGAGTATATAGAAGGGAAAGCATATAGAAGGGGGTATATATAATGGAGGAGTATATATAGAAGGGAGAGTATATATAATGGAGGAGTATATATAGAAGGGAGAGTATATAGAAGGGGGTATATATAATGGGGGAGTATATATAGAAGGGGGAGTATATATAGAAGAGAGAGTATTAAGAAGGGAGAGTATATAGAAGGGAGAGCATATAGAAGGGGGTATATATAATGGAGGAGTATATATAGAAGGGAGAGTATATATAATGGAGGAGTATATATAGAAGGGAGAGTATATAGAAGGGGGTATATATAATGGAGGAGTATATATAGAAGGGAGAGCATATAGAAGGGAGAGTATATATAATGGAGGAGTATATATAGAAGGGAGAGCATATAGAAGGGAGAGAGTATATATAATGGAGGAGTATATATAGAAGAGAGAGTATTAAGAAGGAAGAGTATATAGAAGGGAGAGCATATAGAAGGGGGTATATTTAAAGGAGGAGTATATATAGATGGGAGAGTATATAGAAGGGGGTATATATAATGGAGGAGTATATATAGAAGGGAGAGTATATAGAAGGGGGTATATATAATGGGGGAGTATATATAGAAGGGAGAGTATATATAATGGAGGAGTATATATAGAAGGAAGAGTATATAGAAGGGGGTATATATAATGGGGGAGTATATATAGAAGGGGGAATATATATAAAGGAGGAGTATATATAGAAGAGAGAGTATTAAGAAGGTAGAGTATATAGAAAGTGGTGTATATATAATGGAGGAGTATATATAGAAGAGAGAGTATATAGAAGAGAGAGTATATAGAAAGTGGTGTATATATAATGGAGGAGTATATATAGAAGAGAGAGTATATAGAAGAGAGAGTATATAGAAAGTGGTGTATATATAATGGAGGAGTATATATAGAAGAGAGAGTATATAGAAGGAAGAGTATATAGAAAGTGGTGTATATATAGATGTGTGCAAGGTTTTGGAGAGAAAAGGATCCTAAGCCTTTCGGTATCCATACTTCTCAATAGATGATGCCTGAAAGCATGCAGTAGCTACTCTTCTCTTTATCACCGTGATATGCATGCACACTGTGGTCAGCCAAGCATGCATGTGTATTCAGTCTGGAAAGGGGAATAAGCAGATAGCAGAAAGCAATCATAGGGCATATTGAAATCCAACATACCCCAACTTTTTGCCCCCCAACTTCTGCTATTGGGGGCAAGTTGGCGACACCCCTATTATTATTTTTGTTTATTTCATTTTTATTATTAATAAAGGGGTTATCCATGCTGCTGGCATCCTCCGCCTACCTTACCCATGGAGAGCCCGGTACGTCACCGGATCTCCAGAAAAAGCCCTTGCCCTGCATGATTCAGTGCAGGGCAAGGGAGGGCATCGGAGCATGAAATGTCAGAGGGGATGAGTGGGGGAAGAAGGGGGTATGTCCGGGTTCAGCTCTGAACCTGGACAACCCCTTTAACTAATTATTAGATTATTAGTAATTTAATGTAATCATTAATTTATGTTTGTATTTCTTTTGTTTTATTAGAGTTTAATATCAATTCACATTTCTAGCTAAATAAGCATAAAAATATTAAAAATGTTATCAAATAATACATTAATATACCAGAAAACAAACTTTATTAAAACAGGAAGTAAAACGTTTAATATTTTGTTTATGACTTTTTTTTAAAGATTATTTTCACTAATCATCCTTTATATAATTTTTACATCTTACATAATTTCCCCCTTTTAGCCTCATGTCATGTTTGAGATGAAGAATAGATGCTGCGCAGATTAATTTCTTGCAATATCTTTATAGTGGTCGGAGGTCTGTTTTCTCTGATACAGTGCTGTAAATCCTCTGCATGGAGAGAGAGCTTACTGATAAAATTCTGTCTTCCTGCAGCCACCACTAGGGGGAGCTTTGGACCTAACAGAATAGTGAGAATGCATTGAGCTCAATAGTAACAATGTATGCAGAAAGCTCCTGAGCGCCCTCTAGTGGCATCTTCAGGCAGTCAGACTTCATTTAGACATGTATGTCTTTACAAGGAGAAAACTTATCAGAACTCGAAGAACTATAAAGAAATATGAAGAAATTAATTAGTATGGAATTAAGGACCCATTTAGAGAATTTTACTAAAAATTGTGATAGATAAACAAATAGATATAAGAGAGACAGATAGACATAAAATAGATAGATAGAATAATAGATAGATAGATATAAGATAGATAGATAGATAGATAGATAGATAGATATAAGAGAGACAGATAGATATGAGATAGATAGATTGATAGATAGATATTAGATAGATATTAGATAAATAGATATGAGATAGATAGATAGATAGATATTAGATAGATAGATAGATAGACAGAGAGACATATTTTAATACTTTGTGACACCCATTAATGGCCTACAGCACCCATCAGGATTGACACCTAGCATTTCCAAATGAATAGAATATAAACCTGCATTATAGAATGCTCCTTTTCTCCTAATGCTACAAATATGTGTCAGTCTTTACTGCTGTTCTAGCATTGTAGTCATGAACCAGGAGTCCTTTCTAGACAGGGGATGCTGCAGTGCGGTGACTTTTTAGTAAATGAATCCTATGTAATTATACATTTTTCTTCTTTTTGATGCACTATTTTATAGGGTTTTTGCACTTTTCTGCTGAAGTTTTTCTTCTCTGTCCTGTGGGCCCCGTCTGGAATGCGGCAAATTTCCAGCGTAGGGGACTGGTAGGCGAACCAATACACTCCATGCAATGTTAGTCGCCAATCCATTCTCTCTGGCCAGACACAAGCCGCATTGTCATCCCTCGGCCCAGTTCATGGATTTTTCGGACATAAAGCCCCTTGTTGTGCATTTTGCTTTATGTTGATATTTTGGTGCCTGAATATAATTTACTGAGTTGTGTTTACTGACATTTTATGCAGACCCCCCCCCCCCCCCCTTCTCAAATAAAAACCATCAGCAATTTGCCCCTTCCAGGAGGTCTGTGCATCACAGTCATGGATCTGTCTTCCCTGCTTTGCATTAATCACTATCTTGTCAGGATGAACAGCTGTGTTCATCCTGATCCTCCTGGTTCGTGAATAAAACAACAAAAACACAGTGCAGATTGACACAAAGGCAGTACGGCCTTATGGTAAGAAGTCAAAGCATTAGTAGACCATTTTGTAGAATGCCCACACAAAGCCATACATTACCCACATGGTACCAATGTGATACTGTGCCCACCTAATGCCAGGTGTCCTACATTCTGCCAAAGTTTTGCCAAACAGTGCCCACCATACTTTACTGAAATACAGTCAAACAATGCCATACAGTGCCCACTTAGTGCCAAGCAGTGACCACATGGTGCCATCTCTTGCTCACACAGTACATAGATTGCCCACATACAATGCTATACTATGCCCAAATAGTGCAATACTGTACAAATAATGCCCACATAGTGCCAAACAGTGCTCAGGGAGCCCCATGCTTTTCCAAACTGCAGCCACATATTGCCCCCTAAGTGCCAGTGTCTCAACCCTGCTAGAGCCACACAGAGCCCACAAATTGCCATACAGACGCAACGTTGGCACCATGTGGGCAGTATTTGGCTCTGACTGGTCAGGAAAGAGCCAGTGTTCACACAGTGCTGTACTGTGCCAGCTTAGAGCCAACATCCCCCCCCCATCCCCAGACAAAGTTCACCTCTACGCTGCATTCACTGATTTCTATTGCCCGGGCACTGCCAGTCAGGATGCTGCCAGTCTCACAGGGCATTGTAAGGGCAATTCACCAGACGCCTCGGAGACGTTTGTGCGGGCACCTTCCTGGCACCAGGCCTGGTGGTGGGGGATCATGTGATTTTCTGGGAAGAACATCAGATTTTCCTTTTTTTTATGTATGGCTGGAAAGTTACCCAGAATCCTCTGCGCTGATGATTCGTTCATTCATATTCCGGACTTTTATCTGATGCCAAAGAAAATATCATAAAGGAGATCCTGAAACCGCGAGCACAGCGGGAAACACAGGAAAACCTGGCCCGAGCCCATCCCCACCACAAACACTGTGTATCTAAGCCTACCATGTGTGATACTGACTGCTGAGCTGTGTATCTAATCCTATCATGTGTGATACTGTCTGCTGAGCTGTGTATCTAATCCTATAATGTGTGATACTGTCTGCTGAGCTGTGTATCTAATCCTATAATGTGTGATACTGTCCTCTGAGCTGTGTATCTCATCCTATCATGTGTGATACTGCCTGCTGAGCTGTGTATCTAATCCTGCCATGTGTGATACTGTCTGCTGAGCTGTGTATCTAATCCTATCATGTCTGATACTGCCTGCTGAGCTGTGTATCAAATCCTATAATGTGTGATACTGTCTGCTGAGCTGTGTATCTAATCCTATCATGTGTGATACTGTCTGCTGAGCTGTGTATCTAATCCTATCATGTGTGATACTGTCTGCTGAGCTGTGTATCTAATCCTATCATGTGTGATAATGTCTTTTGAGCTGTGTATCTAATCCTATCATGTGTGATACTGTCTGCTGAGCTGTGTATCTAATCCTATCATGTGTGATACTGTCTGCTGAGCTGTGTATCTAATCCTATCATGTGTGATACTGCCTGCTGAGCTGTGTATTAAATCCTATAATGTGTGATACTGTCTGCTGAGCTGTGTATCTAATCTTGCCATGTGTGATACAGTCTGTTGAGCTGTGTATCTAATCCTATCATGTGTGATACTGCCTGCTGAGCTGTGTATCTAATCCTATCATGTGTGATACTGTCTGCTGAGCTGTGTATCTAATCCTATCATGTGTGATACTGCCTGCTGAGCTGTGTATCAAATCCTATAATGTGTGATACTGTCTGCTGAGCTGTGTATCTAATCTTGCCATGTGTGATACAGTCTGTTGAGCTGTGTATCTAATCCTATCATGTGTGATACTGCCTGCTGAGCTGTGTATCTAATCCTATCATGTGTGATACTGCCTGCTGAGCTGTGTATCAAATCCTATAATGTGTGATACTACCTGCTGAGCTGTGTATATAATCCTATCATGTGTGATACTGTCTGATGAGCTGTGTATCTAATCCTAACATGTGTGATACTGCCTGCTGAGCTGTGTATCTAATCCTATAATGTGTGATACTGTCTGCTGAGCTGTGTATCTAATCCTGCCATGTGTAATACAGTCTGTTGAGCTGTGTATCTAATCCTATCATGTGTGATACTGTCTGCTGAGCTGTGTATCTAATCCTATCCTGTGTGATACTGTCTGCTGAGCTGTGTATCTAATCCTACCATGTGTGATACTGTCTGTTAAGCTGTGTATATAATCCTATCATGTGTAATACTGTCTGCTGAGCTGTGTATCTGATCCTATCATGTGTGATACTGACTGCTCAGCTGTGTATCTAATCCTATCATGTGTGATATTGACTGTTGAGTTTCTGTATCTAATCCTATCATGTGTGATACTGACTGCAGAGCTGCTGTATCTAATCCTATTATGTGTGATACTGTTTGCTGAGCTGTGTATCTAATCCCATCATGTGTGATACTATCTGCTGAGTTGCTATATCTAATACTACCATATGTGATTCTGACTGCCACACTGTGTACCCATTGTCTGCTGATCCACTATATCTAAGCCTATCCTGAGTGATACTGGCTGCTGAGCTAATGTATCTGAGCCTATCTGTGTGATCTGCTGTATCTAAGCTTATCCTGTGTGATACTGTCTGCTGATCTGCTGTATCTAAGCTTATCCTGTGTGATACTGTCTGTTGATCTGCTGTATCTAAGCTTATCCTGTGTGATACTGTCTGCTGATCTTCTGTATCTAAGCTTATCCTGTGTAAAACTGTCTGCTGATCTGCTGTATCTAAGCTCATCCTGTGTGATACTGTCTGCTGATCTTCTGTATCTAAGCTTTACCTGTGTGATACTGTCTGCTGATCTTCTGTATCTAAGCTTATTCTGTGTAAAACTGTCTTCTGATCTGCTGTATCTAAGCTCATCCTGTGTGATGCTGTCTGCTGATCTTCTGTATCTAAACTTTACCTGTGTGATACTGTCTGCTGATCTTCTGTATCTAAGCTCATCCTGTGTGATACTGTCTGCTGGTCTTCTCTATCTAAGCTCATCCTGTGTGATACTGTCTGCTGATCTTCTGTATCTAAGCTCATCCTGTGTGATACTGTCTGCTGATCTTCTGTATCTAAGCTTATCCTGTGTGATACTGTCTGCTGATCTTCTGTATCTAAGCTTATCCTGTGTGATACTGTCTGCTGATCTTCTGTATCTAAGCTCATCCTGTGTGATACTGTCTGCTGATCTTCTGTATCTAAGCTCATCCTGTGTGATACTGTCTGCTGATCTGCTGTATCTAAGCTCATCCTGTGGGATACAGTTTCCTTGTGGTAGGGTCTCTTCTTACATTTTGGGGGGTTTCTTCTGACCTTCTTGCACCCTCTATACATTTCATATGTCAGCCTTTGGGGTCCAGAAGGAGGTGAGCTGGCACCTCAACCTCCCCCCTCCGTCTTGGCCTCAATTAAAGAGGGGTATTCCATACCCATCAGGGAGGCATGCGGTAAGCCTCAGGCCTCCTGCTATGTACTATGCACAGATATGTGACCGCAGTGATGACAGGTTGGACCCCAGCTGCTCCTGATCTGCGGTTCTGCTCCCATATACAGAGAAGGGTCCTAAATTAGGACAGGGGTCAGTCCCTAATGCCTGGATGAGCGGTCCTCACACTGCTGACGTCATAGGCTTCTTTTCTATGGGTTATGGGATTCCAGGGATGCCAGCCTACAGCCTCTGAACGTGAGGCTCTCGTCACATAGTGTCCTCGTCGTGCGGCCTTCCTATAATAGCCCCATTAACCCTCTCCACTCGCTACATCCACGTTAGAGTAGCCATGGCGGCTGAGGCTCCAGGCGGCCGGATCACGCCGCCCGCGATCCTCTTTAATCTGTTTTGATCTGGGCCCTTCAGGCATTTGGCATCTGAATCCTAATGGGAGCGATATATTTAGGACAGGGATAGCTGTCAGTGACTGGACACAGCCATAAATAGAAGGTGACGTTCCTCAGATCTCCTGCCTACCATGGGAGGACAGTGCCAGGAGTGCTGACAGCTGCGCCAGCCCAGAATGAGGGGCATTAGTACAGAAACTGGCGCAGAAGTGAGGCTGACAATGGCGCCATCTTTGTCTGTAGAACACAGGCCTTCATATTTGTTCAGGGGCACTTACAATACATGGACCTCTTGGGATACCTCCACATTCTACCTCCAGGAGCTCTTATGACCTCCCATTCTATATCCATGGGCATTAATATGGAGTTGTCCCCCCTTTGCTCTTCAGTGAAGACTTTCTACAAGATTGTGGAGGTGGTCTGTAGGTATTTTTGCACATTCAGCCAGAAGAACATTGGTGAGGTTAGACACTGATGTTGGAGAAGAGGGCCTGGCTCACAATCTCCATTCTAGTTCATCCCAAGGGTGTTAGATGGGGTTGAGGTCAGGTCTTTGTTTGGTTAGTCAAGTTCTTCTACACCCTACTTCCTTAGACATGCCTTTATGGACCTTGTTTTGTTCACTGGGACTGCAAGTCACACTGGAACAGAAAAAGGCCTTTACCAAACTGTTCCCTCAAAGTTGAAAGCATGCAATTGTCCACAATGTCTTGGTCTGCTGAAGCATTACAATTTCCCATCACTGGAAATATAGGGCTGAGGTTGACCCCTGAAAAAAATCCCCATAGCATTATCCATCGTCCACCAAACCTTACTCTGGCATTCGCCAAACCCAGACCATCAGACCTCCAGATAGAGAAGCGTGATTCCTGAGTATGGTTCCACTCCTCCAGAGTCCAGTAGTGGAGTGCTTTACACCACTCCATCTGACACTTGGCATTGTGCTTTGTGATGTAAGGCTTGCATACAGCTACTCGGCCATGGAAACCCATGCCATGAAGTGCCTAGGTTTTGTGCTCATGTTGATGCCAGAATAGGTTTGTACTCTGCAGTTATGGAGTCAGCAGAGTGTTGGTGACTTTTATGCACTATGCTCCTCAGAACTTGGGGACTTCGCTCTGCAACTTTACGTGGTCTCCACTTTATGGCTGAGTTGCTGTTGTTCCTTCCATTTTACAATTATACCCCCCACAGCTGATGGTGGAACATCTAGATGTGAAGAAATTTCAGGAACTCACTTGTTGCAGTGGTGGCATCCTATGGCAGTGACTACATGGTGATCTTGGCCATGACACCCATTGTGCAACCAAGGCTTGCTGTGCAGCACTACAGCCATTGAACTGAATAGGGTTGTAGTGTAACTCATAAGTTGCCGCAACCCCAGAATTGCAAAAAATAATTTGTAACACTGCTAACCCACTCAGTTTAATGGTGTTTCTTGGTTGCACAACAGGTCTCATGGCCAAGATCTCAGTGTAGTCCATACCTTAGAGAGCACATATGCAGAAAGTATTCAAGCCCTATCATCGTTGCCCCTTATTCTTAAGCTCCATGTATTTCTCGGTCCATTGACCGTCATGGGCGTGCACCTCACTCCATCATCCAGAATGAAAGAATAAAACTGCACTAGGGTGTGGGAAGATGGAGCGATTGTGTTGGAACGTGTTTATTCCCCGATTAGTTGTGTGTTTCCTATTTACCATGAAATCTGTTTCTCTACATTATTTTGCAGGCATTTGATGTTATAATACGCCGACAATGTGCGTTTTATTATACCAGATGGTCATGTGACCACACACCAGCACAGCCGTCTTGCTTACTAAGCAGTGAGGCATTATACTGCTCCTTAGTTCATGGGAAGCTTGTAGGTGATCCAAACATTTTAGACCATGTGGGAACTCTGTATTACATTGTCATAAAGGAACACTCCAGTAAAAACTCATATATTGTGTTATTTTATTGCAGGGCCTGAAGGAGCGTGAGATCCCGTTGTGCCTTGCTCCTCCCCGTGCTGTCCCCTTTGACTGGAATGTTTTATGAACTTAATCCACTCGAAAACTTCAAATTTAAGGGTGACTACATTTAACTTCAATATCACACTGCCTCTGTAAGAGGGAATCCTGCTGAGTGGTAGTACACCACCTCCAGTACCTTGAAGATGCCAGTCTGCTGGTCTAACCGGGGCCATCAAGGAGAGTATACCAAGACTGGTGAAAAGAAGGCTCTGCAAGTGGCTTTGGACCACTTCTAGAGTGTTCCTGTACTGAGGCAGGTGATAGCTATACTGCCCCAGCCTAAAAGTATGACCTGTGACTAAGGCAGTGTCAAGCCATGAAGGTCCTGAATGGACCATACCAGGAGTTGCTCTGTGAGTGTAACAGAGACTAACTCTCCAATAGACTGTAACCACTAAGTTGTGTGCCACCTAGAGACTGTAACCACCAAGCTCTGTGCCTGCTACAGACTGTATTCACCAAGCTGTGTGTCTGCCATAGACTGTAACCACCAACTGTGTGCCCACTAGAGACTGTAACCACAAAGCTGTGTGCCCACTACATTCTGTAAACACCAAGTTGCGTGCCCACTAGAGACTGTAACCTCCAAGCTGTGTGCCCACTAAATTCTGTAACCACAGAGTTGTGTGCCCACTAGAGACTGTAACCACCAAGCTGTGTGCCCACTAAATTCTGTAACCAACAAGTTGTAAGCCATTAGAGACTGTAACCACCAAGCTGTGTGCCCACTAAATTCTGTAATCACCAAGTTGTAGGCCCCTTAGAGACTGTAACCTCCAAGCTGTGTGCCCACTAAATTCTGTAGCCACCAAGTTGTAGGCCATTAGAGACTGTAACCACCAAGCCGGTTGCGTGCCCATTAGAGACTGTAATTACCAAGTTGTAGGCCCATTAGAGACTGTAACCAACCAGCTGTGTGCCCACTAAATTCTGTAACCACCAAGTTGTAGGCCATTAGAGACTGTAACCACCAAGCCGGTTGCGTGCCCATTAGAGACTGTAATTACCAAGTTGTAGGCCCATTAGAGACTGTAACCACCAAGCTGTGTGCCCACTAAATTCTGTAACCACCAAGTTGTAGGCCATTAGAGACTGTAACCACCAAGCTGGTTGCGTGCCCATTAGAGACTGTAATTACCAAGTTGTATTAGAGACTGTAACCACCAAGCTGTGTGCCTGCTAAGACTGTACACACCAAGCTTGCCTGTGAGCACAGAGTAGTCACCAGTCTCTTATCTCTGCTCACTGATAATACAGTGTCTCTATTGGGTCAAAAAAATTGGAAAAATCAACACATGGACCGCTGGGTGGGGATCACAACCTCTGCTTTCCCATGAGTTTAGGTGGTTGTGTCCATTGAGTGTCAATGACAGGTGCCCTTTAAGTATGGGAATGGTATGCGGCTATCCCGGGAATGCTGGAGGGTTATGTAAAACCTCGGCCAGGTATGAAAAAAATCCCAAACATGTCACCAACGTATATATATATATATATATATATATATATATATACCAAGCTAAGTGCAAACCAATATGGTCTCCATCACGTGCACTGAGCAGACCATGTGCCGTCCCAGGCCCATCGTCCTGTCTCTAGAGAACACAATATAACAATTGAGTTTCTGCTCCCTCCTTCTTTTCTTGCAGCAGTGCCAGCCTCATCCAGTGCCCAGGAGTTCTGGGTTATGTACAGGAATGCCACCCTCTTAGCTGGCACAGTATTTAAGTGCTTACGGTCTCTCTGGAGCTCAGCAGAATGCCATCAACCTACAGAGTGGAGAATTCCTGTGTCCAAATAGACTCTGATTGAGGAGCTGATCCTACACAGCTCTGCACCGTGCCTGTGTACACAAGACGCTATATCAAGAACCATCTACCTGAGATAATGTGGCTATGCCCACTCTCGGGAGACGGAAGAGGGGGGTGTTGAGGCTGGTGCTTACTTTGATACATATTTTTGCAAAGGAATGTTCCATTTCTGGACTAGCTGATGGTTTTCTGCATTTTTTTCCCCATAATTCAACATTTTGACAATTTACCTCAGAAATTTCAACTTTTTACCTAAGAATTCTAAGATTTTTTTGTTGAAATTATTTAGATTTCTCAGAATTACACATTTTTACCTAACAACCATACCATTCACCTTCTGAATCCAACCTCTTATGACCTTTTATATCACAAATCTGAAATCCTCAGAATTCAGACTTTTATCTCAGAATTTCAAATTATTTTTATCAGAATTTGGAAGATTCAAAGTTCCAATTTCTTTTCTCAAACCTCAAAATTCCCACATTAGAATTTTGGCTTCTATGGTCTTTTTTTATCCAATCATTTAGAGTTTATTTAAAATGCATCCTTTTCAAGTAGGCAGTCAGTGGTGGAGATATGGGTGGGCCAAGTTCTTCTCATCTATGGTCAGAGCCAGAAGAGAGGCTGAAGATCCAAACAAGATGGCCTTCACCTCGATGGCAACCTTTACTGAAATCAGTCTAGATGTGTATTGGGATATTACCTCAGACTTTAGAAGTTACCTCAGAAATATTACAAGCCTCTGATCTTCTTCAGCACTGGATATCTCACCTAGATATAAAAAAATGTATTTGAGAATTTTAAAAAAAGATTCTTATTTTACCTCAGAATACAGACATCTAGCCAGAATTTTTTAATTTAAGAGTTCTAAAATAATGAAGTATTCCCTTAGAATTCAGTTGTTACCTCAGAAATCATAATTTTCTAAATTTTGGCATTTTTTTACCTCAGAAAGTTTAATTTGTACCTCAGATTCCTGACCCTTTTTTGAAGTTCTCTGACATGAATTGAATTCCACGTTTCGCTGAAAACTCTCCGACTGTTTGCAATCTTGGGTGACATGAAAACCCGAGCCAGAACTCAGCATTTTGGAGCAGCAAGTTTGACGCCTGTCGCCCAATCAACGCATTTCTGTCATCCGCCAGGGGTCATAATAGAGGTCACCCGTGGACCAGGCGCTGCTTGTCTTGCACGTGAATAAACACAAGGCCATTTGACCCCCCCCCCCCCGATGATGTATGATTATAAACAGAAACCTCAGACCTCCCAGGGTCAGCCTTAATGCACCCTTATCCCATTGCTTTAATCTGTGAACCCTCCTCCCCGCCCCCAACACTACAACAACCAGATGTGGACCCCGATCTGTGCAGAGCATAATCTGATCATGCCCTCACTATATACAACGCTGGAGTCAGCTCGGTCCTCGAAAGTCAGCGCCCATTTCTCCTTTAAAAAAGAAAAAAAATTCTGCTTTATTCATCTCTCCTAGAGTAGATCTGAGTCATACGTCTGCTAATTTATATGGAAATCCATGCCTCCACGACGTCTGAGGAAAGTGGGTGATGGCCCCTTTAATGGCGGCCATTTTGTTTTTGACCTAACTTTCGATCTAACCAGTCTGGTTGCCCAAACAGTACACCTGAGGTAACAGACAGAGTATTTAAGGGTTGGCCTCTCCCAGTTTCGCCAAAAAAGCCATATTTTAGTATTCTGGACACTTTTGGCAGACATCAGCCATTCCGCCTGTTTCTTAAGATGCGCTCGCAGCCCTGGCGTCTCAAGGAATATAAGATGCTTTTGTTTCGAGAGCAATTATGACATTCCTTCAGAGCTACCAAGCAGAGTGCAGACTAGCGGAGGGATTCTGGCCCCCCTGCGCCCTGTGGGAGTTGGTACGATCCATTCAGAGGCAGAAATGTTCTTCTGCAATGTTTCTCTACTCACAGAAGATATGTGGGGAATGTGCAGACACTAGATGTCAGCTCTGGAGATGGGGTGCACAGCCCCTGTGGTAAAAGTACAGGTTTCCACCTATTATTTTAGAAGTATGCATTCTGTAAAAGGTCCAAAATTACGAAAATGCATTTTCTACTCCATTCACATCCAAAGCAGCTTTCGACATTTTTTTATGCTTAGAAAAAGACTGTGGTTTGTCTGCACAGTCGGGACCAAATTGTTCGGCTGTCACGATGCTCTACTATCTGTTAACAGGTAATCAGTGTAATTTTGAATACAGCTTTGGGTGTGACTGGATTAGGATGTAACTCAGAATCAGGTTTTTTTTTAAGAGTAGAGGTGGGGGGGAGATAAGAAATATAATTAAAAGATAAAAGATTCTGCATGAAAAGCAATTTTTTAAAGGCAGAGTGAAATTTCAGCAGAACAGAATTCTAGACCTACAGTGAAGACTGACACACGCTCAGATCAATAGAAGAGAGTGGGCAGTGGGTTATACTACAGATATATATGCCATTCGGGGTCATGGGCGAGCTGCCCCTGTCCATGCAGGGAATACTTTGCTATGATTTTAAGAAGCTTGATCTTGGTAGCAGTCCACTTATGGCTGAATGGACAAGCAGATGTCAAATAGAAATGTCACCCCAGGTGCCACCCTGTGCAGGATTGAGGGGGCAGCCGTGACCTATGCCAAGGGTTCGATGCCAAGTCCCAGCTACATCATACAGAGCGGCAGAAGTCAGCCATATTATGTTCCCTGGGACGGAATCTGTCACCTAAACTAAACCATGCAGGGAGACTGGGCATTTAAAGGAATAATATGTTATACATGTTGCAGGGCCTGATGGGGCGGAGTCTGACACAGGAATTCTCTTTGGTGTTCTCTAAATCCCTGCTTATGCCCCGCCCCCTCTCCCTGGACTCAATGTATCAGTTTGGCACAGTGTTACTTTACACAATAGGCGTACTCACCGTTACTAAGATCTCTGCTTGCTGTCAATGAGGAGAAGACTCTATCACACCATAATAATAAGATACAGTGCTCAGAAGACAGTATCAGACATGATAGGATTAGATACACAGCTCAGCAGACAGTATCACACATGATAGAATTAGATACACAGCTCAGCAGACTGTATCACACAGGATGGGATTAGATACACAGCTCAGCAGGCAGTATCACACATGATAGGATTAGATACACAGCTCAGCAGACAGTATCACACATGATAGGATTAGATACACAGCTCAGCAGACAGTATCACACATGATAGGATTAGATACACAGCTCAGAAGACAGTATCACACATGATAGGATTAGATACACAGTTCAGCAGTCAGTATCACACATGATAGGATTAGATACACAGCTCAGCAGACAGTATCACACATGATAGGATTAGATACACAGCTCAGCAGACAGTATCACACATGATAGGATTAGATACACAGCTCAGCAGACAGTATCACACATGATAGGATTAGATACACAGCTCAGAAGACAGTATCACACATGATAGGATTAGATACACAGCTCAGAAGACAGTATCACACATGATAGGATTAGATACACTACTCAGCAGGCAGTATCACATGATATGATTAGATACACAGCTCTGCAGAGAGTATCACACATGATAGGCTTAGATACACAGCTCAGCATACATTAACATGCATGAATAGCTTAGATACACTGGCTCAACAGACAGTATTACACATGATAGGCTTAGATACTCCAGACCAGCAGACAGTATCACACATGATAAGATTAGAGTTCCAGCACCGAAGACAGTATCACATGACATGCTTAGATACACAGCTGCAAACAGTATCACATGATAGGATTAGATACACAGCTCAGCAGACAGTATCACACATGATAGGATTAGATACACAGCTCAGCAGACAGTATCACACATGATAGGATTAGATACACAGCTCAGCAGACAGTATCACACATGATAGGATTAGATACACAGCTCAGCAGACTGTATCACACATGATAGGATTAGATACACTACTTAGCAGGCAGTATCACATGATAGGATTAGATACACAGCTCAGCAGACAGTATCACACAGGATAGGATTAGATACACAGCTCAGCAGACAGTATCACACATTATAGGATTAGATACATAGCTCAGCAGACAGTATCACACATGATAGGATTAGATACACAGCTCAGCAGACAGTATCACACATGATAGGATTAGATACACTACTTAGCAGGCAGTATCACATGATAGGATTAGATACACAGCTCAGCAGACAGTATCACACAGGATAGGATTAGATACACAGCTCAGCAGACAGTATCACACATTATAGGATTAGACACACAGCTCAGCAGACAGTATCACAGATTATCCATGTAGATACACAGTTCAGATACACAGTACAGTTCAGACTGTATCACACATGACATGCTTAGATACACAGCTCGGTAGACTGTATCACACATGACATGCTTAAATACATCAGGTCATCATGCAGTATCACACCAGATAATCTTAGATACAAAGCTCAGTAGAAAGTGTCACACATGACAGGCTGAGATACACCAGGCACAGTACCATACATGATAGGCTTAGATACACATCTCAGCAGACATTAACATGCATGAATAGCTTAGATACACTGGCTCAACAGACAGTATTACACATGATAGGCTTAGATACTCCAGACCAGCAGACAGTATCACACATGATAAGATTAGAGTTCCAGCACCGAAGACAGTATCACATGACATGCTTAGATACACAGCTGCAAACAGTATCACATGATAGGATTAGATACACAGCTCAGAAGACAGTATCACATATGATAGGATTAGATACACAGCTCAGCAGACAGTATCACATGACATGATTAGATACACAGCTCAGAAGACAGTATCACACATGATAGGATTAGATACACTACTCAGCAGACAGTATCACACATGATAAGATTAGATACACAGCTCAGCAGACAGTATCACACATGATAGGATTAGATACACAGCTCAGAAGACAGTATCACACATAATAGGATTAGATACACTACTCAGCAGACTGTATCACACATGACATGATTAGATACACAGCTCAGCAGACAGTATCACATATGATAGGATTAGATACACAGCTCAGCAGACAGTGTCACATATGGTAGGCTTATAAACATCCGGTCATCGGGCAGTATCACACAAGATAAGCTTAGATACAAAGCTCAGTAGAAAGTGTCACACATGACAGGCTTAGATACATTAGGTGCAGGGGACATTATCACACATTATAAGCTTAGATACATCATCTCAGCAGACGGTATCACACATGACAGCCTTAGATACATCAGTTCAGCAGATGGTGTCATCCATGTTTACACCTGGTAAATAATCGGCAGGTCCCCTTTAAGCAGTGTCCTTCATGTATTGCATTATTGTGGCTGGATCATCCCGTTCCCAGAATCTGTGAATCCTCAGCGGGATGATGAGGATGATGAGGATGATGATGATTTCTCATTGGTTAAAATGTAGAAATCGCTGCCAAGACATCAACAAAAATCATTGCTAATAAGCTTTGGCCTGTGCTGGGTGAGTGCAGACTTGGCAGGGGCTCAGCAGGAGCATTAAAGCCTCTGATAGATCATCCTCGTAATCCAGCGATCCCCCCCACCCAAGAAAAGGAAGAGGAGTCCGTGTCAGGCGGACGGACAGCAGATGTATAAAGGACACCAGGCTCTCCACGGCTGTTACAGTTTTTTTTTATTTTATTTAAAGGGGAACTCCACCCTGGATGGAGCCATCAAGCATAGCTTAGAGCAGCCACGTGACAATCTTCCCTGTGGCCCTACTGATTGGACGGAGCTGGCGAAAATTGTATCACATGACCTCTCTGAGCTCTTTTGGAAGGCGGAGGAAACTCTTACAGTTTCTATGATGTCAGGGAGGCGGGGCTAACTGTTCTTTCCATCTGATTGGCCCACTGAGGGTTTGTTTAGTGGATATAATTGTACTCACTAGTGGTGAGAGTATACAGATTCCATAATTTAATGGGATTCAGACCAAATTACACATTCCCTTTAAATGCCCCCCAGGGTAACGGCTTTGGGCGGTTATAAAAGTGAGTCGTTGTGATTTCTCTTTCCTCACACAAAGAAGCAAAGACACCATTCAACCACTCTGGTGGTCACAGCCCCACCCATTATTACTAGCCTTGTGGTCGCAACTACCTTTGTTGTCACAGCCACGCCCATTAATACTAACACTATGCTGACAGCCATCTTGGTTGTCACACCTATTGTTGTTAGCCTTATAGCCACAGACCTTGGTTGTCACAGACCTGCCTATTGTTACTAATCTTATGGCCACAGACATCTTGGTTGTCGTAGCCCCGCCCATTTTTACTAGCATCTCCGAATATCAACCTGTACATACGAATGTTTTCATTATTGTGTTGTCAAGACATTTCTCCATTTCTTTATCTGTTCACATGTCTTTAAAGGAAACCACAAGTCACACGCCTGTGCGAACGGATCACACCAGTCACAAGATGCTTGCCAGTGATTAAAGGGGAAGTATTACATCAATAACGCTTATATAAGCATCATCTCCATTATTGAATAGTTTGGTGTGACAGGAGCTATTTTTATGGAGATGCCCTTTAATTTTAAAGGGACATTGCATTTTTTATCTCCAAAGAATCTGGAGATTTTGCAACCAATCTGGATAGAACCGAGCACTACGTCCCCCCATAAATCTGAAGTTATTTTCTAACAACCAGTAAGTAAAAGTAGAACTCCCCTTTAAATGAAAACCGATGACATCAGTACCAATCACACTAGTTTTTATGGATTAAGTTATATCTCACTTAAAGGGGAACGAACTCGACCTAAAACATGATCCCCACTATTACATTGTTATCTTATCCCTGGATTAACCTGTCAATTTATTTGTCATTTTGACCAGTCGTTCATGCCTAGATTTTTCCTTTTAAAACCACCATGTTTTTTTTTTAGATGAGGTTGCCACAGCCCCGCCCACTGAATTAAAAAATAATTCTGACCCCCTATAACTCCACCCTAGGATAAGGAATACTTTAGGACTAAGTCAAAGCCTGTTATTTGTTTATTTTTTTTAATTACCGGTATTTCTTTAAATGGAGGCGGGGTTAACTCTTAAAGGGCCATGATCATGAAATACTAAATTAACGTCTACTTATTTCAGTGTGTCTCTTTAACAGATAAGGCGGATTTCCTTCACTTCCTTTCCCTGGTAATGATGACAAATACCATAAGAGGCCAATTACCCCATTTCAGGTGATTAGTCCGGAGAATGAGGCCTATTAAGTGATAAAGTCTTGCTTCTCCTTGTCCTCTTCCTAAAACCTCGTCATTCCCTGATCAAGAGTCCAAGACAATCATCCCTCGGCGGCAGACGTCAATGAGACTGAGCTGTGGCCTCGCCCTCTCTAGGATTCCAAAGCCGGCAATAATAATTGTATTACGTCCCATCAGATGACTCAGATTGCTAATCTGTTATTGTGGGTACTTCACACATCCACTGTCTCCATAATAATAGTCCTAGGAACATGCGCTGTCATTTAAAGGGGAAGCGTCCTCAGACTGTAAATGCTGCAAAAGTCAAGTTAGTGTTCATCACCTCCATTTTGCACATACTAGGGGTGTGCATAAAAAAAGGTACCGTAATAAATATCCATAATGTGCCCCCCCCCCCTTTCCTGTTGATGGTTTATGCCACCACGGCTTGGTGCACCTCTCTTCCTTACCTTCTGGCCATACACCTGAGCTGAATACTTGCTTTGCTGACAGCTATTCCTCCCATACACATGAATGCTTGGTTCGGCTGAGCATGCATGTGTTCTCAGTAGACGGAGGGGAAACCTCTCTGGCAGCATTGGGCATGTTGAAAATGAGCATGTTCAATCCATATCAGATGGTCAACCAGTCCCGTTGTGTTCGGCCAATATTTATAATGTGTATGGCCACCAGGGGCAGGAGAAGCATGTTTGAGGCCCAGGGCACGGTTCTCAGGATGCGCCACCTGACTGCTGGCATTGCCACCTGGCACAAAAAAGGATAACTCTCATCAGATCCTAACCCGTTATTAGCAGCTGACTCACAGTGTCCAGTTTGTTTTGTACAAAGATTTTTTTTCAAAATTATAAACTGTGCCCCGTATCTCAATGGTGCTTTAGGCAGCTGCCTGCTATGTCTATCCCCTGCTGTCTCCCTTCTTTGCTTAGGCTATCCTGGTCATGGAACCACCCATCATTCATTTCTATGAACACTGACATTTTTCTAACAGGTGAACGATTTCCTTGTCCAAGGTGCCAAATACAAAACCTGCAACCTCCATCCCCTTGTCCAAATGGGCATATTACTTCATTACTTCCATCGATGGTAGTATGGGTAATCGGCCATTAGGGACTTGTCCTGGTTTCAAAAGGAATTCATTTTTTCCCCAGTTAAAGGAGGCAAAAAGTGTCTAAGGATGGGGGGGGGGGGGGGGGGGATAGTCGTCTTTCCAGCAAGTCACGGAGAAATAACGATTATCATCGCGACTTTATCTGTGAATGAGACAGATCTGTATAGTTATATAGTTATTAGAGTTATTACCTGTAATCACTATCGCCCCCTACTGTTTAAAACACTTTGACTGCACTGCCAACTGCCTGACTGCTCCGATGTACATGACGGAGGTATTGGCTACCTGACGTCCGGCCCCACTCTAATTCTCGCCTGCCCATGAATCAACCCCCTCCCCACCAATCCATCCCCACCTAGTGTCTCATACCCCTTAACCTTAATAAAACTCAGACACCAAGCTGGAGTGAATCGGCCACAGCAGCCGTTTTTATTAACAAACAACATATGAATATATATATAACCATAAACTCAAAATTAATTCCTTGCAAGGGGAGGTCCTTGAAGCCCCAAATAACTGAATTACCCCACCGGGGTGCCATCTTGCCTCCAGCCGTTGCCCGCCAGCTCGGAAACACCACTGAATGGCCCCCTCTTTAATTCCGCCACAACTGGGAGTCCAGCCCCAACCGCGGAGCCCTCCCATCATCCTCACCAGTGAATAAAACCAACTTCAAGGACCTCCCCCCGCCACAAACGCACAGACTTGACCCCCCTAAGTCTGCGTGGCTCTCCATACACCCAAAGCCGTCTCTATACCTTCCTGTCAAACCAAACGCCACATGTCTAAACCGACTGCATTTAAATGTACTCCATCAGACCTCCAAAAGCCCCCAACTCCCTTCTCAAGCTCTGTATGCTTAAACGCCATCGCCCCATTCCTGGCCATAAAGCGACCCATTGCCCGGTTCAACTTCACTCTTGCCCTATTCACCCCTTCCACCGATCTAGCACCTCTCCACACCATCCTTGGGACAATGTCTTACCATACCGTCACTAACTTTGGAAACAACGCCCACAACCGCAACAAATCAAATTTCATGTCACGCAGAAGCTCCCGCAATGGCCGCACTGCCAAATCATTGCCGCCAACATGCAGCACTAAAACATCCGGTGCTCTGTCCAGCCTAGCAAAACGATGCACTTCAGCAGGACCCCACTCCAAACCATGCCCCTACGCCGCAAACCACCTTACCACAACCTCCTGCTATCCCCTCTTGCCCCTAACTGACGCTAACCTTTTAAGGCCCTCGTGACCAAAAAAAGGACTAAGGGCTCTTTCACACTTGCGTTCTTGTCTTCCGGCATAGAGTTCCGTCGTCGGGGCTCTATGCCGGAAGAATCCTGATCAGGATTATCCTAATGCATTCTGAATGGAGAGAAATCCGTTCAGGATGCATCAGGATGTCTTCAGTTCCGTAACGGAACGTTTTTTGGCCGGAGAAAATACCGCAGCATGCTGCGCTTTTTGCTCCGGCCAAAAATCCGGAACACTTGCCGCAAGGCCGGATCCGGAATTAATGCCCATTGAAAGGCATTGATCCGGATCCGGCCTTAAGCTAAACGTAGTTTCGGCGCATTGCCGGAGCCGACATTTAGCTTTTTATGAATGGTTACCATGGCTGCCAAGACGCTAAAGTCCTGGCAGCCATGGTAAGTGTAGTGGGGAGCGGGGGAACAGTATACTTACCGTCCGTGCGGCTCCCCAGGCGCTCCAGAGTGACGTCAGGGCGCCCCAAGCGCATGGATCATGTGATCGCATGGATCACGTCATCCATGCGCATGGGGCGCTCTGACGTCATTCTGGAGCGCCCCGGGAGCCGCACGGACTGTAAGTATACCGCTCCCCGCTCCTACTATGGCAACCAGGACTTTAATAGCGTCCTGGGTGCCATAGTAACACTGAAAGCATTTGGAAGACGGTTCCGTCTTCAAATGCTTTCAGTACACTTGCGTTTTTCCGGATCCGGAGTGTAATTCCGGCAAGTGGAGTACACGCCGGATCAGGACAACGCAAGTGTGAAAGAGCCCTTAGTAAAGTGGCTTCGTTGAGCGAAGTGCTCATGCGCCGCCTGGTGCGCATGCGCACTTCGCTCAACGAAGCTGCTGCCAGGAGTCCACGGCGCATCAGGCTGAGCATAGTGCGCAGGCGCCGGATCTGGCAGAGGGCCGGCTGGATTTGGCGGAGGCGGCGCTGAGGTGAGGAGGGAGGCGATTAAGACTGGGAAGGAGGCGCTGGGCACCAGACGGCCGGGCACCCTGTATTAACTGACG
This sequence comes from Bufo bufo, assembly GCF_905171765.1. Lineage (NCBI taxonomy): Eukaryota > Metazoa > Chordata > Amphibia > Anura > Bufonidae > Bufo > Bufo bufo. The sequence goes on from NC_053394.1 coordinate 426,001,568, forward strand.
TCCCCTTGGGCACCTTAGGTAAGCGATTGACCGGTTATAAAAAACAGTTTTTTGGGCTAATAGAGCCACAAGCAGGTTTAATAAGGGCAGTTTAGGATTCATGTTATTAGTACGGACCTGGGCATATGTATAGCTTATAGGGCTAAAATCTCATGACAGAATCCCTTTAAGGACCAGCCCATTTTTTGCAAATCTGACCAATGTCACTTTATGTGTGAATAACTTTAAAAAAACTTTTACTTATCCAGGCCATTCTGAGATAGTTTTTTCATCACATATTGTACTTCATGACACCGGTAAAATGGAGTCAAAATTATTATTATTTTTTTTATAAAAAAAATACCAAATTTACCAAAAATTTTGAAAAATTAGCAAATTTCCAAGTTTCAATTTCTCTACTTCTATAATACATAGTAATACCTCCCAAAATTGTTATTACTTTACATTCCCCATATGTCTACTTTATGTTTGGATCATTTTGAAAATGCAATTTTATATTTTGGGGATGTTACAAGGCTTAGAAGTTTAGAAGCAAATCTTGAAATTTTCCAGAAATTTTCAAAAACCCACTTTTTAAGGACCAGCTCAGGTCTGAAGTCACTTTGTGAGGCTTACATAATAGAAACCACCCAAAAATGACCCCATTCTAAAAACGACACCCCTCAAGGTATTCAAAACTGACTTTACAAACGTCGTTAACCCTTTAGGCTGCGTTCACACGGGCGAGATTTCCGCGCGGGTGCAATGCGGTAGGTGAACGCATTGCACCCGCACTGAATCTGGACCCATTCATTTCTATGGGGCTGTTCAGATGAGCGATGATTTTCACGCATCACTTATGCGTTGCGTGAAAATCGCAGCATGCTCTATATTCTGCGTTTTTCACGCAACGCAGGCCCCATAGAAGTGAATGGGGTTGCGTGAAAATCGCAAGCATCCGCAAGCAAGTGCGGATGCGGTGCGATTTTCACGCATGGTTGCTAGGTGACAGTCTATAAACTGTATTACTTTCCCTTATAACATGGTTATAAGGGAAAATAATAGCATTCTGAATACAGAATGCATAGTACAATAGGGCTGGAGGGGTTTAAAAAAATAAACTCATTAACTCACCTTCTCCTCTTGATCTCGAAGTTCCCGGTCTCTTCTTTACTTGAGTTGTGGGCTAAAGGACCTTTGAGTTGAGTTTACTGATGAGTTGTGGGCTAAAGGACCTTTGGTGACGTCAGATCTCATGCTCCAATCACATGGTACATCACCGTGGTGATGGACCATGTGATTGGAGCATGAGATCTGACGTCACCAAAGGTCCTTTAGCCCACAACTCATCAGTAAACTCAACTCAAAGGTCCTTTAGCCCACAACTCAAGTAAAGAAGAGACCGGGAACTTCGAGATCAAGAGGAGAAGGTGAGTTAATGAGTTTATTTTTTTAAACCCCTCCAGCCCTATTGTACTATGCATTCTGTATTCAGAATGCTATTATTTTCCCTTATAACCATGTTATAAGGGAAAGTAATACAATCTACACTACAACTAACCCAAACCTGAACTTCTGTGAAGAAGTTCGGGTCTGGGTACCAGTGTCGGTTTTTTATCACGCGCGTGCAAAAAACATTGCACCCGCGCGATAAAAACTGAACATCGGAACGCAATTGCAGTCAAAACTGACTGCAATTGCATTCCTACTCGCGCGGTTTTGCCGCAACACACCGGGACGCATCCGGACCTAATCCGGACACGCTCGTGTGAACCCAGCCTTAGGTGTTCCACAAGAGTTAATGGCAAATAGAGATAAAATTTCCGAATTTCTATTTCTTGGCAAATTTTCCATTTTAATCTATTTTTTCTAGTAACAAGGCTGTTAAGCCAAACAAAACTCAATATTTATTGCCCTGATTCTGTAGTTTGCAGAAACACCCCATATGTGGTCGTAAACTACTGTACGAGCACACGGTAGGCGTAGAGGGAAAGGAGCGCCGTGTGGTTTTTGGAAGGCAGATTTTGCTGGACTGGTTTATTTACACCATGTCCCATTTGAAGCCCCCCTGATGCACCCCTGGAGTAGAAACTCCATAAAAGTGACCCCATCTAATAAACTACACCCCTCAAGGTATTCAAAACTGATTTTACAAACGTTGTTAACCCTTTAGGTGTTCCACAAGAGTTATTGACAAATGGAGATGAAATTTAAGAATTTCAATTTTTGGGCAAAATTTCAATTTGAATAAATTTTTTCCAGTAACAAAGCAAGGGTTAACAGCCAAACAAAACTCATTATTTATTACCCTGATTCTGTAGTTTGCAGAAACACCCCATATGTGGTCGTAAACTACTGTACGGGCACACGGCAAGGCGTAGAGGGAAAGGAGCACTGTGTAGTTTTTGGAAGGCAGATTTTGCTGGACTGGTTTATTTACACCATGTGCCATTTGAAGCCCCCCGATGCACCCCTAGAGTAGAAACTCCATAAAAGTGACCCCATTTTGGAAACTACGGGATAAGGTGGCAGTTTTGTTGGGACTATTTTTAGGGTACATATGATTTTTGGGTGCTCTATATTACACTTTTGTGAGGCAAGGTTACCAAAAATAGAAATTCTGAAATTTTATCTCCATTTGCCATAAACTGTTGAGGAACACCTAAAGGGTTAATAAAGTTTGTAAAATCAGTTTTGAATACCTTGAGGGGTGTAGTTTCTTAGATGGGGTCCCTTTTATGGAGTTTCTACTCTAGGGGTGCATCAGGGGTTCTTCAAATAGGACATGGTGCAAAAAAAAAAGGCCATCAAAATCTGCCTTCCAGAAACCATACGGCGTTCCTTTCCTTCTGCGCCCTGCCATTTGGTCATACAGCAGTTTCCGACCACATATGGGGTGTTTCTGTAAACTGCAGAATTATTGTAATAAATATTAAGTTTTGTTTAGCTGTTAACCCTTGCTTTGTCACTGAAAAAATTGATTAAAATGAAAAATTTGCCCAAAAATAGCTGTTTTGGCACCGTTTTTTTTTTTTTTTTTGACTGTGTTCATCTGAGGGGTTAGGTCATGGGGTATTTTTATAAAGCAGATTCTTATGGACGCAGCGATACCTAATATGTCTACTTTTTTAAAAGTTATTTAGGTTTTACACTATATTATCCTTTTTTAAACAAAAAAAAAACATTTTAGTATCGCCATAGTCTGAGTCATTATTTCTTTTCGTTTTTAGCCGATTGTCTTAGGTAGGGGCTCATTTTTTGCGGTATGAGAGGACGGTTTTATTGGCACTGATTTGGGGGGCATATGACTTTTTGATGACTTACTATTACACTTTTTGTGATGTAAGGTGACAAAAAAAAATACCTTTTTTTGTACCGTTTATATTTTATTTTTTTGACAGTATTCATCTGAGGGGTTAGGTCATAGGGTATTTTTATAGAGCAGATTCTTACGGACGCGGCGATATACCTAATATGTCAACTTTTTTTATTTATTAAAATTTTACAAAATATCATTTTTGAATAAAACAAAATTGGGGTGTCTCAACTCTGAGAACCATAGTTTTTTTTGCGATTGTCAGTGGCTAAAGTGGGATATGAATTTAGTACTCCATGGAAGTGTGGTACTCCCTGAAGCAACCGTCAATACAGACGCCGGATGATCGGGGCACGTGTCACACTGAGTAGTGGTGTCCTTCCGTATCCCCCTCCTGCAACACACTCTGCACTTTTGTTGGGCGCCTCCAGTTCCCGAGGTACTCCGGCCTTCTCTTTCCCGTTCAGAAAAGATCAGGGCCTTGAGGACTGCCTCATAGAACTGGAGGAATTTCCCTGTGTTGCCAGCGCTCCGGGACAGCACAAAAGAGATGTACAAGGCAACCTGTACCAAGTAGACCGCAACTTTTTTGTACCATGCCCGGGTTTTGCGCATGGCGTTATATGGCTTGAGGACTTGATCAGAGAGATCAACTCCTCCCATATACCGATTGTAGTCAACGATACAATTGGGCTTGTGGACCGTTGCCGCGGTACCTCGCACTGGGACAGGGGTGATGCCGTTACCATGAATTGTGGACAGTACAAGGACATCCCTCAGCAACAGGTTTCCACTGGTAAGGGCACGGGTCTCACCCCTGGGGATAGGTACCTGGAGGGGGTGGGTAGGGAGGCAGCGTTTATTTTTCCGCACGGTCCCACAAGCGGATGTGGATCTGGCGGCAAGGGACTGGAACAAGGGGATACTAGTATAAAAGTTATCCACGTACAGGTGGTAACCCTTATCTAGCAGTGGGTGCATAAGGTCCCCGCTAACACCCAGAGGGGGGGACATTCTGGGGGTTCAATACGGGAATCTCGCCCCTCGTACACACAAAACTTGTAAGTGTACCCTGAGGTACTCTCACAAAGTTTGTACAGCTTCACGCCATACCTCGCCCGCTTAGAGAGAACATACTGGGGGAAAATGAGTCTCCCCTTGAAAGCAATGAGAGACTCATCAACCGCGACCTCCCTTCCAGGTACATAGGCCTCCAAAAATTTGGCCCCAAAGTGATCAATGACCGACCTGATTTTGTACAGGCGGTCATAGGCAGGATCACCTTGGGGGGGACATGCTGCATTATATGCATAATGCAGGCATTTCTGAATGGCCTCAAACTGGGTACATGTCATGGCCGTACTGTAAAGTGGGGTCTGGTAGAGGACGTCCCCACTCCAGTACTGCCTGACACAATTTTTTTTGACTAGGCCCATGTGCAGCACGAGGCCCCAAAACGTCCTCACCGGAGTCCAGCCACCGGGCCTGGCCAAAAAGGAGCCCGGGTGTTGAGCAATGAACAGTTGGGCGAACAAGTTTGTTTGCTCCACCATCAGATTCACAAAGTGGTCGCTGAAAAAAAATATAAAAAAGTCATATTCAGCGAAGCCCACTGTGGAAATCTAGATTCCTGGTTGGCCTACAAAATCAGGAATCACGGGCTCAAAATCCTCTGGGGTATACCAGACAGGTATACCCGGCAGGGGGCTCAGGTGGACTTATCTGGTGGACCGGAAAGTAGTACCAGCCCCAGAGCTGCTCGTACTAGTGTGGGCCACAGTGTCCCTTGGCATGGCGGTCCCCTTGCGTCTCCGCCGCCTTGGGGGCTCATCATCATCGCTAGATGATGAGGAGGACGCGGATGTCAAGAGGAAAGGGGGGTCATCCTCGTCGTCACTGGGGCTCTCGGAGTCGGAGGCAAGCAGGGCGTATGCCTCATCGGCCGAGAACGTCTGGCGGGCCATAGGGGAGCAAAAAATAAATAAATAAAGCTCCGAAGCTCATAAGCGGTGGGGTGGGCGATGCGCTAACTGCTAACAGTGGCCGGATGCTAAGAGTGCCGGCCACATTCAGCGCACGCACAAAAAAAATATGCCGCCCACGTAGCGGTAGCCCTGCTACGGTCCCTACAGAAAATCCCACAGAGAGCTCGGGGACTCCCTCCCAAACTCTTCTGCCTCTGGGGCCAGTTGCCGGAATCGATCCCACTGTGAATGAGAGAGAGAAAGATTCAGCCACCACCCAAGCATTGATCGACAAACACTCTAAAACCAGCCGCTATAGCAGCCGTACTACTAAAGGCGCCGAGGCCGACAACCCATTTATCGCGTGCACCACTCCCAAATTATCACAGTGGAAACTAACTTTTTTATTCCGAAAAAACTCCCCCCACAACATAGCTGCCACCACAATGGGAAAAAGCTCCAATAAAACTAAATGGCTTTGTGCCGTGCTGGAGGGCTGAGAGCCGCAAGCTGGGGAAACAGGCCCCCTAAAGTCTGCTGTGGACTACTGGAAAATAAATAAATAAATGAATATGGCCAGGGACATCCGCACATTTATTTATCATACAGTGTAGGATGTTTTTATCTTTGTTTTTTCTGTGATTTTTTTTGTTTATGTAGTATATGCTTGAGGGAGTGGCACCTATTTTATCTTTTGCTCTTCCTATCTCATAGACTAACTTGATTAGGTGGTACATATAGGTGTGCTTGCTCCTCCTCCCATTGGTTGCTTGATGCACATGGAGGTGTCTAGGAGCAGCACACATTATGTGCAGGGTCTGCGCTCCTGAACATAGAAGCCCAATGGCTTAGGTAGGTTTAGCGTAGGACCCGCCTGACCTGAGACCACCTTGGCGCTTGGTAGGCGGGCACAGATGTGTTTTGATCAAAATATATTGGCTAAAGTGTCTCAGATTTTATCATATCAGAGTGAGGACTTTGTCCATATATAATGCTTGTGTCTATTTTATTAAGTGCATTATTACCTTATTTCAGTGATTTTTTAATTTTTTTTGGTGGACTACTGGAGGCAGAACTGCCAACAAGGTGACTTGTGTTATATGAACTTTCCATTGTGTGTGAATTAACACCAAGACTGCAAAGTTACATGCTGTTTTGTGCAATTGCCTCAAGTGTGAATAAACACTGACGTTTTGAGTTAAGAACTTGTATTTTGCCTCTGTACTGCGCCTGCTTACCCTATCTACCAGAGTGAAACCCCACAATTGGTGGAGGATGTGGGTAAGAGCAGTGATGCTGGCGTAAACACTGATATTTTTGGTTTCTGCATTTTTCAGGCATGGTTGTATGTCGTACATTAAACCAGTTGAGTTACAACCAGTGCCCCACGACAAAATGGAGGCTATTGTGAAGGCCCTCATGGAGGCTAATCTGCAGCAGCGAGAGACAAACCTGCAGCAACGCGAGGCTAATAAGCAGCAGGAGACTAACCAGTTGCTGCTACAACACGTGATGGCTTTGCAGACAGCAGGAGCAACCCTGAGCATTCACGATGTCCGGAAAGCAGTCCGTGCCACGATTCCTAAGATGACCCCCGCAGACAACATCGGAACCTACCTGGCGATGTACGAGAAAGTGGCCATCAGGGAAAAGCTACCCCGCGACCAGTGGGCTGAGGTCGTCGCTCCATTCCTGGCATCCGATTCCCAGTGGGTGTATTTCGACTTGCCAGACGATCAAGCAGCCGACTACCAAAAAGTAAAGGGTGAGATTTTGGGAAGACTGGGGGTTAATGCGTTGGTCCGGGCCCAGTGGGTACATCAGTTGGGGTTTAAGCCAGCAGAGCCTGCGATAACCCAGTATTATGACTTATTCCACCTCTTGCTAAAGTGGCTACAGCCTGATGTGCTGAGTCCCACGGCTATGCTGGATAGACTATTGGCTGATATGTTCTGGAGGGCTCTGCCACCCCCTCTCTAGCACTGGATCGGCCAGGTGTCTCCTGGCAACGCCCTAGAAATGGTGGACCTGGTGAAGCGCTACAAGGCTACTAAGACTGTTACAGTGGGTTCTTTTGGGAGGGGGGGCAGTCAAACCCCGTAAATCTCCATCCCAGACTCGGCGACTTGTACCGACCAAACCCACCCGGGGTGTACCCTCTACGGACCTGACTCCGATAGTCTGCTGGTGGTGTCAGGAGCCAGGCAATGTAAGAGCTGACTGTCCACATCAGGTGGAACCCATGGATACTAACTATGGCTACAGTCAGTCGCTATATGCCAGGAAGCTGTGTGCAGCAGTTACCCCAAAAACTCTAAACCACCTGTGCCATGTGGAGGTAGGAGACACTCCAGCGGAGTAAGAGCTCCCCTGGTACGGTTAGCGGAGTATACTGGCTGGAAAGTCAGGGTTATGTGCATCCATGGAGACTTAAAAGACTATCCCACTGAAATGGTGTCTCTAACCACAGGGGCTGGCAGATGGACTCACGAAGTGGCAGTTGCCCCAAATTTACACTACGAACTTATAATAGGGAGAGACTTCCTGGGCTTCCCGGCACTGTAGCCTACTATGAGAGTGACTGATACCCATGAGACAGGGGTAACCCTAGCAGTGTGGCCCGGCTCAGGGGGGAGACCAGAACCCTGGGAACCTGAGACTGAAGAGCCAGTGGTAGGGGTGACCGCCACTTCGGTGGAAGAGGGGGAGACAACCTCACTAAGTGTGATGGTGGGAGACGTGGAGGACTTGCCGCCGGGTCCTGAATTGGCAGACCTCAATGTCTCTGGGGATAATTTTGGTACCGCCCAATGTCGGGACCCAACACTATCCCATGCCTGGGAAAATGTGTTAATAGTAGATGGTGAACCACAACAACCTGCGGCAGAGTCAGTGTTTCCCCGTTTTGTGGTTCATAAGGATATGTTGTATCGGGTAAACCAACTACGGGGTGAGCCTATTGAACAGTTGGTGGTGCCCAAGGCTTATCGCAAGCTTGTGTTAGATCTAGCCCACCAACACGTTCTCGGGGGTCACCTGGGGCTGAAGAAAAATCCAGATCATATTCTACAGCGGTTTTACTGGCCCAGCATATTCAAAGAAGTGGAAGAGTTTTGTAAGTCTTGCCCAACCTGCCAGATAACTAGCCCCCAGCCACATTTCTGTAGTCCCCTAGTACCTCTCCCGATTATCGAAGTACCATTTGACCGAATAGCTATGGACCTCATAGGCCCAGTACCGAAGTCCGCCAGAGGGCATCAACACATCTTAGTCATTTTAGACTACGCCACTTGGTACCTGGAGGCGGTGCCACTGCGACATTCCTCGGCCAAACTCAGCTAAGGAGTTAATGGAGATGTTTTCCAGAGTGGGACTACCTAAAGAGGTTCTGACCGACCAAGGGACCCCTTTTATGTCCAAGGTGATGAGGGAACTCTGTAAGTTGCTGCACATAAAACAACTACGGACATCTGTTTACCATCTGCAAACGGACGATCTGGTAGAACGGTTTAACCAAACATTAAAACATATGTTGAAAAAGGTAGTGTCTAAATATGGGAAGGACTGGGACCTCCTTCTGTCCTATCTCATGTTCGCAGTGAGAGAGATGCCCACGGCCTCTACTGGGTTCTCGCCCTTCGAACTGCTATATAGCAGACACCCTCATGGTCTCTTGGACGTGGCCAAAGAGGCGTGGGAAAAACAACCCACTCCACATAAAAGTGTCATTGAGTATGTTACCCAGATGCTAGATCGGATAGAGACAGTGTTACCTCTTGTTAGGGAGCATATAGAGGCAGCTCAGCGAGCCCAGAGTCAGGTCTATAATCGGCAGGCTCGGGTCCGGATCTTTAACCCGGGTGATTGGGTTTTGGTTCTGGTGCCGACTGAGGACAGTAAGTTCCTGGCTAGGTGGCAGGGGCCCTACAAGCTACCTGAGAAAATTGGAGATGTAAACTACAAGGTACACCAGCCAAGGCAGCAGAAGCCGGAGCAGGGTTAACATGTGAATTTATTCAAACCGTGGAAAGATAGGGAAACCTGTTACAGAAGACAGCCCGCGGCCGAGTTTTCTAGGAGAAGAGGTACCAGCCCCTCTGTCTGATGCAAGAGAGGCGGCTGCCACAGTAAAAATTGCTGACAGCCTCTCCTCTAAACAGACTCAGGAGGCCAGGGAGTTCGTTGGTCGAATGTGTTCTCGGCCCTCACTGGACGCACTTCCATAATCCAGCATGACATTGTCACTGAGCCTCAGGCAAAAGTCCAATTAAAATCATACCGGGTACCTGAGGCTCGGCGACCAGCCATATCGGAGGAGGTACAGCTAATGTTGCAGCTAGACGTCATTGAGGAGTCAAAAAATGAGTGGGCCAGTCCTATAGTATTGATACCCAAGCCGGACGGGACGTTGCGGTTTTGTAACGACTTTCGATAACTTAACGAGGTTTCCAAATTCGATACGTATCCCAAGCCCCGGGTGGATGAGCTCATTGAGATGTTAGGACAAGCCCGGTATTTTTCTGTTTTGGACCTCAGGAAAGGGTACTGGCAGGTGCCCTTAACGGAGGCTACCAAAGAGAAAACTGCCTTCATCACGCCTGAGGGTCTGTATCAATATAAGGTCTTACCCTTTGGTCTCCATGGCACCCAGCCACTTTTCAGCGACTAATGGACATTGTGCTTCGTCCACATCGTGGGTACGCTTCGGCTTACCTGGACGATATTGTCACCCACAGTACCGACTGGGAAAGTCACCTACCCAAAGTGCAGACTGTAGTGGACTCCCTTCAGAAAGCTGGCCTAACCGCTAATCCCAAAAAATGTGCGATAGGGTTAGAAGAGACTAAGTACCTGGGGTATGTCATTGGGCGCAGAGTCATCAAACCCCAAGTGAACAAAATGGAGGCGATAAGGAATTGGCCCCGACCTGTCACCACTAGGCAAATAAAGTAATTCCTGGGAATGGTGGGCTATTACATGAGGTTGGTTCCCCACTTTGCTACTCTAGCTGCGCCTTTAACAGGGCTCTTGAAGGGACGAAAATCAGTGATGGCTTGCTGGAATGATCGGGCGGAAGAGGCTTTTGCCGCTTTGAAGTCGGCCCTGTGTGGGTCACCAGTTTTGGTGATGCCCGACTTCGAGAGGGAGTTTGTGGTACAAACGGATGCCTCCAAAGTAGGCCTCTGTGCTCTACTGTCTCAGGAAGTCAACGGAGAGGAGCATACCGTTGTCTTCTTAAGCCGCAAGCTCACCCCAGCCGAAACCAGGTACAGTATAGTTGAGAGAGAGTGCCTGGCTATCAAGTGGGCACTCAAGTCTCTCCGCTACTATTTGTTGTGGAGAAAGTTCCGCCTGGTGACCGACAACTCCCCTCTCAAGTGGATGAGCCAGGCCAAAGACAGGAATGCCCGGGTCACCAGATGGTTTTTGTCTCTGCAGAACTTTAAGTTCTCAGTAGAACACAGAGCAGGACGGTTGCAGGGATGGGGGGGGGGGGGGGGGGTATGTCCCGGGGGGGGGGGGTATGTGACACAGTAAGGGGTTGTGTCTGGCAATGCAGGTATTTTCCTCCTAGGTTTCCAGCCAGGTGAGGTCAAATACCGGACCGGAGTATAAGTGCCGGTCCGGGTTTTGGCAGCACCTGGCTGTCCTTAAATAGTCAGCTGGGCTCAGCAGAGATTGTTTTTTAAATCCTGTTTCTTTTTTTAAAGCCTGCTGTGGACTACTGGAGGCAGAACTGCCAACAAGGTGACTTGTGTTATATGAACTTTCCATTGTGTGTGAATTAACACCAAGGCTGCAAAAGTTACATGCTGTTTTGTGCAATTGCCTCAAGTGTAAATAAACACTGACGTTTTGAGTTAAGGCCTCTTTCACACTTGCGTTGTTGGGATCCGGCATGCACTTCCGTTGCCGGAGGTGCCTGCCGGATCCGGAAAAACGCAAGTGTACTGAAAGCATTTGAAGACGGAACCGTCTTCCAAATGCTTTCAGTGTTACTATGGCACCCAGGACGCTATTAAGGTCCTGGTTGCCATAGTAGGAGCGGGGAGCGGGGGAGCGGTATACTTACAGTCCGTGCGGCTCCCGGGGCGCTCCAGAATGACGTCAGAGCGCCCCATGCGCATGGATGACGTGATCCATGCAATCACGTGATCCATGCGCTTGGGGCGCCCTGACGTCACTCTGGAGCGCCCGGGGAGCCGCACGGACGGTAAGTACACTGCTCCCCCGCTCCCCACTACACTTTACCATGGCTGTCAGGACTTTAGCGTCCCGGCAGCCATGGTAACCACTCTGAAAAAGCTAAATGTCGGCTCCGGCAATGCGCCGAAACGACGTTTAGCTTAAGGCCGGATCCGGATCAATGCCTTTCAATGGGCATTGATCCCGGATCCGGCCTTGCGGCAAGTCTTCAGGATTTTTGGCTGGAGCAAAAAGCGCAGCATGCTGCGGTATTTTCTCCGGCCAAAAAACGTTCCGTACCGGAACTGAAGACATCCTGATGCATCCTGAACGGATTTCTCTCCATTCAGAATGCATTAGGATAATCCTGATCAGTATTCTTCCGGCATAGAGCCCCGACGACGGAACTCTATGCCGGAAGACAATAACGCAAGTGTGAAAGAGCCCTAAGAACTTGTATTTTGCCTCTATACTGCGCCTGCTTACCCTATCTACCAGAGCGAAACCCCACACTACTATAATAATGCTCCTATGTATAAGAATATAACTACTATAATACTGCCTCCTATGTACAAGAATATAACTACTATAATACTGCCTCCTATGTACAAGAATATAACTACTATAATACTGCTCCTATGTACAAGAATATAACTACTATAATACTGCCTCCTATGTACAAGAATATAACTACTATAATACTGCTCCTATGTACAATAATATAACTACTATAATACTGCTCCTATGTACAAGAATATAACTACTATAATACTGATCCTATGTACAAGAATATACCTACTATAATACTGCCTCCTATGTACAAGAATATAACTACTATAATACTGCTCCTATGTACAAGAATATAACTACTATAATACTGCTCCTATGTACAAGACTATAACTACTATTATACTTCTCCTTATGTACAGTATACAGAATACTGTCATGGTTTAACCTGGACTACTAAAGGTGGATTTAGACGCACCAAAAATTGTCCAGATTATTGGGAAGGACCGTTCCTGCAAGCAGTCATTCCTGATCATCTGATAAATGTGCCGCCGATCACCCGGTGATCCTGCCGTTCATGCAGGCACCACGGATCATGGCTTCTGAGCAGCAGATTGTGTGGTCTAAACAGACATTTGCTACTGAGAAGCCATGATTCTGTATGAGGACGATACATACTGTGAAGGAGATCGCTGCATGTAAATGCCCCAGTCTCCTTCACTGAACGAGCAGCCGACTGTCCAGAAGAAACACTTCCTTCTCGACATTCGGCCGATCAGTCGGCCCATCTAAATCCACCTCAAGTGTATAACAAGGTATTTTTCTTCTCTTTGTATCTCTGGTCTCTATGGTATATCACTGCCATCCTCCTTCACTCCAGTTATGAAGCACAATACAGGGCTCCGCTGGTTTTATCTGGGATTTATGTTCTCACTTTGATCTCAGGAGGTTGTTTGAGGAGCCCTGATATCACAAGTGTTTACACTGCAGATACCACAGAACATTCTGAATCCCAGATCCAGGGAGTTATGTGAGTGCCTGAGCCACTGGAAGAAGTGTCTTGTCTACAGACTATGTTGCAGACAGTCGGGGTAGAGCATAGTTCTAGCATGGCTACGGGGCCCTTTAAGATGTATTCCTTGCTCAAATCTCTCTCCAGGTGGAAGATGTAACCCTCCCTAAAAGCATTATTAGAGAAGAGAGAGTATGCAGCTCCAGAAGTGTCATTCCAGCCTTGTGTACTTCACGATTTTGGGACGGTCAAAGTTGGATGTGTGAGGTGTCATGAAAAGGCGGCAATAATCACAGTTCCTGCTCCCCATACCCTTTCCACCTCTTGCTGTTTCACTGAAGAACCAAGTGAAAAGCTGCAGCTGCATCTCCCTCCTCCCCCTCTTCCTTCTCCTCTATAGAGTGTTTTACACGAGAAGTATTTTGGGGGGACTGAGAAGGTTTGTGGACAATCAGAACCTGCATGTAAGAGGGTCAGAAACGTATGGCTGTGATCTATGACTTTGATGCAGAGCAGTGGTTTACTCAGTGTACAGTTAAATGGTTACATAGTGAGGCACAGGTGACAGGACGGTCTCTACACTCCACAGGAGGTTGTCACTAGTGACAGGACAGTCTCTGTACTCCACAGGAGGTTGTCACTAGTGACAGGATGGTCTCTATACTCCACAGGAGGTTGTCACTAGTGACAGGACGGTCTCTACACTCCACAGGAGGTTGTCACTAATGACAGGACGGTCTCTACACTCCACAGGAGGTTGTCACTAATGACAGGACGGTCTCTACACTCCACAGGAGGTTGTCACTAGTGACAGGACGGTCTCTATACTCCACAGGAGGTTGTCACTAATGACAGGACGGTCTCTACACTCCACAGGAGGTTGTCACTAATGACAGGACGGTCTCTACACTCCACAGGAGGTTGTCACTAGTGACAGGATGGTCTCTATACTCCACAGGAGGTTGTCACTAGTGACAGGACGGTCTCTACACTCCACAGGAGGTTGTCACTAATGACAGGACGGTCTCTACACTCCACAGGAGGTTGTCACTAATGACAGGACGGTCTCTACACTCCACAGGAGGTTGTCACTAGTGACAGGACGGTCTCTACACTCCACAGGAGGTTGTCACTAATGACAGGACGGTCTCTACACTCCACAGGAGGTTGTCACTAATGACAGGTCGGTCTCTACACTCCACAGGAGGTTGTCACTAGTGACAGGACGGTCTCTACACTCCACAGGAGGTTGTCACTAATGACAGGACGGTCTCTACACTCCACAGGAGGTTGTCACTAATGACAGGACGGTCTCTACACTCCACAGGAGGTTGTCACTAGTGACAGGACGGTCTCTACACTCCACAGGAGGTTGTCACTAATGACAGGACGGTCTCTACACTCCACAGGAGGTTGTCACTAATGACAGGACGGTCTCTACACTCCACAGGAGGTTGTCACTAGTGACAGGATGGTCTCTATACTCCACAGGAGGTTGTCACTAGTGACAGGACGGTCTCTACACTCCACAGGAGGTTGTCACTAATGACAGGACGGTCTCTACACTCCACAGGAGGTTGTCACTAATGACAGGACGGTCTCTACACTCCACAGGAGGTTGTCACTAGTGACAGGACGGTCTCTACACTCCACAGGAGGTTGTCACTAATGACAGGACGGTCTCTACACTCCACAGGAGGTTGTCACTAATGACAGGACGGTCTCTACACTCCACAGGAGGTTGTCACTAGTGACAGGACAGTCTCTATACTCCACAGGAGGTTGTCACTAATGACAGGACAGTCTCTACACTCCACAGGAGGTTGTCACTAGTGACAGGACGGTCTCTACACTCCACAGGAGGTTGTCACTAGTGACAGGACGGTCTCTACACTCCACAGGAGGTTGTCACTAGTGACAGGACGGTCTCTATACTCCAGAGGAGGTTGTCACTAGTGACAGGACGGTTTCTACACTCCACAGGAGGTTGTCACTAGTGACAGGACGGTCTCTATACTCCACAAGAGGCTGTTACTAGTGACAGGATGGTCTCTGTACTCCACAAGAGGTTATCACTAGTGACAGGACCTTCTATATGTTCCACAAGAGTTTGTCACTAGTAATAGGACGGTCTCTGTACTCCACAGGATTTCACTAGTAATAGGGCGGTCTCTATACTCCACAGGAGGTTGTCACTGGTAGCAGGACGGTCTCTATACTCCACAGGAGGTTGTCACTGGTAACAGGACGGTCTCTATACTCCACAGAAGGTTGTCACTGGTAACAGGACGGTCTCTGTACTCCACAGGAGGTTGTCACTAGTGACAGGACGGTCTCTGTACTCCACAGGAGGTTGTCACTAGTGACAGGACGGTCTCTATACTCCACAGGAGGCTATCACTAGTGACAGGACAGTCTCTATACTCCACAAGAGGCTGTCACTAGTGACAGGACAGTCTCTATACTCCACAAGAGGCTGTCACTAGTGACAGGACAGTCTCTATACTCCACAAGAGGCTGTTACTAGTGACAGGATGGTCTCTATACTCCACAAGAGGCTGTTACTAGTGACAGGATGGTCTCTGTACTCCACAAGAGGTTATCACTAGTGACAGGACCTTCTCTATGTTCCACAAGAGTTTGTCACTAGTAATAGGACGGTCTCTGTACTCCACAGGAGGATTTCACTAGTAAAAGGACGGTCTCTATACTCCACAGGAGGTTGTCACTGGTAACAGGACGGTCTCTATACTCCACAGGAGGTTGTCACTGGTAACAGGACGGTTTCTGTACTCCACAGGAGGTTGTCACTAGTGACAGGACTTTCTCTATGTTCCACAACAGTTTGTCACTAGTTATAGGACAGTGTCTATACTCCACAGGAGGTTGTCACTGGTAATAGGACTGTCTCTGCACTCCACAGGAGGTTGTCACTGGTAACAGGATGGTCTCTGTACTCCACAAGAGGTTGTCACTGGTAACAGGATGGTCTCTGTACTCCACAAGAGGTTGTCACTAGTTATAGGACAGTCTCTGTACTCCACAGGAGGTTGTCACTGGTAACAGGATGGTCTCTGTACTCCACAAGAGGTTGTCACTGGTAACAGGATGGTCTCTGTACTGCACAAGAGGTTGTCACTAGTTATAGGACAGTCTCTGTACTCCACAGGAGGTTGTCACTGGTAATAGGACGGTCTCTGTACTCCACAGGAGGTTGTCACTGGTAACAGGATGGTCTCTGTACTCCACAGGTGGTTGTCACTAGTGACAGGACGGTCTCTATACTCCACAAGAGGTTGTCACTAGTTATAGGACAGTCTCTTTACTCCACAGGAGGTTGTCACTGGTGACAGGCGGTCTCTGTACTCCACAGGAGGTTGTCACTGGTAACAGGACGGTCTCTATGTTCCACAGGAGGCTGTCACTAGTTATAGGACAGTCTCTGTACTCAACAAGAGGATGTCACTGGTACTTCTGGAGGGTGTGATTACGGTCTCTGATAGTCCTTATCAGGGCAACCCCTTATGTGCAGGCAGCAGTTAAGGGCTAAAGAAGATACAGTCTAAAGTTACTACCGATTCAGGAACATAAAATTAGGTCTCCGTCTACCATGAGCCTTGATATGGTCACGGTTGCCATCAATGACAACTCTCATCCTCCGCTTACAATAGAAAATGGTGCCCACGTTATCTCATATTTCACAATCCGAAGTGTCAGACGTCTTTGAGTCATTGGTGACGACCATCTCTCAGGACACCGATCATGTGAAGTTGGACTTCATGTGGCTAAAATTAGAGTTTGGCGTGAATGTTAAAGGAAGGAAACTCGAATTTCCTGGTATGAAGATGCATTTCTATCTGCCTTTTGTTTTTCCGGGCGCAGCTCGACAGAATTAGCTTTTTTTCACTATGAGGAACTAAAAATAGTTGAATTCAAGGTAAAGTTTTGTTTAAACCGCGTGGATCACGGAGATGTGAGTCAGGCCGAGGGCGGGTCTGGACTTTGGCTGTTCTTAGTGCTTGGGAAGGATTATGTTGGAGCCATAGTTAAACCATAGAGCGGCAATGGCTCATCGGTCATCAGTTGTTGTGTGGTCCTAGGGTTTTCTTGGAGCAAGAAGATCCAATGACAATGACCCAAAACAATAGAGAAGGGAGCTTTAGAAGAAATTAGCCACCTGATTCCATAAGTAAGCAGACTGTAGTTCCAATCCCTTATGGGGAAGATGGTCACCATGATCCTTGGACCCATCATATCATCTTCATGACATCCAGATCTGATGCCCCCAGGACCCAAATGCAACTGCTCCCCCTAAACTTTGCCTCTGGACTTAAGCTATCATACTTACCAACATTCTTGGCAAGTTAGGAAGTAAAGGAGTCACTTGGTGAGTGGTGGCTACGAAAAAGGAGTTTACATTAGGGCCCTGTCAAGCTATGAAAGTGATCCAAAACAGAAGAGAAGAATCTTACTAAGAAATTATGAAGAAATTAGCCACCTCACCCCATTATTGCAGTTCCCATCACTTATGGGGAGATGGTCACCATGATCCTTGTACCCACCATGTCATCTCCATGACATCCAGATCTGATGCCTCAAGGACCCAAATGCAGATGCTCCCCCTAAACCTTTGCCCCTGGTTCTAGGTAATACTTACAAATAATCTTGGTAAGTTAGGAGGTAAAGTTGTCACTTGGTAAGTGGTGACCACTGAAGGGAGTCTACATCAGGGCCCTGCCAAGCTATGAAAATGACCCAAAACAGTAGAGAGGGGCCTTAGAAAGAAATTAGGAAAAAAAACAGCCACCCCATAGTTGCAGTTCCCATTCCTTATGGGGAGATGGTCACCAGGATCCTTGGATCCACCATGCCATCCAGATCTGATGTCTCCTGTTCCCCCTAAGGCGGGAGGTCCTAGGTTAACATACTTACCAATTTTAGGGTATACTCTCCAGGAAGACTTCCAAACCCACCAAGAACAACTACCCACTTCTGGATGAGGCTCCAACTTCTGAATGAGCCTGAATGAGGCTCCTTTTTGGCTTGGGAATGCCCGAATGCTCTGAAAATTAAGAATAGTCCCTGCAAATTTGGCAGCCATGGCTTAGTGCCATGATATCGTAAATCTGCAAAGTTTTAATGAAAAATGAATGTCATTACACTGGGCGGATTGGCCATAGACCTTACAGAGAATTTTCCCGGTGGGCCGATGCCCCAGGGGGCCACCCAAGTCCTCCTCTCTGCCACTGACAGGGGTGCACAATGAGCAATCAGGGTAATTAACGCTGTGAAAATCAGTTACTCATGTACCCTGCCAGTGACCGCACATGCTCTCCCAAATTCAACTGCTGTGGTCCATACCTCACCTCCTAAGCCCCCTGCTCCATATCTTAATCAAAGACAACTAGAGGAGGAGGACAGAAGATGGTAGCTATTGATGGCCACCACAGAGGGCCAGATTTAGAGGCAGTTTATTGTGCTATATGGTGTTTAGTTCTGCTGGGATGGTATTTTGCACTATGGTATTGTTGACACTGTCTACTTGTGTTGCCCAGCCTACAAAATGGGGCCACTTTTAGTTTTTTTTTTTTACAGGGCCACTTTAAGTTCCCAATCCGCCCCTGTCATTAGACCAGGAAGCTGAGACACGCGGGGCTGTTTGCTAAGGCCCTCACACTGAGCAGAGCTACTGGAGCCTTCTTTGTGGGTGTCTTATGGGGACAACACTATAAAAGCAGCTCTGCGGTGCGAGGACCTCAGCAAACAGCACCTCAAAGCTTAGCTTCCAAGACTTTTGTGACCTAGGGGAACAGGAGATCGGGTTTACCCTAGGAAATTCTTTCTCTTCTGTCACATTGTTAAAAATTTCACTCAGTTGAACATTTTCTATTCTGGGAAGCCTGGATGACTATCGCTGGGGGGGGTTATACATGGTTGCAGGTTAGTCAGAATTGCACAGGCCAGTGGCAGTGAAGGGGTTAGCCGGTGCAGTGCCTCGGGCAGCCATTATACGTCACAGCCCCCTGCTGTCATGGTGATATCCGTCAACAAGTGGAGATTTTTAATGTTTAATTGATGAATGTGGCTGAAAGCGAGACAGGTTACTATTGTACTGCGCCGTGTAACCCGGGACACATAACAGTACACAGCGCGGGGACTGCGCACCAGGGGATCACCGCCTAGCCACTCAGGACTGACTGCTGCAATCTGTCCTGTCTGCTCTCGATAAAGCTTCTTCAATGTGTCATGACGAATTCGCCAGCTTTCTGATAAATGTTAGTGTTCTATTCTTTGACTTTTTCAAGATCTCTGCTTGTGAACAGTGAATTGAAACATTCTAGTTTACATAATGAGGGTAAAGATCCATTTAGATAGAGTCCGGGTGCAGGGTTTGTGATAAGGGAGCTCAGATACCGTATCTAATCCTATCATGTGTGATACAGTCTGCTGAGCCGTGTATCTAATCCTGTCATGTGTGATACTGTCTGCTGAGCTGTGTATCTAATCCTATCATGTGTGATACTGTCTTCTGAGCTATGTATCTAATCCTATCATGTGGGATACTGTCTGCTGAGCTGTGTATCTAAGCCTATCATGTGTGATACTGTCTGCTGAGCTGTGTATCTAATCCTATCCTGTGTGATACTGTCTGCTGAGCTGTGTATCTAATCCTATCATGTGTGATACTGTCTGCTGAGCTGTGTATCTAATCCTATCATGTGTGATACTGTCTGCTGAGCTGTGTATCTAATCCTGCCCTGTGCGATACAGTCTGCTGAGCTGTGTATCTAATCCTATCATGTGTGATACTGTCTGCTGAGCTGTGTATCTAATCCTATCCTGTGTGATACTGTCTGCTGAGCTGTGTATCTAATCCTATCATGTGTGATACTGCCTGCTGAGCTGTGTATCTAATCCTATCATGTGTGATACTGTCTGCTGAGCTGTATGTTTATACCTGTCATGTATTATATTGCGAAATTAATTCCTTACTATGAAATGATACCCATCCTCTATGAAGACTGTGCTACTGGTATCTAAGCCTCCAGACAATATATACTGGATATTTCTAGATACAGAGGCTGAAGGACTCCTGGGACCAATTCCTCCAGTATTTAGAATGAAAACACAAAATACACTACTAAAGAAAATATCATGGATTTACATTGGGAGGAGTGAGAGTTTATAGTAAAATGTTTCTGCCAAGTAAAATATTTAGCTGACTCCAACAAACCATCAACCAATTGTTCATCAACTGCATTAATTAAGACATGTTATAACTTATACCAGCTGTACATATATAATTATATACAGGAGATGCCCAGGTTATACCAGCATGCTCCATATCACTATGTACAAGAAGATGTATAACTTATACCAGCTGTACATATATAATTATATACAGGAGATGCCCAGGTTATACCAGCATGCTCCATATCACTATGTACAAGAAGATGTATAACTTATACCAGCTGTACATATATAATTATATACAGGAGATGCCCAGGTTATACCAACATGGTCCATATCACTATATACAAGAAGATGTATAACTTATACCAGCTGTACATATATAATTATATACAGGAGATACCCAGGTTATACCAGCTGTACATATATAATTATATACAGGAGATGCCCAGGTTATACCAGCATGGTCCATATCACTATGTACAAGAAGATGTATAACTTATACCAGCTGTACATATATAATTATATACAGGAGATGCCCAGGTTATACCAACATGGTCCATATCACTATATACAAGAAGATGTATAACTTATACCAGCTGTACATATATAATTATATACAGGATATACCCAGGTTATACCAGCATGGTCCATATCACTATATACAAGAAGATGTATAACTTATACCAGCTGTACATATATAATTATATACAGGAGATGCTCAGATTATACCAGCATGGTCCATATCACTATATACAAGAAGATGTATAACTTATACCAGCTGTACATATATAATTATATACAGGAGATGCCCAGGTTATACCAGCATGGTCCATATCACTATAAACTAGAAGATATATAACTTATACCAGCTGTACATATATAATTATATACAGGAGATACCCAGGTTATACCAGCATGCTCCATATCACTATATACAAGAAGATGTATAACTTATACCAGCTGTACATATATAATTATATACAGGAGATACCCAGGTTATACCAGCATGGTCCATATCACTATATACAAGAAGATGTATAACTTATACCAGCTGTACATATATAATTATATACAGGAGATACCCAGGTTATACCAGCATGCTCCATATCACTATATACAAGAAGATGTATAACTTATACCAGCTGTGCATATATAATTATATACAGGAGATGCCCAGGTTATACCAGCATGGTCCATATCACTATATACAAGAAGATGTATAACTTATACCAGCTGTACATATATAATTATATACAGGAGATGCCCAGGTTATACCAGCATGGTCCATATCACTATATACAAGAAGATGTATAACTTATACCAGCTGTACATATATAATTATATACAGGAGATACCCAGGTTATACCAGCATGCTCCATATCACTATATACAGTACAAGAAGATGTATAACTTATACCAGCTGTACATATATAATTATATACAGGAGATGCCCAGGTTATACCAGCATGCTCCATATCACTATGTACAAGAAGATGTATAACTTATACCAGCTGTACATATATAATTATATACAGGAGATGCCCAGGTTATACCAACATGGTCCATATCACTATATACAAGAAGATGTATAACTTATACCAGCTGTACATATATAATTATATACAGGAGATACCCAGGTTATACCAGCTGTACATATATAATTATATACAGGAGATGCCCAGGTTATACCAGCATGGTCCATATCACTATGTACAAGAAGATGTATAACTTATACCAGCTGTACATATATAATTATATACAGGAGATGCCCAGGTTATACCAACATGGTCCATATCACTATATACAAGAAGATGTATAACTTATACCAGCTGTACATATATAATTATATACAGGATATACCCAGGTTATACCAGCATGGTCCATATCACTATATACAAGAAGATGTATAACTTATACCAGCTGTACATATATAATTATATACAGGAGATGCTCAGATTATACCAGCATGGTCCATATCACTATATACAAGAAGATGTATAACTTATACCAGCTGTACATATATAATTATATACAGGAGATGCCCAGGTTATACCAGCATGGTCCATATCACTATAAACTAGAAGATATATAACTTATACCAGCTGTACATATATAATTATATACAGGAGATACCCAGGTTATACCAGCATGCTCCATATCACTATATACAAGAAGATGTATAACTTATACCAGCTGTACATATATAATTATATACAGGAGATGCCCAGGTTATACCAGCATGCTCCATATCACTATATACAAGAAGATGTATAACTTATACCAGCTGTACATATATAATTATATACAGGAGATACCCAGGTTATACCAGCATGGTCCATATCACTATATAGAAGAAGATGTATAACTTATACCAGCTGTACATTTATAATTATATACAGGAGATGCCCAGGTTATACCAGCATGGTCCATATCACTATGTACAAGAAGATGTATAACTTATACCAACTGTACATATATAATTATATACAGGAGATACCCAGGTTATACCAGCATGGTCCATATCACTATATACAAGAAGATGTATAACTTATACCAGCTGTACATATATAATTATATACAGGAGATGCTCAGGTTATACCAGCATGGTCCATATCACTATATACAAGAAGATGTATAACTTATACCAGCTGTACGTATATAATTATATACAGAAGATACCCAGGTTATACCAGCATGGTCCATATCACTATATACAAGAAGATGTATAACTTATACCAGCTGTACATATATAATTATATACAGGAGATACCCAGGTTATACCAGCAAGGTCCATATCACTATATACAAGAAGATGTATAACTTATACCAGCTGTACATATATAATTATATACAGGAGATGCCCAGGTTATACCAGCATGGTCCATATCACTATATAGAAGAAGATGTATAACTTATACCAGCTGTACATATGTAATTACATACAGGAGATGCCCAGGTTATACCAGCATGCTCCATATCACTATATACAAGAAGATGTATAACTTATACCAGCTGTACGTATATAATTATATACAGAAGATACCCAGGTTATACCAGCATGGTCCATATCACTATATACAAGAAGATGTATAACTTATACCAGCTGTACATATATAATTATATACAGGAGATACCCAGGTTATACCAGCAAGGTCCATATCACTATATACAAGAAGATGTATAACTTATACCAGCTGTACATATATAATTATATACAGGAGATGCCCAGGTTATACCAGCATGGTCCATATCACTATATACAAGAAGATGTATAACTTATACCAGCTGTACATGTATAACTATATACAGGAGATGCCCAGGTTATACCAGCATGCTCCGTATCACTATATACAAGAAGATGTATAACTTATACCAGCTGTACATATATAATTATATACAGGAGATGCCCAGGTTATACCAGCATGGTCCATATCACTGTATACAAGAAGATGTATAACTTATACCAGCTGTACGTATATAATTATATACAGGAGATACCCAGGTTATACCAGCATGGTCTATATCACTATATACAAGAAGATGTATAACTTATACCAGCTGTACATATATAACTATATACAGGAGATACCCAGGTTATACCAGCATGGTCTATATCACTATATACAAGAAGATGTATAACTTATACCAGCTGTACATATATAATTATATACAGGAGATGCCCAGGTTATACCAGCATGGTCCATATCACTATATACAAGAAGATGTATAACTTATACCAGCTGTACATATATAATTATATACAGGAGATGCCCAGGTTATACCAGCATGGTCCATATCACTATATACAAGAAGATGTATAACTTATACCAGCTGTACATGTATAATTATATACAGGAGATGCCCAGGTTATACCAGCATGGTCCATATCACTATATACAAGGAGATGTATAACTTATACCAGCTGTACATATATAATTATATACAGGAGATGCCCAGGTTATACCAGCATGGTCCATATCACTATATACAAGAAGATGTATAACTTATACCAGCTGTACATATATAATTATATACAGGAGATACCCAGGTTATACCAGCATGGTCCATATCACTGTATACAAGAAGATGTATAACTTATACTAGCTGTACATATATAATTATATACAGGAGATGCCCAGGTTATACCAGCATGGTCCATATCACTGTATACAAGAAGATGTATAACTTATACCAGCTGTACATATATAATTATATACAGGAGATACCCAGGTTATACCAGCATGGTCCATATCACTATATACAAGAAGATGTATAACTGATACCAGCTGTACATATATAATTACATACAGGAGATGCCCAGGTTATACCAGCATGGTCCATATCACTATATACAAGAAGATGTATAACTGATACCAGCTGTACATATATAATTATATACAGGAGATACCCAGGTTAAACCAGCATGCTCCACATCACTGTATACAAGAAGATGTATAAGTTATACTAGCTGTACATATATAATTATATACAGGAGATGCTCAGGTTATACCAGCATGCTCCATATCACTGTATACAAGAAGATGTATAACTTATACCAGCTGTACATATATCATTATATACAGGAGATGCTCAGGTTATACCAGCATGGTCCATATCACTATTTACAAGAAGATGTATAACTTATACCAGCTGTACATATATAATTATATACAGGAGATACCCAGGTTATACCAGCATGGTCCATATCACTATATACAAGAAGATGTATAACTTATACCAGCTGTACATATATAATTATATACAGGAGATGCTCAGGTTATACCAGCTGTACATTATTATATTATATACAATCATTGACAAATAAAATATCGCCCCCCAATAAAAATGTCAGATGCTGCAAAACTCGTCCTGCAGTTGTCTCAAATATGTAAATGATTACAGGTGAGGTCTGATTAGACACTGGATCTTGCCACAAGAGGGCCTAAAATTGCTTCCCCCTCTGCCCTATAATAAGGTTCTCAGAGGCTTCTTTTGGGTAGTGTACCTCTTGGTGATAGGTTGTTGACTTATAGACATGCCTCTACCACACTCTCACAGACGTTTTGCCCAGTTGGTAGACATTGGAAGGGGATCATCATTCGACTGACAGAAGCGGTACGGTTGTTTAGATGAATTGTCCACCATGTAGGCCAGTGATGGTCAACCTTTTAGAGACCAAGTGCCCAAACTGCAACCCAAAAAACACTTATTTACCACAACGTGCCAACACAGCAATTTAACCTGAATATTACAGTCCAATATAGTATATCTTTCATGTACTTTATCATTTAGCTACAATAGCCTGCTGACATTTACTGCGCTGCTCGTGATGAATGGCAGGAAAAGTCTAAGGCATATTGGTACACCATAGACCTTTTCCAGGTTGCGGGTGCCCACAGAGAGGGCTCTGAGTGCCGCCTCTGGCACCCAATGCCATAGGTTCGCCACCACTAATCTAGGTCATTCTGACCTATCTGTTAGGAGGTGTTGGGAGCAGTGGTTACATGAGAGCACGCACACATGGTGAAGAGGCTCCTAGCAGCCCACCAATTTAAAGGATTGTAGATTACAACACTTCCTTTGCTGCCCGATCACCAGATTTATCACCAATCCAGCATTTATGTGACCAACTGGAACGCCAACATCAGCAGCAATTCTACGAGTGTGCAGGATCTACAGGCCGAGCTGTAACATCTGTGGGCAAATATGCCACAGGATACTATATAGAAACTGTATGCCTCCATGGCCAACCATATCTCATCTTGTATCCAGGCTAGAGGCTGTATCTTATCTCTTATCAAGGCTAGAGGCTGTATCTCATCTTGTATCCAAGCCAGAGGCCATATCTCATCTTGTTTCCAGGCTAGAGTCCATACCTCATCTCCAGGCTAGAGGCCGTATCTCATCTTGTATCCAGGCTAAAGTCCATACCTCATCTCCAGGCTAGAGGCCTTATCTCATCTTATATCCAGGCTAGAGGCTGTATCTCTTCTTGTATCCAGACTAGAGGCTGTATCTCATCTAATATCCAGGCTAGAGGCTGTATCTCATCTTGTATCCAGGCTAGAGGTCTTATCTCATCTTGTATCCAGCCTAGATTCCATATCTCATCTTGTACACGGGCCAGAGCCCGTATATCATCTTGTATCCAGGCTAGAGGTCGTATCTCATCTTGTATCCAGGCTAGAGGCTGTATCTCATCTTGTATATGGGATAGAAGCTGTATCTCTTCTTGTATACAGGCTAGAGGCTGTATGTCATCTAGTATCCAGGCTAGAGGCTGTATCTCATCTAATATCCAGGCTAGAGGCCGTATCTTATCTTGTATCCAGGCTAGAGGTCATATCTCATCTTGTATCCAGCCTAGAGTCCATATCTCATCTTGTATACGGGCGAGAGGCCGTATCTTATCTTGTATCCAGGCTAGAAGCCGTATCTCATCTTGTATCCAGGCTAGAAGCCATATCTTATCTTGTATCCAGGCTAAGGGCCGTATCTCATCTTGTATCCAGGCTAGAGGCCGTATCTCATCTTGTCTCCAGGCTAGAGGCCGTATCTCATCTTGTATCCAGGCTAGAGGCTGTATCTCATCTTGTATCCAGGCTAGAAGCCGTATCTCATCTTGTATTCAGGCTAGAGGCCGTATCTCATCTTTCAGGCTAGAGGCCATATCTCATCTTGTGTCCAGGCTAGAGGCTGTATCTCTGCTTGTATCCAGGCTAGAGGCCATATCTCATCTTGTATCCAGGCCAGAGGCCGTATCTTATCTTGTGTCCAGGCTAGAGGCCGCATCTCATCTTGTGTCCAGGCTAAAGGTGGCCAACAATGTCCAAGAACCTCCTTTAAGTTGTGCCGTTTTCCCCAATAAACTTCTATTTATCATCATAGAAAGCTTCATTCCAAGATCTTCTTGGTGCAGTAATTTTTTTTTTTTATCAGAGAGTGTGTATTATTTGTAGGTATAAAAGTTACAAATCATTTATGATAAGTAGATGTTTTGTCTTTGAAAATCTGAAAGGTGTAACCAGAATATATGAACACGTTTGTCTGAAATGCACCACTAGACATTCCTGGTAAGTAAATGCAGGAGGCTCTTCTGTCGCATGAGGATTCCTGGACCATAATCCTCTGTGAGCCTCTGTTCACATCTGCATTGGAGCGTCTGTTGCAGATTTATTCCAACATAACTGCCATAATAATAGCAATAATAATCATCTTTATTTATATAGCGCCAACAAATTCCGCAGCGCTTTACAGTTCAGGGGTTCATCTACAGAGTCATAAATAGCATAGCAACAGACAAGTCAATAATTACAAGAGGAATAAGGGCTCTGCTCGAAAGAGCTTACAATCTACAAAGAGAAAAGGGCGACGTAAAATTTAAAAGTGCTTGTTTGGTACAATGGTCCAGCCATCTTGGGAAAATAGGGAAGAAGATATAAAGCCAACCGATATCTTTAGGGCTTCTGGGTGGAGAGCTTGGTCGGGGATCAGGTTCAGGAAATGATATATGGTCTATATATGGTGAGGAGTTAGATCAGGGGATGTGATAGGCCACCCTTTGGGTAGGGCATTCCAGAGAAATGGTGCAGCTCAGGAGAAGTCTTGAATCCAAGAGTAAGAAGTGGCCAAAGGAGGAAAAAGGCGCTCATAGGGTGAGTAGGTTCAGAACAAGCTTCCAAATACAGGAAGAGTGGTACTGCTCACCTGTTATTGTTGCACCTAATGTTTGGTGCAACTATACTGGAGGCGAGTAGGAGTGGTTTAGGTGTTGCTGGTTGGTGCTGCCGGTTACGTCCGTGTTCACCTTTGGCGGGGGCCAAGCCGCCGTCCGGGTCAGTGTATGAAGTATGTATCCACTGGACTCTGGGGTCGAGTGGAGGGTGGACCATAGGCGCAAAACACATTGTTTTTGTTATCGTGACTAATAGTCACGATAACAAAAACAATTAAAAAAACCTATTGGTTTGAAACAAACTCTGGTTGTGTTTTGCTCCTATGGTCCACCCTCCACTCGACCCCAGAGTCCAGTGGATACATACTTGAATCCAAGAGTGAGAGGTTTGGATTATGGCGGTTGTCAGCTGTAATTCGTTTGCAGAGCACAGACCATGGGTAGGGTGGTAGACAAAGATGAGGGAGGAGATGTAGGGGGGTGCAGCACTGTGGAGAGCTGTGTGGGTGAAAACGAGCATTTTAAATAGGATTCTATACTGTATGGGCAACCATTGCAATGACTGGCACAGAGTGGCATCTGAGTAGCGGTTAGACAGATTAGCCAGAAAAGTAGCTCAGCATGCCGCACCATGATGGAAAACTGACCTATGATAAGTCAATGGGTTCTGATAGGCTCTGCCATCAGGTGACAGATCCGTCACTTCATCGATTTCATTGTTCTGCTCCTATGACAACAGAATTGAGATATGCAGATACGCAGACTAAAATGTCTCCGAGCCTTCAGCATCATGCATTTCCAGTCTACATGAAACCACCCATAGCAGAACTGCATGTACAAGTCCACTATAATATAACATGGGTATCTTGGAAATACTGATTTAATCTTCTCACATTCATGGACTCTGAAGAAACTGCTCCATCTTGAAAGGGGATTTCCGGGATCCAGTGGGTCCCAAAGAACCACCTTAAAGGGAACCTGTCACCTCCAAAAACCATCTGAAGCCGCCAGCAGTACCTGAGAGTAGCCAGCAGTGTGTTTCTGACGATTGTTTTGTTCCTGAAGGCAGATTCGGCAAAAGCTCTGAAAACGTTCCTTTATCCCCTGCCGGCGCGCCTCTCTAGACATGCTTGAAGTCAAGGGGGCAGCGGCCTCCTTGCTTCAAGTCACGTAACCACGCCCCCTTCCCTGCGTAGTAGTAGTTAATACAGTATGTATTCTGTTTTGAAGTGGGCAGGGATAGATCAACCTGCAGCCAATCAAATCCTTAGCATATACTTACCTACCAGTAAGGGCAGTATTCCCGATGTTTAAGCCCTAAGCTCCGCCTTATCCAATAGCCACGCCTTTCATATACAGAACATTTTGAACACTTTCTAAAGGCATTCAAGACTCAAATTTAGTGAAATTAACATAAAATAATCCCCATGTATTCCTATTTCTTCTGTGAATATTATTTTGTAAGTGTTCTCCAAAATGGAATCCGCCTTTAATTATCTCTATTTTTTATGGATTCTTTACATTTTTGGTTCCACTTGAAGTAGAGTACATAAAGCGTGACACAGTATTTCCTTTGCTGGGAAGAGCATACACTCATTATGTTCTTCAAGGATTCTTGGAGTTGATCAAGAAGGATAAAAAGTCTCTCGAACAGTAATAGTCTAGATTATTTCCAGTATTCCTACCTAGAGCACACACTACCCCCTCCTTGACCTCTATGCACTGATTCTAAGCAGATGTTGGGGTTGGGAGAATTAAGCAACAGGAAAAATTCTTCAAAGGTAGTCTGCCATCCAGAAAGGTCCAAGACAAGTCCATTAACAAAATGTCTCTAGAAACACAGCAGTCTATTAGGAAGACCAATGCAATATACATTTTCGATCCTAATTATCGTCCTCTGAAAATTTGAGATACAATGGTGGGCTTACTATTCAGACCAGTGGCGTATGAGGGCACCTGATGGTGAAGCCCACTTAAAAAAAAATATTCCCAATTTCAGCCTACCATCACTGGTCTCCAGATGCTCAGTGCTATGGGCATCATCACTTTTAGCATTGCTTATCTCCAAGAAAGTGTAATATATGGGGAGGGTATGGATCCATAATTATAGGGAGGTTGTTTGGCTAGGAGGTCTGTGCAAGGTCTTTACCAGAAGGGACTCCATATTGAGTTCATTTCTCCATTTTTAGATACCTGTGTCATGTGGTGCATTTAGTACCCAGTCTCTTTGTGGTCATTAAAGTTTGTCATAGCTGGTGGCCAATATTTAGTACTTGTTGGCCAGTACTATGTTGTGGTCAGTAAATCAGCTTCTTGTCGCAAGTTCAGTAGTAAATCCAGTGTGCTGTCCATTGTGATCAGTGATATCATAAGGTCCAGCACCTATATATCCATTATGCTCTATGACCTGATCCTTAGTTGTGGGGTGGTCTGGAGTAAGAAGACCTGTGGATAATTTTTTCAGAAGAAACATCTGAGAATATTTTAGAAGACAAAAGTCAGAAGACACAATGTAAGTTCTAGGAAGACAGATGACATGGTGTAAGGCTATGACAAGTACTGGAATATGGATGAGGAAGACTATGCAACCTGTTGATTTGTGTAACCAGAGACATTTTCTTAGAGGATTATTTACAACCTCCGCCCAATGGTAGATGCTGTTTATGAGATGTTGCCCTCAGTTCTCAATGGCTCTATGTAGCTGGGTGGTCCATTAAATTTGGTTCTGGCAAAGGTGGATGATACCAGCATGGCCACCAACACAGTTTCCATACTGGTTGTGCCCTACTTCCACATCAATAGCTAGATTTGCCCTTCAGGTGTCTTGAAAAGTTAGATGTCTACCTGTATAAGAGCAGTAATGGTGGCCATATACGTTGCCAACCAACTTTCACTTTTTTTTAGGAGAATATGCACTTTACGGTGACAGACTTTTAAACATACATTGATCAGCAATTATTATGTTGAGACATTGACTTTCGTCTATGGGAGACGTCAGAAGTTTCTTCATAGAAGAGAATACAGATAAGAGCAATAATTATCTTCTGGCGTGGTACAGTAGCCATTAATGTACAAAGAGAAGAAGGAAGGGGGCCTCTCTGTTCTAAAACAATACTACCCTTTGAGTAATGACATAGTGTTTCATGTTAGAGGACAGCTTTCAACGAGATGACTTATCCTGTCATTAGATGGATTCAGCCCTTGATAACAGTGTAGACCTGAATTTCAAAGCTTTCAGATGCTTTCAAATGGGGGATGTAAGACACGACGAGCGGCCAGCAGGGAGATAAACTGCAGCAAGAATGGGGGTGATAGATGCAAGAGACGGAATTTGATGAAGGTCTAAAAATGTCGGAGTAAAAATAGATTTATAGGCTGGAACAAACTGTAAAATAGTGAGAAATTAGACTTGAAGAGCGAAGGTGAGTCATTGGCCTACAGTAGTGAGGTAATGGTTATAATACACCCCCTCTTCGTTCTTCGTGACTACAGGACAAATGTTGTGGTGTTAACACTGTATGGCAACATCATGGTATCTTTCTATGGCCAAACTGATTCTTTCTTGACACCCCATTATTGTTCTCCTGGGGTAGAATTGCATTATCTGCAACCTCAGCTGTTTAGAAGAGCTCAATGCAATGACATGACCAACTTGTCAATACAAACAGGGCTCCTGAGTCGATAGGTTGGGGCTCACTTCTTTTGAAATCCAGATCAGTAATTTGAGAGGGCATTCAAGCTCACTAGTTTAGTTCTGGGTGAACCTGTCTTGGTTACCCCACACCTAACCTATAGTATTTAAGGCTATATGTCCCTCTCTAACCTTGAGCAATGATTGGTGAAAGTGGAATTTTTACTAAATACCAAGAAAAACATAGAAAATAATGGAAAAGTCTAAAGAATTAAGAGAGAGAGTTTCCATTTCAATGTATTTTTGGGACATTTGCCAATTGTTGTCATGCATTCCTATATGGACTCTATATTCCAAAAAGATAATCCCAGTTATTCATAAATTCTTAAGGATACGTGCCCATGTGCTCGAGTACAGACTAAGAGGAATTTTTCCAGCTTCTATCATGTGTTGAAGACTCTCCCCAGGAAACACAAATTCTGAAGGGTCAACAGGGATTAGATTATTCAGTAAGGAAATCCCAGTATTGTCCCATCACTATGTTAAATATGGAAACACTGTCTCTAGAATGTATATAGAATATTCCTACAGGACCAGAAGACATCTTCCTAGGTGTGGTCCATCTGTTTTTTATACTTTTACTGTAAACATTGTCCATGTTGGATCCTTTAGTTTGTTCTTCACTTTGACCTTTTGGACGCTTTTGCTAAATTTGGCTCCTGATGACCATATGAGTTATTTTTCTTCCAGTGTCCAGTTTTCTGTTTAGGTCTTCAAAATGTTCTGTCATTGTCCCTATCCATCTTACTGCTGATTGTCTTCTTCCTCACCTTTTCACTTGAACTCTGATGGATAGTTTTGTCCTTTCCGATGCTCTTCTTTCACTATATCCAGAAAAACAAACCAGACAAAGGATGAATGATCTCCTTCCATCTTACTCTGATTGTCTTCTCCCTTTAACTCTTCTGGACAGTTTTGTCCTTTTCCTATGGTCTTTTTTTTTATTTATTTTTTCTAAATCCAGAAAAAGAAACAAGGCGAAGGACAAAGGATCTCCATCCATCTTTCTGCTAACTGGCTTCTCCCTTTAACGCTTCTGGAGAGTTTTGTCCTTTCCGATGTTTTTTTAAAAATTTTTTTACTAAATCCAGAAAAAGAAACCAGGCAGAGGACAAATAATCTCCATTGATCTTATTGCTGATTGATTTCACACACTTCCCTTAACTTTTCTTGACAGTTTTATCCTTTCCAAAGCTCTTCTTTTACTAAATTCATAAAAAGACACCAGACATGGCTTCTCCCTCATCTTTTCCCTTTATCTCCTATGGACAGTTTTGTCCATTCCAATGGTCTTCTCTTACTAAATCCAGAAATGGGCAATGGATGAAGGATCTCCATACATCTTATTTCTGACTGGCTTCTCCCTTTCACTTTTCTGGACACTTATTTTTTTTCCAATGGTCTTCTTTTACTAAATCCAGGAAAATAAACCAGACAAAGGATGAATGATCTCCATCCATCTTACTCTGATTGTCGTCTCCCTTTAACTCTGCTGTCCTTTCCAGTGGTTCTCTTTTACTAGATCCAGAAAAAGACACCAGGCAAAGCATGAATGATTTTTCTGGGAAAGTTCTGGGAGTCTGTTTTCAAGAAGAGAAGTTTTGTAGATGAAAGATCTTTCAACAACGAAAGATCTTTTGTCCAATTGAACAGACATTTTAGACAAAGCCAACTTATTTTCAGTCAATAATGGTGTGTCATTAATCTTCAGCTAATGAGCATTCATTATGGTTTAAGTCGTTCATTTCCATCTACTTTATTATAATGTGTATGCCAGTCTGGTCAACCAAGATCCACTGGGATGTGGTCAGAAGATCCCAAGACAGAAGCAGTAGGAAATGTTATTGTCCTGTCTGGTAAAAGATGCATGACATGGGGCCATGCAGAATCTCAGCCAGAACACGGCTCCAGGAGAGAATTCTGGAATTCCTTACTTGTACCCAACTCTGGCAAGAACCCTGAAACAGCTGTCTACACATGGGGCGCTCTTAATTTTGGAGGCGTTCCCGGTTGATGAGCTAATTTGCTTACTTAACCACAAGAGAAAGGTTAGCAAACCATCTGTTCCTCATGCTGCGTATTCTTGGTGGCCTTCAACATCATAGTTAAAAGGTGTAAATAGTTTTTCTGTCCCGCACCAGGGGGCCGGTTCATCATAGCTGGAACCAGTACCTGGTCATGGTTTTAGTGGCTACTTTCACACTAGCGGTTTTTGTGGATCCGTCATGGATCTGCAAAAATGCTTCCGTTACAATAAGGGCTCACGCACACGACAGTATTTTGCGTTCAGTATACTGGCTGTTTTTGTAGTTCAGTATGCGGTACATATACTGAACCATTCATTTCAATGGTTCAGCAAAAAATACTGAAGTGTCTCCGTGTGCATTCCGTTTCAGTATTTCAGTATTTCCGTACCGTGAAAAGATAGAACATGTCCTATTCTTGTGCGCAAATCACGGTGCTTGGCTCCATTCAAGTCAATGGGTCCGCAAAAAAAACGGAACACATACGGAAATGCATCCGTATGTCTTCCGTTTCCATTCCGTTTTTTGCTTACCATCTATTGAAAATGTTATGCCCAGCCCAATTTCATCTATGTAATTACTGTATACTGTATATGCCATACGGAAAAACGGAACGGAAAAACGGAAACAAAAAACGGAACGGATCCGTGAAAAACGGACCGCAAAACACTGAAAAAGCCATACGGTCGTGTGCATGAGGCCTTATACAACTGCATGCATCCGTCATGAACGGATCCGGTTGTATTATGTCTTCTATAGCCAAGACGGATTTGTTTTCTATTGTGCCAGATTGTGTCAGGGAAAACGGAATCGTCCCCATTGACTTACATTGTGTGTCAGGACGGATCCGTTTGGCTCCATTTCGTCAGGCGGACAGCAAAACGCTGCAGGCAACGTTTTGGTGTCCGCCTCCACAGCGGAATGGAGACTGATCGGAGGCAAACTGATGCATTCTGAGCGGATCCTTATCCATTCAGAATGCATTAGGGCAAAACTGATCCTTTTTGGACGCTTGTGAGATCCCTGAACGGATCTCACAAACCAAAACACCAGTGTGAAAGTAGCCTAACATAACTGGTAGCAGAACAGAGTCCCCACCTGACAGATATGCTGCTTGACTTTTGCTACATACATCCAGCTTGGGTGAATACTCCAACGGGAGTCGGATGAGCAGTGACCAACGGAAAGTTCAGCCCCGATTATCTCTTACAGAACAAAGCAGTGGACATGTGAAAACGCAGCCTGACATCAGCTGTTCAGGGGTCCTCCACCCGAAATCAGACAGAAGATTAAGATATAGGATAGATAGATAGATAGATAGATAGATATGAGATAGATAGATAGATAGATAGATAGATAGATAGATAGATAGATATATAGATAATAGATAATAGATAGATAGATATGAGATAGATAGATAGATAGATAGATAGATAATAGATAGATAGATAATAGATAATAGATAGATAGATATGAGATAGATAGATATGAGATAGATAGATAGATATGAGATAGATAGATATGAGATAATAGATAGATAGATAGATAGATAGATAGATATGAGATAGATAATAGATAGATATGAGATAGATAGATATATATATAGATAATAGATAGATAGATATGAGATAGATAGATAGATAGATAGATAGATAGATAGATAATAGATAATAGATAGATAGATATGAGATAGATAGATATGAGATAGATAGATAGATATGAGATAGATATGAGATAGATAGATATGAGATAATAGATAGATAGATAGATAGATAGATAGATATGAGATAGATAATAGATAGATAATAGATAGATAGATAATAGGTAGATAGATAGATAGATAGATAATAGATAGATAGATAGATAATAAATAGATAGATATGAGATAGATAGATAGATAGATAGATAGATAGATAGATAATAGATAGATAGATAATAGATAGATAGATAGATAATAGATATGAGATAGATAGATAGATAATAGAATAGATAAATAGATAGATGATAGATACAAAAGATAGATAGTCTATGTATCTACCCAATGTCATTTCTATCATCTATATACCTATTATCTGTCTATCTCATATCTATAGATCTAAGCATCTTTCTTCTATCTATGCCTTATCTATATATCTATAAATCTATCTATCTAGATATAAATGGAAGGATAGATAGATATGAGATAGATAGTCTAATATCTATCTATCTATCAATCTATCTCATATCTATCTAATATCTATCTCTCTATCTATTATCTATCTCATATCTATCTATCAATCATCTATCTATCTATCTATCTATCTATCTATCAATCAATCATCTATCTATCTATCTATTATCTATCTATCATCTATTTATATTCTATATCTATCTATTATCTATCTATCTATCTATCTATCTATCTATCTATCTATCTATCTATCTATCTATCTCAGGTTGCTGACTCCTCTGTCTCTATGGCGGGGGTGACAGACACATATAACACAGGGCCCCGGGCTGTGGCCCCTCGGTTCCTGCCCAGTCTTGTCTCCTCACCCCCCAGCAAGTTCTCCCTGGTATCACTAACTCTGGTTACTAGGCGCTGTGCGTCCATGGTAACCGCACCCTCGCCCCGCCCTGCTCCCGTCATTGGCTGTCTATCTCTTTGATCCCGCCCCGGCTGCTGTCCTCGCCTGTTGATTGGCTGTCAGACACGTCCGTCATGCAGGCAATATGTCTGTCTGAGTGTACCGGGCAGGGATGCTTAGCTGTGGTGTCAGCGGGAGGAGCAGCCACTGACTGTCTACCTACCTCCAGGTGAGTGCCCGGCTGCCCTGTCATCTGTAGGCTCCAGGAGTATATAGCTATACGCAGCTTGTAAGAATCTTCAACCTGTTACTACAGCTACTGTGAAACTACAACTCCCAGCATGCCATGACAGCAGGGGTTGTAGTGTGACAGAAGCGGAGGTATAACTGTACCAATATACAGTATAATGACATGTCTGCCACATTGTCGCTGTGCACCTGCTGGATAATGGATTTCATATAGCGCCATCAAGCGACTTTTATATAAGGTGTATATGCAGGACATACAGATATGTGCGGTATATATATGTATACATCATGGCAGGGCTATACACCTGGGGAATATGTGCGGTATATATATGTATACATCATGGCAGGGCTATACACCTGGGGAATATGTGCGGTATATATATGTGTATACATCATGGCAGTGGTATACACCTGGGGAATATGTGCGGTATATATATATGTATACATCATGGCAGGGCTATACACCTGGGGAATATGTGCGGTATATATATGTGTATACATCATGGCAGTGGTATACACCTGGGGAATATGTGCGGTATATATATATATGTATACATCATGGCAGGGCTATACACCTGGGAAATATGTGCGGTATATATATATATATATATGTATACATCATGACAGTGCTATACACCTGGGGAATATGTGCAGTATATATATATGTATACATCATGGCAGTGCTATACACCTGGGGTGGGGAATATGTGCGGTATATATATGTGTATACATCATGGCAGTGTTATACACCTGGGGAATATGTGCAGTATACAGTATATATAAGTATACATCATGGCAGTGCTATACACCTGGGGTGGGGAATATGTGCGGTATATATATATGTATACATCATGGCAGGGCTATAATCCCCTGGAGAATATGTGCGGTATATATATATGTATACATCATGGCAGTGTTATACACCTGGGGAATATGTGCGGTATATATATATGTATACATCATGGCAGGGCTCTACACCTGGGGAATATGTGCGGTATATATATATGTATACATCATGGCAGGGCTATACACCTGGGGTGGGGAATATGTGCGGTATATATATGTGTATACATCATGGCAGTGTTATACACCTGGGGAATATGTGCGGTATATATATATGTATACATCATGGCAGGGCTATAATCCCCTGGAGAATATGTGCGGTATATATATATGTATACATCATGGCAGGGCTCTACACCTGGGGAATATGTGCGGTATATATATATGTATACATCATGGCAGTGCTATACACCTGGGGAATATGTGCGGTATATATATATGTATACATCATGGCAGGGCTATACACCTGGGGTGGGGAATATGTGCGGTATATATATGTGTATACATCATGGCAGTGTTATACACCTGGGGAATATGTGCGGTATATATATATGTATACATCATGGCAGGGCTATAATCCCCTGGAGAATATGTGCGGTATATATATATGTATACATCATGGCAGGGCTCTACACCTGGGGAATATGTGCGGTATATATATATGTATACATCATGGCAGTGCTATACACCTGGGGAATATGTGCGGTATATATATATGTATACATCATGGCAGGGCTCTACACCTGGGGAATATGTGCGGTATATATATATGTATACATCATGGCAGGGCTATAATCCCCTGGAGAATATGTGCGGTATATATATATGTATACATCATGGCAGGGCTCTACACCTGGGGAATATGTGCGGTATATATATATGTATACATCATGGCAGGGCTATACACCTGGGGAATATGTGCGGTATATACACTGCGTGCAGAATTATTAGGCAAATGAGTATTTTGACCACATCATCCTCTTTATGCATGTTGTCTTACTCCAAGCTGTATAGGCTCGAAAGCCTACTACCAATTAAGCATATTAGGTGATGTGCATCTCTGTAATGAGAAGGAGTTTGGTCTAATGACATCAACATCCTATATTAGGTGTGCATAATTATTAGGCAACTTCCTTTCCTTTGGCAAAATGGGTCAAAAGAAGGACTTGACAGGCTCAGAAAAGTCAAAAATAGTGAGATATCTTGCAGAGAGATGCAGCACTCTTAAAATTGCAAAGCTTCTGAAGCGTGATCATCGAACAATCAAGCGTTTCATTCAAAATAGTCAACAGGGTCGCAAGAAGCGTGTGGAAAAACCAAGGCGCAAAATAACTGCCCATGAACTGAGAAAAGTCAAGCGTGCAGCTGCCAAGATGCCACTTGCCACCAGTTTGGCCATATTTCAGAGCTGCAACATCACTGGAGTGCCCAAAAGCACAAGGTGTGCAATACTCAGAGACATGGCCAAGGTAAGAAAGGCTGAAAGACGACCACCACTGAACAAGACACACAAGCTGAAACGTCAAGACTGGGCCAAGAAATATCTCAAGACTGATTTTTCTAAGGTTTTATGGACTGAATGAGAGTGAGTCTTGATGGGCCAGATGGATGGGCCGTGGCTGGATTGGTAAAGGGCAGAGAGCTCCAGTCCGACTCAGACGCCAGCAAGGTGGAGGTGGAGTACTGGTTTGGGCTGGTATCATCAAAGATGAGCTTGTGGGGCCTTTTCGGGTTGAGGATGGAGTCAAGCTCAACTCCCAGTCCTACTGCCAGTTTCTGGAAGACACCTTCTTCAAGCAGTGGTACAGGAAGAAGTCTGCATCCTTCAAGAAAAACATGATTTTCATGCAGGACAATGCTCCATCACACGCGTCCAAGTACTCCACAGCGTGGCTGGCAAGAAAGGGTATAAAAGAAGAAAATCTAATGACATGGCCTCCTTGTTCACCTGATCTGAACCCTATTGAGAACCTGTGGTCCATCATCAAATGTGAGATTTACAAGGAGGGAAAACAGTACACCTCTCTGAACAGTGTCTGGGAGGCTGTGGTTGCTGCTGCACGCAATGTTGATGGTGAACAGATCAAAACACTGACAGAATCCATGGATGGCAGGCTTTTGAGTGTCCTTGCAAAGAAAGGTGGCTATATTGGTCACTGATTTGTTTTTGTTTTCTTTTTGAATGTCAGAAATGTATATTTGTGAACGTTGAGATGTTATATTGGTTTCACTGGTAAAAATAAATAATTGAAATGGGTATATATTTGTTTTTTGTTAAGTTGCCTAATAATTATGCACAGTAATAGTCACCTGCACACACAGATATCCCCCTAAAATAGCTAAAACTAAAAACAAACTAAAAACTACTTCCAAAAATATTCAGCTTTGATATTAATGAGTTTTTTCGGTTCATTGAGAACATGGTTGTTGTTCAATAATAAAATTCATCCTTAAAAATACAACTTGCCTAATAATTCTGCACTCCCTGTATATATGTATACATCATGGCAGGGCTATACACCTGGGGAATATGTGCGGTATATATATGTGTATACATCATGGCAGTGTTATACACCTGGGGAATATGTGCAGTATACAGTATATATAAGTATACATCATGGCAGTGCTATACACCTGGGGCCATTCTTCAGGGGGAAAAATGAAAAATTCCAGAATAAACTCAGAAAGAGATAATGAAAATTTGCATTATAATCCAGTATATGTCATAGTCCGGTACGTGTTATAGTCCAGTACATCTAATAGTCCAGTACATGTCCAGTATATGTCATAGTCCGGTACGTGTTATAGTCCAGTACATCTAATAGTCCAGTACATGTCCAGTATATGTCATAGTCCGGTACGTGTTATAGTCCAGTACATCTAATAGTCCAGTACATGTCCAGTATATGTCATAGTCCGGTACGTGTTATAGTCCAGTACATCTAATAGTCCGGTACGTGTTATAGTCTGTTGCGTGTTATGTCCGGTGTGTGTCCAGTACGTGCTATAGTCCAGTAGGTGTAATAGTTCGGTACGTGTAACTGTTATAGTCCAGTAGGTGTAATAGTCCGATGCGTGATATAGTCCAGTACCTGTTATACTCTGGTGTGTAGTATAGTCTAGTACATGTTATAGTGTAGCGTGTGTTATTGTTCGATAGATATTAGATTATCATCTATCTATCTATCTCATATCTATCTATCTATTATCTCATATCTATCTATCTCATATCTATCTATCTCATATCTATCTATCTATCTCATATCTATCTATCTATCTCATATCTATCTATCTATTATCTATTATCTATCTATCTATCTATCTCATATCTATCTATCTCATATCTATCTATCTATCTATCTATCTATCTATCTATCTATCTATCTATCTATCTATCATCTATCATCTATCTGTCTGTGTCTGCCTGTCTCTGTCTATCTGTCTGCCTGTCTCTGTCTATCTGTCTGTCTCTGTCTGTCTGCCTGTCTCTGTCTATCTGTCTGTCTCTGTCTGTCTGCCTGTCTCTGTCTATCTGTCTGTCTCTGACTGTCTGCCTATCTCTGTCTGCCAATTTTCTGTGATTCCTGAGGAGCCTCCAGGGGGATGATGCTACCCCAGCTTCCATCAAGCTACAAGTCCAGCGTACCGCGCCAGATAAGTGGCCACCTAGCTCTTCCTGGATATTGACAGCCCACACCATATCATTATGTAAGGCGATATCGTCTATTACACTACAGTCCACCCCAGCTGTAAGAGCCGGGACGGAACTGTTTACATGAGATGAAAGTCGTGATGTGTCTGAGCTCTGGCTGGGAGCGTTAGCTAGAACATTGATCCCCGTGGGTGGCCGATGAATCTGCAGGGAAGCAGAGCTGAAACGTGATCCGGTATTGTCATAGGATTGTAGACAATTAATGAGCGGGTAATTGCAGCTATCCGATCTGTAATCGACTACGTTCGGGAAAACGTCAGGCATCATGTAAGGATGGGGCCCTTAGCAACCAATCAGAATGCAGCTTGTAGTTTTACCTGTTTAGCGCCAATTTTTGCCAACCCTGTGTTCACGTGGCTCCAGTATTCCTGGTGAAATAATGGATGTGAATTTTTTCTTTTTTTTTCTTTCATAGACCACAGCATTGATTGTCCTGCCGCCACCATGGAGCTTCTCGGCACTACAATGACTTCTACCTATGCCCGTCCCAAACCCACACCAACCAATTTCCTCCCAGCTATATCCACGATGGCATCAAGCTACAAAAACCGGTTTCCTCACTACACTTTAAGTCATAGCCTGACTCTGCCATGGAGACCAAGCACATACTACAAGGTGGCATCCGCCACACCAACTCTAGCACCCCTCTCGAAGAGCGCCCCGGGTCTCAACCCAGCACAGATTCTTTCCTACCCCGCCAATAGAACAGCACTTTTTACTAGGTATACCCCAGATGACTGGCACAAGTCCAATCTAAACAATTATAGGGAATCTGAATCCTCCAGACGTAGTGCCGAGAGGTTACGTGTTGACACCAGCCGACTGATCCAAGAGAGAGACCAGAAGACAAGAAAAATCCAGACCGACACCAGCAAAGACT
Organism: Bufo bufo; assembly: GCF_905171765.1. Taxonomy (NCBI): domain Eukaryota; kingdom Metazoa; phylum Chordata; class Amphibia; order Anura; family Bufonidae; genus Bufo; species Bufo bufo. The sequence continues at coordinate 426,043,367 of NC_053394.1, forward strand.
TGGGGGAACGAGTAAACGACATTGCTTTCTGGAAATCTGAAATCAATCATGAGATTGACCAGATGATTGGAGAAACAAATGCACTCTCCGAGGTCAAGAGGCGTCTAGAAAGGGCACTTGCTGAAACAGAAGGTCCTCTCCAGGTAACTACCAGTCTTTGATATGAATTCTTATCAATATGGTAAATTTTGAGATGATGAGATTTTGCAAATGGACATTTTAAATTAAACACCATTGTAGAATAGTTGATAAAGAAGGGACATTTTCTTTTTTGAGAATCTCAGGGTTTTTCAGAAACATGGCTTCTATCCTGTTGAGTTGGAGACAATCCTTAAAGCTTGCCATATACATTAGGTTAATGTTCAGTGAACCTGCCTATTTTGGTGGGACTTTCCCCTGAGGATAGATGTTGGGAGAGATAAGGATCTAGTACCTGGATTCTAACATGACTGATCCTTTCAATATTCATCTCCATCACAGATGTGGATATCTTTCTCTTTCCTCACCCAGGACACATGCCCGCTTGGCCGAATCGAGAGTATATGAGGGTTGAGAGGGTTAGGTGTTGGCCAAACAAGGGGTCAGTAGACAGTTATCTAAAGGCCCCTTTACACAGGCCGACATAGCTAGCAGTTATTGAGTATTTCCCGATAATTGCTGGCTCCTCAGAGGCAGTGAGAGCTGCATTTAAATGCAGCAATCATCTCTGTATGAGGGTCAGCATTTGCTGCTATGATCTCTCCTCCTCAAAGAGAATCATTGCTTCAGGGCAGAGAATCTCTATTAGGACAGCAAAATCTGCTGGCAAAAAAGATGATTTAGGTGACCCCAACAGTGATGGGTGATCAGTGCTATCGTTACACAGGGCAATTATTAGGAATGGGACGATAATGTTTCGACCATTGGGCTGGGTAAAGGGGTTTTAAGGTAGATAGCCAGCTTTAGTCCTCTTTCTTGAAGGCACAGTAGATCTTTCAGGTGGGATCTCCCTGGGACTATAGCTACTAACTACTTTTATCTCCATGGACATTAAAGGGAATGCCACATCAATAGGACATGCCATCAATGTCTGGTTCCTAGAACCAAATGGTGGTGGTCCTATTGGCCATTTTCTGATACAGACCTGCCCTCAACTACTGTATAGAAGTTTCTACAAAGTGGGACTGTGTCAGGATAAAAGCCAAAGGGGTCCCTTCGTTGTAAGTGCTGATTGAATTGGTTAGACCTCCACCAGTCAAACATTGATCAAAGTGTGAGGTGTGGAAATATCTTGAATATGCTCCTTGAGTTATGGACAACCTAATGTTGCTATGTTAAGTCAGACAGCCTCATTTCTATTTCGGAGGAGGTTCTTAATGTTTCACCTTGGCATTTGGAAGGATTATTAAAACCATGGTTCTTCCTTTTCACAACTGGTTGGTAAGGACAGCCAAGTGGTTCCCAAACCTGGCTTTGCATCCTGTATATGGCATTGTTATGTCTGTGAGGAGATTGTCATCTGATCCATCCACAAACATAATCCTCCACCTGACATTAGGTGGATCTAATTAGTCCTTCTTGAAAACCAAGATCAATAAACCATTCAGATTCAATTGTTGAAACAACTCTAATCCCAGACTTGTTACCAGAGGAACAGGCAATACAAAGTGACCTACTAAGTGATCACCAGGAGAACGTCCTTAGAATACTTGTCTAGCCAGTCACGGTCCCTTCCTCGGGAGTGATAAATGGCTTCGGGAGTGATAAAAACTGGAAAACTTTTAGGGATATTTTTACTTCAGTGACACAATGAGATTGTGATTAGTGTTGGGCGCGAATATTCGTATTGCAAATTTTAATTGCGAATATCGCCACTAGAATATAGTGATATATATTCGTATTTGCGAATATATATCACCTGATAAAATGTGAAGTTGCACGTATTGCGCCAAAAATATGCGCATCATAAGTGCCGATTTGCGCTATATTGGAGCACTCTTTCTGCATATAAAGCCATTGTAATGTTCTGCCGTGCCAACCATTTTCTCCAAACTCAGGAAACTTCTAGCAGCTTGAAAAATGTAGCAAAAGTGACCCCCGCCTGTATTGCGCGCGCATTACGCGAATATTACATTGCCGATTTTCACAATCAAGAAAATAATCGCGAATTCTCGAAATTATGACGAATATTCGCGAGATATCGCAAATTCGAATATTGCCCCTGCCGCTCATCACTAATTGTGATTTTTATGGCACAATATAATAAGACGGTTCTTGGAAAGATAGTAACTCAGTCATACATACACAAATTGTGGAGGGCCTCCATAGAAAACACAGATTATATCTTTCTTCAGCTGCAAATTTGCCGGCAGACAGATTTTTGGTTGGTCATTACACAACATGAAGTGCACAGATATACCGAGACATTTATACCCTGTGCGGGAGGCAGAGAGCTCCCCTGAATTTTCTATATAGACTTTGTGAACACACTGGGCCAGACACAGACCAACCAGCTGCACTGACTGTATACTTGTCACGGGACCATGAACCAGACGTACAACAAGAGATAAGTGAAAATAAGAAGGCTTTATTGAAAATAAAGCTGTAAAGCAAAATTCCAAACGGATGGCGAAACCGAAGCAGAGTCTTTGCGAAGCCAAAGGTCAGGAACCAGAAGGGTAGTCAGACGAAACCAGGATCAGGAACCAGCAGGGTAGTCAGACGAAGCCAGGATCAGGAACCAGCAGGGTAGTCGGACGAAACCAGGATCAGGAACCAGCAGGGTAGTCGGACGAAACCAGGATCAGGAACCAGAAGCAGCAGCAGTCTAGAAGCATGTGAACACAGGAGGACCAAGCAAGGAACTGAAGCCACAGACCTCCTATATATATGAGCTAGGCATCCAGCTCCTCCCAGTGGGAAGGAGGAGCCGCAGGGTGGGAGGCTACAAGAAACCCAGAAACCAAGATGGCCGCCAGCACATGTCAAACGAAGGAGAACAGCAAGAAGGTAAGACCATGACAGTACCTCCCCCTCAAGGGCCCCTCCTCCGCAAAGTAAAGAACGGTTTCTGAGGGAAGCGTGCGTGGAAGGCTCGGAGCAAGGCAGGAGCATGGACATCTGCGGAGGGAACCCAGGAACGCTCCTCTGGACCATAACCACGCCAATGGACCAAAAACTGCACCCGACCGCGGACCAGGCGTGAGTCCAGGATATTGCTCACCTCATACTCCTCACGATTGCCCACTTGGACCGGACGAGGCCGAGGAACCGAGGAAGTGAAACGATTACACACCAGTGGCTTCAACAGGGAGACATGAAACACGTTGGAGATCCGCATGCCAGGAGGAAGCGCAAGGGCATAGGCTACCGGGTTTACCCTGCGAAGCACTCGGAAGGGACCAACAAAGCGAGGCGCCAGCTTGGGAGTGGGCACTCGAAGGTTGAGGTTGCGGGTGGACAACCATACACGGTCTCCGACCTGGTAGGAAGGAGCAGGCGCTCGTCTGCGATCAGCCTGGAGTCTCTGGCGCTGCGCAGAGACCTCAAGGGACTTCTGGATAAGTACCCAAGAAGCACGTAGGACGGAAAGGTGATCCTCCACAGCCGGAATATCCTGGGGAGAGAATACCTCCGGTAACACGGCAGGTTGGAACCCATAATTGGCCATGAAGGGAGACGTCCCAGAGGAAGAGTTCACCGCCGTGTTCCTGGCAAACTCAGCCCAAGGCAGGAGATCAACCCAATTGTCTTGGTGATCGGAGACATAGCAACGAAGGAATTGCTCCAAGGCCTGATTGGATCGTTCTGCGGCCCCATTGGACTGAGGGTGGTAGGCCGAGGAGAAGGAGAGATGAATCCCCAACTGGGAGCAAAAGGCGCGCCAGAACCTGGACACAAACTGACTCCCCCGATCCGACACAATCTCCTTGGGCAAACCGTGCAACCGGAAGACCTCCCTGGCAAAAATCGTGGCCAACTCTTGTGCAGAGGGTAACTTCTTGAGAGGAACACAGTGGCACATTTTGGAAAACCGATCCACAATCATGAGAATGACCGTATGGCCTCGGGATGCAGGGAGGTCCACAATGAAATCCATCCCCAGGTGTGTCCATGGGCGCTCCCCGGTGGCTATGGGTTGCAGAAGGCCCAACGGAAGGTGCCGAGGGGACTTACTCTGGGCACAAACGGAGCATGCCGCTACATATGCGGCGATGTCGGAACGTAGGGAAGGCCACCAGAACAGACGTGAAACAGCCCAGGACAGCTGATTCTTTCCAGGATGCCCCGCGGTCTTGGAGTTATGGTAGGTTCGCAACAACCGAGTTGTTCAACTCCTCAGGCACAAAACATCTGCCGTTGGGTCTCCCAGAGGGAGCACCAGATTGAGCCGCCAAAATCTGCTCACCCAGGGGAGAGGTCAGGCTGGTGCGAATGGCGGCCAAGATCTGATTCGGAGGTATGACCGAAGTCGGAATCGACTCCTCCCTGGACAGCTCGGAGTACTGCCGTGATAAGGCATCCGCCCTGATGTTCTTGGAACCGGGTAGGTAGGAGACCACGTAATTAAAACGTGACAAGAACAGAGCCCATCTGGCCTGACGTGGTGTCAATCTCTTGGCCTCAGAAAGGTAGGTCAGATTCTTGTGGTCCGTCAGGATGAGGACCGGAACCACCGAACCCTCGAGCAAGTGCCTCCATTCTTTAAGGGCCTGCACGATGGCCAATAACTCCCTGTCACCAATCTGATAGTTGCACTCCGCGGAAGACAGTTTCCGGGAGTAAAACCCACAAGGAAGCAGAGGACCCTCTGGTGTTCTACGCGGAGACAGAAGGGCGCCTACTCCCGTCTCAGACGCGTCCACCTCGAGGACAAAGGGCAACCCAGGGTTGGGATGCGACAGAATCGGAGCCGACACAAAGGCGGACTTTAGAGCCTCAAAAGCTCGGATGGCCTCGAGCGGCCAGACCTGGGAATTACTGCCCTTCCTGGTCAGATCCGTGAGAGGCTTGGCTAGCATGGAAAAGTCCCTGATGAACTTCCGATAATAATTGGCGAAGCCCAAAAAGCGCTGCAGGGAACGAAGACCACTGGGCTGGGGCCACTGTAAGACAGCCGAAACCTTCTCAGGATCCATGGAGAACCCCTCAGCGGAAATGATGTAACCTAAGAAGGTTACCTGGGATCGGTGAAATTCGCATTTCTCAAGCTTACCGAACAGCTTGTTCTCTCGTAACCGTTGCAACACTCGTCTGACATCCAGAATGTGGGCCTCCATGGATTCAGAATATACCAAGATGTCATCCAAATAGACCACCACACACTGCTGCAACAGGTCACGGAAAACATCGTTGATGAATTCCTGAAAGACTGCGGGCGCATTGCACAACCCAAAGGGCATAACCAAGGATTCATAATGACCGGTCCTGGTGTTAAACGCGGTCTTCCACTCATCGCCCGCCTTGATCCTTACCAGGTTATATGCCGCCCTCAGGTCGAGTTTGGTAAAGACCGTGGCCCCTTTAAGGCGATCGAACAGCTCGGAAATCAAGGGTATCGGGTAAGCGTTCTTGATCGTGATGCGATTGAGACCCCTGTAATCGATGCAAGGCCTCAACTCACCGCCCTTCTTTTTCACAAAGAAAAATCCAGCCCCTGCCGGGGACGAGGATTTGCGAATGTGTCCGCGTGAAAGCGCCTCCCTCACGTACTCCTCCATGGCCTCATTCTCCGCTACCGACAGTGGATAGACTTTGCCACGAGGAGGAACGGCACCAGATTGTAACTCTATGGCACAATCGTATGGGCGGTGCGGAGGTAGGGCAACCGCGCGCACCTTATCGAATACATCCCGGTACTCCTCGTATTCAGGAGGCAACAGAGAGTCCGAGGAAGTACACAGCAACTTGACAGACCCATGGATGCAACTAGCCCCACACTGCGGTGACCACGAGAGGATCTCGGCCGATCTCCAATCGAAAGTCGGATTATGCTTCCGGAGCCAGGGGTACCCCAAGACCACCGAGTAGTGTGGAGACGAAATAACCTGGAGGCAGACCGACTCTCTGTGAACGGCACCAATGGCTATCCCCACTGGAAGGGTCTCATGAGTCACGTGTGGCGGCAGAAGGGGTCTGCCGTCTATCGCCTCAAGAGCCAGTGGGGAACCTCGAGCCTGCAGAGGAATGGAATTGGCGGCAGCGAACACATTATCAATGAACAAACCACCAGCACCAGAGTCCACCAACGCCTGGGTCGTCACCGAGCCCCCGACCCAGGAGAGGACAACAGTGATCAGTGGTTTGTCAACACGGGAAACCGGGGACGAGGAGACTCCACCCAAGATCTGCCCCCGACAGGATCTCAGGTGCGAGCGTTTCCCGGACGGTTCGGACATGCCAACCGAAAATGTCCACCGAGACCACAGTACATGCATCGGCCCTCGCGTCTCCGGAGTACCCTCTCCCCCTCGGACAGGCGAGCAAACCCCAGCTGCATGGGTTCACCCCCAGACAAGTCATCCCCAGGAGGCGTGGGAGGAGAGGGAGGCACGGGTGGGACAGCAAACGTAGGCGCCAATCTGTTAGAAAACCTCCGCAGGCTCTCCTTAAAGGAAGGTCTCTCCCTGAGTCTGGTGTCAATCAAAATCAGGAAAGAAATAAGAGACTCGAGCTCCACTGGTAGGTCCTTAGCTGCAACCTCATCCTTCAAGGCATCCGAGAGACCATGAGAGAAAGCAGCGACCAGAGCCTCATTATTCCAGCCCACCTCTGCTGCCAGGGTACGAAACTCAATGGCGTATTCAGCTACGGATCGTGAACCCTGTCTGATGGACATAAGGAGCTTCGCAGCAGAGGCAGCACGAGCCGGCACATCGAATACCTTCCGAAGAGAAGCAACAAAACCGGAAAACTCGGCAACCACCGGATTGTTGTTCTCCCATAAAGGGCTGGCCCGGGCCAAGGCCTTGTCCGAGAGCAGCGAGATCAAGAAGCCCACCTTTGATCTCTCAGTAGGAAAGGCATGTGGCAGCAACTCGAAATAAATGCCCACCTGGTTAAGGAAACCTCGGCACTGAGTTGGCTCACCCCCAAAGCGCTGTGGAAGAGGGGCAGAACCGGTCATACCCCGAAACACTGCAGGTGCAACAACAGGTGTCGGGGTAGACTCTGGCGCAACAACCGGAGCGGCAGTAGGAGCGGGCCCAGGAGCGACAACCGACCCATCGGCAACGGGAGCGAAATGAGCCGTGCGTTCAAGCAGGGTTTGCAACGCCACAGCGAACCGGCCCAACAGGTGATCCTGCTGATCAAGTCTGGCAACCAGCGTGGGTAGCGAGGATGGCCCTGTACCGTCAGAATTCATGGCTTGGTCCTAATGTCACGGGACCATGAACCAGACGTACAACAAGAGATAAGTGAAAATAAGAAGGCTTTATTGAAAATAAAGCTGTAAAGCAAAAGTCCAAACGGATGGCGAAACCGAAGCAGAGTCTTTGCGAAGCCAAAGGTCAGGAACCAGAAGGGTAGTCAGACGAAACCAGGATCAGGAACCAGCAGGGTAGTCAGACGAAGCCAGGATCAGGAACCAGCAGGGTAGTCGGACGAAACCAGGATCAGGAACCAGCAGGGTAGTCGGACGAAACCAGGATCAGGAACCAGAAGCAGCAGCAGTCTAGAAGCATGTGAACACAGGAGGACCAAGCAAGGAACTGAAGCCACAGACCTCCTATATATATGAGCTAGGCATCCAGCTCCTCCCAGTGGGAAGGAGGAGCCGCAGGGTGGGAGGCTACAAGAAACCCAGAAACCAAGATGGCCGCCAGCACATGTCAAACGAAGGAGAACAGCAAGAAGGTAAGACCATGACAATACTGCCTGTATACTCTGCCTGTATACTCTGCCCACCGTATCAATAATCTCAGATGAACCATTACATAGACCCTGCAACCTCACCGCCCGCATGCTGTGACATCATCATTTAATCACAGACTGACCACTAGCACTTTGCAACCAATCCGTGACATCACTCTGACCTTACTCTGTGACATCACCATCCAATCACAGACTGCCCTTATCCTATGACATTATTTTTCAATTACAGACTGAGCTGCTAAATTCACCTTGTGACATCACCACCCAATCATAGACTGATCTGCTACATAGACCGTCACCTCTCTGCCCTCACCCTGTGACATCACCAATCACAGACTGATCTGCTACATAGACTGTGACTTAACTGCCCTTACCCGGTGACATCACCAATCACAGACTGATCTGCTATATAGACTCTGTGACCTCTCTGCCCTTACCCTGTGACATCATCAATCACAGACTGATCTTCTACATAGACCGTCACCTCTCTGCCCTCACCCTGTGACATCACCAATCACAGACTGATCTGCTACATAGACCGTCACCTCTCTGCCCTCACCCTCTGACATCACCAATCATAGACTGATTTTGCTACATAGACTGTGACCTAACTGCCCTCACCCTGTGACATCACCAATCACAGACTGATCTGCTACATAGACTGTGACCTAACTGCCCATACCCTGTGACATCACCAATCACAGACTGATCTTCTACATAGACTGTCACCTCTCTGCCCTTACTCTCTGACATCACCAATCACAGACTGATCTGCTATATAGACTCTGTCACCTCACCGCCCTCACCCTGTGACATCACCAATCACAGACTGATCTGCTATATAGACTGTCACCTCTCTGCCCTTACCCTCTGACATCACCAATCACAGACTGATCTGCTACATAGACTCTGTGACCTCACCGCCCTCACCCTGTGACATCACCATCCAATCACAGACTGATCTGATATATAGACTGTATTATGTCACTACATTCACACTGTGACATCACCGTCCAATCACAGACTTATATGCTACATAGATTGTATGACCTCACTAACCAAAGACTGATCTGTTATATGGACTGTATGACATCACTACATTCATCCTGTGACATCACCATCCAATCACAGAGTGATCTGCTATGTAGAATGTGTGACCTCACCCTGTGACATCACCATCCAATCACAGACTGATCTGATACATTGACTGTATGATGTCACTACATTCACACTGTGACATCACCATCCATCAGAGAGGTTTCTCCAGCGCAGTAAGTCTTGCATTCATTAAGGTATTGACCAGATCTTCCTCGTTATCCATCCCCAGGCTGGAGCGGTGTGTACACAGTGTATCCAGGCTGCTGTGTAACACACCCCGGGCCGGCAGGGTAATAAAAGACCTGTCAGCACAGCCGGTGGTTGCTACAAACACTGTAACAGTATGGGGCGGAGGCATTATTACTGTGTATAGTGTAACATGTAACTGGTGGAGATTGTGCCGCCAGGTGAGCGGCTGACACAGATTGCTGAGCCTGTCATACCGCGAACACATTCCACCAGATACAGAAACCGCTCATTAGCCTCCTCCACCAGACGCACATGACTCCACACGGGTGAATTAAAGGGCACGCATACTCTCTATATCAGGGCACCTGATAATTGTTCTGGTGTCACGTATGGTGGCAGATCTGCTGCCGTCCAAGAGCCATGCTAGGCTGAGGAACCCTGGAAGGACCCATATCAGCAGTTTTATAACATCTCCATTTTTTGGTGTTTTAAAGGGTCCCATCCTGCTGTAATGTCAAGACATATCCTATTGCAGAATGTAAGACGCATCTTAAATTTAGGACGGTCCACACATATTGTACGATGTAATTGTGTTGTGCTTGGTGGCAGGTAGCTCAGGAATGCTTGTACCACCGCGAGAAGAGAATGTCCATAGACCTCGTACACGATGATGTGGAGAAGCAGCTGCTGCAGGTAAGACCATCAGCCACTGGAAGTGCCACCGAACATTGCTGATGCAGGTTGACCTGGCACTATGCACTCAACTTCAGTAGGTCACAGCTCCATTGTAAAGCCATAGGTCATATTATGCCATAAAGCTATGGACGGGCCTGGAAGTTCTACATTCTGATGGGCTGGAGATCTTGCTGCAAGTTGATAGTTGTGAAGTTTCCCAAGTCTTTGTTAATGCAAGTCTGGTACCAAGACCAAGGTCACTAGCTTTAGAGATGATATGGACAGGTACAGTAAGTGCCCCCATGAAACCTTCCCTTCCCCCCGAATCTGGTGTGACCTGGAACCTTTGACTCCCTCTCCACCTACTGTTGTCCTACTACATCTTATGTCTTTCGTATAGGAAGTTGACGCCATCAAGTCCTGCCAGGAGAGAATGAGAAGACACCTAGAGAAGACGGCAGCACAACTGGCGTAAGACGTCTTCTGACTTTATACTTGGTTTCTCAAGTCTTGAGGAGGGCATGCTGGGTGTTTTATTTACATTTATTAAAAGGAAACCAATAAGGGCTCGGATTAAAAGAGAGCCCCAGCTCAGGTTGGACAAGCTACCCCCCTCTAGATTTCTCAAAATACAAACATTTTTTGGAAAGGTCAGCTCAGCCTTGTAAGAGTAAGTAAGAGTGAGGTGTCCACTCGAAACGCGTAGGTCTTGCTTGTGTTTTTACTTTTGTCATGTTCCATGTTTTATGCTGGAACCCTGCACCTTATTTTCTGCCCTCTGATTTCTCAGTTGTCAGACCAGTCACCTCCATGAACGAGTCATATCTGACAACTGGGGATACTCTGCCTAGCAACTACCTTCTTTTCAATGGGGTTGTCAGACAGCGAATTCCCAGCAACCTTTCTGTTTTACATTACCAGGCTTGTCAGGCTAAAGCTGGCCAATGAGTATGGGGGTTTCCTGACTTACCTGACGGCAGATGTTTAGGGAGACAAGGATCAGTCTGTTGGATTTCAACATGCCCAGTCCCTCTGTTATTGGGGGAATCAGCCATCACCAGAGGTGTCTGACATTGTCTTCCCTCCTTCTGCCCATTCAGAACACGTGCATACTTGGTCTAACAGAGTGTGCATGTGTATACCGGGGGGTTAGGAGAGACAACTGTGTGTCGAATGACAGCTCTCTAAAATGTATGGCCAATTTAAAGGGGTGGTCCAGGATTTTACTACTGATGGCCTGTCCTCAGGATAGGCCATCATTATCTGATTTGTGGGGGTCCCGACACCCTGCACCTCCGCCGATCGGCTCCAGCACTGGAATTACACAGCTCTACCCATTGTGTAATGTATGGAGTTGGTAACTGCTGCGCCGCCCCCGTTCACTTCAGTAGGGTCAGCGCTGCAGTAACCAGCTCCGTCCACTACACAGTGGATGCCGTTACGTGTACGTTCCTGCGTCAGACCTTCTCTGAAACAGCTGATCGGTAGGGCGCACCGATTAGATACTGATCGCCTGTCCTCAGGATAGAGTCAGTAGAAAAATCCTGGACAACCCCTTTAAGGGCTCATGCACACGGCCGTTACCCGGCCATGCCCATATTGCGGCTCGCCAACAGCAGGTTCCGCAATATGCGGGCACTGGCCATGTGCACCCTGCATCACAGATGCGGACCCATTCACTTGAATGGGTCTGCAATCAGGAAGGTCCGGTGCGGAACGGAGGCACGAAACCCCGCGGAAGCACTACAGAGCGCTTCCGTGGGGTTGATCTCCCTGCCTCCGCAACGCAAAAAAAAGGACATGATCTATTTTTGTGTTGTGGACGGATCACGGACCCATTCAAGTTGAATAGGTCTGGATGCGTCTGTGGAATCTGCATGGATGTCGCCCTGCATTGGGGACCGCACGTTGTAGTCACCAATGCACGGAACGGCCGACCAACAGATCTTGAGCATGATTCCACTACTGATCCTTAACCATCAGGACCACCCATGTCCATATACCCTATAGGGGACCCTCAGTAGAGACGCCAGAATGGAGAGCCCCTCTGGCAGACAGGCGATGCTTCCTCCTGGGTAGAAAAATACATTTCGTTGGAGGACCCCTTTAACTGGGAAAATAATAGGAAAACTGTAAAGTTGCCCTTTGTAATGATTTTCTTTTCCATAACGGGGGTGGCAGCCAATAGGACTAAGGGTCATTGTAAATCTGCGTCCACAGACTTGTAGGCACACCTCATGAAACACCGTTATCCTAACATGGAGGTCCAATATGGCCATATAGATTTTTATACAACTCATTATCATCGCCATAGCAGTCCCATCCCTGCCGCTGTTCACCTCATGTACCCCTGGAGCAAAAATGTGTAATACACAAGAGTAATAAAGGTTTATAACATCGTGCACAATATGGCACTAATATATAATGTGCGTAATGAGCCATAAACCAAAGTTTCCTTTGCCTCCGTCTATAGCTGAGCCCACAGTTTTTATTGAATTGTGCATTGTAGAGCATTTGCAAAAATACCCAAAAAATTCTATGCAGCCCCCCCCCATATCCACCAGTCTGTATCATAGCACTGGACTGGAGAAGACGTCCCCCATTCTATTACTTGTCTTTCTTTGTCTCCAGATCTAACCGGGCGGCTCAGCACGAGCTGGAGAGGGACATCAGCGACAAGCAGGCGGCGTACCGCATCGATGACAAGTGCCAGAACCTCAGGAATACCTCCGATGGCATCGGCTACTTCAGAGGAGTGGAACGCATGGACGCCACGTATGTTACTCTACCTGGTGTCCCGTTGGTTAGGCCTTACACCCCCCCCCCCCCCCCCGCCGATGAGGGTTAAAATGTCGGAAAAATCCATAACTGAACCCGCTTCTTAGCCATTCACTGTAATAGGGCATAGCCAGGGCACGGTACGAAACCGCAGCTAACTGCCAGCTAAGCAGATGTTTCACAATCCGTATAATCACGATATAGCAGGAAGACGTACACAGCATGACGGGTTTATGACCACGGGGCGCAGAAGCTGCCATAGTAAATCAGAGAAGAACTCCACCCAGAACTGACAACTCAGTATTGGAAAGAGCAGGGGTCAGCAACCTTCAGCACACAGGTGGCTGTGAAACTACAACGCCCAGCATGCAAACAGAAGTGAATGAAGCATTCTGGGAGTTGTAGTTTCTGAACAGCTGGAGTGCCGGAGGTTGCTGATTCAGTGACCGTTCCGAATATTACAGGAATTACAGCCGCCTAGTACTCCTTGTCACTTTCTCAACACTGACCCATATGGCGGTATTATGGGCACATCGAATTATTCACTTGCTATATGGCACTGCTATTTAGACAGTGTGTTGGCAGTTTCCTTTAGGCACTGTATGGCAGTATTGTGTGGCGATATAAGGCACTTAGGAGGGTACTGTACAGCAGTATTATTAATAAATACCTTGCGTTACTTATATTCATATTCTTTTCTCCATTCATATATGACCAGAGAGCAGTGCATTGTGGGAGCTTAGTCCCATCACACAGCATATTCCATAAATGTCTGACAGGTGACGGTCCCACCTTTGGGACCTGCACCTGTCTGTAGAACAGGGGTCCTTGACCCCGTCCAACCGGGGAGTTACAGAAACAGCAAACTTTGCTTTTTCCAAATCTCACAGGTTATGGAAATAATTGCGCACAGCCCAGTCAGCTGTTAAGGCGGTCCCAACCCCCTCTGGCCGAAAATAGTTGGGGGCCGTCTTCAAAAACAAAAGAATCATAAAATGCCTTAGGCCTCATGCACACGACCGTTGTGTGTGTTTTGCGGTCCGCAATTTGCGGAACGGCATGGACAGCCATTAATGTAACTGCCTATTCTTGTCCGCAAAACAGACAAGAATAAGACAGGTTATATTTTTTTTGTGGTCCACGGAATGGAGCAACGGATGCGGACAGCACGCAGAGTGCTTTTGCGGCCCCATTGAAGTAAATTGACTTGTGGGGTTGATCTTAAAGGGGTTGTCCAGGATTTTTATATTGATGACCTATGCTCAGGAAATCTGCTGCAAAATCCATATATAATTCATGTGGATTTTGAGGCAGTTTTTTTGTGGATTTTGCCACGGATCCCTGCTGGATTTTTGTGTGTCCAGTGTGAATATCCCCCTAAAGGGCATCTGTCAGCAGATTCTTACCTATGACACTGGCTGCCCTGTTACATGTGCACTTGGCAGCTGAAGGCATCTGTGTTGGTCCCATGTTCATATGTGCCCGCATTGCTGAGAAAAATGATGGTTTAATATATGCAAATGAGCCTCTAGGAGCAATGGGGGCGTTGCTGTTGCACCTAGAGGCTCAGCTGTCTCTGCAGCTGCCACACCCCCTGCACTTTGATTGACAGGGCCAGGGAGTGAAAACGTCATTACATCTGGCAATCAAAGTGCAGGGGGCTCGGCAGTTGCAGAGAGAGTAGAGCCTCTAGGTGTAATGGTAACGCCCCCGTTGCTCCTAGAGGCTCATTTGCATATATTAAAACATTATTTTTCTCAGCAATGTGGGCACATATGAACATGGGACCAACACAGATTCCTTCAGCTGCCAAGTGCACATGTAACAGGTCAGACAGTGTTATAGGTACAAAACTGCTGACAGATGCCCTTTAAGTTGGACTGTGAGGGAATCGATTATGCAAGAAAAACTTTGAGACATGTTCAGTACGTGCAACCGATCAGAGCCGATCATTGTGTGTCGCCCGGCAATTATCCACATGCGTGCTAATTATTGTTCCCGCTATCCTGACGTCTTCTGCCTACATTCATTTGTGTCTTCCAGTATCTCAGTTCCTGAAACCTGGGCCAAGTTCAGCGATGACAACATCTTGAGGTCTCAGGGTGAACGGGTGGCATCTGCTAAGCTCAGGGAAGATGTAGAGAGTCTACTCAATGCTACCTCCAACGAGATGTGGAACCAGTTCAACCTCGTGAACGTCGCCTTCACCAACAGGATCTCTGACACCGCCGATGCCAAGAACAGGCTCCAGAGCCACTTGGCCAAGGTAAGGTCTGCAGGTACAGAACATGGAGAATAGCTACAGGGCGTGCAGAGGTAGTAGTCGCACCAGACCCAGAAGGGAGGCAAAGAGTCCTCTGCTGTCTACGAAGACACCAGTATTATATATGGTAGGTGGCGGTCTATTATAGATTTTGCACTACAGTCCAGGAGCCTTACCTTACTCTTCTATATGCACCTCCCCTCCCCTGCTGTCCCCTGTTTCAACTCCACTCTATGGTAAGGGTGGGGTGTCTGTTGAGTTCTGCACAGGTTTACATAGCCCATATGAAAGGGAGTAAGCTGAGACCCCTACTCGAGCCCCACATCAGGGGCACAGTGCTTCTATGGTATGCTGAAGTGGAGCAGTTGTTACGTTCCATCATGCCCAGCTAACATGTGTCTATTGCTATGTGCCAATGTAGCAGAGCTGAATTATGGCTCTTGCACGCGACCGTATTGTGGCTCCAATTTCATTTCACGTGGAATCCAATGCTGGAGGTACTGTATAAGGCAGCATCACGGCACCTACAGTGCCCAACTTAGCTTGTACGGCAGCAGACGGAGGCGGGTCAGCTTCATACTGAGGGGCTGTACAGCCTATGTGCACTGCGGACCCCTGCACACGAGCCCATAGTCAGTGCTGCAGAGTTGACATTGTCATTTGGCATGGTGATCAGTGGCTTTCGACGGGACTTGCAGGTAAAAGTAATCACAGGTCGACAAATTCAGCTCTGCTACATCTTGCCATGCAGGAACCATCAGGAAATGCACATTGAGGGAGATTTATCAAAAGTGGTGCAAAGGAAAACGGGGCAACTAAAGCCAGTTTTCCTTTGCACCAGTTTTGTACATTACGGTGCACAAATCTACAGCAGCTCGTGGCACAGATCACAGACGTCAAATAATGGTGGCACATCTTACTCCAGTTTACTTTAGGTTAAGGCCTCTTTCACACGGCCGTGTGTGCCCCGTGGTCGGGCCGCAATGCACGAGCACAGTCCGTGGGGCAGCCGCAGCGGATCGCGGACCCATTCACTTGAATGGGTCCTCGATCCGGCCGTTTCGCAAAAAGATAGGACATGTTCTATCTTTTTGCGGAACGGAAGTACGGGACGAAACCCCATGGAAGCACTCCGTAGTGCTCCCGTAGAGTTCCGTTCCGTACAATTCTGCATCTCTGGATCTGCGGACCTATTGAAGTGAACGGGTCCGCATCCGTGATGCGGAATGCCCACGGAACGGCACCCGTGTATTGCGGATCCGGCCACGGAGCGTACACGTTCGTGTGCAAGAGGCCTTAAGACTGCCGGTCTTCATAAAAACTCCCCTATGTGTGTGTATATATTCATGCTCCTCAGCACGTTTCTTTCCTCTTGAAATTGGTAAGGGCTGAGATATTAGAGAGGCCCAGCCCATGACCAAAGAGCCAAGGAGAATTACATTCTCAGAACCTTTAGACGGAATTGGCGTGCGTGCCAAGACTCATTCCAAGGGTTTCTCAACACTTCAGGCTCCCTGGATTACACCATGGCCGTCTTAATTGTGTTACACTCCTCTCCGAGCTCCAGACAAAAACTGCAGTCGGTGAAGGATCCTCCATACTCCCCGAGGACATGTCCACCCAGAGCAGATTGATTATAACCTCATGTATGGAGGCTGGCACTTACCCCTAAAATATTATTGTTGCAGCGGCTTATTGTCCTCTTCCAATTCAGAAAACATGCATGCTCGGCCAAGATGAACGTTCATGTGTGTGGTGGAGGGGGGTCAGAGGAGATATTTGCAGTGTATGGCCAGCCTAAATCAAAAGATTTCTACAACGTATCTACGTTTCCATCACTAAGGCCTCTTGCACACGACCGTATGTATTTTGCGGTACGAAAAAAAAACGGATTTGCAAAAAATACAGATGACGTCCGTGTGCATTCCGTATTTTGCGGAACAGCTGGCCCCTAGAAGAACAGTCCTATCTCTGTCCGTAATGCGGACAATAAAAGGACATGTTCTATTTTTTTGCAGAACGGACATACAGAAACGGATGAATGGTTGGTTCTTTATACCATGGTTGGTTCTTTGAATGGTTCTTTATACGGTCCGCAAAAAAAACCGGAACGGAAACGGAATTAAAATACGTTTGTGTGCAAGAGGCCTAAAGCAGAAGATGGAACACGGACAGGAATAAAAGTAAAATGCCTTTCTTGTAAAGGGGTTGTCTGCTGAGGATAGGGCATCCATATAGGAAACCAGACCACCCCTTTAATGTGGTGTCCTAGCCGCGGTAACATACTCCTCGTGTATGTATCCCTGTGTCCTTATGAAGAGTCGTACGCATATCTTATATTAAATTTAAGTGTTCCTCTTATCACAAACTTATATCTTAATAACCTTTTTCAGACTCTCCAAGAAATCTTCCAGACAGAAATGACAATCGAAGCCATTAAGAAGGCAATCAAGGACAAAATAGCTCCTTTAAGAGTAGCCCAGACGCGTCTTGATGAACGGACCAGACGCCCCAATGTGGAACTGTGCCGTGATATTGCACAAATACGGTAAGTTCCTTATCTGTTTTCTATCAAGATACCAGAAAAAGAAGGGTTCAGTCACATACTAAATACATTTAATTACTGTTTTATACTCCAGAGCTGCACTCAATATTCTGCTGGTGGAGTCACTGTGTACATACATTACATTACTTATCGTGTACTGATCCTGAGTCACATCCTGTATTATGCTCCAGAGCTGCACTCACTTTCCTGCTGGTGGAGTCACTGTGTACATACATTACATTACTTATCGTGTACTGATCCTGAGTCACATCCTGTATTATGCTCCAGAGCTGCACTCACTATTCTGCTGGTGGAGTCACTGTGTACATACATTACATTACTTATCCTGTACTGATCCTGAGTTACATCCTGTATTATACTCCAGAGCTGCACTCACTATTCTGCTGGTGGAGTCACTGTGTACATACATTACTTATCCTGTACTGATCCTGAGTTATATCCTGTATTATACTCCAGAGCTGCACTCACTATTCTGCTGGTGGAGTCACTGTGTACATACATTACATTACATATCCTGTAATAGGATATACAATGCAACCATCCTCTTATATGGCAGTAGATTGTTTGGGTCCCATCAACACTAAGGTTCAGTGCATTCCCTGCTCCCCTCATAGCTAAGCCGCTGCTTGTTCTCATCCAGTGTTTTCTTCATCTTTAGCCTTGTCCAAGAAGTCCATGAAATCGACGACACCATTCAAGTCCTACAGCAACGTCTCCGAGAAGCTGAGGACACCTTACAGATTCTGGTCCACACGAAGGCCAACTTGGAGCATGACCTGTCCATCAAGGCCAACTCTCTTTTCATCGACCAGGAGAAATGTATGGGCATGAGGAAGAGCTTCCCTAGCACCCCCCGACTGGTGGGCTACACATAGACTAGGATCTGGGCACCTACACTACAGGATAGGAACAGTAATGTACCATGTTGATGACTTTCACTCTCTTGGTGTGTGTTGGGTTTGTTGACACAAGAGACAATATACAGTAATATGGATGTTATAAAGGTTAATAAAACGTGTCTGTTGTTTTACATAAGGTTTGGTGCCTGATATACAGAATATAGAGTCTCCACTGATTAGAGGTTAGTGGCCAGATCCCTAGTGGTCTAGGGTAGTGAAGGTGTAAATGCCTTTGGTGTTCTAGGGTGTTAAAGAGCTAAGGAAGTACATTCCCAGTGGTCTAAGGTGGTAAGGGGGTTCATGTCCACCTTCATGGGGCTTGGGAGTATTGGAAAGATTTATAAGCACATCCTTGGTGGTCTAGAGTAGTGAAGTAGTTAGTACCAAAATCCCTAGTAAGTAATAGTGGTAAAGGAGCTAATGTCAATATCTCTAGTTGTCTAGGGTAATTAAAGGGTATACTGGCACATCTCAGACAGTCTACAGTGGTACAGGGTTAAAAGACCATATCCATGGTGGCTTGGGGTATGTCTAGTGTCATAAATGGGGTTGATATGTACCTCAGTATTGGTCTAAGGTAGGGAATGCATTAATGGTTACTCTCTTGTTGGGCTAAGGTAATCATGATCTTACTAGTCAAACCCCTGGTATTCTAGAGTAGTGATGGTATTACTGTTCAAAACCTTAGTGATCACAAGTAAAAATGGTTAAATAGTGTCATTAAAGGGAACCTGTCAGCAACGTTATGCTGCCCATACTAACGGCAGAATAAAGTAGAGACAGGTGAGTTGATTTCAGCGGTCTGTCATTTATAAGTTAAAAGTAAGTGGTTGCCGAGAACCAACATCACAATCATTGTAGACTGGGCCTGGAAAAGAGTCCTGGCCTCCTGAGAAGAGTCCTGGTTATTCATAATCTCGGCAACCACTTACTTTTAGCTGATAAGTGACACAGCGCTGAAGTCAGCATTTCTGTCACTGATTTATACTGCCCTCAGTAAGGTTAGCATAACGTTGTTGATGGGTTCCCTTTAAGTACATCCCTGGTGGTCTAGAGTTGTAAAGGAGTTTATTCTCACTGCCTCATTGGTTGAGGGTACTCAAATGTTGATAAGAACATCCCTGGTTGTCTAGGGTGGAGTTAATGCCAAAATCCCTGTTATCTACAGCGAATAAGGAGTTAATGTCCATATCCCTAGCCGTCTAGAGCAATTAAGGGGTAAACTGCTGCATCCCTGGTAGCCTTGAGTAGTGAAGAGGTTACTGGTCATATCCCTGGAGTTTTGTGGTAGGATAGGGATTAATGACAATATTCCTTGCTTATCTATTGTCATAAATGGGGTTAATATGTACACCAGTAGTGGTCTAGGCTAGTAAAGGGGTTCTTGCCCACATTCTTGGTGTATGGTAGTGAAAAGGTTAATGCCAAAATCCCTACTAATCTAAAACGGTTTAGTTTCACTATCTCTAGTTGTCTAGGGTAATTAAAGGGTACCCTGATACATTTCGGACAGTCTATAGGGGTAAAGGGTTTAATAGTCACGTCTCTGATGGTTTGGGGTAGAGCAGAGTTAATGACACTATCCCTGGTTGTCTTGTGTCATAAATGGGGTTGATACTTATGTCAGTGGTGGTCTGGGGTAGTAAACGAGTTAATAATTATATCATTGGTGATCATGATGGTCTTGGTGGTCAAATCCCTGGGGGTCTAGGGTGTAGAAGGGATCAACTACTTGTGTCCAGTCGGTTACTGTGCTCCAGGCTTGATGATTGGTGGAGAACACCTTTGAACACCAGGACCTCCCGGGTCTCTTTAAGGCAGGCAGAGAACAAGGGGCTTTTTGCAGTCTTTTTAAGGTAAACTCTGCCTCGTGGTTACATTTCGGACAGTTACAGCTGATGCCCAGGCGTTTAGCACACAGATCAGGTTCCATAATATTCACCTGCCAAAGTCGGATAAAAGGGAACCACTCAGCCCCCTAATCTGCATTTCACCCAGAATAACCTGTGGGGGCCGAACGCACAAAGATCTTTATAATGGCAGCTGCACATGATCACGACGGTCCATATATCAGGCTGTAAAGGAGACCTTGTGATACACTCGAGACATGGAGCGATCTCACGGGCCCAGACAAAAGAATTCTTAAAGGTCGCTTACATATTTGTTAGCTGAGCAGGGACTCTGTACCACCGAACTGGTGTATCTAAGCCCATCATGTGTGATACTGTCTAACAAGCTGCTGTATCTAAGCCTAGTATGTATGAGGCTGTCTGCTGGCGGCATAGCTATAGAGGTGCAGGGGTAGCAGTCTCACACCAGCCCAAGTACCTGGGGCTGTGGGGCACAAATGTCCCTCTGTCACATGAGAAGGTATCTTTGTGCCCCCCCCCCCCCCCTCATTATAATGCCCCCCTTTGTGTAACACATAGCAATGGTGCCGCCACACAGTGATGTCTCCTTTGTGCTCCCTCAGAGTACTTGTAGCCCCATAGTGCCCCCCAGTAGTTATGCCTCCTTGGTGCCCCTCCACAGTAAGGCTGTCCCTTTAGTGCCCCTTAACAGTAGTGATGTCCTCTTGGTGCCCCCCCCTCCCCACAAATTAAGGATAGAGATGTCTCTTTGATCCCTCCTCACAGTAAAAATACACACAGTGAAGCCCCCTTGATGCCCCCTCACTATATTGAAGCGTCTTTAGTGCCCCTACAATAGTGATGGCACCTTAGAGTCTCCTCACTATGGTGATGCCCCCTTAGTGCCCCTACAATAGTGATACCTCCTTAATGCCCTCTCACTTTAGTGATGCCCCCTTAGTGTTCCTCATTATATTGATGCCCGCTTAATACCGCCATAATAGTGATGCCCCCTCACTATATTGGTGCCCTGTTAGTGCGCCTGCTATAGTGATGCTCCCTTAGTGCTCCCTTATTATTTTTATGCCCCCACAATAGTGATGCCCCTTAGTTACTCATCACTACATTGATGGGTAAACCCACAATAGTGATATCTCCTCACTGTATTGATGGCCTCCTAGTGCTCCCACAATAGTGATGCCCTCTCACTATATTGATACCACCTTAGTGCCCCTGCATCAGTGATGCTCCCTTAGTGCCCCCTCATTATATTGATGTCCTCACAATAGTGATGCCCCTTAGTTACCCCTCACTATATTGATGCTCTCTTAGTGCTCCCTACAATAGTGATGTCTCCTCACTGTATTAATGTCCCTCAGTGCCCCCGCAATAGTAATGCCTCTCTATTAAAGCTTTTTCATGGTGGTCCAGGAGCTTCTGATTGTACCTCAGACTTTATCCAAGCCTATCATGTGTGATACTGCCTGCTGAGCTGTGTATCTAATCCTATCATGTGTGATACTGTCTGCTGAGCTGTGTATCTAATCCTATCCTGTGTGATACTGTCTGCTGAACTGTGTATCTAATCCTATCCTGTGTGATACTGTCTGCTGAGCTTTGTATCTAATCCTATCATGTGTGATACTGTCTGCTGAGCTGTGTATCTAATCCTATCATGTGCGATACTGCCTGTGAGCTGTGTATCTAATCCTATCATGTGCGATACTGCCTGCTGAGCTGTGTATCTAATCCTATCATGTGTGATACTGCCTGCTGAGCTGTGTATCCAAGCCTATCATGTGTGATACTGCCTGCTGAGCTGGTGTATCTAAGCCTGTCACGTGTAGAGCATAATATCTAAACCTATAACTTGTGATACTATCTGGTGAGTTGTTGTATCTAAACTTATCATGTGTGATACTGTCTGTTGAGCCTTGTGTGTGATACAGTCTGTTGAGCTGGTGTATCTAAGCCTTTCATGTCTGGTCTAGCCTCTATACAGCATCACATTCCCCATTCAGAAATGTTACTGCACATCATTATATAATAGTTGCGTGTATCTAAGCTGGTGGTGTCGTTTTTATTGGGGGCAGGGGTTTCTTTTTGATAGTGACAACATCAGACATCCCAGCCGTCACCCCGGGGATGATGGAAAATACAACACAATTTAGCACACAGATTACGAGGGCTCCGACGGCCAGTTATAGGGCGTCTCGGTTATTATAGGACTGGCACTCTTGTTTGGGCTGTTATTTTGGTGAATGGAAACTATTTGTCATGTGACGGAGCAGAACAGTAAGAGCCCCGGCTACAATGTATTCAGCACCAAAATGTTACAGAACATTCATAAGATCCTAATAAAGGAAATGGACCCAAACATGGGGCATAGACAATACATGGACATAGATAGGATCGATAGAAGCCTTGCAGGTGCAAAAGGGACATGCTTTACTTACTATTCTGCTGGTGCAGTCACTGTGTACATACATTACTTATCCTGTACTGATCCTGAGTTACATCCTGTATTATACTGCAGAGCTGCACTCACTATTCTGCTGGTAGAGTCACTGTGTACATACATTACTTATCCTGTACTGATCCTGAGTTACATCCTGTATTATACTCCAGAGCTGCACTCACTATTCTGCTGGTGGAATCACTGTGTACATACATTACTTATCCTGCACTGATCCTGAGTTACATCCTGTATTATACTCCAGAGCTGCACTCACTATTCTGCTGGTGGAGTCACTGTGTACATACATTACTTATCCTGTACTGATCCTGAGTTACATCCTGTATTATACTCCAGAGCTGTACTCACTATTCTGCTGGTGCAGTCACTGTGTACATACATTACATTACTTATCCTGTACTGATCCTGAGTTACATCCTGTATTATACTCCAGAGCTGCGCTCACTATTCTGCTGGTGGAGTCACTGTGTACATACATTACATTACTTATCCTGTACTGATCCTGAGTTACATCCTGTATTATACTCCAGAGCTGTACTCACTATTCTGCTGGTGTAGTCACTGTGTACATACATTACTTATCCTGTACTGATCCTGAGTTACATCCTGTATTATACTCCAGAGCTGCACTCACTATTCTGCTGGTGGAGTCACTGTGTACATACATTACATTACTTATCCTGTACTGATCCTGAGTTACATCCTGTATTATACTCCAGAGCTGCACCCACTATTCTGCTGGTGGAGTCACTGTGTACATACATTACTTATCCTGTACTGATCCTGAGTTACATCCTGTATTATACTCCAGAGCTGTACTCACTATTCTGCTGGTGCAGTCACTGTGTACATACATTACATTACTTATCCTGTACTGATCCTGAGAAATATCCTGTATTATACTCCAGAGCTGCACTCACTATTCTGCTGATGGAGTCACTGTGTACATACATTACATTACTTATCCTGTACTGATCCTGAGTTACATCCTGTATTACTGCAGAGCTGTACTCACTATTCTGCTGGTGGAGTCACTGTGTACATACATTACATTACTTATCCTGCACTGATCCTGAGTTACATCCTGTATTATACTCCAGAGCTGCACTCAGTATTCTGCTGGTGCAGTCACTGTGTACATACATTACATTACTTATCCTGCACTGATCCTGAGTTATATCCTGTATTATACTCCAGAGCTGAACTCACTATTCTGCTGGTGGAGTCACTGTGTACATACATTACTTATCCTGTACTGATCCTGAGTTACATCCTGTATTATACTCCAGAGCTGCACTCAGTATTCTGCTGGTGCAGTCACTGTGTACATACATTACATTACTTATCATGTACTGATCCTGAGTTACATCCTGTATTATACTCCAGAGCTGCACTCACTATTCTGCTGGTGCAGTCACTGTGTACATACATTACTTATCCTGTACTGATCCTGAGTTACATCCTGTATTATACTCCAGAGCTGCACTCACTATTCTGCTGGTGGAGTCACTGTGTACATACATTACTTATCCTGTACTGACCCTGAGTTACATCCTGTATTATACTCCAGAGCTGCACTCACTATTCTGCTGGTGGAGTCACTGTGTACATACATTACTTATCCTGTACTGACCCTGAGTTACATCCTGTATTATACTCCAGAGCTGCACTCACTATTATGCTGGTGCAGTCACTGTGTACATACATTACTTATCCTGTACTGACCCTGAGTTACATCCTGTATTATACTCCAGAGCTGCACTCACTATTCTGCTGGTGCAGTCACTGTGTACAAACATTACATTACTTATCCTGTACTGATCCTGAGTTACATCCTGTATTATACTCCAGAGCTGCACTCACTATTATGCTGGTGCAGTCACTGTGTACATACATTACTTATCCTGTACTGACCCTGAGTTACATCCTGTATTATACTCCAGAGCTGCACTCACTATTCTGCTGGTAGAGTCACTGTGCACATACATTACATTACTTATCCTGTACTGATCCTGAGTTACATCCTGTATTATACTCCAGAGCTGCACTCACTATTCTGCTGGTGCAGTCACTGTGTACATACATTACATTACAGGATAATACAATGTATCTACACCGATTTCCATATCTCCAGTAGCTGATACACCAGGATAAACTGGTGATTACCCTAATCCTATTGGGAGCTGGTATCTGAAATAGACAAAAGCAATAATTAGCAGATAATGCACTGCGGGCTGTACTATATACACGTACATAATGCTGATAAGACATCTCCTGTGTAAGTCGGATGTCGTTATTGTACTAGTATCGGACAATGTTAATGCTGAGTCACACGAGCACTCACAGTGCGCCTCTTTATATAGTCCATCCTCTCTTCTGAGAGAAGATGATTCCCTTGAGACGTCCTGGGTAATCCTGAAACACTGGAGCCTATGACACACTGACCTTTCATTTACTAAAGTTAGCGCCATATCAATAAGCAATAGTACTAATAGTAACAAACATGCAAACCAGCTGTGCAGTACCCACACTGGCCAGCGGGAGCGCTGATTCAATCAAAAGAATCTGTCAAGAGGGACTTCCGATCATCGGTCTCCAACCTGTGACTCTTTAGTAGCTGTAGTTTTGCAAAAGCTGAGGAGGATTCTGGGACATGATGGGAGTTGTAGTTATACAGCCGCAGGAGAGTTACAATATGGAGGCCAGTGCTAGACTTGGAGGGCATTTGTGCCCACTAATTTACCCCTAAAGTGCCAATCAGGGTCCAATGGGGGCCTCTAGGAGTCACATGGGCCCCCTCTTTATGTCATCCTAAACCTGACAAGGGTAAAGCGTGTGCGCCCAGTGGTCCCTGGCATGTGCTGCTGGTCCTGGCATAGGGATATGTTTCCTTGGACCCTTTTGGCCTGACCGAGTGCTTTTTGGCCTAAATGCTAATTTGTAAAAGGGCCATGTGCCATGTATAATAATCCTGCCTTCTGCAATTCCTATAGCTGCGCTGGCCCCTTAAATGCTACTTTTTGTCTCCCCCCCCCCCCTTCTTCCACCGAAGGACGGATGTGTTATAATTGCGCGGTTATCTCGTTGCCTTCGCTTTGAAATAACAAACCACTAACAAGTGGAAAACCACAAGTTTGCAGCTCTGTAGAGTAGGAATCCCGGGCCAGAGTCACATGAGGCGCGTTCCCAGCTCCGTGCACAATCCATGAGCCATAGGTGAATCACACAAGCAGATGGCGTGTGACCGATCAGACATCTCCCCCTCAACCCCTGACAACACATGACCAATAGTATGAGGATGAGCAATGGGGGGTCACCTGTGGTACATGACTACACAGAGAGGGGTCACATCCACGGACCTCACTTTCGAAGCTGGACACTGCCCCCGGTGCCCACCGCTCTCAGAGCAAAACTTCCAATCATCCCGCTTTCTGTGGGATTATTGTATGAAATGGACCTCAGGGGACGATACTCGTGGGTGGGCTTAAAATTGATAAGCCGGCCCATGAGGATCTACAATGCAGAGTCAAGCCCAAACTGAGCCCCACCCCACCCCACGTACAGCAGTACTCCATTGCATACACCATGCATGAAACGTAATACTCCCATACTGCCATACACTGACAAGGCTTTGTCCATGTGTCCCCCCCCCCCCATTCTCCCCCCCCCCCCCCCCATAGATATTAATGCTGACTCTGCATCTTAATTTTTGGGGTGCAGCTATTGCATTTCCATGGGCAGGTTGATAATTACAAAAAGGGGCTTCTCTGCTTTATTCACTTTAACCCTTCAATACCAGACAGAACCTATGGACAGGAGTGGCGCTATTCCTGGGAAATCTCAGACAGAAACAAATAGACATCCACAGCACCAAGGTGACAGTCCTCAAATGTGAACCAGATGGTAACGTTCAAGATGGCGGAGTAGAATACGTCCTAAGAACAACCACTAGGTAATGAGATGACAGATTAAAGGGGGTCTCTGAAAGGGGGTTTCGGGAGTTGGGCCCCCTCCAATCAGATACAGATGACCTATCCTAAGGGCTCATGCACAGGGCTGATGGTCAGCTGTGTCGTGCCTTGGGGACTGCAATTTGCGGTCCCCAATGCACGGGCTACATCTGTGCGTATTCTGTTCAGGCTCCAGACTGATACATTTTCGCTGCGCTGACACACTGTAACGAGCTGTCAGGACAGAAGAGAGATTTTGTGCTGCAGACGTGTTCAGCTCACAGAGTATTGTCTGGACTGGATACAGTTGTAGCAAAACCTCGTTTATGAATATTCCTATTCACTGACAGCAAGCACAGATCTTAAAAATAGTAAGAAATTGAAGCTCAACATATATTAGAAAGTTACAAATTTTTGCTTTATTATGCTGTAATGACATAGACCCGATCCCCTCCCCCCGACCCAGGGCACAGCACGGATCCACTAGTGGCTGCTCAGCATTTATACGACTCCACACAATGGTCGTACATGACTGTGTGCAGCCACAAGAAGAGCGGGGCCCCTCACCGCGCCCCGTCCCTAAATCCATCACAATAGTCCTATTATTCTGCACTGGTGACAGAGGGGCCGGCAGCAGGAGACCGCCCGGCCGCCGGGACTACAGACTTCAGACAAGGAGAGCGGGTTATTGCTGGAGCTATATGACCTGTTACTAGGGGAGACAGAGAATTTAAAGGGAATGTGTCATCAGAAAATGACCTAGTGTTTAAAGGGATTGTCACATGAATATTACAAAAAATGAAAATATATCACAGGCTTTATGTAACAAAGCTAGAACCAGCCCTGTACCTCACATGGATCCACATTCATTGCTCTGCTAGAGTTATATCAAGCTGACGATTCAAGGGGAGTGTCCTTTCTACTGCAGCTCAGGGGGGGTGTCCTTTCTGCTGCAGCTTAGGGGGTGTGTCCGTTCTGCTGCAGCTCAGGGTGTGTGTCCTTTCTACTGCATCTCTGGGGTGTGTCCTTTCTGCTGCAGCTCAGGGTGTGTGTCCGTTCTGCTGCAGCTCAGGGGGTGTGTCCGTTCTGCTGCAGCTCAGGGTGTGTGTCCGTTCTGCTGCAGCTTAGGGTGTGTGTCCGTTCTGCTGCAGCTCAGGGTGTGTGTCCGTTCTGCTGCAGCACAGGGGGTGTGTCCGTTCTTCTGCAGCTCAGGGGGCATGTCCTTTCTGCTGCAGTTCAGGGGGGGGTCCTTTCTGCTGCAGCTCAGGGGGTGTGTCCGTTCTGCTGCAGCTCAGGGTGTGTGTCTGTTCTGCTGCAGCTCAGGGTGTGTGTCCTTTCTGATGCAGCTCAGGGGGTGTGTCCGTTCTGCTGCAGCTCAGGGGGTGTGTCCGTTCTTCTGCAGCTCAGGGGGTGTGTCCGTTCTGCTGCAGTTCTCTCCCTATCACAAGGCAGTTAAAGAAGGAAACTGAGCATGTGCGGCCTTGTCAGTGAGCTGGACAAAGAAATAAGAAAAAACAAACAGCAGGTGGCGCTAAACAGATACATTTGTTGAAAAACTCGGTGGCTATGTTAAAGTTTTTAATTACATGAAATCACAAAAGTAGTATGATCTGGGTGACAGTTTGAAAACTGTAGAATATTATTCAAGGAAAACCCCTGTAAGTCATGTGTTAATGTTTTAAACATATTTAAAGAATTTTTGGTGCTTAATTTTTATTTTCATGTCATATATGTATTTGAAAAAACCCCATAAAAAAACGGCAGTTTTTGCACTGGCCACTAAGCCTATAATAGGCACCACTTCTTGCTCTATACAGATCACATTTGAGCAGTCCATCTCATTATCATCAAAGGGCGGGATTACAATGACAGATATCACCTAGAGATAACAAAGGATCCTCCATTCATTCACAATAGGTGATATCACAGCTTATCTACTCTGCCCTGACCTCTGCACAGGTCACAGAGCATGCCCAGAAAACTGCCCATAGAAGTTTGTTTGAGCAAGCCTCTAGAGATAAGCTAATCGATTTGGTCTCATCAACAAGAGTTCTTCACCTGCGAGGGGCTGTCCCCACTGCTGCGAAGGTGCCCCCTGCACCATGGTTGTCAGGCCTTCTGACCTTGAAAATCTTGCTCCTTGCTCAGGGTAGTGGCGCAAGAGCAGGAGCAGAACGTGTGCCTAAGCGCTGCTCTTCCAGGCAGTGGTGCATGAACAGTGTAAACACCCCCAGAGTGGTGATACCACTTCTGCACCTTGCTACTGTCTTTATTGGTCAAACCTCATGTCATCTTGTTATTATTCCAGGTTCCTCCATAATGTGCATTCCTATTTTGTTATGCAACTGTTATGTTCACCAGTAATGTGCCTGGTTCACACAGCAGTGGCAGCAAACATAGCAGAGCTGTAGTAGATTAGAATAAAACTTACCATTCCATTCTAACCCCCCTCCTGAAGAGAGTGGCAAGTCCTACTTCCTGTAGGAAGGGTGGGGCAGAAGTTTCAGTTAGTCTAGCTTACCCCCTGCTAAGGGAAGCGTATGTAGGGGCACGTCTCTGCTGGAGGTGCCCACGCCAGCCAGAGCACCCTAAGCTCTGCTGGTCATGGAGGCAAAAGCTTGAAGCCTCAGGAGCCAGGAGGAAAGTTACCTGGCACAACCTAGAGTCAGACTACAAAGTGAAGTGCAGCATACAGAAGAAGCTGAGTTATATAGCCAGCCTGTCAGTACAGCAGAGTCAGAGAGAAACAGTTATAGCAGAGTTGAGTTTGCCTACCAGTTTAATGCTAAAGCCTGCTGGAACCAAAACAAAGCCTGAAACTGTTTGGAGAAACGTTTAATCAAGTAAAGCCGCCAATGAACTTCATCTCAAGGTCTGGACTCAAGTTATTTCTTCAAATCCCTCAATTATTCCCCCTATTTATTGCTATAGAGCCAAAGCCTGAGGTCCAGCGGTATCCAGGTAGGAGCACCGTGACACACATAAAGAGACATTTTAGGCCGCAACACACCACTCAGCATTCCTACACCTGGGTCGAGCAACATATAGAGGGCCCTGGGGTGCGGCCGTCCCCTGTTGCACTTGCGCTGCTACTAGGAGCAGCTACCCAGATACAAGATAGGATGTTTGGCCCTCAAGCTTCCTCAGCAGCGGGGACAGCCTCTCAACCCCTTGTTGATGAGACCAATCAATTGGTTAATCTCTCTAAAAGCTGTTAAGAACAGCTCAGGCAAGATGGCTGCCTCCATAATCATGTTCAAGAAACCGAATAAAAAATCTACAATCAAAAGATAAAAACAGATTTAAAAAAAGGAATTTGTGTCACTGCCTGGATTTAACTGAGCTAAGAACATGTTCAATGTCAAATTCCCTTTAATGAACTCTATAGAAAGATACAAATGTACTGTATATGTTCACAGAGGAAACCTCGCTAGTAACTGACTACTCCACAATAAAATGTTCCAGGATAGAAGACTACCAGTATTTAATGGGGCAAATTTATAGTAGGATATATTCTTGTACATAGGAGCAGAATTAAAGTAGTAATATTCTTGTACATAGGAGGCAGTATTATAGCAGTTATATTCCTGTACAATAGGAGGCAGTATTATAGTAGTTATATTCTTGTACATAGGAGCAGTATTATAGTAGTTATATTCTTGTACATAGGAGGCAGTATTATAGTAGTTATATTCTTGTACATAGGGGCAGTATTATAGTAGTTATATTCTTGTACATAGGAGCAGTATTATAGTAGTTATATTCTTGTACATAGGAGCAGTATTATAGTAGTTATATTCTTGTACATAGGAGCAGTATTATAGTAGTTATATTCTTGTACATAGGAGCAGTATTATAGTAGTTATATTCTTGTACATAGGAGGCAGTATTATAGTAGTTATATTCTTGTACATAGGAGCAGTAATATAGTAGTTATATTCTTGTACATAGGAGGCAGTATTATAGTAGTTATATTCTTGTACATAAGAGCAGTATTATAGTAGTTATTTTCTTGTACATAGGAGGCAGTATTATAGTAGTTATATTCTTGTACATAGGAGCCAGTATTATAGTAGTTATACTCTTGTACATAGGAGCAGTATTATAATAGTTATATTCTTGTACATAGGAGCAGTATTATAGTAGTTATATTCTTGTACATAGGAGGCAGTATGATAGTAGTTATATTCTTGTACATAGGAGCAGTATTATAGTAGTTATATTCTTGTACATAGGAGGCAGTATTATAGTAGTTATATTCTTGTACATAGGAGGCATTATTATAATAGTTATATTTCTTGTACATAGGAGCAGTATTATAGTAGTTATATCTTGTACAGAGGAGGCAGTATTATAGTAGTGTATTATTCTTGTACAATATGAGGCAGATTATAGTAGTTAAATCCTTGTACATAGGAGGCAGTATTATAGTAGTAATATTCTTGTACATAGGAGCAGTATTATAGTAGTTATATTCTTGTACATAGGAGGCAGTATTATAGTAGTAATATTCTTGAACATAGGAGCAGTATTATAGTAGATATATTCTTGTACATAGGAGGGCAGTATATAGTATATTATAGTCTTGTACATAGGATGGCAGTATTAATAGTAGTTATATTCATGTACAAAGGAGCAGTATTATAGTAGTTATATTCTTGTACATAGGAGCAGTATTATAGTAGTTATATTCTTGTACATAGGAGCAGTATTATAGTAGTTATATTCTTGTACATAGGAGGCAGCATTATAGTAGTTATATTCTTGTACATAGGAGCAGTATTATAGTAGTTATACTCTTGTACATAGGAGCAGTATTATAATAGTTATATTCTTGTACATAGGAGCAGTATTATAGTAGTTATATTCTTGTACATAGGAGGCAGTATTATAGTAGTTATATTCTTGTACATAGGAGGCAGTATTATAGTAGTTATATTCTTGTACATAGGAGCAGTATTATAGTAGTTATATTCTTGTACATAGGAGGCAGTATTATAGTAGTTATATTCTTGTACATAGGAGGCAGTATTATAGTAGTTATATTCTTGTACATAGGAGGCAGTATTATAGTAGTTATATTCTTGTACATAGGAGCAGTATTATAGTAGTTATATTCTTGTACATAGGAGGCAGTATTATAGTAGTTATATTCTTGTACATAGGAGCATTATTATAATAGTTATATTCTTGTACATAGGAGCAGTATTATAGTAGTTTTATTCTTGTACAGAGGAGGCAGTATTATAGTAGTTATTTTCTTGTACATAGGAGGCAGTATTATAGTAGTTATATCCTTGTACATAGGAGGCAGTATTATAGTAGTTATATTCTTGTACATAGGAGCAGTATTATAGTAGTTATATTCTTGTACATAGGAGGCAGTATTATAGTAGTAATATTCTTGTACATAGGAGCAGTATTATAGTAGTTATATTCTTGTACATAGGAGGCAGTATTATAGTAGTTATAGTCTTGTACATAGGAGGCAGTATTATAGTAGTTATATTCTTGTACATAGGAGCAGTATTATAATAGTTATATTCTTGTACATAGTAGCAGTATTATAGTAGTTATATTCTTGTACATAGGAGCAGTATTATAGTAGTTATATTCTTGTACATAGGAGCAGTATTATAGTAGTTATATTCTTGTACATAGGAGCAGTATTATAGTAGTTATATTCTTGTACATAGGAGGCAGCATTATAGTAGTTATATTCTTGTACATAGGAGCAGTATTATAGTAGTTATACTCTTGTACATAGGAGCAGTATTATAATAGTTATATTCTTGTACATAGGAGCAGTATTATAGTAGTTATATTCTTGTACATAGGAGGCAGTATTATAGTAGTTATATTCTTGTACATAGGAGGCAGTATTATAGTAGTTATATTCTTGTACATAGGAGCAGTATTATAGTAGTTATATTCTTGTACATAGGAGGCAGTATTATAGTAGTTATATTCTTGTACATAGGAGGCAGTATTATAGTAGTTATATTCTTGTACATAGGAGGCAGTATTATAGTAGTTATATTCTTGTACATAGGAGCAGTATTATAGTAGTTATATTCTTGTACATAGGAGCAGTATTATAATAGTTATATTCTTGTATATAGGGGTCAGTATTATTGTGGCTGTATTTTTTATTGGATAATATACTCTCCATAGCTATAACAGACAGAAGAACCTGATGTAGAACTTACAGGCTTTTGCATTTCCCAAAGGACCCATCACAGTGGCTGTTTTCCTGTTTATTGCAGAACTAAAGACCAACAGAGTTACAGCCATTGCAGAAAAGTCACATTCACATTTCCAACGCTTGCACATAGAAGCAGAGAAGCTGTATTTCACACATAGAAGCTGCATCATTAATCAGAGACCCGATGAGAGTAGTAGTTCCACAACAGTCAGTGTCACTGTGCTCTAGACTCTGGTGCATCTTAAACAAGGGCACTGGTGACAAATGTCACATTCCTGGGTGACATCACTCAGGACAGAATGAGTAAAACCCCCCATTGATGCCAGCCCCACTCCCTCCAGTGTTATTTATAGCCTAGACTCTGGTCTCTCTGGAGTGATGCAGGGGCACACCCAGCACAGCAGCGTCATGGGGCGTCCATCCTGCTAAAGGGAAACTTATATCCTCACCCTGCTCAGCAGCTAACCTCAAATAACTCAGTGTGGACACCGAGGACACATACACTAGACCACTGCCTGCAGCTGCTGCACCACAGGGGAGACTGACGCCTGGTAAGTACCTGCTGTGCACCACAGATGGAGCAGACCTCAGTGCACACCAGATCTCTGTTCTGTCTGTGTCATGCCTGAAACAGGTGAATGACACAGACAGCTCTGCTACATCTGCACTTCACTCATTGGGGTTGGGAGTTTATTATTGCATGGAATGGACATTGTTTTATTTGTCAGACTTTACTAATACAATGTAGCAGAGCTGATTATGTCAGGCAATGGTTTCTCTTGTGCAGGCTAACAAAAACACATAGGCATAGCACAAAATGAATGATGGTAACTGACATATTCAACTCTGCTACATCTGTGTTTTAATGTTTGTCCTGCTATTGTTAGGAGTCTGAACTAATTTTGCTACATTTGGCAGATTGTGCATATATATATATGTATATGTATGTAGTGTAGCAGAGCCAAATGTGTTGTTTAATTTTTCCTATTGGACACATAACTCCTAGTGCTCTGTAGATATCTTAAAATGAGTTACTCAATAGGACAAACTCAGCTCTGCTATCTATATCTATCTATCTACATGTAATATATCATTTCACATTGTTTATATGGATGATGATGATGATGATGATGATGATGATGATGATGATGATGGTGATGGATACTGCTTAATGCTTCTGCTATGATTTGTGTCCCATTGCTGGGAATCCTGATGTTTCCCTGGGTGTTGCCCTGGCTCATCCTATATTGCAGATAGCAGGGCTCACACCCATCCCACATTACTGTTCTATGCAGTATTACCCTCCTATGGGGTTACTGTCTAGATACCTATATATAACAAGGGTGCAGATTACATTGACTTCTGGGCTTTGTTACCTTCATTATATGGAATATCTATATTTTTAAATAATTTTTCAACATTTTGTAATAATAAAGGGGCCCCTTTATTGATTTAAACAAAAAAGAAAAAAATATATTTTGAAAACGATTTCATATCGCAATGATCAATGTCAGGATCTTGATAAAAACATAACATTTTGGTAGCAAGTTTTTCGACGGTTTGGACTTGCCCTCGCTCGAAATGATCAAGTTTCCACCCTAAGGGTCTGGACAGGAAAACTCTGCCTCTTTGCAGGAACCCAGGCTCGGCTCAACTTGGATGAAAGTTAATTCTCCTATTCTTATTAAACCCATATGTCACGCATGTAAAAAAAAAAATCAAAAAAAAAATCTCGTGCTTCATGGAAGATCCTGGAAACAGATGTGGAGAAGTTGGAATTCTGGGTGTGTGCAAAAAAAAAAAAAAAAAAAAAAAAAAACACAACAAAAACTAACTTTAACTCTTTAGTGTCCAAATAGTCTTTGTACATACAGCCTATAGCTGAAAATGACAAAAAAAATGTGCCCATTTTATTTAGAATTTCTTTTGGTTGTTATTGGATTTTTTTTTATCTTCAGGGTTGTAAATTGTGCACGATAAGGACGATGAACATTGATATACCTGTCTGAACGGGGTACATTTTTTGTGTCCAAACTCAGTCTTTTTAAATGGGGGAGAATTTTTTTTTTTTTCTGCTTAAAATGACCGCTTGCATACCAATTGTAATAGGGGTGTGATGCTTTGGCTCCCCCTTCTGGCCCGTGGGTGTATAGACACAGATTGACACACCCAGACTCCCAGCCTGTGAGTTCACTCTGAGCATTGTCGCTGGAGGGAACAGACTGACTTGGGGTCTAAACCAAAGTTCTTCTCTTCCTTCAGGAATCCGGATACTTGACTGAAAATGCTTCTCTTGTTGCTTGGGATCCTCATCCTCCACGTCGCCATCCTGGTTCTGCTGTTCGTCTCTACAATTGTCAGCGTAAGTACCTAAAGCATATGTGCCCATATATGTACCACGTCTTGTTATCTATAGGCACCTACGGCTTCCCGTTCTGCTAGACATTAACTTTTTGGGAGTTTTTGACCTCAAATTGACTTCTGACAGACTTTTCGGGAAGTTTTTGGCAATGTTTTTGAAATTTTTGAAATTTTTGGAAACGCTGTCTATGTGTGTAACTGCCTACGTGTGTGTACTCAGGGTACAATTTCCTAATATATATAATTTATAACCATCTTTGGAAACAAAAATACCCCGTTCACGTTTTTCTGTGCATAGGCGCAGTCGGGTAATTGGGTGTAAATAATATATAGGATGCTTCTGTTAGGCAGGGCACAATCTGTTTTCCAGATGTGCCGTTCTAGGCATTTCCCTAACGTTAATTTGGAGCCTGCAGTAAAAGTCTTGGAGGAAAAAAAAAAAAAAAAGTATGAATTTTGTACTAGGATTCAAATTGTGAAATTTGAGACCTGAAATGCGTGGAGCTACGCAGCTGGAGGCAGCTGAATCCTCCCCCCCCCCCACTCCTGTATATCCTTGTGAATGGGATTCAGTGTTGAGAGCTGGGAGGACGTTGAAAGTGTAAAATATGCAAAAATAACAATGTCAGAGAGGTAAAAATGTAAAAAAAATATATAAAAATGTAAAAAAAAAGAAATATATACATATATAAAATTAATGTAAAAATATATAGAAATAAACAATTCTTTAAAACATCACATTTTCCTTCGTATGCAGAGCCAAAGAACTAACATCAAATGATAAAAATGTATATTTATTATTATTTATTTGAAAGCACCACTAATTCCATGGTGCTGTACATCAAGAGGGGGGTTACACATACATAATATAAAAATACAATAAAAAAGAAACTATTAGCAAACTGGTACAGAGGGGGAGAGGACCCTGCCGGCAAGAGCTTACAATCTATAACTGTATATATGGTCTAGGTTGCTTTAAACAAGCCCTGTACTTGTGTATATACCGCTAGCTCATAGGCTTATCCTAAAGAGGTGGTGATATGTGAGAGTATTTGGAGCTTGATGGGTTAACAGCCCTTTGAGACAGTGCTGCTGACAGAGTGTTTCCTTGCTGGAGTCTTTGGTATTTTAGGGATTACATACTCCAAAAACCATACACATCGACCTAGTCTGGTTGGCAGGCGACGCACGCTGGGTTCATAAACAGCCTGGGGCGCTCTTACCTGTCTACAGCTTGTATTGTTCTGCCAAATTCGGGCTGTTTACTTTCAGTAATGGAGGATTGAGAAAGGGCAGAGAAAAAAAAAAAATGCAATCATCGAGTTGTTTCTTATTTATGGGTCGTTTACTAATTGTTTTTATTATACTTTTTTTTTTTTTACAAAAATTTTATTTTTGTATATTGCTACATAACCTGTCTGTAATGAATCCAGGTCTGTCTCCATATTACTATGTCTTTGGGCCGAAAGGTTATCAGCTGGGTGAAATATTTAATCATAGCGTGAGCTTAAGCGGGGGCACCTTCTATAGTGACAGAGCAGGACCAATATCTAGGGGTGGACAAAACTGTCTATGAATAAAGCACTATCGGTACTTCTATTATAAGGCATTTCACATATTTTTTCCATAGACTTGCACATACAGGCCAATTGCCCTGTAGGACACGCCCACGAGGAACACACATTTAGAAAATGCTGATTTTAATGGTCCTCTTTTCAGCAGTAAGACCAGATCATTATGTTTCTACTGGCAGTAAACAAGGACAACGCCATTTATAAATGTCACACCCATGCTTTGCAACATGCCCACGCTTTTGTAGGTAGAATATGCCAGAAATGGGAACCCCAATGTTTTCATCAGCACCCAAATGGCTATATTTCATGGAAGGTCCTCAGAATGGGAGCATAGGAGTTATGGCTGTTCTCAAAGGCCCTCACATTTGCACTTTTATTCTAATACTTTGGACTTTTTTCTTTCTTTACCAGAGCTGGCTTGTCAGCAATGGATCCTACGCAGATTTGTGGCAGAACTGCAGCGAAGGAGTCAGCAGTACCTGGAACTGTCTCTCCTCCTCAAACAATGGTGAGTAGGCCCATGACATTGCTTTACAGGTGGAGTAGAGTTCCAAAAATTCCAAAGAAAAAAAGTTAACAATGCAAGAAAAAAAATTAACCGTCCATGAAAACACAAAGGAACCCAACAAACCATAAATCACTTTGGAGGCTATTTTTGAGCACTGCCCTTTAAGACACTGAAATAGTTACTCACATAAAAATAGAAGTGGTATGGTCCACGGTCTCTTAGATTTCAAGTTGGCTGAAAACTCCACAACATACTTGCAGCTCAATTCAAGCATGGGTTATGGAAACAAGTGGGCTCATAACACCTCCTGGTGGTAGGTCAGTAGTAATGCAGCCGGGGCACCCAAGCATCACTATAAAAAAAAAAGTACATGACGTGGCTTCTTTCTTAAAATTTATTGAATTCCACGACTTCAATCACTTCTGGGTTATTTGGCGGCATTGTATGATTACAATAAATCTAAAGGTGACAATAGTCCATTGTTCCTTAGAATAGCGTTAAATGTTCATTACCGCTAGAAACTGCATGTCAACATTGGTGGTGGGGCGGAAGGCTCTTTGGGCCAAACCATTTACTACCTAGGTGACTCACAAGAAACACGTGCCATGTGGAAATCATAAATCCCTGAATTATAGATTGTTTTTGACAGAGAACCACAGTTTCAAGAAGGTTGAGGAACAGGTTTTTTGGAATGGTATAGGGAGAAACCATCACTTCAAGGGATTCTAGAATGCTATATGGAAATACTATTTCTTGTAGGAACTGATGGAGTGCTTTGTAGAGAAACCATGGGGCTCTGGAATGCTACGTAAGAGTACAATTTCTTGTAGGCAGTATTGGAATGCTCTATATAAGTACTATATGGGTTTTTGGAAGGCTATATAGAAGTGCCAATTCATGTAGGGGGCTCTAGAATGCTATAAATGAAGACCATTTCATGTAGGGGGCTCTAGAATGCTATAGACAAGTATCAGTTAATGTAGGGGCTTTTGGAATGCTATATAGTAGTACCATTTCATATAGGGGACTTTGGAATCCTATACAGAAGTATCATTTCATGTAGGGGTTTTGGAATGCTGTATATAGAAGTAACATTTATCTATGGGCTCTAGAATTATGTATATATAAATGCTATGTAATGTAGGAGGATCTGGAATGCTATATAGAAGTACCATTTAATGTAGGAGTATTTGGAATGTTATATAGAAATACCATTTCATGTAGGGGGCTCTGGAATTATATATCGTACTACCATTTCATGTAGGGGGTTCTGGAATCCTATTTAGAACTCCTATTTAATGTAGAGACTTTTGGAATGCTCTATAGTAGTACCATTTAATGTAAGGGTCTTTGGCATGCTCTATAAAAGTACCATGTCGTGTAGGTGTGTTGGAATGCTGTTTAGAAACACAGTGCCTTGTCATGTAGGGGGCTCTGGAATGTTATATAGAAGTATCATCTAATGTAAGTTTTTTTGAAATGCCATATAGAAGTACCATTTCATGTAGGTTTTTTTTGGAATTTTGCATAGAAGTACCATTTCATGTAGCGGCGCTCTGGAATGCTAT
Organism: Bufo bufo; assembly: GCF_905171765.1. Classification (NCBI taxonomy): domain Eukaryota; kingdom Metazoa; phylum Chordata; class Amphibia; order Anura; family Bufonidae; genus Bufo; species Bufo bufo. The sequence goes on from NC_053394.1 coordinate 426,082,181, forward strand.
AGAGAAGTACCACTTAATGTAGGGGTTTTTGGAATGCTGCATAGAAGTACCATTTCATGTGGATGTTTTTGGAACACTATATAGAAGTAACACTTCACGAAGGGGCTCTGGAATGCTATATAGGAGTACCATTTCACATAAGGGTTCCTGAATGCTACATAGAAGAACCATTTAACATAGGTGTTTTTGGAACACTATATAAAAGTGCCATTTTATGTAGTTTTTTTTTTTTTTTGGAAAGCCATATAGAAGTATTATTTCCATTTGGGAGCCTTTGAATGCTATATAGAAGGACCATTTTGTGTAGGAGTTTTTGAAATGCAGTATGAAGTACTATTTCATGTATGAGCTCTTGGAACACCATATAGAACTACCATTTCCTCTTGGGTGCTCTAGATACCTAGATATGTAAATTAGCTTTTTTTCCTAAACAAAAAAAAAAAAAAGAAAGCTTTGCCTCTAGCGCCATAAGGCAGCTATCCTATAAATCAATGTTTGACCTTTTAAACAGGCCTTGAGACATCACTTAGGATTATAGCTAAACCAGTATCTCATCTGCATGCTATTGTATATAGAATTTAGAAGTATCATCTAATGTAGTAAGGACCATTTATTGTAGGGGTTTTTGGAATACCATATAGAAGTACTATTTCACGTAGGTGTTTTTAGACTGGTATGTAAAAGTACAGTTTCATGTACAGTAGGTAGTCTGGAATTTTACTGTATATAATGTAGGAGTATCTGGAATACTATATAGAAGTACCATTTAATCTATGGCTTTTTGGAATGCTATATAGAAGTATGTTTTTCATGTAGGGGCTTTGAAATGCTAAATGGGCAGATCTGGAAACCTAGATTAAAGTATTATCTGGAATGTATTATTTAGAGGGCTGTGCAATGCCATATCGAAGGGCCATTTGTTACAGGGTGGTTTTGAGATGAAATATGCAAATATTATAGCTGTATCCTACAATACTACATGACGAAATTATATTTTTAAAACTTTCCTTAGACCACACCTATTATTTTGGGTAGGGTGATGGTGAATGGTTCACCTGTAATATCACACACCACATGTGGACACAGGTAGCGCTGTTTAAGGAGAGGGAAAAAAAAAAGCAATTATGTTTTTCTAATCCTGAAATCCTGAAGACCCATCTTCTCCAGTAAGTGAAGCATAGTCTGCAGAGTACTCACCATAGATTGGCCAAAGGAAAGGCTCATATTATTTCTGCTTCTGTCATGTAAATGTTCCAGTAATTTCCTAGATGTCTAGATAGTAAATTATTCAGGACCAGCGTTCCTGTTGTTATGAAACCTCTTACTGGACCATTGACATAAAAGCTTTATGGTTTATTGAACGACTCCACCGCGGCAGGCTGAAGGTTACATCGGTGTAGTAAACCTTCGCAGAGAGATGCTTTGTCTTGTACAACACACACTGGTTTGTGGGGGTGCCCCAGCTAACTATATGTTTTGAAAGAAAAATCTGATTAATAATGCAGGAAGTGAAGGGGAAAGGCATATAGTCAATTTGTCTTTCGTAGAGGCTGGTTGCTATGGATATGAAGTCAAACAGCTACATCCTTTTACATACCTTACTAAACCGGTTTATCATAGATAGCTCAGGCGGAGTTAAGACCTTTTAAAAGGCATAAGTGCTAAAGCCACGTCTTTCCCTGTCTCTTGTGGCCTTATTAATCAGATTTTTATTAAAAGTAACATAGAAGTGATGTATTAACGGAGCAAAGCATGGGGTACAAAAATGTGTATATATGTATCATTCATTTATATAGGGCGCATCCCCAACCTAAATAATTTGAATAACAAGTAGTCCACATAATAACCCTTTATCATACCCCAAAAAGACTACAGACCCCTAACCAAATACAAGTGCCAGACCAGACCCCCTAAACTAATACCAACACCAGAACCGCTAAATAAATAGACTCCAGCATAGACTGCCTAAATAAAGTCAAACCTCAGACTGCCTAAATTAATACAGACCCTAGACTAGACCCTCTAAACAAATACTGACCCCAGACCAGACTCCATAAATAAGGACTCACAGCACCCAAACAAGTGCAGATGCCAGACCAGACCCCATATAGTTCCTCGCCTTAGAAATAAATATACATATATTTACATCTCAGACAAGACACCCCAAATAAATAAACACAGACCCCAGACCAGACCTCCTAAATTATTATAGACCCTGGCCACATAAAAAAAAAACATATCCCAGATCAGGCACCCTAAATAAATACAGACTCCAGACCAGGCACCATACTGTAAAAATAATATTGTACCTTGACCAGTACAGGTGCCAGACCAGATCCCCCCCCCCCCCCCCCAAACAAACAAATACAGACTCCATACCAGACCCCATATAATTCCTGGTCTCATAAATAAATATACATCCCAGCCCAGACCCCCTAAATCAATAAAGACCCAAGACCATCTAAATTAATATAGACCCAGAAAAAAATATATGTCCCAGGCCTGATACCCTAAATAAATACACACCCCAGACCAGACGTCAAACCCCCTAAATTAATATAGACCTCAGACCAGACCCCATTATTTCAGAGCCCACTCTGTGGTTCCTGCTTGGAGGTTTCCCCTTTTTCCTGGAGCCTCTGGCAGAATTGGCGGATATGAGCTGTGATAACAGATTATGGGGACTGTAGTTTTTGCCTGGGTTATATATATACTATAGATTTGATGTCCTAAGGTTCTCCTGTAGGCCCATGTCTATCATGCACCTAGGTTCTTCTATCTAAAGGTGATAAATAAGTGTCTATTGTCTTCTATCCACAGAGTGGCTCCAGTCAGTCCAGGCCATGATGATCCTGTCCATCATCTTCAGCGTCCTGTCCCTATTTCTCTTTTTCTGCCAACTCTTCACTCTTACGAAAGGCGGACGCTTCTACCTGACCGGCATCTTCCAGCTCCTTGCAGGTACGTGACGTCTAAAGGCGTCTATACTATCCTTATAATATATGAGAAGGGGTGGGTTATACAAACTGGGAGTCTCATTTAACTGGAGCGGTCCCAACCTGAGATGGAGATATGGTAGTACTGGATCCATCTCAGACATGCATGGGGTGCAAAAAGACACTGAACCAGCAGGGGGTGGAGGGGAGATGTCAGGTCCTGAGAGCACACCGTAAATCAGCAGCTCTGTGACCGGAGCATGGAGTAAATCATTATTATGTGAACTCCACCCTTCCTTTCAGCTCGGGGTTTCCCATGCCATGCCCGGTTACCATGATGCAAAAGGGACAAAACGTTTCACAGTTTATTTATACGAATGCTGGGTGCTGGAATCCATTCATCATTTCATTCAGCAGGGCTGGGCCTTTAAGACTCTGGATTATTCGCTCTCAATGCCGCTGCATGCCTGGTGTGTGACTCACCCCTCCGATCGCACAGGCTAACGTAATGACTGGGCACCGCCATGTGCCGCATCCGCATCCCGTAGGAACCCAAACAAACATTTGCTATGGAGTTGGTTGCCCAGGCCCAGAGGCCACATGTTCAGATAGCAAAGGTTCATCAAGGGTTAATATACTGTATACAGTATGCACATATTTGGAGAAATTCCATTACTCCGGCACCCAGCAGTCCTGCTAATCTGGCAATTGCCCAAAAATAGGATGCACGCGATGGATTCCAGGAATTTATTTCATAATCCAGCGCTGACTGCACTATATCAGCTTAGCAGGAAGATCGAGGTATATATCAGCGCCCAGTGTCGTACCTTCAGCGGTGGGCAGACCTCGTGACTGCAGTGCAGACCTCCTTCTATTTCAGATGTGAAAATTCTGAATCTTTAGGCAGCCACCACTAGGGGGAGCTCAGTGCAGCTTCCATTTAAGTAAATGGTGACTGCACAAACTGAGCTCCCCCTAGTGGTGGCTGCAGGCAGCCAGCTTTGTAATAAGAGATTTATCAATGTATTTACGTGTGAATACATTAAGAAATATGGTGTTCAGAATGAATATCAGATAAAGTGGGTGAAGCTTTTTTTTTTATTACAATTTTAATTAATGAAATGTCATACGCTTATTAAAAAAAACATTAATTCATCAGCAATCTGGAATATTTCATTGTCTGGGAAACTGGTTGTTGCTTTGCTATGAGACCTGTGTACACCCCTGTCAGTACCCCCTTAACAGTGCCTGCTACTTTCCCCTAAACCGTGCCCCTTTAATGGTACAAGCACTTTGCTCCACAGCACTGCAGAAACATGGTCTCTGGGGGGGGGGGGGGGCTCCTCTCTCTGGTCCCAGCGGGGATGAGATCACGCAAATACTTGCTGCCAGTTGACCTCCCTAATTCTCCTTGTGATTGACATGACCCTACCTCATCCTCTGCAACTGCTGCAGAACGTCTGATGAAGGGGCATTTCATGCCAAAGAGGTTCTGCAGCTACTGGGGCTTGTATTATAAGGGAGGGGCATCATGTTGATCACTGTGATGATCAATATATTGATTTAAAGGGATTGTATTTGATTCCGATTAGACGTGATGACATCAGCATTCATCTTTTATACTTTATTTGCAGCATATTGAGGGTATTACTGGTATATACGTCTACTGGGCACATGTTAGGTGGTATCGTCGCCACCCTCACACCACCCCCCGCAGTGATATTTTTAGCAGCTTTTGGCTGAGACGTGACATATTTTTGCCCTCCGCTCACACACTTTCTCTTGTCTTTGAATTTGGGTGGGTGGTTTGGCCAGTGTAGAGCCCAGTGACCTGGCCAATGCAATGCCCACTTTTTGCCTTTTCATAGACAATGTGCCCATTGAGACTTGCCACCCTTTGGCAGGAACTGTAGGTGTCCTTTTGACAATCAGACAAAATGATGAGTGTTGTGGAATATGCAGAGCCAGACAATGCCTCCTCTCTCACAAGTATTTTTTTTTTTTTTTTTTTTTTTTTTTTTTATAATATCTGCAACCTCTCCCCTAATAACAACAGGGTCTTGCTAAGAATACTCCTTAAAGGGGAAGTACTACTTTTTTTTTTTTATTACTTTATTGTAAAGTACCACATTGCTAACAGAATACAATTTCCATCAGAACCCATGCAACCGCGCCACCAGCTATTAAATTTAATGCATACAAAACATTTGCTAAAATCTAATAATTTTTTTTTAAGAAAAATTATTTTTTAATTGCTGATAGTTTGGATTAATATGTAGAAAAAGCCTATCTATTTTTATCTTCTAAATAGCCCTCTAACACCTTTTTAAGGATTTTTTTTTTTTTCAAAGAGGATAAATTTTTAAAGCTCGGCCCATTTGTAGTCAACTTTTTTTCGGGATGCTTTACCAGAAGCCTTTAATGCAGCAGCACTGGGACCTTATGGTGCCAGATACGGATTGTCAGACCTTTCAAGAGGACCACCTAAAAAAAAATGCAAGCTGCAGTTGTGCTATATTTTACAGCTCTATACTGGAAGCAAATATCGGATATCAGACTTTCTGGATAATAGATGCCTGATTAAAAATAATTGCATTGTATATCAGAAAACTAGAAAAAAAATCAATAGACGTTTTGGATGCTTCTGAATAGGATTTCAGAGCTCCCCTAGTGGCAGCTTCAGGATGAAAAAAAAAGCAAAACAATTGAAATACTTGAAAGTAATTAATCTATTCTTAAAAAAATAATCATCATTTTGGATATTTATGATGTATGTCTTCTAAAAATTGCATTTTGTTTCTTCTCAGGCATATGCGTGGTTGCTGGAGCATCCATCTTTACCGTTCGACACACGGAATGGCATAGGGATCCTGCCAGCTTTGGATATGCCTACATCCTGGCCTGGGTAGCCTTCCCGCTAGCCACTATCAGCGGCATCATCTATGTCATCTTGAGGAAACGGGAATAATAATCCATGTGCCATCAAGACTAGGAAAGCTCAATATAAAGTCTAAAGGGGATCCTAAAACAAAAACAAAAAAATAAAATTTGAAACCAAAAATTTCAACCCCCCCCCATCCTTCACCAAAACAAAGAGAGAGAGTATGGTGAGGGTGGGTCCCTGTGTTAATTGAAGATGTAAATAGTATCTATGGTTTAAAAACCTATTTATAACACTTTTTACATATATGTACATAGTATTGTTTGCTTATTTTGACCTGTAGCCTAAAAAAAAAAATTCGTTCATGTCTGCCCAAAAATTGAGTGGACAGCAACAATCCAAAAACATTTCAATTTGTGTGCCTTATGAAAAAACATACCAACAGTCTTAATCCATATCAGTGACTACCCCTTGCTCGTACAAATAGCCATTTGCAAATTTTTGGGCTAAAAAAACACCATGGCTTCTATGCCAGGTTCAAAATGGCCGACGCTAGAACATTAGAGAGGCGTTTATAGCGCAACGGCTGTCTTGATGCTAAGTCTACAGAGCAGTTAAGTGTCCTTCGGGTCCGTCGAGAGAGGATGAGGACCCGACTGGAACTTATCAAGGGGGTGAAAGCCGTAGCCCGGCGGTCGGTAAGCCCTAACGGAATGGGCAATGAGGCTGGGCCAGCGACAGGGTCACATTTTCAAAATGCCATTTTACTATTGCACTGAGACGACATCAAAGTACTGTGGAAGCTATCGCTTTTTGAACAGGACAATCAAAAAATTTTAATTTTAACATTTTTTGGGGGCATTTTGAAGAAAACAGTAATGCAATGAAATAATAAAAATTTCAAGGTGTAAAAAAACAAAAAGTTCCTCCTTCTCGATCATCTTGATTGCATTATTGATTTCTACGGCAATTTTTTTAAGTTCTGCTTTATGGCCGAGGTTGAATCGACCCTACACTGCCAGCGGAGCCTGCGACTCTTTGCAGCGCCAGAAAGTGGGAGGGACTTTACCATCTGAACGTGTGCGTGTGTACCTGTTTCAAAGAAAATTTAGGACGTGGAAAAGGACAGTCTATGTATATTATTATTTTAACCAATGTGCATGTATTATACGTATTAGAAATATAGCCATAAAACAAGGTAGCCAAAACAATTTACAGAATTTTACCAAAATTATTTGCTTTTAAAAAAAAATTAAAAATTATTAGAGAATTTTAGATTATTGACTCCTGACTGAAATTAGAATTAGATTCACGCCGTGTCGTTTTAACGTGGAAAACAAAGTGGTGCTATGATAATTTTATTTTTTGACCATTCCTTCTTCTTTAACCTCTGCATTAACTGCTGACCCAGTAACGTTTCTAGTTGTTTTCAGTTTTTTTTCTGTTTTTTGTTATTTTTAGAATAAAACCATTGAACTCTGTCTAGTTCTCTAAAAGTCTATGTGAATATTTAATAAAAAATGGCTGCTTAGACATCTGCTGAAGTGTTTACTGCGAGCTCTGTTTTGAGAATTGACATGTTTTACCATATTCCCAAACATTTGTATCACAAATAGTGCATATGCCTGGCTTCATCACACAACAAAATAAATGGACCCCAAACCAAACCCTTCAATAAATACAGACCTCAGAGCAGACCCTTTAAACATATACTGGTCCCCTAAAAATTCCTAAACTAGACCCCAAAAGAACATACAGACACCAAACCCCCTAAAAGGTAACAGACCAAGCTCCCTAAATAAACAGACCATAGACGCAACGATACAGCAGGCTGTTCCCCCAGGCATCTCTGCATCGCTTCCGCATTGTCTGGCTCCATTCACTATAAGCCCGACCAGCGGAGGTCTGGACGCATTCCAGCAAATATGCAAAGAACCAGCCAGAAGAAAACGGCTGCACGCAGTGGTTTTCTTCTGGCTGATTCTCGACATATTTGCTGGAATGTGCCCAGATCTCTGCCCGAATAGAGCTTTGCAAATTTCCGGCCATGCTGGAATGGAGAGTGATCTGGCAGGCTATTCCCTAACAGGTCGCCGCTGCAAGTGAGCAACTAGCCATAAATTAATAAAGACTCCAAACCAGTCATTAATATACAGACATAAGTCCATCAAGTTCAACCAAGGGATAGGCGGGGACGCGAATCCCAGAAGGGTTTCATAAGCATTAATGTTGCTTACTTTTAAGAATTCATCTAAACTCTTTTTAAAACTGTCCACTGTTCTTACTGTGACCACGTCCTGAGGAAGTCTATTCCACAGATTCACAGTTCTTACAGTAAAGAAGCTTTGACACTTCTGGAGACTGAACTTTTTCCTCTCCAGTCGGAGGCAGTGCCCACTTATTTTTTGAGGGCATTTTACATGGAACAGTTTTTCACCGTATTTTTTGTATGGCCCATTTATATATTTGTACAGGTTAATCATGTCCCCCCTTAGACGTCTCTTCTCAAGACTAAATAAATTCAATTCTTTTAGTCTTTCTTCATAACTAAGACCCTCCATGCCCCTTATCAGTTTAGTCGCTCTCCTCCGTACTTTTTCCAGCTGTAGTGCATCCTTTCTATGGACTGGTGCCCAGAACTGGACTGCATATTCCAGATGAGGCCGCACTAACGCTTTGTAAGTGGTAATATACATCCCTGCCCCGCGAGTCCATGCCTCGTTTAATGCATGACAATATCCTGGTGGCCTTAGAAGCAGCTGATTGACATTGTATACTATAATTTAATCTGCCATCTACAAGGACACCCAAATTCTTCTCTACAAGTGACTCTCCCAGTGTTACATCCCCTAGGACATATGAAGCACAGAGATTATTATTACCAAGATGCAGAACTTTACATTTATCCACATTGAACCTCATTTGTCAAGTTGATGCTCAATCACTCAGAGTGTTCTAGTCAGCTTGTAGTTTATGGACATCTTCCATAGACTGTACAGTACTACACAGCTTAGCGTCATCTGCAAAAATAGAAATGGTGCTATTAATCCCGTCCTCAATATCATTAATAAATAAATTAAATAATAGAGGACCCAGCACTGAACCTTGGGGTACACCACTTATAACCCAGGACCATTCTGAATAGGAATCATTGACCACAACTCTCTGGACACGGTCCTTTAGCCAGTTTTCAATACAAATACAAACTATACTTTCCAAGCTGTAGGAAGGCACAGGGGTCCGTCTTTGACGGAAGCTACATGTCACTGAGGTTCCTGGCCTCGGTGAGATAGGAACCGGTAGTTTAGTGTGTCAGCAGCAGCTAGGCTGGCTGACACAGTGTTTTTTCTTAGTGTGGCTGTAAAGCCGATCCGGGACGGTTCTTATTAGGAGCAGCCCAGTGGCGTACATAGAGAAGTAAGGGCCCCATAGCAAGGATCAAACCAAGCCCCCCACACAGGACAGAAGGGTTTCTGCCTAAACCCCTTTCAATGACCCTTGGGCCATTTTTCCAATGCCTTATTTACGAAAAGTTGTTCCTTTAGAGGGTAGAGTCCTGACCAAGTTTTTAACTCCAGTAGAAAAGGAGATAATCCCAACTAGCTGGGCCCCCTCCTGCCCTGGGCCCCATAGCAGTCGCATGGTCTGCCGCTATGGTAGTTACACCCCTGGAGCAGCCAAAAAGCAGGGTGGGTGGCTGTTCCCCTCGTCCAGGCCAGGTTTTAGGCTGGGAAAAAAAACTCAGCCAGCAGTCACAGCTGTGTGTGGATTACCCTGCATTTTCATAGTGGAGCTGTGAAGCACTGTGGTTTTGGGTTCCAACCAGTTGGTAGCGTGCTGGAGAGCCGCACGCTGAAAATCAGGCGCCCTAAAGCCTGCTGTGTGAATAAACACTGAACTTTTACAACCGTGTTCTTGCCTCTATACTGCGTCCGCTTACCCTGCCTACCAGAGCGAATCCCTACAATTGGTGGAGGATGCGGGCAAGCCGATGTGAGGCTGGCGTGAAAGCCGAAATATTTTTGGTTTGCATTCTTTGGCACGGTTGTATATCATTTATCAAACCAGCTAAATTCAAACCTGTGTCACACGACAAAATGGAGGCTGTTGTGAAGGCCCTTATGGAGGCTAATTTGCAGCAGTGAGAGACCAACCTGCACCAGCGGGATGCTAATAAGCAGCAGCAAGAGACCAACCAGTTTCTCTTACAGCAAGTGATGGCTTTGCAGACAGCAGGAGCAACCCCAAGCGTCCACGATGCCCGGAAAGCAGTCTGTGCAGCTATCCCTAAGATGGCACCATCAGATAATATCGAAACCTACCTGGCGATGTACGAAAAGGTGGCCACAAGGGAGAATCTACCCCGAGACCAGTGGGCTGAGGTCGTCGCTCTGTTCCTTACATCAGGTTCCCAGCTGTTGTGGTTTGACTTGCCAGACGACCAAGCAGCCGACTATCAGAAAGTAAAAGGTAAGATTCTGGCCAGACTGGGGGGTGAATGTGTTGGTCCGGGCCCAGCGGGTGCATCAGTGGGGGTTCAACCCGGCTGAGCCCGTGAGACCCCAGTATTAAATCCTGCTAAACCTTTTACAAAAGTGGCTACAGCCTGACACGCTGAGCCCCACTGCTATGCTGGACCGGTTGCTAGCAGATATGTTCTGGAGGGCTCTACCACCCCCTCTCCAGCAATGGATTGGCCAGGTCTCTCCAGGTAATGCACTTGAGATGGTCGACTTAGTGGAGCGCTAGTAGGTGACCCGGAACTTACAGGGGGGTTCTTTTGGGAGGGGGGCAGTCAAATCCTGTAACTCTCCACCCCGGACCCGGCGACTGGTGCCCATCAAACCCGCCCGAGAGGTAACCCCTGTGGACCCTGCTCCAATAGTCTGCTGGCGGTGTCGGGAGCCTGGCCATGTTCGCGTGGACTGTCCACATCAGGGGAAACCCATGGACACAAACTATGGCTTCCGTCAATCGTTGTATTCCAGGAGGCTGTGTGCAGTGGGTACTCCGGAGTCTCTGAACCACCTGTGCCAGGTGGAGGTGGAAGACACTCTAGCGGAGGCTCTGTTGGACTCAGGGAGTCTGGTGACCCTGGTAAGGGCTTCCCTGGTACGCTCTGCTGAGTACACCGGCTGTAAGGGTCATGTGTATACATGGGGACTTAAAAGACTACCCTACTGCTATGGTGTCTCTGTCCACTGTTTCCGGCAGGAGGCTGTCGCAACCAACCTACAGTCGTGGCCAAAAGTTTTGAGAATGACACAAATATTAGTTTTCACAAAGTTTGCTGCTAAACTGCTTTTAGATCTTTGTTTCAGTTGTTTCTGTGATGTAGTGAAATATAATTACACGCACTTCATACGTTTCAAAGGCTTTTATCGACAATTACATGACATTTATGCAAAGAGTCAGTATTTGCAGTGTTGGCCCTTCTTTTTCAGGACCTCTGCAATTCGACTGGGCATGCTCTCAATCAACTTCTTGGCCAATTCCTGACTGATAGCAACCCATTCTTTCATAATCACTTCTTGGAGTTTGTCAGAATTAGTGGGTTTTTGTTTGTCCACCCGCCTCTTGAGGATTGACCACAAGTTCTCAATGGGATTAAGATCTGGGGAGTTTCCAGGCCATGGACCCAAAATGTCAACGTTTTGGTCCCTGAGCCACTTAGTTATCACTTTTGCCTTATGGCACGGTGCTCCATCGTGCTGGAAAATGCATTGTTCTTCACCAAACTGTTGTTGGATTGTTGGAAGAAGTTGCTGTTGGAGGGTGTTTTGGTACCATTCTTTATTCATGGCTGTGTTTTTGGGCAAAATTGTGAGTGAGCCCACTCCCTTGGAGGAGAAGCAACCCCACACATGAATGGTCTCAGGATGCTTTACTGTTGGCATGACACAGGACTGATGGTAGCGCTCACCTTTTCTTCTCCGGACAAGCCTTTTTCCAGATGCCCCAAACAATCGTAAAGAGGCTTCATCGGAGAATATGACTTTGCCCCAGTCCTCAGCAGTCCATTCACCATACTTTCTGCAGAAGATCAATCCCTGTCCCTGATGTTTTTTTTGGAGAGAAGTGGCTTCTTTGCTGGCCTTCTTGACACCAGGCCATCTTCCAAAAGTCTTCGCCTCACTGTGCGTGCAGATGCGCTCACACCTGCCTGCTGCCATTCCTAAGCAAGCTCTGCACTAGTGGCACTCCGATCCCGCAGCTGAATCCTCTTTAGGAGACGATCCTGGCGCTTGCTGGACTTTCTTGGACGCCCTGAAGCCTTCTTAACAATAATTGAACCTCTTTCCTTGAAGTTCTTGATGATCCTATAAATTGTTGATTGAGGTGCAATCTTAGTAGCCACAATAACCTTGCCTGTGAAGCCATTTTTATGCAACGCAATGATGGCTTCACGCGTTTCTTTGCAGGTCACCATGGTTAACAATGGAAGAACAATGATTTCAAGCATCACCCTCCTTTTAACATGTCAAGTCTGCCATTTTAACCCAATCAGCCTGACATAATGATCTCCAGCCTTGTGCTCGTCAACATTCTCACCTGAGTTAACAAGACGATTACTGAAATGATCTCAGCAGGTCCTTTAATGACAGCAATGAAATGCAGTGGAAAGTTTTTTTTTGGATTAAGTTAATTTTCATGGCAAAGAAGGACTATGCAATTCATCTGTTCACTCTTCATAACATTCTGGAGTATATGCAAATTGCTATTATAAAAACCTAAGCAGCAACTTTTCCGATTTCCAATATTTATCTAATTCTCAAAACTTTTGGCCACGACTGTACACTATGAACTTATAATAGGGAGAGACTTCCCGGGCTTCCCGGCACTGTGGCCGGTTACGAGAGTGACTGATTACCATGAGACAGGGGTAACCCTAGCAGAGTGGCCCGGCTCAGGGGGGAGACCAGAACCCTGGGAACCTGAGTCCGAAGGGCCAGCGGTAGGGGTGACCGCCACTTCGGTGGAAGAGGGGGAAACAACCCCGCTAAGTGTAATGGTGCAGAGAAGTGAAGAAAAATCAGACCATTCTCGGTGGCGCTGGTGCAGTAAGGACTCGATGCTCAAAAGGTACCAATAAAGGTAATCTTTTTATTAAAGTTGGTCTACGCTTTTCGGGGGCAGAACATCCCCCTTCCTCAGGACAATAAAACTTATTACTTATGAATGTAATAAGTTTTATTGTCCTGAGGAAGGGGGATGTTCTGCCCCCGAAACGCGTAGACCAACTTTAATAAAAAGATTACCTTTATTGGTACCTTTTGAGCATCGAGTCCTTACTGCACCAGCACCACCGAGAATGGTCTGATTTTTCTTCCCTTCTCTGCATACACTTTATCCTGACAACCGCAACCACGGCAAGGGATACAGCCCAGGGGCAGCAGACGCAGTCTTCTCTTCTCCCGTAAACTGGACGGGTAATCATCCAGAAAAGCGATTCGGAGGCATTGTGACCTTTCACAACCCCTTCTGGTAAGCATAATCAGTAGCTTCTGTGCTTATACATAGTGCTGTAAGGTTCTACACACGAGGCGCTGCCTCCTCTTCTTTCTTTTTTTCCTTTTATGCTAAGTGTAATGGTGGGAGACATGGAGGACTTGCCGCCGGGGCCTGAGCTGGCAGACCTCAATGTCTCCGGGGATAATTTTGGTACATCACAATACCGGGATCCAACCTTATCCCGAGCCTGGGAAAATGTACTAATAATAGATGGTGAACCACAACAACCGGGGGCAGAGTCGGTGTTCTCCCGTTTTGTGGTTCATCAGGATATGTTAAAGTAGAAGAAGGCAGCTCTCACTTGTGTCTTCTTGCCACGAGCACGGACATAGTACCTGGTATGCACTTAGGTAAAACCTCAGAAAAAACTTTTCAATTCATCCTTCACATGTTATCAAAAACATTCCTAAGGGAGAACTCATCAGGGCTAAGCGCAACTGCCCTGATGAGGAATCCTTTGAGCGGGAAGCTAAAAATGTTATCAGAAGACTCGAGTGCAGGAAATACTCTAAGAAAAATATGTCAGACCAATTTGGAGTTGTTTCCAAGTTGGAGAGAAAATCATAAATTTTCCCTGAGAGATGCGGAGGTGGTGGTATATACCGTCAACATCCGAATAAAAATAAAGATAAAACTATTACATTTGTTACCCAATATAGTGAGCAATACAATGAAATATGTAATATAATAAAGAAATATCTTATGAAGTTTGATGACCAATGGTCAGGGATTGTCAAGGGGGGTATTAAATGTGCGGCACGCAAAGCCCGACCCTCTTAGTCCTAGTCTGTACAGTGATACCATTACTTGTAAACCTACTTGGATTAGTTGCAAGGGCAATTATAAGTGTGGCCACGGCAGGTGCATCTGCTGCGGTCACATGTTGGTGACTAAGTCTTTTAAATCTACGGTTAATGAAAAAGCATTTGAGATTAAAATCTCAACTGTAACACCAAAAATGCTGTGTACCTGATTACATGTATGGATTGCCGTATTCAATGTGGGATGTACATCCAACCAAATAAAAACTAGAGTCCGCAAACATATCTCGGATGTGCCCCACCATGAAAACCGCAATGTGTCTGCGGTTCATCATGGTGGGGATACGTCGCATTTGAGAGTACAGGGCATTGAGGGGATAATGATCCCAAAAAGAGGAGGAGATAATAGGAGGAAATTGTTAAATCGTGAGGCGTACTGGATGTTCCAGCTAGCCACACGTCAACCTGAAGGGTTAAATAAAATGCATGACCTTATACTACAATATTAAGGTGTAGGGTGTCCTCCTGATGGGAATCATCAACCTGCCAGCCTAATTTCATGTTTACATTATATGTTGTGAATAGGAATACTATATAGTTATTTGTCTCTTTCTGTGATGTGTGAACTTATGAATAATATGGAGCATTGTAACTTTTCACCGTATATATATATATATTTTTTTTAATGAATTAATATGTTTGCTTGAAAGACACTACAAGTGGGTTTTGAATTGCAGCTTGAATACCCGGACCACGTGATTTCCTGATTTCTGTCAGGTGTGTGTGTGGGGGGGAAGGGGGGGTATTTGAGGTGCAACCATTTGAGTTTTATTTCTATGTCATGATGAAGGACCTGGATATGGAATGGTCTGAAACGCGTAACATAATTGTGTGTACTGCAAGTTTTTAATAATAAAGTCATTTCTTGAACACCTAATCAGGATATGTTGTATCGGGTAAATCAGCTGCGAGGTGAATCAATTGAACAGTTGGTGGTGTCCCAGGGTTATCGCAAACTCGTGTTAGAGTTAGCCCACCAGCATGTTCTCGGGGGTCATCTGGGAATGCAGAAAACACAGGACCGGATACTACAACGGTTTTACTGGTCCAGTGTGTTTAAAGAGGTGGACGAGTTCTGTAAGTCTTGCCCGACCTGCCAGGCAACTAGCCCCCAGCACCTTTTTCGTAGTCTCTTGGTACCTCTCCCGATCATCGAGGTACCGTTTGAGCAAATCGCTATGGACCTAGTAGGCCCAGTACCGAAGTCCGCTAGGGGACGCTAACACATCTTGGTTGTCCTTTATTACGCCACTCGGTACCCGGAGGCAGTGCCACTGCGACATACATTGGCGAAACTTATAGCTAAGGAGCTAACAGAGATGTTCTCCCGAGTGGAGCTTCCTAAAGAGGTTCTGACTGACCAGGGGACATGAGGGAACTCTGTAAGTTGTTGCATATTAAACAGTTACGGACGTCCGTGTACCATCCGCAAATGGAACGTCTGGTGGAAAGGTTTAATAAAACTCTAAAAACCATGTTAAAAAGGGTGGTGTCCAAAGATGGGAAGGATTGGGACCTTCTTCTGCCCTATCTCATGTTCGCAGTGCGAGAGGTGCCCCGGGCCTCTACTGGGTTCTCGCCCTTCGAATTGCTATATGGCAGACATCCTCGTGGCTTGTTGGACGTAGCCAAAGAGGCGTGGGAACAACAACCCACTCCGCATAAAAGCGTCCTTGAATATGTTACCAAGATGCAACAGCGAATAGAGACCATTTTGCCTCTTGTCAGGGAGCATATGGAGGCCGCTCAGCGAGCCCAGAGTCGGATCTATAATCGGCAGGCTCGGGTCCGGAACTTTAACCCGGGCGATTGGGTTTTGGTTCTGATGCCGACCATGGACACTAAGTTCCTAGTCAGGTGGCAGGGGCCCTACGAGGTACGGGAAAAAATTGGAGTGGTAAATTACATGGTACATCAGCCGGAGAGGCGAAAGCCGGAGCAAGTTTACCATGTTAATTTACTAAAACCTTGGAAAGATAGGGAGACCTGTTCTGAAGACAGCGCGCGACCGGGTTTTCTAGGGGAAGAGGTTCCGGCTCCTCTGTCTGATGCAAGGGAAGCGCTTGTCACAAAAAAAATTGCTGACAGCCTCTCCTCTAAACAGGCTCAGGAGACCAGGGAGTTCGTTAGTCAGAACACGGATGTGTTCTCGGACCTCCCTGGACGCACTTCCGCAATCCAACATGACATTGTCACTGAGCCTCAGGCAAAAGTCTGGTTAAAGCCATACCGGGTGTGCCCGAGGCTCGGCGAAAAGCCATCTCGGAGTAAGTGCAGCTCATGCTGTGGCTAGACATCATTGAGGAATCTAAAAGTGAGTGGGCCAGTCCTATAGTCTTAATTCCTAAGCCAGATGGGACATTACGATTTTGTAACGATTTTAGGAAGTTGAACGAAATATCTAAATTCGATGCATATCCCATGCCTCGGGTAGATGAACTAATTGAGAAGTTAGGCCAAGCCAGGTATTTTTCTGTTTTGGACCTCACCAAAGGGTACTGGCAGGTTCCCTTGACGGAGGCTGCCAAAGAGAAAACTGCCTTCATCACACCAGAGGGGCTGAACCAACATAAGGTGTTACCCTTTGGCCTGCATGGCGCCCCCGCCACTTTTCAATGTCTAATTGATATTGTACTTTTGTCCACAAAAGCGGTACGCCTCGGCTTACCTGGACGATATTATCATTCACAGTACCGACTGGGAAAGTCACCTGCCCAGAGTACAGGCCGTAGTGGACTCCCTTCGAAAGGCAGGACTAACTGCTAACCCAAAGAAATGTGCGATAGGGTTAGAGGAGACAAAATACCTTGGGTATGTTATTGGGGGCGGAGTCATCAAACCCCAAGTAAACAAAATAGAGGCAATACGGAATTGGCCCCGACCTGCCACCTCTAGTCAAGTAAAGTCGTTCCTGGGAATGGTGGGCTATTATATGAGGCTTGTCCCACATTTTGCCACTTTAGCGGCTCCGTTGACAGGGCTCTTAAAGGGACGGAAGTCCGTGATTGTCCGCTGGAATGACCAGGCGGAAAAGGATTTTTTCACTTTGAAGTCGGCCCTGTGTGGGTCCCCGGTTTTGGTGACGCCCGACTTCAAGAGGGAATTTGTGGTACAGACCGATGCCTCCGAAGTAGGCCTTGGTGCGGTACTGTCTCAGGAAGTCAACGGGGAGGAGCATCCCGTTGTCTTCCTCAGCCGTAAGCTCACTCCAGCGGAGACCCGGTACAGTATAGTGGAGAGAGAGTGACTGGCCATCAAGTGGGCACTCGAGTCTCTCCGCTATTATCTGTTGGGGAGGAAGTTCCGTCTGGTGACCGACCACTCCCCTCTCAAGTGGATGAGCCAGGCCAAAGACAGGAATGCTCGGGTCACCAGGTGGTTCTTGTCTCTACAAAACTTTAAGTTTACAGTAGAATACAGGACAGGCTGGTAACAGGGAAACGCGGATGCCCTGTCCCGAGTACACTGTCTGGCGTGTGTTCACCCCCTCAGGGTTGAACAAAGGGGGAGGTATGTAGGAAGGTGCAGGGGTCCGTCATTGATGGAAGGTACATGTCACCGAGGTTCCTGGCCTCGGTGAGATAGGAGACGGTAGGTTAGTGTGTCAGCAGCAGCTAGGCTAGCTGACACTGTGTTTTTTCTTAGTGTGGCTGTAAATCCGATCCGGGCCGGTTCTTATAGGGAGCAGCCAAAGAGCAGGGTGGGTGGCTGTTCCCCACGTTCCAGGCCAGGTTTTGGGCTGGGAATAAAAACCCAGCCAGCAGTCACAGCTGTGTGTGGATTACCCTGCATTTTCATAGTGGAGCTGTGAAGCACTGTGGTTTTGGGTTCCAACCAGTTGGTAGCGTACTGGAGAGCCGCACGCTGAAAATCAGTCGCCCTAAAGCCTGCTGTGGACGCCTGTGGATTGCCATGGACAAAACAGTCCGCCCGGTGACACGTTTGTGCTGTGGACTTTATGTGGTGTGAATTAACACCAGGACTCTGCACAGTGTTGTTTTTGCTTTGTTGCTTTTCGTGTGAATAAACACTGAACTTTTACTTTTACAACCGTGTTCTTGCCTCTATACTGCGTCCGCTCACCCTGCCTACCAGAGCGAATCCCTACAAAGCCTATAGGTCTATAATTACCTGTGAAGGACATAGATCCTTTTTTGAATACGGGCACCACATTTGCCTTGCGCCAATCACTTGGCACTGTACCAGTACCTAGAGAATCCTTAAAAATTATAAACAGGGGCACAGCAATGACTGAACTGAGCTCTTTAAGCACTCTTGGGTGTAATCCATCTGGACCCGGAGCCTTGTTCACTTTTACCTTATTTAACTTATCTTGGACCATATCTACAGTTAGCCAATTGAGTATATTACTGGATGTACTAACAGCCCCAGCCCCACAGATATCAGCTCCTTTCTCTTCTTTTGTATATATAGAGCTAAAAAAAAAAACTTTAGTAACTCTGCCTTTTCCTTACCTTCAGTGACTACCCCCCTTTACCATTATTTAGGGGACCTACCTGCTCGGACCTTGGTTTTTTAGCATTTATATATTTAAAGAATTTTTGGGGATTTGTTTTGCTCAATTTTGCCACCTGCTGTTCGTTTTGTATTTTTGCTAATTTTATCTGCTTTTTACAGATTTTATTAAGCCCTTTGTAATCTTCAAACGCTACAGCTGACCCCTCAGATTTGTATTTTTTAAGTGCCCTTTTTTAGTCTTTTATTGCACTTTTTACAGTAGCTGTAAGCCATGGGGGGGTTTAATTTTAGCAGTTTATACTTGTTACCTAAAGGAATAAATTTTTTTGTGTTTTACTGAATGTGGATTTAAAGCTCTCCCATTTATCCTCAGTATTATTATGTGACAGTAGCTGCTCCCAGTCTATGCCCTGAAATGCTACCCTCAACCCAGGGAAATTAGCCTTTTTAAAATTTAGTGTCTTTGCTCTGCCTGACAGAGTTTTCTTCTTATAGTTTAGGGGGAATATAATTATATTGTGGTCACTATTACCTAGTGTTTCTCGAACAGTAACATTTCCAACAAGCTCTGCATTATTAGAGATTACCAGACCCAACAGAGCATCAGCCCTAGTGGGAGCTTCTAAAAAATGGCCCATAAAGTGGTCCTGCAGCAAGTTGAGGAATTTTCTCCCCTTTGCGGTTGAGGCAGAACCATGACCCCAGTCAGTGTCTGGAAGTTAAAATCTCCCATTATGACCACTGTACCAGCCTGTGCAGCCCGCTCTATTTGGTTATACAGTTGCGTTTCTATCTCCTCTGTGATGTTAGGGGATCTATAGATTACACCAAGTATTATTTTTTCTGTGTTTATATCCCTTTTAACTTCCACCCATAAGGTTTCCAATCCTCATCATCCTCACCCACAATTGCCTCTTTCACACTTGTCTTCAGATCACTCCTCACATACAGGCACACGCCACCACCTTTTCTATTGACCCTGTCTTTCCTAAATTGTGTAAAACCCTCAATATTAACAGCCCAGTCATGTGAAGAGTCCAACCATGTCTCAGCCACACCAACTACATCTATGTGTTCTTCTAGTACCATAGCCTCCAGATCCCCTATTTTATTAGCTAGACTTCTGGCATTTGTGAAAAGACATTTTAAATTACTATTACCTGTAAAGTGAATATCTGGGATTTTTGGGTTACCTTGGTTGATGTTTGTATGTAACAGGTTCTTGTTACCAGCAGCTCTATTTTTCATCGGTGTACAGGATGGGAAGATAGAGACCGGGGGCGAGGTATTGGAACTGGGGGAGGAATAGAAGGAGGGACTAGAACAGTTCAGAAGGAAAGGTGTAGGGTAAAAAATATACATAAACCTCTTAAGTGTATGTATACTAATGCCAGAAGCCTGACAAATAAAACTGGGGAGCTGGAATTAGTGATGTGTAAAGAGGACTGTGACATAGTGGGAATAACTGAGACATGGCTGGATGATAGCTATGACAGTGGGAATAACTGAGACATGGCTGGACGATAGCTATGACAGTGGGAATAACTGAGACATGGCTGGATGATAGCTATGACAGTGGGAATAACTGAGACATGGCTGGATGATAGCTATGACTGGGCAGTTAATGTACAGGGTTAGGGCCCTTTCACACTTGCGTTCTTTTCTTCCGGCATAGAGTTCCTTCGTCGGGGCTCTATGCAGGAAGAATCCTAATCAGTTTTATCCTAATGCATTCTGAATGGAGAGAAATCAGGATGTCTTCAGTTCCGGACCGGAACGTTTTTTGGCCGGAGAAAATACCGCAGCATGCTGCACTTTTTGCTCCGGCCAAAAATCCTGAACACTTGCCGCAAGGCCGGATCCGGAATTAATGGCCATTGAAAGGCATTGATCCGGATCCGGCCTTAAGCTAAACGTCGTTTCGGCGCATTGCCGGACCCGACTTTTAGCTTTTTCAGAGTGGTTACCATGGCTGCCGGGACGCTAAAGTCCTGTCTGCCATGGTAAAGTGTAGTGAGGAGCGAGGGAGCAGTGTACTTACCGTCCGTGCGGCTCCCCGGGCGCTCCAGAGTGACGTCAGAGCGCCCCATGCGCATGGATGACGTGATCCATGTGATCACGTGATCCATGCGCATGCGGCGCTCTGACAG
Organism: Bufo bufo; assembly: GCF_905171765.1. Lineage (NCBI taxonomy): Eukaryota > Metazoa > Chordata > Amphibia > Anura > Bufonidae > Bufo > Bufo bufo. The sequence continues at coordinate 426,102,960 of NC_053394.1, forward strand.
CATTCTGGAGCGCCCCGGGAGCCGCACGGACTGTAAGTATACCGCTCCCCCGCTCCCCGCTCCTACTATGGCAGCCAGGACTTTAATAGCGTCCTGGGTGCCATAGTAACACTGAACGCATTTTGAAGACGGATCCGTCTTCAAATGCTTTCAGTTCACTTGCGTTGTTACGGATCCGGCGGGCACCTCCGGCAAATGGAGTGCACGCTGGATCCGGACAACGCAAGTGTGAAAGAGGCCTTACAGTCTGTTTAGAAAGGATCGCCAAAACCGGAGAGGGGGAGGGGTTTGCCTTTATGTAAAGTCCTGTCTGAAGCCCACAGTCCGAGAAGATATAAGTGAGGGACATGAACATGTGGAGTCACTGTGGGTAGAAATACATGGAGGAAAAATACATGGAGGCAAAAACAACAATAAATTACTAATAGGAGTTTACTATAAACCCCCTAATATACCAGAGTCCACAGAAAATCTACTACTAAACGAGATAGACAAGGCGGCAAATCATAATGAGGTGGTTATTATGGGGGACTTCAACTACCCAGATATAGACTGGGAAACTGAAACTTGTATATCTCATAAAGGAAATAGGCTCTTGGCAATAACCAAAGACAATTACCTCTCCCAACTGGTTCAGGACCCGACTAGAGGGACGGCCATACTGGACTTAGTATTAACCAATAGGCCTGACAGAACAACAGACGTGCAGGTTGGGGGACACCTGGGAAATAGTGACCATAAAGTAATAACCTTCCAATTATCATTCAAAATAGCGTTTCTACAGGGAGGAACAAAAATACCAAAGCTACATTTAGCCAACTAAGAGAGGCCATAGGCCTAACTAACTGGGACAAAGTCTTAAAAAATAAAAATACAGCCACAAAATGGGATATTTTTGAAAGCATCCTAAAATCTTTTTTTGTGAGAGGTACATACCGTATGGGAAAAAAAGATTAAGGAACAAGAAAAAAACAATGTAGATAAATAGAATTGTAAAGAAAGCAATAAATGACAAAAAGAAAGCTTATAAAACACTAAAACAGGAGGGGAGCGAGGAAGCACTGAAAAACTATTAGGAAAAAAATTTAATATGTAAAAAACAAATAAAAGTAGCCAAACTAAAGACAGGGAGATTAATTGCCAAAGAGAGTAAAACTAACCCTAAAATGTTTTTCAATTATATTAATGGTAAAATGTATAAATCTGAATGTGTCGGCCCTCTACAGAGTAATGGGGGGGAGTTGCAGAAAGCGATGAGGTGAAAGCAAAGCTATAAAATATTTTTTTTCTCCACTGTATTCACTGAAGAAAATAAACTGTCAGATGAAATGCAGAATGTAAAAGTAAATTCCCCATTAAAAGTGTCCTGTCTGACCCAGGAAGAAGTACAACAGCAACTTAAAAAGATTAAAATAGACAAATCGCCAGGACCAGATGGCATACACCCCCGTATCCTAAGGGAATTAAGTAATGTCATAGCCAGACCCTTATTTCTGATATTTACAGACTCTATACTGACAGGGAAGGTTCCACAGGATTGGCGCATAGCAAATGTAGTGCCAATATTCAAAAAGCGTCCAAAAACAGAGCCTGGACACTATAGGCCGGTAAGTTTAACATCTGTCATGGGTAAACTGTTTGAAGGTTTTCTAAAAGATGCTATCTTGGAGTACCTCAATGAAAATAAACAAATAACGCCATATCAGCATGGCTTCATGAGGGATCGGTCATGTCAAACTAATTTATTCAGTTTCTATGAAGCGGTAAGTTCTAGACTTGACAGCGGTGAATCAATGGATGGCGTATATCTGGACTTCTCCAAAGCATTTGACACTGTACCACATAAAAGGTTAGTATATAAAATGAGAATTAGAGATAAGCGGATTTTTCAAAAATTCGATTCGCCGGTTTGCCAAATTCTTTTGAAGAAATTTGCTTCAATCCGAATAAATTCGCAGCAAATTACGTTAAAAAGCTGCTATTTCCTGGCTGTAGAGAGCCTTTCTAGTGGTGTAGAACACTATGCCTTGCAGTAACACGCATAGGGAGTCTGCTGTGGTAGTGAAACAATACTGTGAGTCCATATGACATGTAGATGACAGGTGTCGCTCTTAGAATCACTGCACACTTCACTTATTTGGGAAGTCACGGGGCCAAAACTGACCAAATAACTCAAGTGTGAACTCAGCCTTACAGGTCAATGTTAGCGCCAATAAGAAGCGCACTCCTTTTAGACTGTCGTCAGCTGATTCCACATAGATGTCTACAGAACCTGTTCTATTAAGCGCTTATACAAGTAGAGCCCCCCGACATGGTGAAGAGGGTGTCAGCAGTAAGTTTGTGTTGAATTCACTGATTATTTTGCCCTTTCTCTGATCCGTCAGAACAATATACCACAAAAAACGGATCCTGTCTGTTGAGCATCCGCCTTCACTTGGTCAGCATTTGCTCAATAATCCATCAGTATTTCTAATGCCAAAAAAAACAGGAGTGGATCTAAAACAGAGATGACGCGTGAATGGAATATTTGCATGTCTTCTGTGTTTTGTACCCACTCCTGCTTTTGGCTACCAAATCATAAGCCAATTCTGCTAGGACCATAAAGGCCTTACAGCTGCTACACAGACAGGATCCGTTGTGCGTCTCATTTTTCTTTCCTTCTGACAGATCAGAAGAAAGGTCAAATAAATGATGATGTCAGCCAGGCCGAAAGCCAAAATAGTGGACCAGTCATGAAGTAGGGAGGGTGGGAACAACATGAGAAGTCCACAGAGTGGACCTATGACATAGTGGTGAGGTGGAAGCAGCATGAGGAGACCACAGAGTGGCCCAATGACAGATTGTGGAGGTGGCGGCAACAGCAGCAGCATCAGGAGGAGGCCACAGAGTGGCAAGGTGATATAGTGTGGAGATGGCAGCAGCAGCAGGATACCACAAAATGACAAGGTGACATAGTGTGGAGATGACAGTAGCAGCAGCATCAGACCACAGAGTGGCAAGGTGACATAGTGTGAAGATGGCAGCAGCAGCATCAGCATCAGGAGACCACAGAGTGGCAAGGTGGCATAGTGTGGAGATGGCAGCAGCAGCTTCATCAGACCACAGAGTGGCAAGGTGACATAATGTGGAAATGGCAGCAGTAGCAGCAGAAGGATACCACAGAGTGGCAAGGTGACATAATGTGGATATGGCAGCAGCAGTAGCAGCAGGAGGATACCACAGAGTGGCAAGGTGACATAATGTGGATATAGCAGGAGCAGTAGCAGCAGGAGGATACCACAGAGTGGCAAGGTGACATAGTGTGTGTGACGGACTGAACCGTCACTGGGGCTGCTGGAGAAGCCTGAGGGCCAGCCTCCTTCCTACAGACTATGGACCGAGAACTACGGAGACCCCCTCAGACCTTTTGGTTACAAGGAACTATGAACCCTGATTTATGTGTGTAATTTATATGCCACATATTTCCTATTGCCCATTAAAAAGGCATGGTGTGGATTCAGCAACACAAAAAGGGTTAACTCTGCACTGAGACTCCCACTGATTGTGTTGGTGATGGGATTAAGATTGTTGATTATAATGGCAGCCGACTCCTATGATACACTCAGGAGATAATTCCATCACATGTGTCTCCTCTTCCCATTCATTCATTATGGATGTGGTGAAGATGTCTGTTTGCATGTTCATTGTTGATTGCGTCACAGACAATGCCAGTGTGTTTGTTAATTGCGTCTCAGACAATGCCATTGTGTTTGTTGAATAGGGTTAGTTTTGTGTTTAAACTGTACAGGATTGGCTGCTATGTCATGTCCTCAGTATGTCATGTGTATATAAGTCAATGCTGTGTGTTCAATAAAGAGTTCCTGTTTTACATTCAACATAGAGCCTCGTCTCATGTGTATGGGGATTGCTATACGCTGTATACTCCCCTGGCTATAACTACTAGCTCTTGTAAGAGCTGTTCCTGCTCTCTGGATTTAGGAGAGGTTCACCCACTGGAGCCTGGAGCCTTGTCGAAGGGACAGGGTGGGTAGGAGACGGTGAGACCTCAACCAAGCTTTGGCGGTTCGTGGGGTCTGCAGTGCTGACGGTGTCAAGTGGAGTGCATTGAGTCCTCGGGAAGCACTAGGAGCATCCATCGACGGAGGTACCCGGTCGGGGTGCCAGGAGATCCGTTACAGTGTGAAGATGGCAGTAGCAGCATCAGGAGAGAACAGAGTGGAAAGGTGACATAGATTGGAGATGGCAGCAGCATCAGGAGAGAACAGAGTGGTAAGGGGACATAGTTTGGAGATGGCAGCAGCAGCATCATCATCAGGAGACCACAAAGTGAACCGGTAACAGAGTGGGGCGGTGGGTGGCAATACCAGTACCCGCTAATGAAGGTGACTGAAAGAAGGAGCACTTGGCATCAGACGTGTGGCATCAGGCGAGTGGCGGCAACAGAGTAGTAGCTGAGGCAGGTAGTCAGAAGAAACCAGTCTCTTTAATCAAAGTGTTGGTGTGGCACCATGGATGATCTAGTCCAGTGGTGCCCAACTATTTTTCGTCTGAGGGCCGCACTAGACTTAGTATAAATTTTGCGAGCCGGAACCAGGTAGCTTTGCCAGAAAGAAATGCAAACGCTGTGAGGGGGCACGTGTGAGCATTACTACTGTGAAGAGGGCACATATCTGGGCATAACTACTGTGAGGAGGGCACATATCTAGCATAACTACTGTGAGGGGGCACATATCTGGGCATAACTACTGTGAGGGGGCACATATCAGGGTATAACTACTGTCAGGAGGGCACATATCAGGGCATAACTACTGTGAAGAGGGCACATATCTGGGCATAACTACTGTGAGGGGGCACATATCTGGGCATAGCTACTGTGAGGGGGCACATATCTGGGCATAACTACTGTGAGGGGGCATGTGTGAGCATTACGTCTGTGAAGAGGGCACATATCTTGGCATTATTACTGTGAGGGGGCACATATCTGGGCATAACTACTGTGAGGGGGCATGTGTGAGCATTATGTCTGTGAAGAGGACACATATCTTGGCATTATTACTGTGAGGGGGCATGTGATGTATACATGTGTGTAATGTATGTAGTGCAGTATGTGATGATCACACACTGCACTACATACATTACACACATGTATACATCACATACTGCGCTGTCACCTTCTTCTGCAGGTCTACCTTGATGTCTCCCGCCGGCTTCTCCTACAGCAGGGCGCTCTATCACTCCAGTGCCCGCCCAATCTTAACAATCAGGGGCGTTGCTAGAAATGACTGGGCCCCATAGCAAAAAAATGTATCCCCCCCCCTCCCGGATCTCCCACCCCCACATACCTATCGGACCTCCCACCCCTTCCAGAGCTCCCACCCAAACACCCCTCCAGGACCTCCCACCCCAACATCCCCCTCAGTGTCGTCCACAGATATCCCCCTCAGTGTCGTCCACAGATATCCCCCTCAGTGTCGTCCACAGATATCCCCCTCAGTGTCGTCCACAGATATCCACCTCAGTGTCGTCCACAGATATCCCCCTCAGTGTCGTCCACAGATATCCCCCTCAGTGTCGTCCACAGATATCCCCCTCAGTGTCGTCCACAGATATCCCCCTCAGTGTCATCCACAGATATCCCCCTCAGTGTCGACCAGATATCTCACTTAGTGTCCTCCACAGATATCCCCCTCAGTGTCCTCCACAGATATCCCCCTCAGTGTCCTCCACAGATATCCCCCCCCCCCCCACCCAGAGCCGCTTCCTAGCTAATTTATTCACTGCACTTGCCTCTGTGAAATTGAAGAGAAGCGCCGTAATCTCGCACAGGCACACTGGCAGAGGCCAGGAAGACGATGCATGCGCACTTCGATACATCTGCCAGTGCGCCTGTGCGAGATTACGGCGCTTCTCTTCAATTTCACAGAGGCAAGTGCAGTGAGGAGGCGGCTCTGGGCGGGGAGATTGCAGGCACAGGCAGCATCGCTTTGCTGCCTGTGCCGTTCTCAGCGCGCCCTGCGCTAGTGCGCTGATAAAGTCCTGTCACTGCGCGGGCGCATGACACGGCTTCGCGGGCCACATTTTGCCCGCGGGCCATATATTGGGCATCACTGTCCTAGAGAAATACAGATCCAAGACCATACTGTCTAAACTAACACAGACCTCCTAAACAAATACAGCCCACAGCCCACACTGCCTAAACTAACACAGACCTCCTAAACAAATAAAGAACCCAAACTATAATTCCTAAACTAATACAGATCACAGACCATGCAGCCTAAACTATTACAGACCTTGTAAACAAATACAGACCCAAGACCATACTTCTTAAACTAATACAGACCTCCTAAACAAATACAGACCCCATACCATACTGCCTAAACTAAAACAGACCCCAGATCAGGCTCTATAAACAAATACCGACCCCAGATAAGACTCCTAAACTAATACTGATGGCAGACCACAAAATAAATACAGACCCCAGACCAGGTCCTCTAAATAAACACAGACCCCAGTTTAGACCTTTGAATAAGGCCTCATGCACACGACAGTTGTTTTTTGCGTCCGCTAAAAAAAACAGATGCGGCATCCGTTTTTTTTCACAGATCCCTTGTAATAAATTCCTATCCTTGTCCGCAAATGTGAAAAAAGTAGGACATGCACTATTTTTTTTGCTGAAGGGAAACACGGACAACGGACGCGGAACACAAACGGATGAACTATCAGCATTTTTTTGCTGACCCATTGAAATTAATGGGTCCCCATCCTATCCGCAAAAAAAACGGAACGGAGGCCGAGAAAAACAACTGTCGTGTGCATGAGACCTAATACAAACTCCAGACCATGCTCTTGAACAAATACAGACCTAAATCTATAGGCACATGACCGTGTCTGTATTTAGTTCCGCAAACCTCAGATTCGCAAAATAGTAATATCTTCTATGTGCATTCTGCATTTTACGTTCTATAATTTCTGGAATGGCCACACAAATCAACCAAAAATACGGATGTGTGCCTGGCCCCATAGAAATGAAATGAATCCGGGTGCTATCCACAAGAATTTGCAGATAACACACGGATGAAAAATACGGTCGCGTGCATGTGGCCTAAGACCGTACCTCGAAATATAGACCCTAATCCCATAAATAATACAAAACCCAGACTATACTGACCAAACTAATAAAGACCCCTAAATAAACACAGACCCCCTGACCAGACTCTATGAACAAATACAGACCCCAAGGTAATTACTGGACCAGATAAAACCCTCTAAAATGATGCCAAACCACACAAAAAAAATACAGACCCCAGACCGGATCCTATAAATAAATAAATAAATAAATAAAGACCCCAGTTCAGACACCTGAATAATGCAGATCCCAGACCACAACCTTAATCAAATACAGACCTAAAGCTGGCCCTACACATTAGAACGACGAGTCCGGTGGACTCACTAAGGCTAGTTTCACCCTAACGTTACAACTATCCGGCAGGCTGTTGTGGGCAGAGGAACAGCCTGCCGGAGTTCATCATATTATCAATCCTTTCTCCGTTGGAGCCCACTGACTATAATGGGACTAAGTGGGGATCTGGCCTGTTTCCGGCATGAGTGCTGGGATTTGGCCAGTCAAAAAGCGGTGCAACAAAAACCACTCATTCCGGAAATAGGCTGAATCCCTGCTGAGTCCCATTATAGTCAATAGGGCCTGGCAATGCTCCAGCCATTTACGGATATGCTGGATATGATAAATTCCAGTTTGCTGGATGGTTTTAAAGGGATTTTCCGAGACTTTAATACTGATGACATATCCTCTGGATAGGTTATCAGTATCTGATCAGTAGGGGCCCCCATCAATCAGCTGTTTGAGAAGTCACCGGCTCTCCTGTGAGCACCGCGGCCTTTTCCATGCTCACCAAGCACAGCGCCGTACATTGCATAGTGGCTGTGCTTGGTATTGCACCCCAGGACCATTCATTCTCTTAAATGAGGCTGAGCTGCTCCTAGGTCATGTGACCGATGAAAGTGACAGCTTAAGAAAAGCTGGAGAAAGCTGCGGTGCTACTGCGAGTGCTGCTGCCTTCTCAAACAGCTGGTGTGAAACTAGCCTAATGTGTGTCTGGAGCTCCCGTTTCCCGCCTGACAGATGATGTTGGGGGAGACAAGGATCGGGCAAAATGAATATCTTTGCCTGATCCTTTTGCTCTCCACATAGAATACACATACAGTACAGACCAAAAGTTTGGACACACCTTCTCATTCAAAGAGTTTTCTTTATTTTCATGACTATGAAGGCATCAAAACTATGAATTAACACATGTGGAATTATATACATAACAAACAAGTGTGAAACAACTGAAAATATGTCATATTCTAGGTTCTTCAAAGTAGCCACCATTTGCTTTGATTACTGCTTTGCACACTCTTGGCATTCTCTTGATGAGCTTCAAGAGGTAGTCCCCTGAAATGGTCTTCCAACAGTCTTGAAGGAGTTCCCAAAGATGCTTAGCACTTGTTGGCCTTTTGCCTTCACTCTGCGGTCCAGCTCACCCCAAACCATCTCGATTGGGTTCAGGTCCGGTGACTGTGGAGGCCAGGTCATCTGGCGCAGCACCCCATCACTCTCCTTCATGGTCAAATAGCCCTTACTTTCAAAGTTTTCCCAATTTTTCGTCTGACTGACTGACCTTCATTTCTTAAAGTAATGATGGCCACTCGTTTTTCTTTACTTAGCTGCTTTTTTCTTGCCATAATACAAATTCTAACAGTCTATTCAGTAGGACTATCAGCTGTGTATCCACCTGACTTCTCCTCAACGCAACTGATGGTCCCAACCCCATTTATAAGGCAAGAAATCCCACTTATTAAACCTGACAGGGCACACCTGTGAAGTGAAAACCATTTCAGGGGACTACCTCTTGAAGCTCATCAAGAGAATGCCAAGAGTGTGCAAAGCAGTAATCAAAGCAAAAGGTGGCTACTTTGAAGAACCTAGAATATGACATATTTTCAGTTGTTTCACACTTGTTTGTTATGTATATAATTCCACATGTGTTAATTCATAGTTTTGATGCCTTCAGTGTGAATCTACAATTTTCATAGTCATGAAAATAAAGAAAACTCTTCGAATGAGAAGGTGTGTCCAAACTTTTGGTCTGTACTGTACATGTTCAGCCGAGCCAAACATGTACTGTAAGTGTATGGTAAAGACGGGTGAAATAGCTGTCAGCTGAACAATCATCCCCCCTTCCTTCCTGACAACCTAGGCACGTGCCCTCAAGTGCCTTGCTGTAAATACAGCCCATATCATACATAAGAGAGATGCTTTGCACACCCCGGGGTGCTGTCACCTGATGCAATGTTTCGCTTGTGTCCTGCATTAGTCACTGAGGCTGAATTAATGAGCTTCATTGTAAGGTGTCTGTGATAAGAATTTATTCCGCTCATAACAGTCAGTGATTTGGGCGCAGACAACGTCATGTTCACCCGTCACATGATTCTCTGCTAAGAAAACATCACGTACCGCAGAGCAAACGCCAGCAATCTAATAATACTCTTATAAAGTGAACGAAACTTAGCGGGATGTATGATAGCACCAGAAACAGGCCGTGCAAGAAACAGAACACTGATGTAAGAGCACCCCCTGCTGGAAGTCAGCAGTATAGCATATTCTGTATGTATCACATCAGTTCCCCAAAATCTGTCCTTAATTGTAGGGGTAGGGCTTACCCTTACTATTGTCATCTAATATTTCTCTCTGGGTTTGTTACAATTGTATCCACTATCCATACTCCAGGCTGATACATTTTATTGGCACTGATACATTGTAACAAATTTTCAGTAAAAGAGAGACATTTGTGCTGCTAAGGCTACTTTCACATTTGCGCTGTTTATTCCAGTATTGGAAGATCTCAATACCGGAATTAAAAGGTACTGTTTTGATTTTGCTCCTCCGGATGCGTCCGTCCCATTAGTATGCGGTTGTGTGACATCAAAACGGAAAAAAAACTGATCCGTCACTAAATACCTTGAAAGTCAACGGGTGACGAATACGTTTTTTTAGGCTCCTCAAAGAATGGATCTGTCGCCGTTGACTTACATTGTTTTCAGTGCCAGATCCGTTTTTTTCCGTTATTATGACCGGACACAAAACCGCAGATTGCAGCAAGTTTATGTCCGGTCACAAAACGGAATGCTGGCAGAACAGAAGACGTCCTAAAGCATCCTGAACGGATCTCTTTCCATTCAGAGTGTATGAGGACTAAACAGGAATGTTTTTTTTTCCCGTTATTGAGATCGTTTGCCGGATCTCAATACCGGAAAACACCAACGCAAGTGTGAAAGTAGTCTTATGAGGATTGTCTAGACGGATATAACTCTAACAAACTCTCAGCTGTGAAAGCAGACTGTTCTCATTCACTGACAGCAAACGTAAATATTGAAAATGGTGCAGAATTGAAATACAAAGAATATTAGAAAGTTACAGAATTCTACAATTAGTAGAGGTTATTAGGTAAATGTATACATAACCCACTATATGTAGTGTCCTGAGGAACGCCTTCTCGTCACAATCAGTAGGATGATGAGAATTATCTTCATGGTAGCAGAGATGTGGAACATGGCCCCTCACTTGTCTATTCATGGCTCAGTGCATGTGGGACAAGCAGGATTCTTCCACCGTTAGGCTCCAGGGCCCGGGTGCCACCTCTACACCCCCGATCAGCATTGTATTGTTATTACTAATAGTATAACTCGTATATCAGATGGAGCCGGACCCTCGTCCTAAACTGAGGTCTTCACCCGGTGAAACTGACTCCAGCTGGGTGATGAATTGCATCAATACCCGATCAATAGCCTGTAACATCACAGACCAGGCAGCTATGGACGGGCATTGTACTGTGGTACCTCCTGGAGGGGGCACTCTGCTCATATTGATTAAAGCTCTAGAGTGTCCAGATGGGAGAAAACCGTGACCGATGGAAGTGGTGATAATCATTACTGGAGGACATACATGACAAAGACACATTGGGGGACATTTACTAAGCATGGTGCGGCAGAATTATGGCTTAAAATGCTCCGAATAGAAAGGCGTTTTAATTTGTACCAAATATATCAACTGTTTTCTCTACAATGTTCACCATAAAGAATGCATTCGCCAGAAATTAGTTATAAATGACAAAGTGGCCGGGGCTATCACATTGGCGCATATTACGTCTCATCATCCTCCTATCGGTAGAAATGGCTGAAATTGTTGCGTACGATTAAGCCAGCTTACGTGGTGGTGTTTTGTGTAAAAAGTCGCATTAATGGCAGAAAGATGCGACTTTTTGTCAAAAGTCACATTTATGAGAAGAAAAACCAACCTGTCGTGGGAACAAGTGATAGGTAGGTAATAAAACAGGACGATATAAATGAGCTAAACCGCAGGGTTTTGTCAGTAAATTGTCATTCAACAAAAGCAAAACAACGGCAAAAATGTCCTGAGTCTGAGACAAAAGTCGCAATTTACCACTGGAAATGTCGCAAATATGCTTCAAATGTCACAAGTGTGGTCTGGACAGGGTTCGCAGAAATGGTGGATCTCAGTTTAAAAAGAGTTTAATTTTAGTGCCATTGGTGTTAAAGGGAACCTGTCAACAACGTTATGCTGACTTCACTGAGGGCAGCTGTCACCGCCAGTTCTGTGAGAAGGTCTGACAGACGTTCTTCTCTACCTCTTGTATGACGTTCTTTGTTTTGGTTTCGCTTTGTCATCTCCTTTCCTTCTCCCAGGTGTCACCTATTTAGACTAATCATCTCCCTTTATATTCCCTCCCATACTGCCTCACTTTGCGGTTTATACTACTTCCTGGATGAAGTGTTCACTGCTGGAGGCTGCTGCTGCTGTTTGCTCAGATAAGTCTTTTCCTTTATTGTGTTTCCTTGCTGGCTTGATTCTAGGTGACCCTGACTCCGTCCGTATTAAGTGCAGGGAGCCGGTGGTCGTGTCCCCTCACTATTATAGGGTTTTCAGGTGTCACACAGTCTTAGGTACGTGGGCATGCAATCGTCTACCATTGAGACCCTTGCATGTGCATAGCAGTCAGGGAGAGCTCTTAGGGTTTTTTAGGGCTCACCTATATGCTCCTTAGTTTGGGATTAAGCCAGTCGGTCGTTTATTTATAAGTTCCAGCTATCTGCAAATTCATCCATGACATTATAAACCGCCCAAACCGTATTAAGCATGGATCCGGTTTCAGCCTTGATTGACCGCCTGCAAAGTCTTTCGCTGGAGGTAGCAGATCTCCGTAAAACTGGGTCTCAGTTTCAGGTGACCGGTTCATGGAGTTTGTTCCGAGCCTAAGATCTCGCTTCCGGATACGTTCCCCGGGGGTAGTGAGAATTTTGTTTGCTTTAGAGAGGCTTGCAAACTCCATTTTCGCCTACTTCCCCATTCCTCTAGTGATGAGGAGCAGAGGGTGGGGATCATCATCTCGCTGCTCAGGGATAACGCTCAGTCTTGGGCCTTTTAGCTGCCGGTGGGGGCACGGCCCCTCCGATCGGTGGATGAATTTTTTGTAGCCCTGGGGCAGATATATGATGACCCGGATCATATTGCTCTGGCTGAATCTTTTATGCCAGGGTAAACAGTCCGCAGAGATATATTGTTCTGAATTTCGGAGATGGGCAGCTGATACTGGTTGGAATGATGCTGCACTCCGAAGTCAATTTTGCCATGGTCTTTCGGAAAGATTGAAAGATGTATTTGCTTTTCATGAGAGATCAGCGGCGTTAGAGTCTGCCATGTCTCCAGCTGTTCGTATTGACAGGCATCTTAGAGAGAGAGAGGAGACTACTCTTTCCTGTCATATTCAGCCCAAGGACAGTGGGGCTGTCTCATTCAGTGCGCAGGGGTCTCAGTCTGTCTCAATCCCCTCTGAGGAGGAGGCCATGCAGCTGGGTTTGCTTGCCTCTGATAGTAGAGGATTCAGCTCTCAGAGGAGGGTTTGTTTCTGTTGTGGGGGTATAAATCATTTGGCTAATGTTTGCCCCTCTAGGAGATTCATGGAGTTTTCTGAGGGTAATAAAAAAAAAGAAAAAGAAAAAGAAACCCTCTAAAAACTTTGTAGTTCCCGTTTTCTCCTACCTGCCAGGGGGCGCTAGACAGCAAGAACATTGTTTGTGAGATTTTTGTAGATAGTGGAGCAGCTGTCAATCTCATTGATAATCAATTTGCAACAACGCATGGTTTCCAGGTGTGCACTTTGGAAAAGGATATACCTGTTTTTGCTATCGATTCCGCTCCACTTTCTCAAAGATCGTTAAAGGGCATAGTTCACAATATCCCTTTGACTGTGGGTGACAAGTTGAGGATATGTCATGTTTCGTCTTAAGCGGATTACCTACTCCTCTAGTGTTGGGGCTACCCTGGCTCACTAAACATAACCCCACCATTGATTGGCAAGCAAGGCAAATGAATGGTTGGAGTGAAATTTGCAGAGAGAATTGCCTCACGGCGTCTCTTTCAGAGGTTTCTACCAAGACTGTGCCATCTTTTCTCTCTGAATTTTCGGATGTGTTTTCAGAGAGTGGTGTCCAGGAGTTGCCCCCTCACCAGGAGTACGACTGCCCTATTAATCTCATCCCAGGCGCCAAGCTTCCAAAATCATGATTATACAATCTCTCCCAACCTGAAAGAGTCGCTATGTGTACTTATATCTCTGAGAGCCTTAGAAAGGGACACAAAAGATTCTTCTTTAAGACCTTGTCTGGATTTCAGGGAGCTGAACCGTATCACGATTCGTGACCCATATCCGCTTCCTCTGATCCCGGACCTATTTAACCAGATTGTTGGGGCTAAAGTTTTTTCTAAGTTGGATTTAAGAGGGGCATACAACCTAGTCAGGGTCAGGGAAGAGGGCGAATGGAAGACAGCCTTCAATACCCCTGAGGGTCATTTCGAGAATTTGGTTATGCCCTTTGGTTTGATGAATGCTCCGGCCGTCTTCCAACATTTTGTGAACAGCATTTTTTATCATTTAATGGGGAAATTTGTACTGGTGTATCTAGATCAATCCTGATTTCAAGACTCATCGGGACCACCTATGTCAGGTCTTGCTGATTCTGCGGGAGAATAAATTATACGCTAAACTGGAAAAATGTGTGTTTGCGGTTCCGGAGATTCAATTTCTTGGTTTTATTCTCTCCGCTTCTGGTTTTCGGATGGACCCTGAGAAGGTCCGCGCTGTGCTTGATTGGGAGCTTCCTGAGAATCAGAAGGCGCTGATGCGGTTTTTGGGTTTTGCCAATTATTACAGAAAGTTCATTTTGAATTATTCCTCTGTTGTTAAGCCACTCACTGATATGACTAAAAAGGGGGTGGATTTTTCCTCGTGGTCGGTAGATGCGCTTAAAGCCTTTTCTAGTATTAAAGAGTGTTTTGCTTCCGCTCCCATTTTGGTACAACCTGATGTCTCTCTACCTTTTATTGTTGAGGTGGATGCTTCTGAGATGGGTGTGGGTGCGGTCTTATCTCAGGGTCCCTCTCCTGCCAAATGGCGACCGTGTGCCTTTTTCTCAAGGAAACTCTCCTCTGCAGAGAGAAATTATGATGTGGGAGATAGGCAGTTGTTGGCCATCAAATTAGCTTTTGAGGAATGGCGCCATTGGTTAGAGGTAGCCAGACACCCTATTACCGTGTTTAACGACCATAAGAATCTGGCCTTCTTGGAATCGGCCAAGCGTCTGAACCCGAGACAGGCCAGATGGTCTTTGTTCTTTTCTAGGTTTAATTTTGTTGTTACGTTCCGCCCTGGGGTTAAAAATGTGAAGGCAGATGCCCTGTCACGTTGTTTTCCGGGAGGGGGGAACTTTAAAGAGCCGGGTCCCATTTTGGCTGAAGGGGTGGTCGTCTCTGCTCTTTATCCTGATTTGGAGGCAGAGGTTCAGGCAGCCCAGGCAGAGGCTCCTGATCTTTGTCCTCCTGGGAGGTTGTTTGTGCCTCTCGCTTTATGACACAAGGTTTTTAAGGAGCACCACGATACTGTCCTTGCTGGGCACCCGGGGAGTAGAGCCACAGTGGATCTCATTGCTCGGAGATTCTGGTGGCCGGCTTTTCGTAAGACGGTTGAGAGTTTTGTGGCAGCCTGCGAGACCTGCGCTCGTGCCAAGGTCCCTCACGGCCATCGGGTTCTCTCCTCCCGTTACCCATTCCTTCCCGTCCTTGGACGCATCTGTCCATGGACTTCATTACGGACCTGCCTCGTTCCTTGGGGAAGACTGTGGTTCTTGTGGTAGTGGACCGTTTTAGCAAAATGGCGCATTTCATTCCCTTTCCTGGGTTACCCAATGCTAAGACGCTGGCTCAAGCGTTTGTTGATCACATTGTTAAATTGCATGGCATTCCTTCAGACATCGTTTCTGATAGGGGCACGCAATTTGTTTCCAGATTCTGGAAGGCCTTCTGTTCTTGCTTGGGGGTTCGGTTGTCGCTCTCTTCTGCTTTTCACCCGCAGTCGAATGGTCAGACCGAATGCGTCAATCAGAATCTGGAGACATATCTGGCGGAGAATCAGGAGGATTGGTGTTCTTTTTTGTCCCTTGCTGAGTTTGTTTTAAATAACCGTCGCCAGGAGTCCTCGGATAAGTCACCATTCTTTGATGCATATGGGTTTCATCCGCAGTTTGGGACATTCTCTGGAGAGGGGTCTTCTGGTTTACCTGATGAGGAGAGATTTTCCTTGTCTTTGTCATTTATTTGGCAAAAGATTCAGGGTAATCTGAAGAGGATGAGTGAGAGATATAAGCGTGTGGCGGATAAGAGACGTGTGCCTGGTCCGGACCTGAATGTGGGTGATCTGGTGTGGTTGTCTACAAAAAATATCAAACTGAAGGTTCCCTCCTGGAAGTTGGGTCCTAAGTTTATTGGGCCTTACAAGATCTTGTCCGTCATCAATCCCGTTACCTTCCGTCTTGATCTTCCTCAGACTTGGAAGATCCATAATGTTTTTCACAGGTCCCTATTAAAACCTTATGTCCAACCCACTGTACCCTCCTCTTTGCCTCGTTCTCTGATTTTTGTTGATGGTAATCTTGAATTTCAGGTCTCTAGGATTGTAGATTCTCGCATTATCCGCGGTTCTCTTCAGTACCTCATTTATTGGGAGGGTTATGGTCCTGAGGAGAGGATGTGGGTCCCAGTGGCGGACATTAAGGCCACTCGTCTTATCAGGGCTTTCCATAGGTCCCATCCTGAGAAGGTGGGCTCTGAGTGTCCGGAGTCCACCCGTAGCGGGAGGGGTACTGTCACTGCCAGTTCTGTGAGAAGGTCTGACAGACGTTCTTCTCTACCTCTTGTATGACGTTCTTTGTTTTGGTTTCACTTTGTCATCTCCTTTCCTTCTGCCAGGTGTCACTTATTTAGACTAATCGTCTTCCTTTATATTCCCTCCCATACTGCCTCACTTTGCGGTTTATACTACTTCCTGGATGATTTGTTCATTGTTGGAGGCTGCTGCTGCTGTTTGCTCAGATAAGTCTTTTCCTTGCTGGCTTGATTCTAGGTGACCCTGACTCCGTCCGTATTAAGTGCAGGGAGCCGGTGGTCGTGTCCCCTCACTATTATAGGGTTTTCAGGTGCCACACAGTCTTAGGTACGTGGGCATGCAAGACCCTTGCATGTGCATAGCAGTCAGGGAGAGCTCTTAGGGTTTTTTAGGGCTCACCTATATGCTCCTTAGTTTGGGATCAAGCCAGTCGGACGTTTATTTATAAGTTCCAGCTATCTGCAAATTCATCCGTGACAGCAGCATAAAATAGTGACAGAAATGCTGATTTCAGCGGTGTGTCACTCATAAGCTAAAAGTAAGTGGTTGCTGAGAACCAGCATCATAGTCATTGCAGCACAGGGCTCGAAAAGAGTCCCATCAACCTGAGAAGAGTCATGGTAATTCCTAATCTCCTGCTCTCCCGCCCACCTGCTGATGATTGGCAGTTCTGTCCTCGAGAGAAAGGGAGAAAAATAGGTAGAAGCCTGTCAGTCATCAGCAGGTGGGCAGGGAGAGCAGGAATTCATGAATAACCAGGACTCTTCTCAGGTGGCCATGACTCTTTTCCAGGCCCAGTCTGCAATGATTGTGATGTTGGTTCTCGGCAACCACTTACTTTTAACTTTTAAATGACAGACCGCCGAAATCAACTCACCTGTCTCTACTTTATTCTGCTGTTAGTATGGGCAGCATAAAGTTGATGACAGGTTCCCTTGTAGTGTCCCACTAGGTAGGCGTGGGCACTACACAAGGGTCAATTGATTCACGTGTTACTTCTGCTCACAAGGGACAGTAATATTACATTTAACTATGTACTTTAATGTATTTTCTATGTGCTTTTATATGCAATATTTTCCCTTTGTCATGCATAGCAGGCCTATGAGGGTGTAGTTAGGCATCCTAGACACTAGAGGGAGATAGGGAGCCCCTAGTATAAATGTCCAGGCCCAGACAGGGAGGAATTAGGTCATAGTCAGGAGTCTGTGGAGACAGAAGTGAGAAGGCACCAGCCAGAGATATGCTGAGGGCCTCCTCCTGACATGCAGCTTGATAGCCCTGGCTGCTAGCTACGTCCAGGAGGCTAGTGAAGAACTCTAGCCTGCCTGTAGATAAAGTGAGCCTCAGTTAGCTCAGAAGATTACCCCAAGAGAAGAGATGTACCTCCTGGGAGCAACCTGCAGCCACCTTCAGACCCAGCACAGGAACAGTACAACCAGCTCAGAGAAGTAAGCTGATGGGCAGAGGCACTTTAATATAAAGCAAGGGTCAATACTGGAGGAAGATTTATATACCAAGGATTAAAGCCAGCAATTAGGCATCCGGGCCTTGGGATCCAGCCAGCTAGAATAGCTGAAGGGGATAGTGCAGCATAGGTCTGCTAAGCATTAACTGTTTACCCTCCAAGTATCTTGCAAGAATATACCTGCCATACTAAGAAGTAAACCTGCTGTGCTGTAAAGTAAACCTGCTGTGGCATTTGTGATATAAAGGACTGCATCATTATCAACTGTAAACTGTCTGTACAAAGTTGGACTGTTTTCCAAAGTAAAGCAACGTTTGGTTCACTATACCACCTGTGTACCTCAATTACTGCTACTAGAAAATCGGTGTGCCATCGTTACAGGCACTGGCGTCACGATTCTTAAAGGGACCTTGCCTCAGGCACTCAAAATACCTGCAACACCCAGGGCACCTCATCCACCATCAGGTCTGGTCCCTCCATACAGAGTGTGCCCCAGAGAAACTTGTGTCTACCTCTCCTTCACTGCCGCATGCCTGCCCAGGGTTCTCCTCTAAAAAGTGAGTAACCCTCGATTGCCCATAACCGTGACCTCACTGTCGCAATACCCTGCAGGTCTGGCGTTTAAAATGTCGAAAATCAAGAGAAATAGGCGGATAGTCAAGTTGATATTTAAAAAAGTCACATTTTACGAGTGGTGTGCGCCATTTGATATGAGGTGAAACAAACCATCACTTTTGATTTGTAATGTTAGTATTTTTTTGGTGCAAATTACGTCATTATTGATAAATGTCCCTTATTATACTATCCAACTATTATCTATCTATTATCTATCTATCTATCTATTATCTATCTATCTATCTATCTATCTATCTATCTATCTATCTATCTATCATATCTATCTATCTATCATATCTATCTATCTATCTATCTATCTATCTATCTATCTATCTATCTATCTATCTATCTATCTATCTATCTATCTATTATCTATCTATTATCTATCTATCTATCTATTATCTATCTATCTATCTATCTATCTATCTATCTATCTATTATCTATCTATCTATCTACAGGGAGTGCAGAATTATTAGGCAAATGAGTATTTTGACCACATCATCCTCTTTATGCATGTTGTCTTACTCCAAGCTGTATAGGCTCGAAAGCCTACTACCAATTAAGCATATTAGGTGATGTGCATCTCTGTAATGAGAAGGGGTGTGGTCTAATGACATCAACACCCTATATTAGGTGTGCATAATTATTAGGCAACTTCCTTTCCTTTGGCAAAATGGGTCAAAAGAAGGACTTGACAGGCTCAGAAAAGTCAAAAATAGTGAGATATCTTGCAGAGGGATGCAGCACTCTTAAAATTGCAAAGCTTCTGAAGCGTGATCATCGAACAATCAAGCGTTTCATTCAAAATAGTCAACAGGGTCGCAAGAAGCGTGTGGAAAAACCAAGGCGCAAAATAACTGCCCATGAACTGAGAAAAGTCAAGCGTGCAGCTGCCAAGATGCCACTTGCCACCAGTTTGGCCATATTTCAGAGCTGCAACATCACTGGAGTGCCCAAAAGCACAAGGTGTGCAATACTCAGAGACATGGCCAAGGTAAGAAAGACTGAAAGACGACCACCACTGAACAAGACACACAAGCTGAAACGTCAAGACTGGGCCAAGAAATATCTCAAGACTGATTTTTCTAAGGTTTTATGGACTGATGAAATGAGAGTGAGTCTTGATGGGCCAGATGGATGGGCCCGTGGCTGGATTGGTAAAGGGCAGAGAGCTCCAGTCCGACTCAGACGCCAGCAAGGTGGAGGTGGAGTACTGGTTTGGGCTGGTATCATCAAAGATGAGCTTGTGGGGCCTTTTCGGGTTGAGGATGGAGTCAAGCTCAACTCCCAGTCCTACTGCCAGTTTCTGGAAGACACCTTCTTCAAGCAGTGGTACAGGAAGAAGTCTGCATCCGTCAAGAAAAACATGATTTTCATGCAGGACAATGCTCCATCACACGCGTCCAAGTACTCCACAGCGTGGCTGGCAAGAAAGGGTATAAAAGAAGAAAATCTAATGACATGGCCTCCTTGTTCACCTGATCTGAACCCCATTGAGAACCTGTGGTCCATCATCAAATGTGAGATTTACAAGGAGGGAAAACAGTACACCTCTCTGAACAGTGTCTGGGAGGCTGTGGTTGCTGCTGCACGCAATGTTGATGGTGAACAGATCAAAACACTGACAGAATCCATGGATGGCAGGCTTTTGAGTGTCCTTGCAAAGAAAGGTGGCTATATTGGTCACTGATTTGTTTTTGTTTTGTTTTTGAATGTCAGAAATGTATATTTGTGAATGTTGAGATGTTATATTGGTTTCACTGGTAAAAATAAATAATTGAAATGGGTATATATTTGTTTTTTGTTAAGTTGCCTAATAATTATGCACAGTAATAGTCACCTGCACACACAGATATCCCCCTAAAATAGCTAAAACTAAAAACAAACTAAAAACTACTTCCAAAAATATTCAGCTTTGATATTAATTAGTTTTTTGGGTTCATTGAGAACATGGTTGTTGTTCAATAATAAAATTAATCCTCAAAAATACAACTTGCCTAATAATTCTGCACTCCCTGTATCTATCTATCTATTATCTATTATCTATCATATCTATCGATCTATCTATTATCTATCTATCTATCTATCTATCTCATATCTATCTATCTATCTATCTATCTATCTATCTATCTATCTCATCTGATAATCTAGGGTCTTTCTACACCAGAGGCTGCTTCATGTGTAGTGTACGGGAACTGTAATACCTGTCACTACCAAAGTGCCATTTGGTGTGCTGTCGTCCCTCCTTAATTATGGGGAAGTTGGTATATGTCAGTTTTATAAAATGTCATGTAATGTAATGCATGTATTTCCCTGTTGCTATGAAACTTGCAAGTACAGGCCGGCTAGGGGTGTCATTCCAGCTCTTAGGCATTAGAGGGAGCTAGGGAGCCCTAGTTTATATAAGGGCCAGACAAGGAAGGGAAAGTCAGTGTAACCTGATCTAGTGTGGAGTGCAGAAGTCAGTCTAGACCACAGCTCAGAAGTTTCTAGAGCCTGAGGAAGTTTCCAGAAGCTGAGAGAGACAGAGGCAAAGATCAGGAAAGCAAGAGGTACTCAGAAAGACAGAGGAGGTACTTATAAAGCTATAGCCAAGGATATAAAGCCAGAACTAGGTTAATGGGCCTTGGTGAAGAATTGCTACATTCCAGGATCAGACAGAATTAGAGTGCAAGCTCCTGTGCTGCAAGTCCTGTGTTCAACACTCTGTAATTACCCTGCTATAACTGAATTGCCTGCATCGACCGAATTGCAAAATCGACTGTATGCTAAGGAACTGCATTTCCATTATTGTCTCTGCTTGGAAAACTACTAAAGTTGGAGTTCTGTTTTAAGACTACGTTTCCTCAATTTATTCCTGCATCCGCAAACGGCGTGCCACCGTTTACTTGGCACTGGCGTCACGAACTATTTCTACCTATACCTGCCCTTGCAGAGAGTCAGCTGTACCAGGTTAGTGTATATTGCACTACATCACCCAGAAACACCTACTACACACAACTTGAGTACGCTGCACCTCTCTTTTGGCGTTCCACGAACAGGATACGCACGCTTTCTAGTGCAAGAAGCGTGAACTTTGTGCCTTATACCGTTGCCCTGTGACCAAAGTGACAATTTTCCTGTTTTATTCAAGTGGACTTTGTGGACTGAAAATCGTACCCAAAGTGTACCAAAAACCTCTAAAAAGCGCTGTGCAGTGTTGCGCTACCCAGAGGAAGAAAATCGCCGCATTGGAGTGTGGTTTTGTGGACTTTTTACAATCCTGCTTGCTGTCAGTGAATGGACAGCGTTTTGCTAAAGATGGCCACCGGCTGCCTGGAGTAAAGTTTCCCGCGCCGCTGAGGACATTCGTGGGCGGATCCCTGCAAAGACACAGAGAGTCCCGCCCCTCTTCATCATCGCACCGCTGCGGCCCTGCTTCTCCTGCGTCACCGCGGTCTCAGGACGTCCGGAACCTCGCGAGACTTGGCCTGCGCAAGACCAGCGATACCGGTAAGAACTTGTAACCGGAGGGAAGGGGATTGTTCCGGCCACTTTAGTCGCCAGCGGCCACCTCTCAATAGACTACCATGTCAGAACCGGGAGTGCCTGAGCAGCCGGCCCCGGGAGAGCTTGCGGCTCCTAATCATCCTACAGCCCCCAGCATGATGCCCTTTACCATGCCTTACTATTTCGGGGCCCCATGGTTCCCCCGCTACAGGGGAGAGACCCATACCCTAAGGGACTTTAAAGAAAAGTTGCTGGCACTATTCCGATTGTACCCTATAAATGCCGACCAGCAAATGGAAATCCTGCTGGCACAACTGGCGGGAGCTGCCCGCAGGGAAGTGTTATCATGGCCTGCTACTGAGCGGAGTACTCTAGAACAGATCTTCACCCGCCTCAGAGCCACTTTTGAAACTAGGACTGCCTCAGAGATAAAGATGCACTTCTTTGGCAAGAAACAGAAGTCCGGTGAGTCCCTCCGTGACTTTGCCCTTTCACTTCAGGAGGCTTTAGGGGCTGTAATCCAGATAGATCCCAAAGAGGCTGATAACCGGGACCAGACCCTGAGGGAACAATTTATCAACGGGGTGTCTAGTGAACAAATAAGGACCCAGTTAAAGATGCTGTCCGCCCAGCACCCTAACAGTGCCTTTCTGGACTTTAAAGAACTGGCTATAAAAATTCTGGGGTCCACAGTATCTCCTGAGTTGAGCGCCCTATCTGAGTCATCAGCCTGCAAGCCAAAACCGCTTGTCACTAACCGAGCTGAGGCCGGCCAAGCTGTTCAAGTGTCAGCTACTGATACTATTGCCATGCTGACAGAGCAAGTAAATCACCTCACTAAAAGTCTAGAGAAAGTGTGCAGAAAAATAGAGGAATGGGAAAAACCCATAATGCTAGATGAAGAATTCCTGTCACCTCCTAGGCCGTTCCCACCTCCTTACCAAGAGACTCACCCCAGGGATCCTGGGAGGCGTAATAGAGGTCGCAAGAAGCCCGTGTGTACATACTGCAAAAAGCTGGGACACACAGAATCCACGTGCTGGCAGTTAAACGGGCAACCCCTGAGGCTGAGGACCACCCCTCGGGAGGTAGAACACTAGGTCCAGAGGATCCAAATTGGATGCCACGTTATGTAGGATCCCATCCTAAAATCAATATAGAGATCAACGGGGTCCCCTTTGAAGCCCTATTAGATACTGGGTCTCAGGTCACTACTATTCAGCTGCCTGCATTTGAAAAGTTCTGGGACACCAACCAGTTGACCCAGCCGCCTGAATCCTGGGTGGAAATTATCGCCAGCAATGGCAAACCAGTAAAGACTCATGGATACTGGGAACCCACCCTGCAGGTGGGAGAAGTAACCCTGCCTCAACAGGGAGTGATCGTAGTACAGGCCGGTGACAGAGGAGGACATCCTGTCATTCTAGGCACCAATGTCTTCAAAAACTGTTATTCAGAAATACTTGCTGTATTACATCAGACTTTGCCCACTGCTTCCTCTGCATCCAAGAGGGTGATTCAAAAGACTATCACTGTGTTAAGTGCCCAGCAGAGGTTTGCTAATGGGAAAGGAGAAATTTGTACTGCCAGGATCCGTGATATTAAGCCTGTGACTTTGCCTCCTAATTCTCAAACTCTTTTGTGGTGTCGTGCTGTCCTGGGAGTCGAAGGCCGAGATTATCCAGCCCTGGTGGAACCACTCCAGATGGAGGATTATCCTTATGTGAGAGCTGCCAAGTGCCTGGTGAACGTCTCCCAAGGTAAAGTACCTGTCCGTCTGATTAATCTGAGTAATCATCCTGTTGCGCTTACTAAGCATTGCCCTGTTGCCCAGCTGTCCCAGGTGTCCTTCCAAGACATCATTCGTCTTCCAGTGACAGAAAAGCCGCCAGCTGCAGACAGCAGATGTTCGCCGGTGACCCAGCCACAAGTGCCCTGGTGGGAAGAGCTCCATGTAGGGGACGAGACTACCCCCCAACATCAACAAGAAGGGATTCTACAGCTTGTCAAGGAGCACCACCAGGCCTTCAGTAAGCATGCTACTGACTATGGAGAGGTTAGTGTCATACAACACACCATACCTACTGGCTCTCATCCTCCTATCAAGGAGAGATACAGACCCTTACCACCTACTTCATATCAGACTGTAAAGGAAATGATCCAAGAAATGAAAGACTCTAATGTGATCCGGGACAGCCGTAGTCCGTGGGCTGCACCCCTGGTTCTTGTAAAGAAGAAGGACGGTAGTATCCGTTTCTGTGTGGATTATAGGAAAATTAATCAAATAACCCACAAAGATGCATACCCACTGCCCCGCATTGAGGAGTCACTAACTGCTCTGGGCTCCTCTGCCTATTTCTCCACATTGGACTTGACCAGTGGCTACTGGCAAGTACCCATGGCCCCTGCAGATAGAGAAAAGACTGCCTTCACTACTCCCATGGGCCTGTTCGAATTCAATTGTATGCCGTTCGGGCTATGTAATGCCCCAGGAACTTTCCAGAGACTAATGGAACGGTGTTTGGGTCACAAAAACTTCGAAACAGTGCTGCTGTATCTTGATGACGTCATTGTGTACTCAAAAACATATGAGGACCATCTGAAACATTTGGCAGAAGTATTTGAAATCCTTATCAAATATGGCTTGAAGGTAAAGCCATCCAAGTGTCACCTGCTCAAACCTGCAGTAAGATACCTGGGGCATGTGGTAAGTGGAGAGGGCGTACAACCTGACCCTGATAAATTGGCAGCTGTCTGTAATTGGCCGGTTCCTACTACTGTCAAAGAGGTGAGGAGTTTCCTGGGTTTTGCCGGCTACTATAGACGTTTTATCCCCCATTTTGCTCAAATAGCTGATCCTATCCAGGAGCTCTTGAGGGGGCAACCCAAAAAGAGTCCTAGAACTCCTGTGCCCACTGAGTGGAATGAGAAAAGAGAGATAGCGTTCCAATTGCTAAAAAAGAAACTGACCGAGCCTCCAGTGTTAGGTTATCCAGATTATAGCAAGCCCTTCCATCTCTATACTGATGCTAGCAAGCGAGGCCTGGGAGCTGTGTTAGCCCAGATCCAAGAGGGAAAAGAGAGAGTGATAGCATATGCAAGCCGCTCCCTGAAAGGAGCTGAGAAAAATGACCAGAATTATAGTTCCTTCAAACTAGAGTTCCTGGCATTAGTGTGGGCGGTGACAGAAAAATTCAAGGATTATCTAGCCGCCACCCCGTTCATTGCATTCACTGACAATAACCCTCTGGCACATCTCAATACAGCTAGATTGGGGGCCTTGGAGCAGAGATGGGCCTCTCGCCTTGCCAACTATAATTTCTCTGTAAAGTATCGTGCTGGACGTACTAATGATAATGCTGATGCTTTATCCAGACTTCCCACAGAGACAGCTCCTGATGATGTGCGAGATGCTTGGGAAGATGTAGAGATGCCGGCTTTCTATAACAAATTTGCTCAACAGGATCAGGCTCGAGCTACCAATAACAGAGCTGCAGTTCCTTCACCCTCCAGTAGGCCTGAACCTAAAGAAGAAAGGTGGGTGAAACTACAGTCTGAAAGTAGAGTGCTGGGTGAGTTGTTGGACTTCATTACTAGTGGCAGAGCCCCTGAGAGGATCCGGCGTAAGAGTGCAGATCCTGAGCTCATCAAACTGTGGAGACAGCGCCATCAACTCTTCATACAAAAGGGCCTATTGCTACGGAGAAGCCTAGACCCAGTGTCCAACGAAAGAGTACACCAGATTCTCATACCCCGACGAGATGCAGGTATGGTGTTGGAGATGTACCACAATCAATCCGGTCACTTTGGGGTCCAAAAGACTGAGGCTACTATCCGCCAGCGGTTTTACTGGGTAGGCATGAGAGAAGACATGGAGAAGTGGTGTCGAGAGTGTGTAGCCTGTGCCTTGAAACGAAGTGAGCACCATGATCAGAGGGCACCACTGAGACCCATTGTAAGTACTCGTCCTCTTGAACTTGTCGCCATCGACCATGTAAAACTGGAGCCTAGTCGCTCAGGGTATGCTTATGCCATGACTATTATTGACCATTTCACAAAGTTTGTTGTAGCAGTGCCTGTGAGAGACCAGACAGCCAAGACTACAGCCGAAATGTTCTGGAAGCACTTTCTCCTGCCCTATGGATGTCCAGAAAAGATCCTCACCGATCAAGGACCTGCTTTTGAGTCCCATCTGTTCCATGAACTGTGCCGCTTACACAACTGTAAGAAGATCCGGACGACGGCCTACCATCCTCAAGGTAACGGATTATGTGAAAAAATGAATCAGACCTTGATAGAGATGCTGAGGGCCGTGCCTCCTGAGAACAGAGGAGATTGGCCCAGTCTGTTGCCACAGCTCATGTTCACATACAATCATACCATACATTGTTCCACCGGGTATACCCCTTTTTACTTGATGTTTGGGCGCCAAGGAACATTGCCTGCTGATCATTCATTGGACATACATGTGCCTGATTGCATTAACCCATTACCTAACACCGACTGGGTTGCTGAGCACCAAAGGCGATTAGATGCAGCCAAAGCCATTGTTCAGGAACGTATGGACCTTGCTAGAGACCGACAGCAGAGAGACTATGATCAGGCAGCCCATGCAGAACCCTTGACCATAGGGGCCGTGGTATGGTTAAAGAATAACCGTCGTACCAGCAAATTGGACAGTAAGTGGGAGCGAAGTCCCTATGTTGTCACTGCAATCCCAAATGTTGGAACTCACACTTATGAGATCACCCGGGAAGACAAGGGATCCCAAATTGTACACCGAAACCGGTTGAAGCTCTGCCTGACACCAGAACCTAGTGCCGAGAGTTCCGGATCTGAATATCCTGTGTCAGAGTCAGCAATACCGCCCGAGGATCCTATGCAGGCTGTCAGTAATCTCAGGTACGACGCTGATCCCATGCATTGGCTTCTGACACCGTGGTTGAACTTGCTGGTGCCTGCTCCGGCACCTACTGTAGTTTTACCTCCAGAAGAGCCGGTTCAAGATGCCCTGGATCCAGTTCCCCCTGTAGTGGATATTGTTGTTCCTGTTGTTCCAGTTGTTCCTGACCGAGGTCTCACGGATGGAGACCCTCCTGTTGCTCCTCTCCCTTCTACCTCGTTGCTAAGGGAAGAGGAGACCCCTGTGTTGAGAAGGTCTACCCGGATGACCAGGGGACGTCCGCCAGTCCGTTTAGGAGACTTTGATTATTCTGGTGGTGTCTCCTCCCAAACCGTTGTTACTGGGAATACCTTGTTGGACATTTGTGCGCAAGAATGGACTCCCCCACGTGAGCCCTTGCCTGTGCTACACCCACAGGAAACCCCTGGGTAGTTCCGTTATTATGCTGTCATTTTATTGTGCAACTTCATACTAAGGAAATGTGCCCAGAGATGGACTCCACCGCATGAGAGCCTCTGTGATTTAATAAGAAATAGCCTGGGTACGGACTCATGTTTGTTATTTGAGCCTCCAAGAACTTTTATACCGTTTTCTACTGTTTTATCATGGACTTATTCATTGTCATGGACTATCCTGGTTATAATGTTACGCTGTGCCAGGTCAGCGCCCCCGTTCCATTCACTATCTTGAGAGAAGAGAACGACGCCCCTTGTCACTACCCTTCACTTTTGCCAATTGGACCTGATGTAAATGCAGATGAATTACATGTATGTATGCCTGCATGTCTCTATTTTCTATTTCAGGTAGAGATTCCAGTTGGGCGACCCATGATGGAGTACGAGGTCGTACTCAGCTTAAAGCAGTGGGGTATGTAGTGTACGGGAACTGTAATACCTGTCACTACCAAAGTGCCATTTGGTGTGCTGTCGTCCCTCCTTAATTATGGGGAAGTTGGTATATGTCAGTTTTATAAAATGTCATGTAATGTATGTATTTTCCTGTTGCTATGAAACTTGCAAATACAGGCCGGCTAGGGGTGTCATTCCAGCTCTTAGGCATTAGAGGGAGCTAGGGAGCCCTAGTTTATATAAGGGCCAGACAAGGAAGGGAAAGTCAGTGTAACCTGATCTAGTGTGGAGTGCAGAGGTCAGTCTAGACCACAGCTCAGAAGTTTCTAGAGCCTGAGGAAGTTTCCAGAAGCTGAGAGAGACAGAGGCAAAGATCAGGAAAGCCAGAGGTACTCAGAAAGACAGAGGAGGTACTTATAAAGCTATAGCCAAGGATATAAAGCCAGAACTAGGTTAATGGGCCTTGGTGAAGAATTGCTACATTCCAGGATCAGACAGAATTAGAGTGCAAGCTCCTGTGCTGCAAGTCCTGTGTTCAACACTCTGTAATTACCCTGCTATAACTGAATTGCCTGCATCGACCGAATTGCAAAATCGACTGTATGCTAAGGAACTGCATTTCCATTATTGTCTCTGCTTGGAAAACTACTAAAGTTGGAGTTCTGTTTTAAGACTACGTTTCCTCAATTTATTCCTGCATCCGCAAACGGCGTGCCACCGTTTACTTGGCACTGGCGTCACGAACTATTTCTACCTATACCTGCCCTTGCAGAGAGTCAGCTGTACCAGGTTAGTGTATATTGCACTACATCACCCAGAAACACCTACTACACACAACTTGAGTACGCTGCACATGACCAAATCTTTACTACTGTTCATATTGCAGTATTTATTAAGACATACACCAGTCATAGTAGAAAATCAACTAGAGGAAGAAGTCGCTCCAATTTTCTTAAATGGCGCAGGATTCTTAGTAAATACCCTGCATCTTCCAGCTGTCTGTGCACCAGATCTTCAGCTCTGAGCTGGTGCAGATGTGAACTACTTAACAGTTTTTGGTGTAAATTATAGTAACTCTGGCGGGGCCCTGACTGTCCCGCCCCTCCCGCTTGGTCCCACCCCCTTTTTTTTCACTATTTCTCAATAGTGTTGAGATGAGAAGCGCAAAGAGTTGCAGTGGTGGTATTAATACCGTAGTTTAATAAGTTCTCCTCAGTGTATGTGCACCGTACTGGCTGTGTTCACCTTCAGGTTGGAATAGATGTGATTAATACACCCCGGGATGGTGTTTGTGATGCCAAAAAACTGGTGCAAGGCGGGTGGAGCTGCCCTCTAATTAAGGCCGAATGCACGCGGCCGTGTTCCGCGGCTGAGAGCGGTCCGCGGTATGCCGGGCTGGATTCCTGTTCAGAGCAGGAGCGCACGGCGTCATTGGTTGCTATGACTCGTATAGTGTATTACTGTAGTGCAGCGGCGACATGAAGCGCACGGCGTCATAGCAACCAATGACGCCATGCGCTCCTGCTCTGAACAGGAATCCAGCCCGGCATACCACGGACCGCTCTCAGCCGCGGAACACAGGAATTTGTGGACGCCTGTCAGTGATGTACCCACTGGGATTGTGACAATTCCATCAATCATATAGAGCCAGTGTGTTCAGCACTGACCTGTAGTGTATACAACACTGATGTATGTCCCCGCTGAGGCTTAGGCTACTTTCACACTAGCGTTGTTGTTTTCCGGTATTGAGATCCGGCAGGGGATCTCAATACCGGAAAAAAACATTTCCGTTTAGTCCTCATGCACTCTGAATGGAAACAGATCCGTTCAGGATACATCAGGACGTCTTCTGTTCTGCCAGCATTCCGTTTTGGGACCGGACACAAAACAGCTGTAAACTGCAGTTTGGTGTACGGTTATAAAAACGGAAAAAAACGGATCCGTCACTGAAAACAATGTAAGGCCTCATGCACACGACCGTATGTGTTTTGCGGTCCGCAAAAAAAAGGATGACATTCCGTATGGCATCCGTTTTTTTTGCTGATCCATTGTAATAATGCCTATCCTTGTCCGCAAACTAGAAAAAAATAGGACATGCACTATTTTTTTTGCGGAGCAACGGAGCAGACATACTGATGCGGACAGCACACGGTGTGCTGTCTGCGTTTTTTTGCGGACCCATTGAAATAAATGGGTCCGCCTCCTATCCGCAAAAAAAACGGAACGACACGGAAACAAAATACGGTCGTGTGCATGAGGCCTAAGTCAATGGTGACAGATCCGTTTTTTAGTAGCCTATAAAACCGGATGCGTCACCCATTGACTTTAATGTATTTAGTGACAGATCCTTTTTTTCATGCTTTTATTTCACACAACCGCATCCTAACGGAACGGACGCTTCCTGATGTGCAAAAAACATCTTCTGTCGGATCTCAATACCGAAATTAACAACGCAAGTGTGAAACAGGCCTTAGCTGTGTCAGAATGACCCCCATATTGGAGCCAGTATTAAGATGCCCACCATAACTGGCAGCAAATACACCCCCATAGATTCCCTTCACCTATTAACAATACTCAGTGGCGATACGCTCCATTCACATCCCCAGCAACTCTTGTGATGCTGCCACCTGCTGGCGATGATGATTATGCCCCAACTAAAAAGCAAGAGACATACTGATTGCAGTCCTGATAGGGCAGGGGTGGCCAACCTGTGGCTCTGATTTGTGTTGTCGGATCCGAGCATTGGGGGTCTGATTTGGAGGCCTGATGAGGTTTGGGGATCTTACTGTAGGTCAGATGAGGATTGGGGATCTGATTTAGGAGTCTGATATGAGGTCTTATGAAAAATATATTTTTTCTTTTTTTTCTCTGCTAATGAAAAATAAGAAAAAAACATTTTTATAAGAGCTCAGATCAGATGAAAAATATTTTTTTTTTAACTTATTTTTCTTTGTTAAAACCTAGGTGCATCTTGTAGGGCGAAAAATACAGTGAGTCGTGTGTAAATGTATAGCTTGTGGCTCCTGGTAGTCATACACTTTTTTTTTGGGCTCTTTGTGTCTGTAAGGTTGGCCACCCCTGTGATAGGGGCTCAGGCTGCCAAATCCTTTTAATAATGCAAGACATGGAAGACAGTCCTGGGACAAGAAGGAATATAGAAATGTCCCTCTGAACTCGGGATAACTGCACGGTATGAAGCAAGCTGAATGTAATGAATCTAAGTTAATGTCATTTTTGACACAGGGTATAAAAAGTTTAATTTGGTGAAAGGCATATTCCAGGAAAAGAAAAAGAACCCGCAGATGACTGACCTTTCATCTGATCGATGACCTTGTAGACAGAAAGATACAGAGAGGACAGACACACTGCCTGATGCCTTAATGTCAAGAAATGCTGAGAATTCTAATATGTAATTATACGCAGTCCAGTCCTATTATTCTGATCACTTTCTACTTTCGACGTCGGCAGTGCATAGCTTAAGAAGGGAGTACCATGCGCTGAGCTGGCTCGGTGGGTATATGAGGTGTGCTGAGCCGGCTTGGTGGGTATATAAATTGTGCTGAGCCGGCTTGGTGGGAATATAAATTGTGCTGAGCAGGCTTGGTGGGTATATAAGGTGTGCTGAACTGGCTCGGTGGGTATATGAGGTGTGCTGAGCCGGCTTGGTGGGTATATAAATTGTGCTGAGCAGGCTTGGTGGGTATATAATGTGTGCTGAACTGGCTCGGTGGGTATATGAGGTGTGCTGAGCCGGCTTGGTGGGTATATAAATTGTGCTGAGCCGGCTTGGTGGGTATAT
The DNA here is from genome assembly GCF_905171765.1 of Bufo bufo. Lineage (NCBI taxonomy): Eukaryota > Metazoa > Chordata > Amphibia > Anura > Bufonidae > Bufo > Bufo bufo. The sequence goes on from NC_053394.1 coordinate 426,134,378, forward strand.
AAATTGTGCTGAGCAGGCTTGGTGGGTATATAAGGTGTGCTGAGCTAGCTCAGTGGGTATATGAGGTGTGCTGAGCTGGCTGGGTGGGTATATGAGGTGTGGGATAGGCACACAGACTGTTGGTATTCAGGAACAGGGTTAGGAAAAGAGACATACCAACAGGCCCCCACGTTATTCACTTATCCTATAACAGAGGACACGGACACCGTTTAACTTTGAAGTCTCTTTTACTGGGTGATGATCGGCCACAGCTTATAACTAGTGTTGAGCGAACTTCTGTTTTAAGTTCGGCGTCTAAAGTTTGGTTTCCGGTTAGCGGAGAATCCCGATATGGATTCCGAATTCCGTTGTGGTCCGTGGTAGCGGAATCAATAATGGCAGATTATTGATTCCGCTACCACGTACCACAACGGAATTCGGAATCCATATCGGGATTCTCTGCTAACCGGAAGCCGAACTTTAGACGCCGAACTTAAAACAGAAGTTCGCTCAACACTACTTATAACGGCAAATTTAAACTCCTCCTCCAACCACTCCTTCGGTGCGGTGTGCCAACCTCTGGAGCCCAGAGGGCACGTGCGCCAAATCTGTTCCCACCATGCTCCTGTTCTCTACATTGCCGCCACGGAGGAGGCCAAATTTATACAGGACTCCGACCACCACCCAGCAAAAACAAACCTTGCTCGATGCCATCTTGAAGGCCAGACAAAAATATATCCAGACCGATTTCTGTCAGGTGTACCCCATCCGGTCTCATTAACGCCCTATTGTCACCTTCCAATTGCCGGTGACGAACCGTTACACCACCTCCAGAGCGCACAAAGCGTGAAATACGGGCATTTAAAGTTTTCCGGCACCTCTCCAGTGCCTCTCCATCCCGAGCCCCATGCCACACCACTCTGGGAACCACCTCCGACCACACAATGACCAATTCCCTAAAGAAGGCCGGGAACCTTTCTAGATCAGAGTGCATGAGCGCCATTAACTCAGTAAGCCGTAGGGCACAGAGATCGTTTCCGCCCGCATGAATCACCAGTATTACCGGCCCCACCGACCGGAGACCCAAATCAACCACCTCAGGTAACAGCTGTGACCACTGAAGGCCCCGTATCCCCTTCCAAAAAACCTCTACTTCCCTGAATCCAAGGCTTCGACCTCCAGGCCTCCGTTCCGCCCTCTGGGCTGCCCAAAATATGTAAGAGTGGCCCAACAGCTACACCACCGGACGAACAGCCCCTAAAAGAGAAAAATAATGAAAAATAGATCAGCCATGCATACCTTAATCACCAATATAATATAATATTTTTTTTTTTTTTTTTTTATTTACGTCATGGCAGCAAACATAATAACTCAAACCAGCAAATCCGGACAAATATATCGCGCAAAACAGGCGGACCGCCACCTGCCAATGCGCATCACCTCCGATTCCAATAGGCCCGCCCTAGCCGCCTCTGTAGCCGCACCTATACGAAAAGAGTGAGTGCCGAATTCACAGGCTCCACCCCCGAATGCCTCAAGCAATTGCGCAAGACCGAAGAAAACTGACATTTCGTAAACAGCAACCCATCAGCATGCCTGAGAAAATTCACACCTCCCATCCGAAACGACTTGTATTCCGACACCAACCGAACCAGGCAAGCTATTGCCGGCACTGGCAATATCGGTAACCATACCCCATTCCCCAACTGGTCTGTCTTTGACTTTTTTATACGGACCCTGAGAGCATTATTACCCAGCACAACATCCAATTCCGACAAGCCACCAGGTCTAGTACCCGAAGGCGCTACTAGCTCCCCCACCCTTAGAGCCGCAAAAAAGGCGAGACAGAAACTAGCCGCCACCATAGAACCCTCAAAAGCTGATGAACAAACCGTCCCGCAACACTCAATCAACTTGCATAGCAATGTAAAAGAAATAGGCCGTCTACTATCCCTCTGCCATCCCTTCATAGCCTGTCTCACCACAAAATCCTTTGTCACATCCGTCCAACCACACAACTTAAAGTAAAACGCCACCCCCGCTAAACGCCGCCACGCGACCGGGGCTGAGACCCCCATGGACCTCATCCTTAACAGCCACTCAATAGTAACCTCTAAACAAATATCATCCCTCTCTGTGACCTCTCTTATCCCTCTCACAGCCAACCAGTCTGCCCAGGCCTTACCATGTGCCTGCCACGTCGCCGGTGACACCGACGCACTCACAAGGGACATCAACTGCTGGCTACTAGCTGCCACAGGTACTGTGGGCATTCCATTCCATCCGATTCGACCTTCGGAACAAGCTCCCGAAACACCTGCCAATTGAAGCGAGAAAGAGCATCAGCGATCCGATTGTCGACCCCAGGAACATGCCTGGCCCTAAAATAAATGTTACGCTCCAGGCAACGGAGGACCAAGTTCCGTAGCAACGCCAACACCGGGAGGGATGAAGATGACAAACAATTAATACATTGAACAGTCCCTAAATTATCCGACCAAAAACATACATGCCGGTTCGCTAAACGTTCCCCCCAGATCTCCACCGCCACCACTATAGGGAACAGCTCCAAGAGAGTAAGGTTCCTAACAAGCCCCGAGGCACGCCAATCCTCCGGCCAGTATCGTGCCAAAACCACAAGAGCCAGCCGCATCAGACCACAATGCCAGCTCCGAGTTTGAAACCTCCTCCGCAATAAAGCAAGTGTACCCGTTATAGGCACCTAAAAAAAACACACCCTCAAGTCAGCTTTTAGCGATTTCGTAAGTCGAATGCGATGCCGAGGAGACTGGCCTCCGCGCGTAGCAAAAGATAGGCGCCGCGAAAAAACCCGTACCATAGGCATGACCCGGCACGCAAAGCAAACCCAAGAGGGACTGGAGTTGTTGCAAGGAAACCTTCCGCACTACCAAAAAACCATCAATCAATCCCATGAGGTTATTCAATTTGTCCGCAGGGAGACGAAAAACCATAGGCGTATCAATCTCAATTCCCAAAAAGGAAAGACAAGTCACCGGACCCTCTGTTTTTTCGGCCGAGATAGGGACTCCAAAACATGCCATTAACTCCAAAAAGGTGGACAGCAGGAATCGGCAGCAGCCATCACCCTGCCGCGGAGCCACAAAAAGGAAGTCGTCATATAACACCTGCCATTGCCACCTCCCCTTCCTGCTCCTTAGCCCCACCACCATTCATTTAACCCTTCCACCCCACGCTGCCAACTCCTTTTAACTCACTGAGAAAAATGCACCAAGAGGATATGCCACTGACTATACTGGCTGGTCATACAAGCAGATATTAAAAGCTGAGACTTTCGCCAATATATTCCTGTCAGGAAAATATCGGAGCCCATCATGCACCACGTCACGGTCACTCAGCATGGCAAAGGGTCCTACCACTACGCTAACTATGGTGTGAACAAGGTCTGAAGGTGTGATTACATCACCTTCAGACCGTGTTCACACCATAGTTAGCGTAGTGGTAGGACCCTTTGCCATGCTGAGTGACCGTGACGTGGTGCAATGATGGGCTCCGATATTTTCCTGACAGGAATATATTGGCGAAAGTCTCAGCTTTTAATATCTGCTTGTATGACTAGCTAGTATAGTCAGTGGCATATCCTCTTGGTGCATTTTTCTCAGTGATTTATACAATTGTATTTTCATCCGCACAATGCTATGGCCTGTGCAGGATGCTTCTGTGGTGCATGTGGACCGCGCTGGCGTCCTCCTTTGTACGCATTTATTGCTCGGGATGGTCGTTTGCTGCGGTCCACATGCGGTGGGACTGCTCGCCCAATGAGAAACACGCTACAGTGTTTGGGGTTTGAGCAGTTCCGCCATACTGGCCACTGCAATTCTACAGTGATTTTGTTTCAACTCCTTTTAACCCCACATCGCCCAAACAGGCCAGGGGGGAGGGACAGGGGCCTGCTCTTATAACCTGGGAAGGGATGGGGGCACCATCAGTCCCTCATCACCCTCCCTAAACTGTCGGGTGCTCTCCATATCCCTTATCGCTTTCATGGGTAAAAGGGGTGATCAGATCACCCCTTTTCTGATCAGAGATGTAAAAAGGGATGATTATTGGCTTTTGGAAAAGGGTGACGGTATTTCTGACACTGCGCAGTGTGAACTGTATTCTGCTGCTGTGGTGAAAGTGTATGGTGAGCGGACAAATGGCATAATAAGAGTCATGGTAACCGCGGAGCACCACGTGCCATTGATGTGAGAGGTGAGCGTTGGCTGCGAAGATGCATGAAGGAGGACCGACACCCTACAGAGGAGCAGCTCATCGCCAAAATGATCCAGGGGCGACCAGACATGCGTCTAACACAACAGTTCAGAGAACCTTACTGTGTATGGGGCTGCGGAGCGGACAGATGGTCACTGCACCTCTGATAACAAAATTACATCAGCAGAAAATGCTTCACTTTTCGTGGCAGTATCAGAATTGGACCTCCGCTGATTGGCAAAGGGTTGTCTTCTCCGATGTGTCATGTTCACTGCTTCATGGAACGGATGGACATCGGCGTGTCAGGCGAGAAACATCAGAGAACAAACACCCTGCAACCATTGCTGGAAGAACACAAGCTGGTGGCGGCTGCGTTATGGTCTGGGGACGATGTCTGTGGCGTTCCCTGGGCCACTCATCCATGTGGAAGTCACTCTCAGCCGATCTGGGTATGAATCCATCCTTGCAGATCACATACACCCTCACATGCTGATTGTCTTCCCTGGGGCAGATGGGATCTTCCAGCAAGACAATGTGACATGTCACATGGCTAGAAATGTTCGACATTGGTTGGAAGAGAATGACCAAGACTTCAAAGTACTACCCTGGCCCCCAGGGCGTAGCTAAAGGTTCATGGGCCCTGGTGCAAGAATTCATCTTAGGGCCCCCTTCCTTCAGTGCTGTATGGCAAGGGGCAGAGGAGCACATAGACTTCCTGCTGCCTGAGACAAAAATTTAAACCAACCAAATTCTTGACCTAACCTCTTCCCTCCAGCCAGAGGACTAACTTGAAGATTATCGGCCCCAGTGCAAAACACTGGTGTCTTCTTATGAGGCACAAGGGTCTTTGGGCCCTCTCAGGCTCTTGGGCCCAGTAGCGACTGCTAACTCTGCACCCCTTATAGCTACGCCCCTGCTGGCCCCCTAATTCTCCACACTCTCCCCCACAGCCCCCTCCAGCAGCTGTGTAATTTCCTGCAATCAGCCTGGCTCCACATACCTGTGACAACCTACCTGGACCTTATTGACCCCCCCCCCCCCTTCCCAGCCTGTCTAGCTGCTGCCCGTGCTGCACAACGTGCTGCAGTTTAGCTGCTGCCCAGGTTATACCAGCATGCTCCAAATCACTGTATACAAGAAGATGTATAACTTATACCAGCTGTACATATATAATTATATACAGGAGATACCCAGGTTATACCAGCATGGTCCATATCACTATATACAAGAAGATGTATAACTTATACCAGCTGTACGTATATAATTATATACAGGAGATACCCAGGTTATACCAGCATGGTCCATATCACTATATACAAGAAGATGTATAACTTATACCAGCTGTAGATATATAATTATATACAGGATATACCCAGGTTATACCAGCATGGTCTATATCACTATATACAAGAAGATGTATACCTTATACCAGCTGTACATATATAATTATATACAGGAGATACCCAGGTTATACCAGCATGCTCCATATCACTATATACAAGAAGATGTATAACTTATACCAGCTGTACATATATAATTATATACAGGAGATGCCCGGGTTATACCAGCATGGTCCATATCACTATATACAAGAAGATGTATAACTTATACCAGCTGTACATATATAATTATATACAGGAGATGCCCAGGTTATACCAGCATGCTCCATATCACTATATACAAGAAGATGTATAACTTATACCAGCTGTACATATATAATTATATACAGGAGATGCCCGGGTTATACCAGCATGGTCCATATCACTATATACAAGAAGATGTATAACTTATACCAGCTGTACATATATAATTATATACAGGAGATACCCAGGTTATACCAGCATGCTCCATATCACTATATACAAGAGGATGTATAACTTATACCAGCTGTACATATATAATTATATACAGGAGATGCCCAGGTTATACCAGCATGGTCCATATCACTATATACAAGAAGATGTATAACTTATACCAGCTGTACATATATAATTATATACAGGAGATACCCAGGTTATACCAGCATGCTCCATATCACTATATACAGGAAGATGTATAACTTATACCAGCTGTACATATATAATTATATACAGGAGATGCCCAGGTTATACCAGCATGGTCCATATCACTATATACAAGAAGATGTATAACTTATACCAGCTGTACATATATAATTATATACAGGAGATACCCAGGTTATACCAGCACGGTCCATATCACTATATACAAGAAGATGTATAACTTATACCAGCTGTACATATATAATTATATACAGGCGATGCCCAGGTTATACCAGCATGCTCCATATCACTATATACAAGAAGATGTATAACTTATACCAGCTGTACATATATAATTATATACAGGAGATACCCAGGTTATACCAGCATGCTCCATATCACTATATACAAGAAGATGTATAACTTATACCAGCTGTACATATATAATTATATACAGGAGATACCCAGGTTATACCAGCATGCTCCATATCACTATATACAAGAAGATGTATAACTTATACCAGCTGTACATATATAATTATATACAGGAGATGCCCAGGTTATACCAGCATGGTCCATATCACTATATACAAGAAGATGTATAACTTATACCAGCTGTACATATATAATTATATACAGGAGATACCCAGGTTATACCAGCATGGTCCATATCACTATATACAAGAAGATGTATAACTTATACCAGCTGTACATATATAATTATATACAGGAGATACCCAGGTTATACCAGCATGGCCCATATCACTATATACAAGAAGATGTATAACTTATACCAGCTGTACATATATAATTATATACAGGAGATGCCCAGGTTATACCAGCATGCTCCATATCACTATATACAAGAAGATGTATAACTTATACCAGCTGTACATATATAATTATATACAGGAGATGCCCAGGTTATACCAGCATGGTCCATATCACTATATAGAAGAAGATGTATAACCTATATCAGCTGTACATATATAATTATATACAGGAGATACCCAGGTTATACCAGCATGGTCCATATCACTATATACAAGAAGATGTATAACTTATACCAGCTGTACATATATAATTATATACAGGAGATGCCCAGGTTATACCAGCATGGTCCATATCACTATATAGAAGAAGATGTATAACTTATACCAGCTGTACATATATAATTATATACAGGAGATGCCCAGGTTATACCAGCAGGTTCCATATCACTATATACAAGAAGATGTATAACTTATACCAGCTGTACATATATAACTATATACAGGAGATGCCCAGGTTATACCAGCATGGTCCATATCACTGTATACAAGAAGATGTATAACTTATACCAGCTGTACGTATATAATTATATACAGGAGATACCCAGGTTATACCAGCATGGTCCATATCACTATATACAAGAAGATGTATAACTTATACCAGCTGTACATATATAATTATATACAGGAGATGCCCAGGTTATACCAGCATGGTCCATATCACTGTATACAAGAAGATGTATAACTTATACCAGCTGTACATATATAATTATATACAGGAGATGCCCGGGTTATACCAGCATGCTCCATATCACTATATACAAGAAGATGTATAACTTATACCAGCTGTACATATATAATTATATACAGGAGATACCCGGGTTATACCAGCATGGTCCATATCACTGTATACAAGAAGATGTATAACTTATACCAGCTGTACATATATAATTATATACAGGAGATACCCAGGTTATACCAGCATGCTCCATATCACTATATACAAGATGTATAACTTATACCAGCTGTACATATATAATTATATACAGGAGATACCCAGGTTATACCAGCATGGTCCATATCACTATATACAAGAAGATGTATAACTTATACCAGCTGTACATATATAATTATATATAGGAGATGCCCAGGTTATACCAGCATGGTCCATATCACTATATACAAGAAGATGTATAACTTATACCAGCTGTACATATATAATTATATACAGGAGATACCCAGGTTATACCAGCATGCTCCATATCACTATATACAAGAAGATGTATAACTTATACCAGCTGTACATATATAATTATATATAGGAGATGCCCAGGTTATACCAGCATGGTCCATATCACTGTATACAAGAAGATGTATTTCTTATACCAGCTGTACATATATAATTATATACAGGAGATACCCAGGTTATACCAGCATGCTCCATATCACTATATACAAGAAGATGTATAACTTATACCAGCTGTACATATATAATTATATACAGGAGATGCCCAGGTTATACCAGCATGGCCCATATCACTATATACAAGAAGATGTATAACTTATACCAGCTGTACATATATAATTATATACAGGAGATGCCCAGGTTATACCAGCATGGTCCATATCACTATATACAAGAAGATGTATAACTTATACCAGCTGTACATATATAATTATATACAGGAGATACCCAGGTTATACCAGCATGCTCCATATCACTATATACAAGAAGATGTATAACTTATACCAGCTGTACATATATAATTATATTCAGGATATACCCAGGTTATACCAGCATGGTCCATATCACTATATACAAGAAGATGTATAACTTATACCAGCTGTACATATATAATTATATACAGGAGATACCCAGGTTATACCAGCATGCTCCATATCACTATATACAAGAAGATGTATTTCTTATACCAGCTGTACATATATAATTATATACAGGAGATGCTCAGGTTATACCAGCATGGTCCATATCACTATATACAAGAAGATGTATAACTTATACCAGCTGTACATATATAATTATATACAGGAGATACCCAGGTTATACCAGCATGCTCCATATCACTATGCAGTACATAGGAAGATGTAGAACGTACACTAGTTGTAAGTTTTTCATGTGTTGTTACAACTGTCCACTAGAGGGCACACTATCCTTTCCAATGTAAAGAGCACTTAAAATTCCATTTAGCCTGAAAGTGTCTATTCGATATAATATGGTTACGCCACATTATATTTAATAGGGAACATAGCGAGGAAAATCCGGTTATGAGTCTTTTCTTAATCCTACTGGCAGGAGCCAGAGGCAGATAATTCTGTCGACATCAAGGGAGATTTTAGCAGGGAGTTAATACGGTATTTGTCCTTACGTTACTGAATCAAGCCCGCAGCTCGTATTGTGAAGGAATGTGACGCGCCTTTCATATAACTTGGCCTGACTAAATGATATATCTGGGGGGTAAGTGTCAGATTAAAGAGGTACTTATCGTCCCTCGGATCTACTGACCTGCGGGTGTGCAGTTATATGTGTAACTAACCACATGCAGTAAAATCACAACACTTATATGGGTGGAAGGGTTAAAACATAATCTCTCTCCCAGAAAAAAAGTTATTGATAGGTCCCTGAATAATCCGCTAAATGAGTGCTCGTGGAACCTCGAGCACCATCTTGTCTTATTTAAGTAGCACTTGTCTGCTTCCTTAAAGGGGTCCCACAATGTACCACAGAATAGGTGATGCCTCTAATCGCTGGATCCCACCTCTACAGTGATCGGGAGAAGGGCTCCATTATTTCTGATTGAATGAAGCCTCATTGAAAGTTTATGGGACTGCCTCACTGAAAGTCTATGGGACTGCCTCATTGAAAGTCTATGGGACTGCAGGAGGTATCCGAGCGCTGTATTTTCAAGGACGCAGCACCCTCATGTAAGTAATACTGACATAATACAGACAATTGCACTAAGCATGAACAAGACGAGTTACAAACTGGTACAGAAGGAGAGAGGGCCCTGCCCGTGAGGGCTTACAATCTACAGGGTATGGGAGAAGTGCACAGTAGGAGAGGGTAAAGTTGGTCATGGCGGTATCGCAGCAGCAGGGTCACTGGTTGTAGGCTTGTCTGAAGAGGTGGGTTTTTAAGTTTCTTTTGAAGATTTACACTGTAGTTGAGAGTCTGATATGTTGGGGTAGAGAGTTCCAGAGTGTGGGGGATGCACAGGAGAAATCTTGGAGACGATTGTAGAAAGAGGTGATAAGAGGAGAGCAGAGAAGGCGTTCTTGTGAGGATCGGAGGTTACGTGTGGGGATGTATCAGGAAAGTAGCTCAGAGATGTAGGGAGGGGACAGGTTGTGGACGGCCTTGTATGTAGTTGTTAGTATTTTAAACTGAATTCACTCAGTGATGGGAAGCCAGTGAAGGGATTAGCAGAGGGGAGAGGCAGAGGAGTAATAGGGTGAGGGGTGGATTAGTCGGGCAGCAGAGTTGAGGATATACTGGAGGGGTGCGAGAGTGCTAGATGGAAGGCCACAGAGGAGCATGTTGCAGTAGTCTAGGCGGGAGATGATGAGGGCATGTACAAGCATTTTTGCAGTCTCCTGGTTGAGGAATGCGCGGATGCGGGAGATTTTTTTTGAGTTGGAGGCCGCAGGTGGTGGAAAGGGCTTGAATGTGTGGTCTGAGAGAGAGGGCAGAATCCAAGGTCACTCCAAGGCAGCAGACTTGGTTGACCGGGGAGAGTGTGCAGCCATCGATCGTGATAGATAACTCTGTTGGGGGGGTTGAGCAAGATGGGGGAAAGATGATAAACTCTGTTTTATCCATGTTACGTTTTAGAAAGCGAGAGGAGAAGAAGGAGGATATGGAAGATAGGCATTGTGGGATTCTGGATAGTAAGGTGGGGATGTCTGGACCAGAGAGGTAGATTTGTGTGTCGTCAGCATAAAAGTAATACTAAAAGCCATGGGACTCTATGAGCTGAAGGTGTAGATAGAGAAAAGCAGGGGTCCTAGGATAGAGCATTGTGGGACACCAACAGAGAGGGAATGAGACGAGGAGGTGGTGTGAGAGTGGGAGACGCTAAATGAGGTATGATGTGATCCAGGAGAGGGCCAGGTCCATGATGCCAAGATATGAGAGAGTTTGTAACAGAAGGGAGTGGTGGACAGTGTCAAAGGCAGAGGACAGGTCAAGGAGGAGGAGGACAGAGTAATGTTTTTTTTTAGTTTTGGCTGTTAGCAGGTTTTTGGTGACTTTGGTGAGGGCAGTTTCAGTTGAGTGGTGGCGTCGAGAGCCAGATTGTAGCCGGTCAAAGAGGGAGCAGGAAGAGAGGTGAAAGGGCAGTTCAGAATGGACATGTTGTTCAAGTAGCTTTTAGGCATATGGGAGAAGTGATATGGGGTGATAACTGGATAAAGACGATGGGTCAAGTGAAGGCTTTTTGAGGATGGCTGTAATGGTAGCATGTTTAAAACTAGAGGGGAAGATACCAGAGGTTATTGATAGGTTTAAGAGATGAGTTAGGGCTGGGATAAACACTGTGGTAGGCTTGGGGATGAGGTGGTATGGGATTGTTTCAAGTGCCCAGGCGGTGAGATGTGATTGTAGTGCCCTGAGGCAGAGGGTACTTTGACGTTTGGACATTTGTGGACATTTGCCTATTTCCCCTATGCAAAGTTAAAATTTCTCTTGAAAGGGTTAACATAGTGTTTATTACTGTGTTACGGCATTTTATATGTATGTTGTGATATACTGTATATCTTGTTCATTTGCACTGTATTTGCAAGGCTCTGTGGAAAGGGTTAATGAACACTGAGAGACTGTTAGGACTTTGAATGAGAAGCTGGTAATTTTGCACTACTGTCATAGAGTTTTAAAGAAGACCATGTTTTGGAGGGAAAAAGCTAGAGTTCTTTACCACCAAACCCAGACAGCCTGACCTTTTGAATGTCTGGTTTTAGCTCTGTTGTTATGTCTGGAAACTTGTTTTTGTCTGGAAAAATTGTTGTGTCATTGCCATTGAGTATCATTAAAGCTCTAATGTAAGTGTATGAGAGATGGAAAGTGTTATAATGTATCTGTTTGTGCTGTACTTCTCCACTTCACCCCTCCCACTAGAAAGTTCCAGTCTAGCTAGCGATGGTATATAACAGGGGTGCACAACCTGCGGCCCTCGGCTGCATGCGGCCCCCAGAGCCAGGGTTTGCGGCCCCCCTCCTGCTGGGCAGAAACACAGCTGATCGTGCGATCAGCTATGTTTCTGCCCGGAGCCGCACAATTGCAGGGTGCAGAGGAGTGTAGAGCCTCACCAGCTCTGCCCTGTACAATGCCCCCACAGCGGGCTGGTTTTCCCTGTAACTGGGGCTTCTTTGGATGCTCCAGATACAGTGGAAATAGTGCAAAAAAAAAGTCTGTGTCCCCAAAGGTCTTTTATGGACCTTTTGGGGACAAATTATGTGGCAAATATAAATATTTAAAGTTTAAAAAAAATTGAAAACACAATAAAAAAATACAAATAAAAGGGGAAAAAAAGTGCAAAATAAAAAATAAACAAGTCAGTGTCCCTCAGAGGTCTTTTAAAGACCTCTTAGAGGACATACAGTGCTGCAAAAATATATTAAAAAAAGAATTTCTTTAGCAAAAAGATGTAAAATAAATAAATAAAAGTAAAAGAAAACTATAAAAAGGAAAAAGTGCAAAATAAAATTGTTCACTGTCATATTATGTGGCAAAAATATATTTAAAAAATAAATAATAAAGTAAATAAATAAATAAAATACAAATAAAAGGAAAAAAAAAAGAAAATGTGCAACATAAAAAAGTCAGTGTCCCCCAAAGGTCTTTTTGTAGCAAAAATATATTTAAAAAAATAAGTAAAAAAAAAGAAAAAATAGTAAAATACATAAAAGACAAAAACGCCCACACCAACCAAAACCATTACGATTATCACCCCATTCATGTGAAACTATACATATTGTATAATAAAACGATCTAACACATATAGGGAACTAATTATAATAATTTGCATATTTAAATAATGAGCTATAGTTTGAAAAAAAATAATTGTACAGTTGTACAGTACAGTACATAAAACAAAAAAATATATTAAAAAGCCCTGTGTTATGTAATAAAAAGCTGCAAAAGTTATTTTGGTCGTCCAACAAATAAAAAAGTTACAAGTGTTTGAACCACATGTGCTAAATCACAGAAAAGTGACTGGTCATTAAGGCCTTTTCAGGCCTGGTCATTAAAGGGTTAACCAATAAGTGCTTTCCCGGCTAGTAAGGCCTCATACACACGACTGTACCTTTTCTTTTGGTCCGCAGGACACCAGCAATGTGTGTTCTGCATTTTGCAGAACGGAGTAACGGATGTGGCAGCACATGGAGTGACTGCAGCCCCATTGAAGTGAATGGGTCTGCATCCAAGCCACATTTAAAAAAATGCGGAACGGATACGGACTTAAACAATGTCTGTGGGACTTGCGAATGAATCTGTGCTCCGCGCTGTATGCCGGCGTCCCGGCTATGGAGTTAGTTGCGTCCCACGTGTCTTTCACAGCTGATTCCAAGATTCAACTTGCTGTGAGGATCACGTACTTTCCAGGCGCAGGTAGATGACGCCTTAGGATCTTTTCTTATGGAACGAAGAGATTCCTTCTTCTTCACAGTGCATTGTTTTAGTATAATTAGTATAAATTACAATGACTTATAAATTACAATGATTAGTATAAATTACAATGACTTATAAAATTGGGGTATGCCACTGAGGAAGGGGACAGCATCTCCCCGAAACGCGTCTGGCGTAATACTTTGGACAAATACCCCACCTTACATGGACACAAGTGCACTGAGAAGAAGAAGGAATCTCTTCGTTCCATAAGAAAAGATCCTAAGGCGTCATCTACCTGCGCCTGGAAAGTACGTGATCCTCACACCAAGTTGAATCTTGGAATCAGCTGTGAAAGAGACAACTTAAAGGAGTTTCCTAGTTAAAATGATTTTTAACCAGTTCCTGCAGCATGGTCCCTGAAACAGAAGATTCCTACTTTCCTGATCCGTGCTGCTCTCGCTGTCTCCATCCTCCGGTCCCGGAGCACCTCTCCAGCAAATGACTGACTTTAGATGTGAAACGCTGCTTGTGGCCACCTCACCACTGAAGCCAGTCATTGGCTGGAGAGGTACAAGTGACTATGTCCATATCCAACCGGATGCAAAAAGCGCCGGAACCAGAAGATGGAGACAGCGGGAGCGGCGGGGAACAGGAGAGTATGAATCTTCTGTTTCAGGCCCAAGCTTCAGGAATATGTTAAAAATCATTTTTTTAACCAGGAAATCTCTAAGCCCCTGTTACACGGCACGATAATCAGGAGAATTACTGGGAACAAGTGTTCGTAGGAGCGCTGATTCCTGATATCTGGCCAGTATAATCATCGAGGTAGGGAGAGAAGAAAAAAAGAGGGTTAATCCTGTACTCCAAAAATAGGAGGTATGGGATGAACAGACAGGGCGCCAGAGGTAGAGGACACAGTGGAGTGGGAAAAAAATAAAAATAAAAAATAAAAATGGTAGAGTATAGGTACTATTGAATCGGAGATCAGAGTCCAAAAAGCAGGGCAGCCTAGGTGATAAACTATCTGCAAGAAAGCAGTATAGTAAAACTGGAGAGAAATAAAGAGAAAGAAAAATCACCAAATGGCGCCAACCGCTAGTAACATGTAGTAAATGCTATGGTGTAAAATATCCCAAAATACGGGAAAAGGAACGCTGTTAGATATATTAATAAAAAGCCCCTATGGGTTCACGAGGAGCAACTGGTATAAAATAATATAGAGTAAAAGGTGATTAACACCGAAACTCACTTCACCAGGGAGGGGTGTAATGGGATAAAGCTCAAGACACCCAATACAACCGCCTCCCTCGCCTGGTTCGTATGTAGAGTAGTAGGAAAATACGGCAGTCCACACCAAGGGTCTTCAGGTATAATCCCTTTAATAGGTGAATAAATCAGGTAGGCTCCAGCCTTCTTAACAAGAATTGAACCTCTTTCCTTGAAGTTCTTGATGATCCTATAAATTGTTGATTGAGGTGCAATCTTAGTAGCCACAATATCCTTGCCTGTGAAGCCATTTTTATGCAACGCAATGATGGCTGGACGCGTTTCCTTGCAGGTCACCATGGTTACCAATGGAAGAACAATGATTTCAAGCATCACCCTCCTTTTAACATGTCAAGTCTGCCATTTTAACCCAATCAGCCTGACATAATGATCTCCAGCCTTGTGCTCATCAACATTCTCACCTGAGTTAACAAGACGATTACTGAAATGATCTCAGCAGGTCCTTTAATGACAGCAATGAAATGTAGTGGAAAGGTTTTTTTGGGATTAAGTTAATTTTCATGGCAAAGAAGGACTATGCAATTCATCTGATCACTCTTCATAACATTCTGGAGTATATGCAAATTGCTATTATAAAAACTTAAGCAGCAACTTTTCCAATTTCCAATATTTATGTAATTCTCAAAACTTTTGGCCACGACTGTACATGGATACAACCAGTACCCACAGATATTTCAGGTATTTGGGTGTTTTTCTTTTTCTAAAATTGCATCCTAATTGCCTTTTATTTTACTCACTGACATTGCTCTTTACAGACATTATCATTACTTGCTGTCCCCAATAGGTCTCACAATCCCTATCAGTATATCTTTGTAGTGTGGGAGGAAACCCACGCAAACACAGGGAGAACATACAAACTCCATACAGATGTTGCCCTTGGTTGATTCAAACCTAGGACAGTGCTTGCTTGAACCAGTGCTAACCACTGAGCCACCATGCTGCCTATTTTATTATGGTGGTGAAATTGGGACCAGGATGCTTTGCACTTGACTGGGCAGGGCTTCCTCACAGCCTAAAGCTGGCCATAGACATCAGATTTTTATCAACCTGCTCATCTTAGGTAGCTGTTCTTTGGCCAACAGCTATGTGTCCTGGTTCTTTCAAAATTATGAATTTATATCAATACCATATCTGGTGCCATATATCTCCATGGAAAATTAAAGGTTTGGGCAAGTTGAAATCCTACATCATTGATCCTTGTTTCTTAGCACCCCTGTTTCTCTCTGGTTCCCTGCCCCCAGAAACCTTCACCTCACTTTTTGCTCAAGTGTTACATCAAATCACTCTTGGAAATCTGTTTTGGCAATTTCTTTTGGTTGGATACAGATCAGACCCATGAAACATAGGGAAACACATGCACAGCTGCACCTATTCAAGTCAACTGAATGCCTATTGTCCTTGGCTACTTTAACCCTGGACAATTAGAGGTCCCAATCAATTGACCTCCATGGCTATCTAGGCCACCACCTTTCCTGGATTCACAGTGAAGCCCCTCATGTCTACTAGTTCAATATGGCCACCTGAGCACACCTTGTCATAGCTTTTATTCAATCCCATATCAGGTCATTTACATACTTTTTCCCATAGTGCATTGCCTATAAAATAAGTCTCTTCAATGAGAGCCAGAACCTCACAAATCTCAGAATATTTTTATGCCATAAAGACCAACCTCGCTCCCTCTATTATACATTTCCGCTTCATCTGGCTTGTCCAACCATGTGGCCAGTGCTATTTTCCTACCGGGCCCTTATCCTATACCTCCCCCGGTATCTTTACCCTTACCTGGCTGCTAGGTGCACATGGTACCGCTTTTCCGAGCATTTGGACACTGAGTGATTGGCCATCCACTTGGCATGAGGTTCCATGTGGATAAATGTAAAGTGATGCATGTGGGTATTAATAATCTACATGCATCATAAGTCCTAGGGGTAGTGACATTGGGGGAGTCACTTGTAGATCATAATAATAGCATACAATGTCAATCAGCTGCTACTAAGGGTCCTATTACACTTACAGATTCTGCTGGCGATTGTCGGGAAGGGAGCGTTCCTTCCCGACAATCACCTTCTTGGTAGTGGAGGAGACCACTGCTATTACATGCATCCATCTCTTCCTCAGTATGGGGACGAGCTAATGCCATTCGTCCCCATACTAAATCATTGTTTGCCAGCATCAGCCGCCAGCCAACGATTATTTGTAAACATGATGAAAGACTCCAATTATCCAATTTGCTCGTTCATTGGGTAATCGACGGCAGTATTACACTGCCGGATCATCTCTAACAAGTTTTCATATGAACGCCTGTTAGCGATGATCTTAGCGATTATCTGCCGGTGTAATAGGGCATTAAAGGGGTATTCCCACCTGAGACAATGGGGGCGTATTGCTAGGATATGTCCCCATTGTCTGATAAGTGTGGGCCCACACTTATATCGAGAACCAGGGGTGCACCTAGCCTTTCTTCTGCCTGAGGCAAAAACTGAAACGGCGCCCCCCCCTCCCCAATGCCAATTTCTTAACCTAACCCCTTCCCTTCAGCTCTTGGCCCTTCGGCTGCCCCCCTCTTGCCCCTACCTGGTGCTGCCTGATCGCCTTACCTGGCCTCATTGGTGGTGCTCCCCTGTCGAGAACGGAGCAGGCCAAAGTGGTGGCTGGAGGACTCCGGTCCAGCCACCACCAAGCGCTCTCCCTAAAGAGGTGAATGGGAGTGCAAGGCACATGACCGGCCATCGCTCCCATTCACTTCTATCGGCCTGACGGAAATAGCACACCCAGCTCATCTATTTTCGGCGGTCCCATAGAAATGAGTGCGCTCTCCACAACTTTCGGGGCTCCATTTAGGAGACAGGTGCGGGTTCCAGCGGTGGGACCCGCACCTATCAGACAGTGGGGGCATATTCTAGCAATATGCCCCATTGTTTGAGACCCCTTTAAGGCTAGCAGGATATTGTCATGTGCTAAACAAGGCATGGACTTGCGGGGCAGGGATGTAATACTACCACTTTACAAAGCGTTGGTGTGGCCTCAACTGGAATATGCAGTTCAGTTCTGGGCACCAGTCCATAGAAAGAATGCCCTGGAGCTGGAAAAAAGTATAAAGGAGAGCGACAAAACTGAAAATTAAAAAACATTAATGCTTATAAAATTTGTATGAGGCTACTTTCACACTAGCGGCAGCCTTCTCCGGCAGGCTGTCCTGGCGGGGGAACAGCCTGCCCGATCCGTGCTGCCACCGTGCCGCTGGAAGTCCGCTCCGGCCCCATTGACTATAATGGGGGAGGTCCGGAGGTCCGGCTGCAGCACGGCAAACATGCCGAGAGACGGCCGGAATAAAACTACGACATGACACCTTGTTGCACTTGATGGGCTTCTGCCCTTTTTCAACTGTACTATGTAACCATGGCTCCTTACTCAGAGCATACCCCAAAAAGTTGTCAATGTTTCACAATGCAACTAATGAACCTCTGTTCTCCCATAAATACGTGTAAGTTAGAAGCTCCGTCCTCATCGAGGAGACTCTGTGGTGTTCCTCCAACACCCCTAGATAACCTTCATCATTCCTTCAGTGGATTTATCTTAAGGGTTGGACATCCTAAAAGGGTTGCCTCACTAATTTTGTTGAGGTCCTCAAAGGAACATAAATTGTTAAGTTTCAGATCTTATAGATTATATTTCCAGAGAATTTCAGCTTAATTGAGGACTCGTGATCAGGTCTTTGCTGACATTTGTTTCCATTGACTGAGAATTTTATATCAACCCTGGATTTCGTCAGTGATCTCCTGGCAGGAAAAGTTTCGGGAATCAGCTTAAATTTAATGAAGTGTGGCCCTAATGATGGAGGTGACATTCAAGGAAACAGATATTAAAAGGACCCATGGAAGTGACACAGCCAGTACCGCCATCTGCACTAAACATTAGAACTGCTCTACACAAATGTGGATAATGGCTTTACCAGCAAGAAATACACAGTGCCAAGTCTCAAATGTGGGATACCATAGTGGATGAACAAGCAGCACTAGTAGTAGTAGTATGCTTCTATGTATGGGACTATATTTTATTAGTTATATTCGTGTACATAGGAGCAGTATTATAGTAGTTATATTCTTGTACATAAGAACAGTATTATAGTAGTTATATTCTTGTACATAAGAACAGTATTATAGTAGTTATATTCTTGTACATAGGAGGCAGAATTATAGTAGTTATATTCTTGTACATAGGAGCAGTATTATAGTAGTTATATACTTGTACATAGGAGGCAGTATTATAGTAGTTATATTCTTGTACATAGGAGCAGTATTATAGTAGTTATATTCTTGTACATAGGAGCAGTATTATAGTAGTTATATTCTTGTACATAGGAGCAGTATTATAGTAGTTATATTCTTGTATATAGGAGCAGTATTATAGTAGTTATATTCTTGTACATAGGAGCAGTATTATAGTAGTTATATTCTTGTACATAGGAGGCAGAATTATAGTAGTTATATTCTTGTACATAGGAGCAGTATTATAGTAGATATATTCTTGTACATAGGAGGCAGTATTATAGTAGTTATATTCTTGTATATAAGAGCAGTATTATAGTAGTTATATTCTTGTATATAGGAGCAGTATTATAGTAGTTATATTCTTGTACATAGGAGGCAGTATTATAGTAGTTATATTCTTGTACATAGGAGCAGTATTATAGTAGTTATATTCTTGTACATAGGAGGCAGTATTATAGTAGTTATACTCTTGCACATAGGAGGCAGTATTATAGTAGTTACAGTATATTCTTGTACATAGGAGCAGTATTATTGTAGTTATATTCTTGTACATAGGAGCAGTATTATAGTAGTTATATTCTTGTACATAGGAGCAGTATTATAGTAGTTATATTCTTGTACATAGGAGCAGTATTATAGTAGTTACATTCTTGTACATAGGAGCAGTATTATAGTAGTTATATTCTTGTACATAGGAGCAGTATTATAGTAGTTATATTCTTGTACATAGGAGCAGTATTATAGTAGTTATATTCCTGTACATAGGAGCAGTATTATAGTAGTTATATTCTTGTACATAGGAGCAGTATTATAGTAGTTATATTCTTGTACATAGCAGCAGTATTATAGTAGTTATATTCTTGTACATAGGAGCAGTATTATAGTAGTTATATTCTTGTACATAGGAACAGTATTATAGTAGTTATATTCTTGTACATAGGAGCAGTATTATAGTAGTTATATTCTTGTACATAGGAGGCAGTATTATAGTAGTTATATTCTTGTACATAGGAGCAGTATTATAGTAGTTATATTCTTGTACATAGGAGCAGTATTATAGTAGTTATATTCTTGTACATAGGAGCAGTATTATAGTAGTTATATGCTTGTACATAGGAGCAGTATTATAGTAGTTATATTCTTGTACATAGAAGCAGTATTATAGTAGTTATATTCTTGTATATAGGACCAGTATTATAGTAGTTATATTCTTGTATATAGGAGCAGTATTATAGTAGTTATATTCTTGTACATAGGAGCAGTATTATAGTAGTTATATTCTTGTATATATGGGACAGTATTGAAGTAGTTATATTCTTGTACATAGGAGCAGTATTATAGTATATTCTTGTACATAGGAGGCAGTATTATAGTAGTTATATTATTGTAAATAGAAGGCAGTATTATAGTAGTTATATTCTTGTACATAGGAGGCAGTATTATAGTAGTTATAGTCTTGTACATAGGAGCAGTATTATAGTAGTTATATTCTTGTACATAGGAGCAGTATTATAGTAGTTATATTCTTGTACATAGGAGGCAGTATTATAGTAGTTATATTCTTGTACATAGGATGAGTATTATAGTAGTTATATTCTTGTACATAGGAGGAGTATTATAGCAGTTATATTCTTGTACATA
Organism: Bufo bufo; assembly: GCF_905171765.1. Lineage (NCBI taxonomy): Eukaryota > Metazoa > Chordata > Amphibia > Anura > Bufonidae > Bufo > Bufo bufo. Next base: position 426,155,184 of record NC_053394.1, read on the forward strand.
GGAGCAGTATTATAGTAGTTATATTCTTGTACATAGGAGCAGTATTATAGTAGTTATATTCTTGTACATAGGGGGCAGTAATTATAGTAGTTATATTCTTGTACATAGGAGCAGTATTATAGTAGTTATATTCTTGTACATAGGAGGCAGTATTATAGTAGTTATATTCTTGTACATAGGATGAGTATTATAGTAGTTATATTCTTGTACATAAGAACAGTATTATAGTAGTTATATTCCTGTACATAGGAGCAGTATTATAGTAGTTATATTCTTGTACACAGGAGTAGTATTAGAGTAGGTATATTCTTGTACATATAAGCAGTATTATAGTAGTTATATTCTTGTACATAAGAGGCAGTATTATAGTAGTTATATTCTTGTACATAGGAGCAGTATTATAGTAGTTATATTCTTGTACATAGGAGCAGTATTATAGTAGTTATATTCTTGTACATAGGAGGCAGTATTATAGTAGTTATACTCTTGTACATAGGAGCAGTATTATAGTAGTAGTTACATTTTGCACATAGGGATAAGTGTTATAGTTCTTATGTTGAGGTAATATTCTTTCCCATATACAAGTAGCTCTGTTCTTGCCTTTACAGAGCAGTGCTATATTGCTTTTTACTAATGGCCTTTTTAATTATACAGCTCTCCTTATATTCCTGCAGGGCTATGTCCATCCAGCACATCCAGCGCTCATCACGACTGACGTCCAAGTGACAGATCTTCATTTTTAAAGTCAACTGTCTAAGGAGAAGTAGTGGAGACACAAGGCTTGCACCATAAATCTCTTCAGTTTGTAGATTAACAACATCACGACATCCTTCGCTCGGCTTCTCGGGATCGCGGTCAATTGTTAAGTCATTTCACATCTTACTTGCCAGCTGAGCCCGGCCTTTCAGATGTAACCACAACAGAGCGGCACCCAGCTATAGGGGAGAAACCTAAAGATGAGGCGATAATTAGGTGGTAAGACCGCTAAAAGCCATCTTTATTATTTGTTTTTTGACTGGCTTGACTTCGAAAAAATGAACCGTAATTGGTTTCAACCAAAGAAGCCAAAAATGTAAATTCCTGGCTGGTAATGTGCACATTTTCATTGGCAGGGTGTAAAGAGGGGATAATCAGCGGTGTCTCTTCCCATTTATTCTTGAATTGCTTGAAAAAGGCCAGAATAAAAGGAGACTAGATTCCCCCGACCCCGGCTCCAAGAAACGTGAGCAAAATGCTGAAACTGCAGCTATATCATTATAGAGATGTGGAACTACCGGATTTATTCTGAAATAGTCATCACTTTAAAGCTTAAAGGGGTTGTCCAGGTTTTTACTATTGATGGCCTATCCTCAAGATGGTCTATCAATATCTGATCGGTGGGGGTCTGACACCCCCACTAATTGATAAGCTGTTTCTGAGTAGCTTTGGAAGTTTTCACCCAAAACACACAGCTCCACCCAATGCGTTGTGGCCGGAGCTGGTTATTGCAGCGCGGCCCCCTTTTACTTGTAACCAGCTCCACTAGACAACGGATGGCGCCTGATTTGGCAGGGGTGTCAGATATTCTGAGGATAGGCCATCTATAGCAAAAATGTGCAATCATTTTTCAAGATCTCTACTTGCTGTCATCGAATGAAATCAGGAAGGATAACCCGTTACGTTCATGAGCTTCTGATGCAGGTGCGGGGTTCGTTACAGTGTGTCAGAATAGTCTTTTACAATGCAGACTCTTTCGCTTAGATATAATTAGGAATTGTTCCATTCAATGATAGCAAGCAGAGAAAATGGTAAGGAATTGAAACACAAAATATATTAGCAAGTCGCAGGGCTTTTCACTATAGAGTCATGGGAGGAGCTGCGCACAAATGATCACACTAAGGGTCCATTCACACGTCCGTGTTTGTTTTGCGGACTGCGCATCGCCGGCTCATAATAGAAAAAATGCCTATCCTTGTGCGCAATTGCGGACAAGAATAGGACATGTTCTATTTTTTTCGGGAACGGAATTGCAGACCCGGAATTACGGATTCGCAATTCCGGATCCGGGCAGCACATCGTGCTGCCCCATAGAAATTAATGGGTTTGAAATTCTGTTCCTCAAAATGCGGAACGAAATTGCGGACGTGTGAATGGACCCTAAGGCCTCCAGCACATGACCGTATCTGTTTATGCAGTCCACAAATTGCGGATCCGCAAAACACGGATATCGGTCACGTGCGTTCCTTATTTTGCAGATCAGTACGTCCTGCCCTCTGTTAAAATAAGCCTATTCTTTTGCACAAAACAAGAATAGGACCTATTCTTTTATTTTTTCCCGGGGGCTGCAGAACGGAAATGCGGACGCATCTTTTGGGCCCCATTGAAATAAATGGATCCGTGTCCAATCCATAAAAAATGCTGATCAGACGCGGACCAAAATTGCGATCATGTGCGTGAGGCCTAATGCCGATGTGCACAAGTGAGGTGTCAGACATGACGGCATCTTTAAATTGAGTCGGAATTTCTGCCAATTTTACCCGCAGATTTGCTTAGGTAAAATATGCAATGGGTTTTACGCTATTAGGCAGAGTTTTATCCTTTTCAATTGCAAAATGTATTAAATGCGGTGCAGAGTGTGGATGAGAATTCAGAACTTCTCATCTACTTTGCTGGTTCTGTACGACTCACAAAAATCCGCAACAGCAAATCAGTGACGCGTGACTCCGTCCTTACAATGGTTATTTGCACATAGGCCACTGTGCTTAGTGGGAGCAGGATCTGGCAATTCGCGGAGGCGCATGGTGCACGATGATTGCATGTTTCCCTATGACATGGTCGGCACTGGACCTACAGCTCCATCTATTGTGTATAGTTACCATTAACTTCAGTGGGAGCAGCGCCGCAGTAACCAGCTCCGTCCACTACACTATGGATGGGGCTGTGTAGTCCCAGCACCGGAGCTATCCCCCAAAACAGTTGATCGATGCGTCTGCGTGGTGTCGGAGTCCCACCAATCGGACATATTAATGCCTTTTTCCCGAGGAAGGGCCATGAATAGTAAAATCCTAAAATGTCCATTCTGGATATAATGTGCAACAGAAAAAAAAATCGGGAGAATTCCGCATCCAAATCTGAATGGATTACATTCGTATTTCGTAGCAGATTTGCTGCGTATTTACCCTAAGCATCCCAATGGGTTGACGTCCGCAGTGAAACTCCGTGTATGGGTTTTGTCCCAAGACCCCCACAATCCACTGTTCCATGATTTGCCAATGTGTAGATTCAGAAATCTGTAATGTAGTCCTGAATAGTTCACATTTCTAGGTTACGTTAAGATTCGCAGTTTTCTGGGAGAGATTTTTTTTTTGTCTTTTATTACGGCACCGCTACACGGGATATAAATTGCGGTAAAAAAAATATGCAACTAAGGGCTCAGGCGCACAAACTTATTTTTTTATGTTTCCGTTCCGTTTTTTTACAGGTCCGTATGCGAAACCATTCACTTTAATGGGGCTTAAAAAAAAACGGAAATGAGCATTCCTTGTCCGTATATGTCCGTATGTCTGTCCTGCAAAAAAATAGGACATGTCCTATTCTTGTCTGTTTGGTGGACAAGGACAGGCATTGTTAGAATGGATCCGCAAAAAAATGGATGCAACACGGATATCATCAGTTTTTTTTTTGCGGATCCATGTTTTTGCATACAGTCGTGTACATGAGCCCTAAATATGAATTTGTCGTGTATTTTGCTGCCGATTTGCAGGGCACAGGGTGGAAATACAGCGGAAACAATTGCCATTGCTGTAGATTTGTCATCCGCACATCAGGTCGATTTATGCTGCAGATTTTTCAGTGACAGGTGGATGAAGTTTGCAAAAAATCTCCCTCACTTTGCTGACACAGTAACAGGCTGCAGATTTAACGCACGCAAACCCATGATGGCAAAGTATCTGTCCTGGATGGATGCGCCATTACAAACGAATCCAAATACTACATGGAGCCTCGGCGAGAGATACTGATCAGTCAGTCCTGGTGTAACATATGGCTTCCTTAACCCCCAATTAACAACAATTAAACCTGAGCCGCACGCACCATGGAGGGGGCAGTATGAGCAGTCTTTGCTGGGAGTGCGGTGGGGTTACGCCGCTTCCTTTGATGAATGATCCTCCTCGCTGACAATAGCCATCCTGCATTGTCCCTTCCAGATTGACGGTAGCAGATGTCAATGTGTCTCTGGCTTTGAATACCTGGAGGAGCCTTAATAACTCCGTAATTAAAGGACAATTAGCATATCAGAGCGTAGGCGCCCAATACAGTACGCTAATGAAGAGTGAGATAATGAATGGGTTTCTCTTAGGCTATGCTAAGAGGGGAGCGCTGAGCCATCTGCAGGAGATCACAAACTATGGGTCTACATCATCTTCAGGTCCTTTATTTCATCCATGAAACCTTTTTTTAGCCAGTTTTTTGTATAAGGTGGTGACCGGTGTGGCCGCGGTGACCGCATGCGGTTTATTGTTATTTGTGGCAAGGACAGGTGAACAACATGGCTTTGATGCTCTTCACAAGAACTTACCGTAAGAGAAAAGATTTGCAGTAAACCGATTGCTAAGGTCTGTAACATTTTAATGGTTTGCCCAGGATTTTGACATTCATGGTCTATTCTCAGGATAGGTAATCTATATCAGATCAGAGGGGGTCTGACACCCCTAGAACACAGCTTCCTCTATGGTATAGTGGATTGAGTAGGTTACCATTCACTTCAATGGAAACAGTGCTGTAGTAGATGGATGTGGATGGAGCTGTGCATTTCTGGTACTGGAGCTACAACAAAACCAATCAGATATAGATGGCCTGTCCTGAGAATAGACCATCAACATCAAAATCCTGGCTAACCCCTTTAATAGCATCATTATGGTAAACCCTCCCTAGGAATTGGATCTCTCCACCGCAACCCCCAGTTCACCTCAGGGCAATAGATGTGCAATTTGTGTAGTCATGTAGGCTGTTTGTTGTATATCAGAGGCAAGTACTGCATCAATGGAGATGATGGTGAACCATGTCATGGTCTATGACAGAAGAACCTCCTTAAAGGGACCCTAAATAAAGTATCTGATAATGTAAAAAATTGACAAATAAGTCTTTTACATGTGTCCCAGCAATTATGTTTCTCCTCCTTCTTACAGACAACCTTTGGTTGGGACTGGGAGCCATACTAGTTCTTCAAAATATCTTGACCAGCAAACCAAAACATGGCCTAATAGTTAGGGAAGATTTTTTTTTTTTTTTTTACATTCTTTTTCTATAGATATGTATTCATGGTCAGACTGGCCTATCAGTGCACCAGAGGATCCTCAAATAGGCTTAGCCTCTAGCCTAATAATGGGCCTGGAGGGTCAGCAGAAACAATCCCAACCAAAGTTGACTTGCCACTAAGATTTTTATAAACATATGCCCCACTCCAGTAACACCCCCAAACTGGATAGTTTTGGGCAGGTTTTGAAAAAAACGTCACCCCTTTATGCTTTGGTTTACTAGATGTTCCTGGCAAAACTAGGAACTGTTGATATGTATGGGACATGTTCCGTATAGAAGGAGGGTTACACCTCAGAATCATTTCTTCGGTGGGAAGTCCCACTCTTAAATCTCCATATCTAGCTCAATTTGCACTAACTTGCATAACACAATGGAGAACAATAGAAACAATGGAAAAGTGAGGAAAGTTAAGGAGACACAGTTATGCCGTCATCGCACAATATGACTCTCTGTATAACCCTAAGACTAGATAGATTTCCATCATGATTTGTCTACATCTTCGGCTTCCCCTTTCATTGACGGCACTATTTTTGGCTTCTAAATGCAATGTAATACTCAGGACAGTGTTCTTTTTCAAAAGGTTGCCTTTTTTCTTTGCATAAGCTCAACATTACTCACGTCTCTGGTCAGCTACTTTCAGATCTAAATGTTGCTTTCAGGCCACCGGAGGTTCAAGTCCTCGGCTGTAATGAGATCTTATGAGCAGTATGGGCGCCAGTACCGTCCCCACTCCACAGTATGTTCGTTATCAACTTAATGCCCCCAGACAGCTGAAGAAAGGGCCCTGAATGGTCTACGTACGAAGCAAGGAGCCACCGTCGCCAAGAATCTGCAAGCCTCCACTGAAAACTTTCAGTTGACAAGACGATTGATGGTGCAGCCTCCTGTTTTTGGCAGAAAAGTGCAGAATTAATGCAGATCATTGTGTTTGTTCCAGAAAGTTTTAAATAAAGGTTTTATCCTTTGCTAATGAAGCTGATCATTTAAGAAAAAAATCTTCATGATGTCATCGTTGGTTTAGGTAATTTTATTCTGTAAACTTCATACCTGAGCACTCCTTTATGTCCTTATTTATCCCCATCCTCACCCATTACATAACATTCTAGGTTCAGTTTCATAAGGTAAAAATTAGAAATGTGGTGACCCAAAAAATGAGCATCCCAAAGGCTGTTCATAGAATTTTGAGGAAATTATGGCAAAAACATTCCAAAATTGTCGTAGACATCAGCGGAAGTTCTGACTGCTTACTGATGACTGGCCATTCACCCTATATCCCATAACCTCAAGAGGTCATATTGTGCATTCAGATTGTACAATAGGCAATCCAAAATCTGCTTGTAGACAGTAGAGAAAGGAAATAAAAGTATATTGTAGTTGAGAACCGCAAGTGCCTGGATTCTTTGTATTTGAAAAATGACCGGGAACGCATCTCTTCCACATGCACCGTCAGCCCCAAGTGCTGACCAACCCCTTTTGCTTGCTTATTGATGACCACCCATTCACTCCATATCCCCATGAACTTACTAGTCCATACTGTTTATTCAAATTGGACAAAAGGCATCCCAAAATCTGTCCGTATACCTTAGAGAAAGTTACGACTGCTTATTGATGATCACCACCCCCAAGGAACTTACCAGACAATACTGTCCATTGAGACAGTTCCAGTGTGCAGGTAAGATCTCACTGCTTGTTGGTGATCACCCATTCAACCCATATCTCTATGAACTTATGAGAATGGGTTGTCCATTCAAATTGGATAGTGGACATCCCAAAAGCTGGTCCGATGAAGGTCTGTCTGCTTATTGCTAACCATTCATTCACTCCATATCCCCCTGAACTTGTGAGAACGTATTGTTTTTTTCAAATTGGACAACAGGCTTCCCAAAATCTGGCCGTAAACTTTAGAGGAAGGCCTGACTGCTTATTGATGATCTACCAATAAGTCACCCAGTATCCCCATGAACGTATGAAATTGTGCTGGCTGTTCAAATGGGACAAAGGGAAACCCAAAATCAGGCTGTAGACCTTAGAAGAACATCTGATTGCTCACCCCATGAAATTATGAGACAGCATAGTTCAAATTGCAAATTTGGACAATGGGCATCACAAAATCTGGTTGTAGACATTAGAGGAACGGCTGACTGCTTATTGATGATCGTCAATTAATACACCACCACCAAAGAACTTACCAGGACATACTTTCCATTGAAATCATCCCAATGTGCCCAGTGTAGATAAGAGCACAAGAATGCACAAAATGTGGGCATGTTCACTGCCATTAATGGTCCAGAGAAATTGAATACACAGTCAAACTGGATCCTCCACAGTGCTTTTGCTGGCGTTGCATAAGGTGCAATCACTTGTCTCTTCTAAAGGGGTGCCAATACCTTGTTGGTCTCGGTTGCTGCAACCTCAGCTCATACTTGGTGTCCTATTCAATGGAAAGGCAGCTGCACAGGATGCACTTGCATTCCCAGTTAATTATTTGGGTGGTATTTATGCAATTGTAGCTCGGTTGGCCTACAGCTATCTCTCCTGACTCCGAAGGAGAGAAAGTCACCCTATCTCCCTAGAAACTAAAAGGTTGGGTATGCTGAGATCAGGGGCGGACTGGCCATAGACCCAACAATGAAAATTCCTGGTGGGCCGATGCCCAGTGGGCCACCCAAGGGACCCCCCCCCCCCTCCCGCCTGGCCACTGGCTGGGTACATAATGATCTGGTGCCATCATGAGAAGTTCTGCTGGGACGGTATATTGTGTTCCAGTGTGGTATTTAGGTCTATATATTGTGCAATATTGGTATATATTGCTATTTGGTTCTGCTGCAGACCCATATACCAAAGTGTAGTACAATATACTGCCCCTCTATAGTTTTGATGGCCATATATACTTGAGTTGACCGCACGTATTTATGCTGGCCCCACCTTCTGTCAGTTTGGGTCCACCTACAACATGGGGCCACTTTTTCATTTTTCTTCCGGGGGCCACTTTAAACTTTCAGTCCAGCCCCTGGCTAAATCCTATAGCCTGATCCTTCTATTTCCCAACATATGCATTTCAGATGGCCCTGCCAAAAATCGGTGGATTGGCCAACATTAATCTTGCCAATTGCATATGGCAAGCTTTATTTGGGTATTCGGGCTATGGCACATCATGGGAAGTGGGGTGGTGGATCAATACAAGGTACTCCACAGGGCTCCATCTAATCTAATCTTTTTCCGTCCCAGACTCTTGGAATACCTTTTCTAATATTCATACTCCCTGATAGGGTATATACTGATGTGTCCTTCCTAACCTTTCCTCTTGGCTTGAAATAATTGGTGTCAGATGACCAGTCTTGAGAGAAAAAAAAAAACATTTTATGCTTATCCTGTCCACACATTTCTAAAAAGCTTCTGGCATCTGTGGACGTCAGCATCAGACTTTATAGAAAAAAAACCCAGCAGGTAGCGGGATTGTGCTGTTTAGTCAGCCGCTGCGACACAACTGTGTTTTTATGTGACATTTTCTTTCAAGCCCTCATACAACTGCAAATGTCTTGAGATTTTCAAAGGACTTTCTCCCACGACTTGTTATCAACAAAAACAGTCTGGGATCTCGCTCTAAATCTCCGATTAACTTCATTATGTTGCTACTGTCATAAAAAAAAAAGCCCATTGAAAAGAGCCATTTATTAATTTGCAGGAAATTAAGATGGGACAACTCCCCACTGTTGGGACAAATTGCAGCAGAAGCTTCTATGGTCTTGCTTTGGGCCTATAGTGTCTCTCTCCCGGGAAGCCTGAGGGCCTCAATTAGCTCTCTGGCCATTGTAGAATAAAGACAATCCACTTCTTTTGTCATTAAAACATGAAAGGACTCTTAGCACCAGCAGTAATTTCACCACTGTGAAGAAGCTGTTTCAGGTCTTTTTATGGACTCTGATTAGAAGAGACAATGGAATTAGTTTAGAGCGAGCTGTATGGCCCCTGAAACCTCCTTTAGTTGTTAAATTGAAGGGCAAGAGTGCATAATGGGAGATTGATTAGGGTTAATAGACTTATTTTTACAGGTCACCCCCATCGCACAGGACTATGGGTTGCAGCAAGCCTCACAACACATTATTACCAGCCATAAATCAGGCCCTTCAGAACCAATTCAAAAACTCCTTCCCATCCAATGACTTGGTAACAATCTGCTTTTGTTCTTTGTTTCCCCCCTGCTGACCAGCAGCTTACCCTCTCCTTAACAAAACCACATAACGAGGCGACAGGATATCGACCCCAGCTCGGAAATATTACTCATTTGGTTGGCTTTTTTCTTTTGAGGTTGTTTTACCTTAATTTTTCTGAAGTCTTACAAGACCTCCCTGAAGGCCTGACCATTCTGGGGAGTCAACTGATGAGGAAGAAACAATACATCATCTACCACTGCTCTGCACCTCCTTGTTACTGGACCACATTATTTTGCCAGGGGGCTTCCTCATAACAGGGGCTTCCTGTTATAAGGGGCTTCCTCATAACCCTCGTGCCCTAAGCAACATGGTCCATTTGGTTCCTAGTCTGTTGAGGTGTGTTTTCTCCCACTCTAGATGGTTACAACTTGGCTTGTTATTCTGACCTTATTTTCTCATCTATTGCCTGCCCTGACCTCGGCCTGATCTTCACTGACGACTGAACTCTGCCTGCCTTGACCCTTGCTTCATTTGACCACGATTCTTGCCTACTGCCTCCTGTTAATCTGTGGGTCAACCATTGCTAATGGCGACTACTCTAGGGTTTTTGACCTGGTGATTCTTTGTGGGAAACTTCATATCTTCTTGAGGTGAGGGGTTAAGGATGAAAAGTGTGCTATCCCTTTGGCTTGCCATATACATTAGCTGTCAGTCAACAGTTATTCCTCTTGACCCTCTCATTGACATGCATGTATTTTCAAAAGGGAGAAAGGGGAAATTGGCCATTGCCAGATACCTCTGGTGGCAGCTAAAGTCCCCTTTAGAAGAAAAGGATTGAGCCTTTTTGAATAAACCTGCTCAATCCTCTCCCCCAACATCTGCCATCAGGGGAGAGTTGGGAGGCCCTCACACTCATTAGATGGTCGATCAAACCCACAGAAATAGGCAGCTTTGATCTCTGTTTTATTCCTAAGCCACGTCTTTAAACTCTCATTGTTAAAGGTATTTTATAGCAAAAGGTGCGTCTCGGCCCTTTAAACTCTAATGAACTGGTTCACTAAAAAAACTGTGGATCCATAAGGTTCTTCAACAATGGATGCCAACAGTGGAGCTCAGAATAATTTCCTTTGGAGGGTCCAAGTTACCCTTATTCAACACTAATGACATTTACTACAGGCCAAGATTGGCCCATAGATGTATGAATTTACACATGATTTAAAACTCAGAGGCTAGTTTGGCACAAAGGACATTCTGAGCCTTTTGTGAGATTTGAGTAAGGTTTTCACTCAGCCCTATGGCTCCCTGAGTCCAATCTGTATGGGATCAGTCGACCACTCTATTCACTTCCTATGCAAATACCCAACATGTGCTCTACCGCTCCATACAGAGAAGGGATAACCTCTGTGAAAGAACTACAAAGACTGTCTCTTGCTTTGGAGGACCCAACAAATCCATGGATTACATGGATGAACGGTGGGCTTGCAAACTGGTTGCTGTGTAATGCTTCATTTCCCCTGTGGTGGCGCTGTGTCAAAATGAAACACTCGAATTACCAGAGATTACAGTCGATCAGCGGGGGTCCATGAAGTTGGATACCTTGCAACGCTTTGTTATCTGGCAACCTTCTAACAAAAAGGGATTGCCCCCCTCCCAAAAATACGTATATATCATTATCACAGTGTCTATAACAGTACCCCGCTTTCAGCAATCCTCTGCTGCAGCTTAAATAAATTCCTCAAGAAGCAAGGCCAAGAGTAAACTATTTCCTTTCCTCCGCCAGAGCTAATACATTAGAGCCTCGGAATTTGCATTTTAATGGCTTGGCTGTGCTTTTCAAATAAATGACAGTACTTTATCAGAGGATTATTCACTCAGCCTGCCCGGCCATGTGGGAATCTTATACATGGTTTTTCTCTTAAACTAACTGTTTGAAGTTCAGCTAGAGTAATCTCTTAATATCTTTTCCTTGCATTAAGGCTGCTGTAGCTGGGAGGCGTGTCGCGTGTGTGACCAGTAGCTCGCCGCACTTCAGAGGTTCCTAAGAAGTCTCGGGAAGTTCCTCCTCAGCAAATTCTGACTCTGAGAAGTAATTCAGATCCCACCTGAAAACATGTGATAAAGTCACAAGGGATGAAGTCATCTCCTCCGTATTCGCCTGCGTGACACCAACTGCAGACTGCGCCGCCGAGGACAGATAGGCCACGCCGCTATCACTTTATGTAGGTGCTAAGGAAAATATGTATTTGCTCACTCGCCCATTGAAAGAGTATGCGGCATACTTGCCTACTTTTAAAGGCAATGTATCATATATATATATATATTATTTTTTTTTGCTAATTAAAACTAATTACTGATACATATTCCTTTTTTTATTCTGTTTTTATTTCTGGATTTTATATATTTTTTAAGTCAATTTCTGTACATGATTATGGGGGCAGCCATCTTGCCAAGCTGCTCTTTACAGTATTTAGAGATGTGCTTTAAAGGAACCTGTAATCTGGAGAGTGTTGTGGGCATGCTCTGTGACCCATGCATAGGTCATTTTGCAGGGAGGGGGAGGAGGTGAGCTGTGAAGTCATCATTGCGAATAATGGTTTCTGTGTTATCTATATGTAAGTGTTACCTGTCATTGTAAGTCTGGCTGTGATGATAATGAAGAGACTGCTGTGATGCGATCTCTACAGAACAGGAATTTTCAGCCACTTGTTAGTCTTCGTGGCCAGGGAAAAAACTGCGAGATTATACTATTTTGAAAAAAATAGATTCTGGCGTGAAAAATTTAAAATAACATTGCCTAAAATTCTTAAAATATAAATTTGATTTAAACAATAGGTAAATTTTGCTAACACATTCCTTTTAAGATTTTGGGGGTCATTTATGATTAGATATACACAACTTTTTGGCGTATATCTGTCACTGATTCAGTCGCAAAGGGAATTGACAGCCAAATCTGCAACTTCTTCCCCTTCCACGCCACGTACGTCAATTCTAAAAAGGGGGGTGTGGACTTGGAAGAGGGCAGGCTGGCAGGCCCTTCTCATTTATCATTTTCTACGCCAGCGCTGGTAGGTGCCGGTGGTGTATGTGCCTAAGTTCTGTAGAAGCCGGTGCCTCTACATAACTTAGGCACTTTAAGCGCTACTGCAAGGGTATTAAGACTGGCATCTAAAACTACCTCATTTTTCTTTTAACAATGTCAACCATGTATGGGTACCAGACACACCCCCATAACAAATGCCACAGTAGGTCCATTAACACCACCATCATAGTCACCTCAATTACAGTAGAACAAGGGTGGCATATAGAGTGCCAGCACAGTGTCCCATAACCAGTTCAAGCATAGTGCCCTCCATACACAGCACAAGTACAGTGCCTAGCATATGTTGTGCCATCACAGGGCCTAAGACACAGGGCAACTATAACTGTCCTGCATATACCGCACCAGCAGGATGACCCATAACCAATGCAAACAATGCAGTGTCAGCTAAGTTCCTTAGGTGTCCTCAATAAGCAATACTACCACACCCTTTAATATGAATCGATCTTTCCCAGTGTAGGATAAGGCAGACCCTACATGAACTATACTTCGAATGGTCTAACACTCTTAGCAGAACATTCATTGGAAGGAGTCAATATGGCACAAGGAGATATTCTAACACGCTGAAATATCTTAGTTTACTTATAGTAAAGCCTCAGATATTCACAGCTTCAATGATGACCTTCATCTTAAAGGGGTTCTCCATATTAGAAAAGTTAGAAGAGTACCTTGATTATAAGCTGGGTGACACAGGATGCCCTCCTGCTGCTAGTGTCTCCCAACAGTTAGCTGTAATCTGTGGGTCAACATGGCAGTACACGTTGAATTTCCCTGGGGCACCACCCCAGGACAAATTCAGCATTACACAATTTCAGTTGATATCACCTGGGCTGGGTCCTCCAGAAGGGCAAACGCTCCTTGTAGCCACTTAGAACGGGGCCCCCCCAATGTATCAACCCAGAACGGCATAATGTGGTATTTGAAAATCTTTTTGCTAAAGCCCAAAAGCAGTTCAAAACAATTCCATCCAATGAGACAAACCAAGCTTTTGTCACCATGGTGGCATCTCCTCGACCACCAACTACTCAAGCATTCGGTCATCTTTAGTTCTCCTCACTTGAAGATCCTAATACATTGATTGAGTGTTAAACACAAGCTCAATATTCAGAAGTTACTAAATTAACAACACAAGTGGTGACAAAAGTAAGATGGATGCTTTGTGAAGAAAAGAGACAAGAGCAAGGTAAAGCATTCGTAGTCACCATGGATCCATGGTAACAGATGGTGTAAATCTCCTGCCCATTCTCTCCGTCAGAGATCCCCAATACAATTTTATCTGACTCCCACTGATCCAGGACAATGGCCATAGAGAGAGTCAAAAAGAAGCTGAAGTGCTGTAAAGAACAAAGTGGAAGGAAGGCGAGGGGGGGGGGGGGGTTAATTTTGTCCTTCACTTCACTTACTGTCCATTAAATGCTCTTGAAATCTTTTTTATAGGGAGAGTTTTTACAAGTCCTGGATGTCTTCTTGTAACGTAAAAAACACCCGTGGAGACACAATTCCCGAAACAAAAGTCACTTATATTATCTATAACAATACAGTAGTAAGGAATTCACGAAATTAGTGGAATTTCTCATTAATTGAGTCCTCGATAAAAGGGATCTAGGCCACACAAGTATAAGTATCTATTTCTCATATCTGTATATCTATCTATCTCATATCTATCTATTTATCTATCTATCTCTCATCTATCTATACAAACATATACAGTGGCGCTTGAAAGCTTGTAAATCCTTCAAAAATATTGTATATTTCTGCATAAATTTGAGCTAAAACTACATCAGATTTTCATAAAAGTCATAAAATTAGATAAAGATAACCAAATTAAACAAACGAGTCAAAAATATTTGTCACATTATTGATGTGGGAGGGAATACCACACTGAAAACTGGAGGGAAGGGAAAAGGAACTAGGCCTCCAGGGAAACGGACACCACCTATAGAAACCCTAATCCTAGCCCTGACTTCTATCCGTATGAACAGACCTTGAGGGAAGGAATGTTCATACACTGGAACCTATGACCCTGGAAACCTTAAATTGCCCTGGGCTTGAGACGACCTGTTCCTTCCAATATGAAAGAACAAGCGTCTCCCTGAGTCCTAGTAACAAAAGACAGAGGGGAAAACAACAAAATATAAAAGGGAAGTAACACTTAACTTCTGCAGTAAATGACGAGTAGGAACTCAGAAGAGGACCACACACCAGCACTTCTAATACCGAACTGAAGCTATCAACCGCATAGCATGATAGGTAAAGCCAGATTAAATAGAGGAGTTAGAAAGACCACTAGGCTACACCTGAGACAAGAGGTGTGGTCATTACCAGCAACAACACTGAAACAAGTGAAACCAAAAGAGGATGTCAGATAACATCACGTGCAGCCAGTCTCTTAGATCTTCTGACACCTGTCACGTTAGAGACTGTGACAGTACCCCCCCTTCTACGGGTGGCCTCCGGACACCCAGGAACGACTTTATTCAGATGAGCACTGTGAAAGGCTTTCCCCAGCCGATTAGCATTAACGTCGGCAGCAGGAACCCACATCCTCTCCTCTGGTCCGTAACCCTTCCAGTGAATGAGGTACTGAATGGATCTGCGGAGAACTCGGGAGTCCACTATCCTGGTGATCTGAAATTTCAAATTGCCGTCCACCATGACAAGAGCGGGAGGCAAGGAGGACAGTTCAACAGGTTCGACATATCTCTTCAACAACGACTTATGGAACACATTATGAATCTTCAAAGCCTGAGGAAGTTCAACACGAAAGGCTACCGGGTTAATAATGGCAGAGATCTTATATGGACCAATAAACCTTGGACACGACTTCAGAGAAGGTACCTTCAACTTAATGTTTCTTGTGGACAGCCACACAGAATCACCCACTCTTAGGTCCGGACCACTCATACGTCTCTTGTCTCTTTTTATTATTTAGCATTTTGCATTTGAACACCCTGCGATTTTGCAAGTTCTCCCACTTAGAAATCATGGAGTGGTCTGAAATTCACATTGTAGGTGCATTCCCACTCTGAGAGACAGAATATAAAAATAGAGTTCAGGAAATCACATTGTATGATTTAAAAAAAATGTATTTGTCTTGCACTGCTGAACATAAGTACAGTTGCAAGAAAAAGTATGTGAACCCTTTGGAATGATATGGATTTCTGCACAAATTGGTAATAAAATGTGATCTGATCTTCATCTAAGTCACAACAATAGACAATCACAGTCTGCTTAAACTAATAACACACAAAGAATTAAATGTTACCATGTTTTTATCGAACACACCATGTAAACATTCACAGTGCAGGTGGAAAAAGTATGTGAACCCCTAGACTAATGACATCTCCAGGAGCTAATTGGAGTGAGGTGTCAGCCAACTGGAGTCCAATGAATGAGATGAGATTGGAGGTGTTGGTTACAGCTGCCCTGCCCTATAAAAAACAAACACCAGTTCTGGGTTTGCTTTTCACAAGAAGCATTGCCTGATGTGAATGATGCCTCGCACAAAAGAGCTCTCAGAAGACCTACGATTAAGAATTGTTAGCTTGCATAAAGCTGGAAAGGGTTATAAAAGTATCTCCAAAAGCCTTGCTGTTCATCAGTCCATGGTAAGACATATTGTCTATAAATGGAGAAAGTTCAGCACTGCTGCTACTCTCCCTAGGAGTGGCCGTCCTCTAAAGATGACTGCAAGAGCACAGCGCAGACTGCTCAATGAGGTGAAGACTTACAAAAGTCTCTGGCATATGATAACATCACTGTTAGCGAATCTACGATACGTAAAACACTAAACAAGAATGGATTTCATGGAAGGATACCACAGAGGAAGCCACTGCTGTACAAAAATAAACATTTCTGCACGTTTACAGTTTGCACAAGAGCACCTGGATGTTCCACAGCAGTACTGGCAAAATATTCTGTGGACAGATAAAACCAAAGTTGAGTTGTTTGGAAGAAACACACAACACGATGTGTGGAGAAAAAGAGGCACAGCACACCAACATCAAAACCTCATCCCAACTGTGAAGTATGGTGGTGGGGGCATCATGGTTTGGGGCTGCTTTGCTGTGTCAGGGTCTGGACGGATTGCTATCATCGAAGGAAAAATTAATTCCGAAGTTTATCAAGACATTTTGCAGGAGAACTTAAGGCCATCTGTCCACCAGCTGAAGCTCAACAGAAGATGGGTGTTGCCACAGGACAACGACCCAAAGCATAGAAGTAAATCAACAACAGAATGGCTTAAACAGAAGAAAATACACCTTCTGGAGTGGTCCAGTCAGAGTCCTGACCTCAACCCGATTGTGTCACGGGGTTCCGAAGGTGCACTCGGTCCCCCATTGCCCACAGAACTGTTGCTTAGCTTTTGGAATAAGGTTCTGTGTTTGACCTCATTCCCAGGGCGGCTTTACTAGCTGGGTGGCTCCCTGCTCCTAGTCTGCCTTGAGCGCCGAGCTGATCACTCGGTGCTCAACTGGTTGGTCTGTCGGTCATGTAACGCTGGCCACGTCACATGACCCTCACTCCTCACTATAAATACAGGCAGCCTGCTAGCCACAGGTTGCCTGTTAATTTCTAGGTTCCTGGCTATTTGTTGGACTGCTGAATACTTACCTGATCCTGTTCCCTGACCATCCTTTTGCCTGCTGCTCCTGTACTGCGTTTCCGTCCTGGTATTGTGACCTCGGCTCCCACCTGACTACTCTCCTAGGACTCCTCTTGTACTTCTCTGCTCTCCTGGTATTTATGACCCCGGCTTCTCCTGACAATTCT
Organism: Bufo bufo; assembly: GCF_905171765.1. Taxonomy (NCBI): domain Eukaryota; kingdom Metazoa; phylum Chordata; class Amphibia; order Anura; family Bufonidae; genus Bufo; species Bufo bufo. The sequence continues at coordinate 426,172,503 of NC_053394.1, forward strand.
CTGCTTGCTCCATTTGTACTTTGCAGCTTTCCTGGTATTGACTCGGTCCGTTCACGTCCTGTTGTTTGTCTGTCTGTCATCCCTGCACTTACTCCAAGTTAGGGATTGCCGTCCAGTTGTCCCCTGTCATTAGGACTCGCGAGGCAAGTAGGCAGGGCCAGGGGTAAGGGTGGAGCGCAGTGGTCACTTCCCTCCCCCCTGTGTGTGTGTGTACGCGACCGTTACAGATTAACAGGCCCAATAACCACTGTATTATGAATCCTCTGGTGACCCTGACTGACCATGTCTCTAATCTGACGCAGAGGGTGCAGGAGTTAGGGAAAAAACTCAGTTCTTTTGAGTTAGGGCAAGGTTCTTCCACTCCTCAGGCCTCCAGTCCGCATTTTGAGCCCCAGATTAAGCTCCCAGACCCCTTTTCTGGAGACCGGAGGAAGTTTCTCTCTTTTAAGGAGAGTTGCAAACTTTACTTCCGTTTGCGCCCCGTGTCCTCTGGCTCCGAGAGTCAACGCGTGGGCATTATCATTTCCCGATTACAGGGTGATCCCCAGGACTGGGCGTTCTCTTTACCTGCTGGCACCAGTTGTTTATATTCTGTGGAGAGGTTCTTTCAGGCCTTGGGTACCCTCTATGATGAACCAGACAGGGCTCTAGTAGCCGAGACGGCTCTAAAGGCACTGGTTCAGGGCAATTTACCAGCGGAGGATTATTGCACCCAATTCAGAAGGTGGTGTGTCCCCTCAGGATGGAACGAACCAGCCCTGAAGAGTCAGTTCAGGTCAGGTCTGTCTGATAAATTAAAGGATCTTCTGGTCAGTTATCAACTTCCAGAGACCTTAGAGGAGATGATGACCCTTGTTGTCCGACTTGACCGACGGGTTAGAGAGAGACGACAGGAACAACAGTTCTCTTCCCAGATGGTGGTCCAGCCAGAGGCCTATCCCAGAGACAATGCTGAGGTCTCCACCGAGGAACCCATGCAGGTTGGCATGACCCGAGGGAATCTTCGCCGCAGACGTGGAGAATGCTTTTACTGTGGAGATCCTGACCATTGGATCAACCAGTGTCCTAAGAAGGTCCTCTCTGTCAAGTCTCCTAAGACAAGGCAACCTAAAGACCAGGTACACCCTGAATTTTCTAAATGTAAGCTTTTGGTACCCATTACGATTTCTCTGGGAGTAGATAAATGGCCGGGTAAGGCCTTTATTGATTCTGGCTCAGCGGCTAGCTTTATTGACTCTGAGTATGCTGTAAGATTGGGTATTCCTATGTTTGCCTTACCAACTCCTATCCATGTCATGGCTATTGACGCTACTCCTCTTATTGGTGGTACGGTGAGCTTATGTACCTCAGAGATTTCTCTAACCGTGGGTGTGTGCCACTCAGAGAGATGTTCGCTTCTAGTCCTGGAGAACCTACCTGCTGAGGTGGTACTAGGGTTGCCTTGGCTCCGACTACATAACCCCACTATAGATTGGTCCAATGGGGAGTTGGTGAGATGGGGGCCTAAGTGTGACTCGTGATTGTCCGTGGTACAGGCTGGGGTCTCAGTAAAGTCTGATACTTTACCCTCTGTTGTTAGAGAATATTCTGATGTATTCTCATCACCAACCCCAGAGGTTCTACCCCCCCATAGACCTTATGATTGTACCATAGAGCTAGTAGAGGGGGCCAAGTTTCCTAAAGGACGAATTTATAATCTTTCTATGCCCGAACGCAAGGCCATGGAAGATTATATTAAGGAGAGCCTTGGTAAAGGGCATATTAGACCTTCTGTCTCTCCTATGGGGGCGGGGTTTTTCTTCGTTAAGAAAAAAGATGGTGGTCTTAGGCCATGTATCGATTACCGGAGATTAAATAAAATCACTGTCCAGAATAGATACTCCCTCCCATTGATTCCGGATTTATTTAACCAGGTTCTGGGGGCAACCTGGTTTTCCAAAATTGACCTGAAAGGGGCATACAATCTAATCCGAATCAAGGAGGGAGACGAATGGAAGACGGCGTTCAATACTCCGGTAGGACACTTTGAATATCAAGTGATGCCTTTTGGACTCAGCAATGCCCCAGCTGTGTTCCAAAACTTCATGAATGACATTCTTAGGGAGTACTTAGGTAAATTTGTTATTGTCTATCTTGACGACATTTTGATATTCTCTCCTGACTTCGAATCCCATGTGTCTCATGTTAAACAAGTATTAGAGGTGTTGAGGGAGAATCAGCTATCCGCTAAACAAGAGAAATGTGTCTTTGGTGTACAGGAGATACTGTTTCTAGGGCATGTTCTGACTCCTCACGCCTTCAAGATGGATCCTGGTAAGGTACTAGCAATTAAGGAATGGGTAAGACCTTCATCCTTAAAGGCCTTACAACGGTTCTTAGGTTTCGCCAATTACTATCGTAAATTTATTATGATTTTTTCCATAATTGCTAAACCGTTGACCGAACTTACTAAGAAAGGGGCGGATTTGGAGAATTGGTCTACTGAGGCCATTTCTTCATTTGAAAAATTAAAAAAGGCATTTAGTAACGATCCCATTCTGATCCAGCCTGATCAGGAGAAACCTTTTATTGTGGAGGTGGATGCGTCCGAGGACGGCGTAGGAGCAGTCCTTTCACAAGGTCCTGCTAGCCTCACTAATCTGAGACCATGTGCCTTCTTCTCCAGGAAATTCTCTCCCACGGAGAGAAACTACGACATAGGGAATAGGGAGCTGCTGGCCATTAAATGGGCATTTGAGGAGTGGAGGCATTTCCTGGAGGGGGCAAGACATTGTGTAACTATTGTCACTGACCATAAAAACCTTATGTTTCTCGAGTCTGCTAAGAGGTTGAATCCCCGTCAAGCCAGATGGGCTCTGTTTTTTACTCGTTTTGATTTTTCCATCACGTTCAGGCCGGGAAGTAAAAATGTGAAGGCGGAGGCATTATCTCGGAGCTTCCAGGCTTTTCAACCTACTGAGGTACCACCTGAATCCATCCTACCAGCAAAAATCTTCTTAGCAGCTCTTACCCAGGATATCTCGGCTCGCATTAGGTCTGAACAACATCTGGCACCGGTATCCACCCCAACAGATAAGTTGTTTGTTCCCATACAATTTCGTCTCCAGCTGTTGGGTGAGTGTCACGATTCTGCCTTTTGTGGACATCCGGGTGTTGAGGGCACCAAGGATCTGGTTTCTAGATCTTATTGGTGGCCCACTCTAACTAGGGATGTCAAGTCCTACGTGTCAGCCTGTGAGGTTTGTGCCAGGTCCAAGACACCTAGGACTCGCCCTGCTGGTAACCTACGACCCCTACCCATTCCCAGTAGACCCTGGTCCCATATCTCGATGGACTTTATAACTGACCTACCGCTGGCGGAGGGTAAGACTGTGGTTTGGGTAGTGGTCGATAGGTTTAGCAAGATGGTTCATTTCATTCCCCTGTCTAAACTTCCGAATGCTAAAACCCTGGCGTCTATTTTTGTGAGAGAGATTGTTCGTTTACATGGCATCCCGGAAAATATTGGTTCTGACAGGGGTGTGCAGTTTGTGTCCAAATTCTGGAGGGCCTTCTGTCAAAGATGTAAAATTTCATTGTCTTTTTCTTCCGCCTACCATCCTGAGAGTAATGGGCAGACTGAACGCCTTAATCAGTCTGTGAAACAATTCTTGAGGTTGTATGTTGCTGATGACCAGCAATTATGGGTCAAATTCCTTCCGTTGGCTGAATTTGCTTTGAATAACCGTGTCAATTCTTCTGCTGGGGTCTCCCCTTTCTTTTGTAACCATGGTTTTCATCCCCGTTTTCATTCTGGGTCGTCCGTCTCCTCCTCTAACCCTGAAGCGGATAAACTCTCCTCCGAACTGTGCACAGTTTGGGCCCGGGTTCAATCGAACCTAGAAAAGGCTCAATGTTCTCAAAAACTCAAGGCCGATAGGAGATGTTCAAGGGGGGTAAACTTTCAGGTTGGGGATAAAGTATGGTTGTCCTCCAAGAATCTATCTCTCAAGGTAACTTCTAAAAAATTTGCTCCTCGTTTTATTGGACCATATAAGATCACGGAAGTGATTAACCCGGTATCTTTTAGGTTGGAGCTGCCTGAGTCATTCCACATTCATAATGTATTCCATAAATCTCTGCTTAAAAAATATTTTGAACCGGTAGTACCATCAAAAGCCTCGCCTCCGCCAGTTCTTGTTAATGATGCTGTCGAGTATGTGGTGTCTAAAATAGTGGATGTCAGGAAGGTGCGTAATTCCTTGCAGTACCTGATTCACTGGAAGGGGTATGGACCTGAAGAGAGGTCTTGGGTACCTGCAAGGGAGGTTCATGCTCCTAGACTTGTTCGTAAATTTCATTTAGAACACCCTGAAAAGCCATTGCCTGAAGTCTTGGGTCCGGTGGCCCCTCGTAAAAGGGGGGGTACTGTCACGGGGTTCCGAAGGTGCACTCGGTCCCCCATTGCCCACAGAACTGTTGCTTAGCTTTTGGAATGAGGTTCTGTGTTTGACCTCATTCCCAGGGCGGCTTTACTAGCTGGGTGGCTCCCTGCTCCTAGTCTGCCTTGAGCGCCGAGCTGATCACTCGGTGCTCAACTGGTTGGTCTGTCGGTCATGTGACGCTGGCCACGTCACATGACCCTCACTCCTCACTATAAATACAGGCAGCCTGCTAGCCACAGGTTGCCTGTTAATTTCTAGGTTCCTGGCTATTTGTTGGACTGCTGAATACTTACCTGATCCTGTTCCCTGACCATCCTTTTGCCTGCTGCTCCTGTACTGCGTTTCCATCCTGGTATTGTGTCCTCGGCTCCCACCTGACTACTCTCTTAGGACTCCTCTTGTACTTCTCTGCTCTCCTGGTATTTATGACCCCGGCTTCTCCTGACAATTCTCTGCTTGCTCCATTTGTACTTTGCAGCTTTCCTGGTATTGACTCGGTCCGTTCACGTTGTTTGTCTGTCTGTCATCCCTGCACTTACTCCAAGTTAGGGATTGCCGTCCAGTTGTCCCCTGTCATTAGGACTCGCGAGGCAAATAGGCAGGGCCAGGGGTAAGGGTGGAGCGCAGTGGTCACTTCCCTCCCCCCTGTGTGTGTGTGTACGCGACCGTTACAGATTGAGATGCTGCGGCAGGAACTCAAGAAAGCGATTCACAACAGACATCCCAAGAATATCGCTGAACTGAAACAGTTCTGTAAAGAGGAATGGTCCAGAATTACTCCTGACCGTTGTGCACGTCTGAGATGCAACTACAGGAAACGTTTGGTTGAAGTTATTGCTGCCTAAGGAGGTTCAACTAGTTATTAAATCCAAGGGTTCACATATTTTTTCCACCTGCACTGTGAATGTTTACATGGTGTGTTCAATAAAAACATGGTAACATTTAATTCTTTGTGTGTTATTAGTTTAGGCAGACTGCGATTGTCTATTGTTGGGACTTAGATGAAGATCAGATCACATTTTATGACCAGTTTGTGCAGAAATCCATATCATTCCAAAGGGTTCACATACTTTTTCTTGCAACTGTATTTGAACACCTGAGAAACAGCAAGAAATCTGGCTCTCAAAGACCTGTTACTGTGCCTTTAAAAAGTCCACCTCTACTCCACTCATTAATCTAACTTAGTAGCACCTGTCTGAGCTCTTTAAAGACCCCTGTCCACCCCACAGTCAGTCAGATGCCAACTACTACCATGGGCAAGACCAAAGAGCTGTCAAAAGACACCAGAGACAAAATTGTGGACCTCCACAAGGCTGGAAAGGGTTATGGGGCAATTGCCAAGCAGCTTGGTGAAAATAGATCAACTGTTGGAGCAATTGTTAGAAAATGGAAGAGGCTAAAGATGACTGTCAGTCTCCCTCGGACTGGGGCTCCAAGCAAGATCTCACCTCGTGGGGTATCACTGATGATAAGAAAGGTGAGGAATCAGCCCAGAACTACAAGGAAGGAGCTGGTCAATGACACGAAGAGAGCTGGGACCACAGTTTTAAAGGTCACTGTCGGTAGAACACTACGCCGTAATGGTTTCAAATCATGCATTGCACGGAAGGTTCCCCTGCTCAAGACATTACATGTCCAGGCCCGTCTGAAGTTTGTCAATGACCATCTGGATGATCCAGAGGAGGCATGGGAGAAAGTCATGTGGTCAGATGAGACCAAAGTAGGACTTTTTGGTCTAAACTTCACTCGTCGTGTTTGGAGGAAAAAGAAGGATGAGTTGCATCCCAAGAACACCATCCCTACTGTGAAGCATGGGGCTGGTAACATCATGCTTTGGGGTGCTTTTCTGCAAAGGGGACCGGATGACTGCACTGTATTAAGGAGAGGATGAATGGGGCCATTTATTGTGAGATTTTGAGCAACAACCTCCTTCCCTCAGTCAGAGCATTGAAGATGAGTCGTGGCTGGGTCTTCCAACATGACAACGATCCGAAGCACACAGCCAGGATAACCAAGGAGTGGCTCCGTAAGAAGCATATCAAGGTTCTGGAGTGGCCTAGCCAGTCTCCAGACCTAAATCCAATAGAACATCTTTGGAGGTAGCTGAAACTCCGTGTTGCTCAGCGACAGCCCCGAAACCTGACAGATCTAGAGGAGATCTGTGTGGAGGAGTGGGCCAAAACCCCTGCTGCAGTGTGTGCAAACCTGGTCAAGAACTACAGGAAACGTTTGACCTCTGTAATTGCAAACAAAGGCTTCTGTATCAAATAGTAACACTGATCTTCTCAGGTGTTCAAATACTTATGTTCAGCAGTGAAAGACCAATACATTCATTAAAAAACATACAATGTGATTTCCAGATTTTTTTAATTTATTCTGTCTCTCAGGGTGGAAATGCACCTACGATGTGAATTTCAGACCCCTCCATGATTTCTAAGTGGGAGAACTTGCAAAATCGCAGGGTGTTCAAATACTTCTGTTCCTCTCTGTAGATGACAAAGAAGAGAAAAGTCTCAGTACCAGAGTCCTCAACACACTTACGCAACCCCAGCCAGAATCTACGAGAGATGAGATTGACAGTGGATCGGCTCCCAGGGTGTCCTATGAGAACCGTACAGTGAGGTTCCTCGAACACCTTGTGACGTAATTCAAAAGGAACAAACAACTTCCCCGGAGGGCAAGAATCAGGTGCATCTCCCTGGGCCTCCAACACCTCTGCCTCTGCCTCCAGGTCGGGATATAGGGCGGATATAACTACCCCTTCAGACAATATCAGACCAGGATCTTCCAAACCCCCCCCCCCCCCCCCCCCCCGACAAAGCATCAGCCTTAACGTTCTTAACCCCGGGGCGATAGTTGACGATGAAATTAAATCTGGTAAAAAACAAGGACCACCTGGCCTGCCTTGGGTTCAGACGTTTAGCCGACTCCAGGTAAGCTAGATTTTTGTGATCGGTAATAGGATGATTTGCTCCTTCCAACCAATGACGCCATTCCTCAAAAGCCAACTTAATGGCCAGCAATTCTCTATTACCCACATCATAATTCCTTTCTGCAGCCGAGGGTTTCTTAGAGAAGAATGCACATGGGCGCCATTTACTAGGTGAAGGACCCTGGGACAAGACTGCTTCCTACCCCCACCTCGGATGCGTCAACTTCCACAATGAATGGCTGTGACACATCCGGTTGCAAGAAGCTAGCATGTTAGGAACTTTAATTGCTCAGGCAAGGGGTGAGAGGGCGGCACTGCATATATAGCAAGTGCTCATTAGTAGTTTGAAATAGACAGGCAGCAGAACACAGAGAAAGAAGAGGAGTCGTGGTAATGGCAAAAATGGGAGTAATAGAAGTAGTTCAATGAATAATGTTCCGAAAAGAAATAGCAGGGGCGGTGACGGTCACTGACCACCGACATAACAACTGCATAGGGATAACATATCGATATAAGGTAAGTTATTGAAATTGCTTGGATTACAATACAAAGGCATGGACTATAAAGGATAATGGGATTGTCCTGTACCCCAAGTGTCAGTGTCATTATCCTGTACCCCAAGTGTCAGTGTCATTATCCTGTACCCCAAGTGTCAGTGTCATTATCCTGTACCCCAAGTGTCAGTGTCATTATCCTGTACCCCAAGTGTCACTGTGTCATTATCCTGTACCCCAAGTGTCAGTGTCATTATCCTGTACCCCAAGTGTCAGTGTCATTATCCTGTACCCCAAGTGTCAGCGTCATTATCCTGTACCCCAAGTGTCAGCGTCATTATCCTGTACCCCAAGTGTCATTATCCTGTACCCCAAGTGTCATTATCCTGTACCCCAAGTGTCAGTGTCATTATCCTGTACCCCAAGTGTCAGTGTCATTATCCTGTACCCCAAGTGTCAGTGTCATTATCCTGTACCCCAAGTGTCAGAGTCATTATCCTGTACCCCAAGTGTCAGTGTCATTATCCTGTACCCCAAGTGTCAGTGTCATTATCCTGTACCCCAAGTGTCAGCGTCATTATCCTGTACCCCAAGTGTCAGCGTCATTATCCTGTACCCCAAGTGTCAGCGTCATTATCCTGTACCCCAAGTGTCAGCGTCATTATCCTGTACCCCAAGTGTCCGTGTCATTATCCTGTACCCCAAGTGTCAGTGTCATTATCCTGTACCCCAAGTGTCAGTGTCATTATCCTGTACCCAAGTGTCAGTGTGTCATTATCCTGTACCCCAAGTGTCAGTGTCATTATCCTGTACCCCAAGTGTCAGTGTCATTATCCTGTACCCCAAGTGTCAGTGTCATTATCCTGTACCCCAAGTGTCAGAGTCATTATCCTGTACCCCAAGTGTCAGTGTCATTATCCTGTACCCCAAGTGTCAGTGTCATTATCCTGTACCCCAAGTGTCAGCGTCATTATCCTGTACCCCAAGTGTCAGCGTCATTATCCTGTACCCCAAGTGTCAGTGTCATTATCCTGTACCCCAAGTGTCAGTGTCATTATCCTGTATCCCAAGTGTCAGTGTCATTATCCTGTACCCCAAGTGTCAGAGTCATTATCCTGTACCCCAAGTGTCAGTGTCATTATCCTGTACCCCAAGTGTCAGTGTCATTATCCTGTACCCCAAGTGTCAGTGTCATTATCCTGTACCCCAAGTGTCAGTGTCATTATCCTGTACCCCAAATGTCAGTGTGTCATTATCCTGTACCCCAAGTGTCAGTGTCATTATCCTGTACCCCAAATGTCAGTGTGTCATTATCCTGTACCCCAAGTGTCAGTGTCATTATCCTGTACCCCAAATGTCAGTGTGTCATTATCCTGTACCCCAAGTGTCAGTGTCATTATCCTGTACCCCAAGTGTCAGTGTCATTATCCTGTACCCCAAGTGTCAGTGTCATTATCCTGTACCCCAAGTGTCAGTGTCATTATCCTGTACCCCAAGTGTCAGTGTGTGATGTTCTTCAGCCATTCTTATGTTCCTGCACGTCACGGCTGATGGACAAGTATCACCCAGACTATATCAATATACTGTATATTTGCGACGGTGTTTAGTTCCACTTTTAACATAAGACGACTCATTATAGATTTACAGCTTTTTTTTTTTTAACATTCCTAAAATTGTGCCGCGTGAACCCTGAAGCGACATTTCGATTTTCTTCTAAATCCTTTTAGATAATTCAGACATAATCTGACACTGACCCTTTGCAAAAACCTCCGACCAGACATAACAGGCAACGTCAGGGCTGAGCCAAACAAGTCTGGAAAGATGAGATTATTTTTCTGATACTGGAGTCACTGGCCAAATACAATTACCAGAATGGTGTCCTTTGCTGGTCCAGCTGTAATTTCACACCTCGGCCTTTCTTACTTCGGGTTACACCCCACAATCCAGCGCTGATCTCCTATGACCTCATCCACAGAAGTCATTCCTTTTATCCTCCAACACCCCATAAAGACTTGGCAGCTTTATTAATCGACTACCTATCACAAGGGAGAATTTTTTTCATGTTGGCCGCCAAAGAGGAAATTAGGGTGATTATTAAGAGGTGGCATCGGAGGGATGAGAAAATATCTGAGAATTGGGAATATATTTTGACGTTTAGGAAAGATCCAAAGAAAATCATCATAAAATGTGAATAAAATTGGAAATAAAAATGCAAAATTTTTTTTTCAAAAATCTTTGTCTGTAAATGATTGAAAGCAATTTTATGAAGATGAAGGAGTCGTACATATTTAAACAGCTCTTAACTATAGCCATGAAGACGCTCGTTTTACGGATGGAGCCTATGCGGTTAGCTGTCAGCCAGTTTACAAGACTTTTTTGTAACACCTAAAGGGGCTCTCCGGTCATTTCTTCTAATCCTTAGCTAGTCATAAACTGTGGAAGGAAGATGAATTTACTCTAATGTAGCTGAACAGGAAAAGAAGTGGCCACATCCGGTCGGGATCCGAGTGGAAGAGCCCAATCCCTGAGAGAGAATAGCGGGACGGCAGCAATGGCGGAGCAAGGGACAGGTAGGTACTATGTCAAGCATTGTCCCTCCACAGGTTGCTACCAGAGAACCAGGGGTTATCCCATGATTGATGTAAAAGATTAAAATCAGACATCATATACACTGCGTGCAGAATTATTAGGCAAATGAGTATTTTGACCACATCATCCTCTTTTGCATGTTGTCTTGCTCCAAGCTGTATAGGCTCGAAAGCCTACTACCAATTAAGCATATTAGGTGATGTGCATCTCTGTAATGAGAAGGGGTGTGGTCTAATGACATCAACACCCTATATTAGGTGTGCATAATTATTAGGCAACTTCCTTTCCTTTGGCAAAATGGGTCAAAAGAAGGACTTGACAGGCTCAGAAAAGTCAAAAATAGTGAGATATCTTGCAGAGGGATGCAGCACTCTTAAAATTGCAAAGCTTCTGAAGCGTGATCATCGAACAATCAAGCGTTTCATTCAAAATAGTCAACAGGGTCGCAAGAAGCGTGTGGAAAAACCAAGGCGCAAAATAACTGCCCATGAACTGAGAAAAGTCAAGCGTGCAGCTGACAAGATGCCACTTGCCACCAGTTTGGTCATATTTCAGAGCTGCAATATCACTGGAGTGCCCAAAAGCACAAGGTGTGCAATACTCAGAGACATGGCCAAGGTAAGAAAGGCTGAAAGACGACCACCACTGAACAAGACACACAAGCTGAAACGTCAAGACTGGGCCAAGAAATATCTCAAGACTGATTTTTCTAAGGTTTTATGGACTGATGAAATGAGACTGAGTCTTGATGGGCCAGATGGATGGGCCCGTGGCTGGATTGGTAAAGGGCAGAGAGCTCCAGTCCGACTCAGACGCCAGCAAGGTGGAGGTGGAGTACTGGTTTGGGCTGATATCATCAAAGATGAGCTTGTGGGGCCTTTTCGGGTTGAGGATGGAGTCAAGCTCAACTCCCAGTCCTACTGCCAGTTTCTGGAAGACACCTTCTTCAAGCAGTGGTACAGGAAGAAGTCTGCATCCTTCAAGAAAAACATGATTTTCATGCAGGACAATGCTCCATCACACGCGTCCAAGTACTCCACAGCGTGGCTGGCAAGAAAGGGTATAAAAGAAGAAAATCTAATGACATGGCCTCCTTGTTCACCTGATCTGAACCCCATTGAGAACCTGTGGTCCATCATCAAATGTGAGATTTACAAGGAGGGAAAACAGTACACCTCTCTGAACAGTGTCTGGGAGGCTGTGGTTGCTGCTGCACGCAATGTTGATGGTGAACAGATCAAAACACTGACAGAATCCATGGATGGCAGGCTTTTGAGTGTCCTTGCAAAGAAAGGTGGCTATATTGGTCACTGATTTGTTTTTGTTTTGTTTTTGAATGTCAGAAATGTATATTTGTGAATGTTGAGATGTTATATTGGTTTCACTGGTAAAAATAAATAATTGAAATGGGTATATATTTGTTTTTTGTTAAGTTGCCTAATAATTATGCACAGTAATAGTCACCTGCACACACAGATATCCCCCTAAAATAGCTAAAACTAAAAACAAACTAAAAACTACTTCCAAAAATATTCAGCTTTGATATTAATGAGTTTTTTGGGTTCATTGAGAACATGGTTGTTGTTCAATAATAAAATTAATCCTCAAAAATACAACTTGCCTAATAATTCTGCACTCCCTGTAGTACATGACAATCTCTTCCTAAGGCCTCTTGCACACAAACGTTGTTTTTTTTTCGTTTCCGTTCAGCTTTGGCGAATTCCATTTGCGGTCCGTATGCGGAACCATTAATTTCAATGGTTTTGCAAAAAAAAAAAACAGGATGTACTCTGTATGCATTCCGTTTCCGTATTTCAGTTCCGCTGATAAAGATAGAACTTGTCCTATTATTGCCTGTAAATAACGATCCGTGGCTCCATTCAAGTCAATGGGCCAGCAAAAAAAAACGGAATGCATACGGAATGCATCCGTATGTCTTCCATATCCGTTTTTTTGCGGAACGATCTATTGAAAATGTTATGCCCAGCCAAATTTTTTTATGTACTTACTGTTTAAACATTATTGTATGCTTCCTTTTCCAATCCGCAAAAAACGGATCATAAACGGAAACCAAACGGAAAGGCAGTTCTGCTGCAGCTCTCTCCTTGTACAGTTCAGCGGATGTGTCCTTTCTGCTGCAGCTCTCTCCTTGTACAGTTCAGCGGATGTGTCCTTTCTGCTGCAGCTCTCTCCTTGTAGAGTTTAGAGGATGTGTCCTTTCTGCTGCAGCTCTCTCCTTGTACAGTTCAGAGGATGTGTCCTTTCTGCTGCAGCTCTCTCCTTGTACAGTTCAGCGGATGTGTCCTTTCTGCTGCAGCTCTCTCCTTGTACAGTTCAGAGGATGTGTCCTTTCTGCTGCAGCTCTCTCCTTGTACAGTTCAGAGGATGTGTCCTTTCTGCTGCAGCTCTCTCCTTGTACAGTTCAGAGGATATGTCCTTTCTGCTGCAGCTCTCTCCTTGTACAGTTCAGAGGATGTGTTCTTTCTGCTGCAGCTCTCTCCTTGTACAGTTCAGAGGATGTGTCCTTTCTGCTGCAGCTCTCTCCTTGTACAGTTCAGCGGATGTGTCCTTTCTGCTGCAGCTCTCTCCTTGTACAGTTCAGAGGATGTGTCCTTTCTGCTGCAGCTCTCTCCTTGTACAGTTCAGAGGATGTGTCCTTTCTGCTGCAGCTCTCTCCTTGTACAGTTCAGAGGATATGTCCTTTCTGCTGCAGCTCTCTCCTTGTACAGTTCAGAGGATGTGTTCTTTCTGCTGCAGCTCTCTCCTTGTACAGTTCAGAGGATGTGTCCTTTCTGCTGCAGCTCTCTCCTTGTACAGTTCAGAGGATGTGTCCTTTCTGCTGCAGCTCTCTCCTTGTACAGTTCAGAGGATGTGTCCTTTCTGCTGCAGTTCTCTCCCTGTACAGCTCATGGGGCATGTCATTGTCTACCTGTAACTGCCCCACAGCTTCTAACAGTAGATATGGCTGGTGGCAGTTGAAGATTGAAACTGAGCACGTGCGACCACCTCAGTGAGGTGGACAAGAAAGAAGGAAAAGAATAAACAGCAGGTGCTGCTATACAGACACTTTTTTTTGAATAGCTCAGCGGCTATACAAAATTTTTAATTACACGAAATTACAAAAGTATTCAGGTCCAGGCGCCTGTTTTAAAAATGTAGATTATTTTTCATGGCAGAACCTCTTTAAATATCTTTTAGAGCCAGCAAGTGATTGGATGGGAGTCAGAACTCCTCCAGGTCAGCTCTTCAGTCTCCTCCTCTTCATGGTCATCCTCATACATTCATATATTTTTTTTGGCCTAATGGTGTCTACAGAATTTGTTTTTTGCTTTGATGCCTATTTAACAAAAAATAAAGCAACTTTGCCAATAGTCTCGATAAAAAAAATCTATTGTTTTGTGTATATAGCTCCAACCTGTCTCCATGGAAAAAGGGGGTCAGTCAGCACATCCTAATGCGCAGGGGCACGTAAAACAAAACATGCAATGCAACAGCTCTCTGCAAACCAAATAAAGCACAAAAATGCATAATAATCGCTCATGCTATACTTATAAATTAGAGATGCTCGGCAAATACATTTTGTACAAAATTATTTGAGCCCGTCCGCCGCACGTCAAGGCGATCTCTGTAAGACGGGTTCTAACACTAAATACTACCTGTTATGTGCCATGACGGCTACCATACAATTTGCTGTTTGTAGCGAGGGGAGGTTAAATCTAAAGCTGGACATACACAGCGATGTCAGCGGAAGACGCTGGTTTTGGCAGAACTAAAGTGAATGGGGGCAGATGTTGAGAGAGAACGATCAGGCGATTGGTTTCAACATGCCTAATCCTTTTGTTCTCAGGGAAGATAAGCTGTGGTGTCTGACAGTGGCGTATTCCCCTCTCCCTGTTTAGAATACATGCACACGCAGCCAAGCATGTAGATGTATGGGGAGGGGGGGGGGGGGGGTGTCAGGAAAAATAGTTGTTGACGGCTTTCAAAAATGTATGGCCAGTTTTTTTCTCAGGACCCAGAGCATTACATGGACCGTCCATTCAGTTCACTATAATTCAATACTATAGCAGACGTTATCAGTCTGTGGCCCCAATTTTTAGGCAAGAAAAGCCCATCCCTAAAACCCTAAGGCCTCTTTCACACGGGCGCAATGCGTGAGGTGAACGCATTGCACCCGCACTAAATCAGGACCCATTCACTTCTATGGGGCTGTGCACATGAGCGGTGATTTTCACGCATTACTTGTGCGTTGCATGAAAATCGCAGCAAGCTCTATATTCTGCGTTTTTCACGCAACGCAGGCCCCATAGAAGTGAATGGGGCTGCGTGAAAATCGCAAGCAAGTGCGGATGCGGTGCGATTTGGGGACCCGATCTGTATTATTTTCCCTTATAACAGTGCTTCTCAAATAGTGGGGCGCGCCCCCCAGGGGGGGCGCCAGGCTCCGTAAAGGGGGGCTCGTTCAGGACCGGCCTTTGGGGTGTGCGAATTTCTTCTGTATAATGCCGGCAGGCAGGCCGGACGGCCGGCGCGTCCCTCAGTGATGTCACGTGTCTGCGCCGCCTGCTTTATGAATGAAGCAGGCGGCGCAGACAAGTGACGTCACTGAGGGACACGCCGGCCGGCATTATACAGAAGAAATTCGGATATACGGTACTATTAGGAGTGAGGGGGGCATGTTTAATAACTTTAAACGACGGCGGCGGGCACACGAAATCTGTGGGTGGCACAGTTAAGGGGTGGGGGTCTGTGGATGGCACTGTTATGGGCTGGGGGGGCACTGTGGATGGCACTGTTATGGGGTGGGGGGTCTGTGGATGGCACATATATAACAGTGCCAGCCACAGATCCCCCTGTAACAGTGCCAGCCACAGATCCCCCCCATAAGTGTCCGTCATCCACAGATCCCCCCATAAGTGTCCGTCATCCACAGATCCCCCCATAAGTGTCCGTCATCAACAGATCCCCCCCATAAGTGTCCGTCATCCACAGATCCCCCCCATAAGTGTCCGTCATCCACAGATCCCCCCATAAGTGTCCGTCATCCACAGATCCCCCCATAAGTGTCCGTCATCCACAGATCCCCCCCATAAGTGTCCGTCATCCACAGATCCCCCCATAAGTGTCCGTCATCCACAGATCCCCCCATAAGTGTCCGTCATCCACAGATCCCCCCATAAGTGTCCGTCATCCACAGATCCCCCCATAAGTGTCCGTCATCCACAGATCCCCCCCATAAGTGTCCGTCATCCACAGATCCCCCCCATAAATGTCCGTCATCCACAGATCCCCCCATAAGTGTCCGTCATCCACAGATCCCCCCCATAAGTGTCCGTCATCCACAGATCCCCCCATAAGTGTCCGTCATCCACAGATCCCCCCATAAGTGTCCGTCATCCACAGATCCCCCCCATAAGTGTCCGTCATCCACAGATCCCCCCATAAGTGTCCGTCATCCACAGATCCCCCCATAAGTGTCCGTCATCCACAGATCCCCCCCATAAGTGTCCGTCATCCACAGATCCCCCCATAAGTGTCCGTCATCCACAGATCCCCCTATAAGTGTCCGTCATCCACAGATCCCCCCATAAGTGTCCGTCATCCACAGATCCCCCCATAAGTGTCCGTCATCCACAGATCCCCCCATAAGTGTCCGTCATCCACAGATCCCCCCCATAAGTGTCCGTCATCCACAGATCCCCCCCATAAATGTCCGTCATCCACAGATCCCCCCATAAGTGTCCGTCATCCACAGATCCCCCCCATAAGTGTCCGTCATCCACAGATCCCCCCATAAGTGTCCGTCATCCACAGATCCCCCCATAAGTGTCCGTCATCCACAGATCCCCCCCATAAGTGTCCGTCATCCACAGATCCCCCCATAAGTGTCCGTCATCCACAGATCCCCCCCATAAGTGTCCGTCATCCACAGATCCCCCCCATAAATGTCCGTCATCCACAGATCCCCCCATAAGTGTCCGTCATCCACAGATCCCCCCCATAAGTGTCCGTCATCCACAGATCCCCCCATAAGTGTCCGTCATCCACAGATCCCCCCATAAGTGTCCGTCATCCACAGATCCCCCCCATAAGTGTCCGTCATCCACAGATCCCCCCATAAGTGTCCGTCATCCACAGATCCCCCCATAAGTGTCCGTCATCCACAGACCCCCCCCATAAGTGTCCGTCATCCACAGATCCCCCCATAAGTGTCCGTCATCCACAGATCCCCCCATAAGTGTCCGTCATCCACAGATCCCCCCATAAGTGTCCGTCATCCACAGATCCCCCCATAAGTGTCCGTCATCCACAGATCCCCCCCATAAGTGTCCGTCATCCACAGATCCCCCCATAAGTGTCCGTCATCCACAGATCCCCCCATAAGTGTCCGTCATCCACAGATCCCCCCATAAGTGTCCGTCATCCACAGATCCCCCCATAAGTGTGTGTCCGATCCACATTTCTTTCTTTTTTTATTCTCTTATACATTAATAAGGATACAGTGTTATGCAGAGGTGTACTTATAACAATTTTATAGACAAATGATACTATTTACAGTCGCGCGGGGGGCGCGAAATGTTTTCTTCTTCCTAGGGGGGGCATGACAGAAAATAATTGAGAAGCACTGCCTTATAACATGGTTATAAGGGAAAATAATAGCATTCTTAATACAGAATGCATAGTACAATAGGGCTGGAGGGGTAAAAAATTTTTAAAATAATTTAACTCACCTTGATCCACTTGTTCGGGCAGCCCGACTTCTCTTCTGTCTTCATATTTGCTGTGCAGTAGGAAAAGGACCTGTGGTGACGTCACTGCACTCATCACATGGTCCGTCACATGATCCATCACCGTGTTGATGGATCATGTGATGGACCATGTGATGAGCACAGTGACGTCACCACAGGTCCTTTTCCTCACAGATGAAGACAGAAGAGAAGCCGGTGTAACGTTATACCTCCCTACCTCGTGAGATTTACCCTCGTCACTTCCGGTCGCACCGAACATGACGTGAGGAGGTGTGCCGCGCCGCGCAGGCGCACAACGACGGGTTAGGGAAATTTCACAGCAGAGTGCGCATGCGCCGGGAGCCTCGCCGGCGGTTAGGGTAGGGAAAAATTATGGGCCAGTGCGCAGGCGCGGTGATCGGATGGATGTTCTCAGCTGGACTCTGGCCGACACTGCGCATGCGCTGGGAGCCTCACCAGCAGTTAGGGTAGGGAAAAAGCACTGGCCCGTACATAATTTTTCCCTTCTCTAACCGCTGGTGAGGCTCCCGGCGCATGCGCAGTGTCGGCCGGTGTCCAGCTGAGAACATCCATCCGATCACTGCGCCTGCGCACTGGCCCATAATTTTGCCCTACCCTTACCGCCAGCGAGGCTCCCAGCGCATGCGGACTCTGCTGTGAAATTTTCCTAACCCGTCGTTGTGCGCCTGCGCGGCGCACCTCCTCACGTCATGTCCGGTGTGACCGGAAGTGACGAGGGTAGGGAAATCTCACGAGGTAGGGAAATATAACGTTACACCGGGCTGCGCGAACAAGTGGATTAAGGTGAGTTAAATAAAAAAAATATTTTTTTTTAACCCCTCCATCCCTATTGTACTATGCATTCTGTATTAACCATGTTATAAGGGAAAATAATACAATCTACACAACACCGAACCCAAAACTGAACTTGTGAAGAAGTTCGGGTTTGGGTACCAAACATGCCGATTTTTGTCCTGCAACGCACCCGCACCTTTTCCCACAACGCCCGTGTGAAAGAGGCCTAACCATTTTTTCAAGAGAATATTGCAGCACTCCCAAAAGATTATGCAAAATCCTCTATCTTTATCCCTATGAGCATCAGTAATGTTTCGACCCCTCTGGGTCTTTTTTCTAAAACTCTACATTCCTAGACGAAGGTCAGACCTTTTTGAAGTTCCCCTCCCTCACAAATAATAAAATCCTTTAATGTTGTCCTAAAAAACATTCAATAGTCTAGAAAGGCCATTGAGGTGTCCAAAACATGCAATAATTCATGCAGCTGGAGCAGAATTCTGTGCAGCGTTATCCGGGTATTCCGGACATGACCCTATAATGAGCCCTCTGGGGGGAGGCCGTGCTGATTTCCGCCTGGTAAAGAACATGTTAACTGCAGGATCCCGGTCTTGTGACTGTAATGAAAGGAGAACTCTCCTGCCAAATGGCGTTTGTCTCTAAAAGACCAAGTCTAATTAAATTAGTTTGGGGCGAGATGCCCATCTGCTTGTATATTCTGTACACCAGTTCACATTTTAGGGGAAGCCATCAGAGCCGACCATATGGGGGGACATGTTAGGTCTCTGACCTGCAGATTAATAACCTGATAATGAGATGCATTAAACACATTTACTCCACATTTGGGCGATTTTACCTACACGGGTCTCAGCGGCTATTATACCCCCCGGCAGGGGGATGCTGCCCCTCCCACCTGAAAACAGAATATAGAATACACTGAAGTACATAATAATACGAAATGTTCTGCAGCTTTTTAATACACTTGGTGTTTTTCTTCCTCGCCATTCCCAAGATCTCTGCTTGCTACCAGTGAATGGGACTGTTTCTATAAAGTCCTACACAGTCGAGTCCCATTATTATGACTACTTCCTACTTGCGATGTCGGCAGGGCCGGATTAAGAGCATCATGGGCCTGGTGCTGAGGATTTTGCTGGGCCTTTTTATGGAACTGCACTCAGTGTCTTAATTACATATATATTTTATCGATACCATTAAAGTATTTTGTTCCTGCAACTACCCCTTCATTTGGCGTCTATCTTGGCAACATGGAGGGGGACCACGGGAGGGGGACCCTGAGGGTGGGGCACCCTCAGGGCACTATAGTGTCAGGAAAACCGCTTTGTTTTCATGACACTATAGTGATCATTTAACATGACTATGAAGATTACTGTTTTCTAGCTGCTGTGGACTGTGGACAACAGCAGCTAGAAACAGTAATTTTCATAGAGCTGTGTTATGATTTATGAACATAGCACTCAGCATGCTTAGCCAGTCAGATAGAAGGCAGGCTAAGCATGCTGAGAGCTGTGTCTAAATAACATAACACATTAAAGGGATTCTGTCACCAGGTTTCACCCCTGTCAGCTAAAAATATGCTGATGTTCAGGGCGTCTGCACGATTCCTAATGTGGGCTTATAAATGTCATCTGTGGGCTTATTTAGCTAAAAAACAGCTTTTACTAACCTGTCAGTCAAACAAATAAGGTGCCCAAGGGGATGTTAATGAATGCAAGGTGCCGGCCGCACCCGCCGCCGTTCGTGCCCAGCGCCGCCTTTCCGGACTTCTGCGCCGCCTCCTAATCCTCTGTGCCGCCTCCTAATCCTCTGTGCCGCCTCTCGCTCTCCCTCCCTCCCCCCTCCTCCTGCTGTAAGATCTCGCGCATACAGGGGTTGAGCGAAGTGCCGGCGCATGCGCACTTCGCTGTAAGAAGCCAAATGGAGAAGTCTGCACGGGCGCATCAGGCAGAGCCCTGTGCGCAAGCGCGAGATCTTACAGCAGAAGGAGGGGGGAGGGAGAGCGAGAGGCGGCACAGAGGATTAGGAGGCGGTGCAGAAGTCCAGAAAGGCGGCACTGGGCACGAACGGCGGCGGGTGCGGCCGGCACCTTGCATCCATTAACATCCCCTTGGGCACCTTATTTGTTTGACTGACAGGTTAGTAATAGCTGTTTTTTAGCTAAATAAGCCCACAGATGACATTTATAAGCCCACATTAGGAATTGTGAAGACGCCCTGAACATCAGCATATTTTTAGCTGACAGGGGTAAAACCTGGTGACAGAATCCCTTTAAAGAAATTACTGTTTCTAGCTGCTGTGGACTGGCTGTGGACTGTGGACTAGCAGCTAGAAACAGTAATTTCTTTAATGTGTTATGTTATAGAGACTGAGCTCTCAGCATGCTTAGCCAGTCAGTAATTTTCATAGTGCTGTTATGATTTATGGACACAGCTCTCAGCATGCTTAGCCAGCCTTCTATCTGGCTGTGCTTCTTGAGAGTCACAGTCCACAGGCTCAGAAACAGCCTGTGGACTGTGACTCTCAAGAAGCACAGCCAGATAGAAGGCTGGCTAAGCATGCTGAGAGCTGTGTCCATAAATCATAACAGCACTATGATTGTCCTCCCTTCCAACTGGATGAGTTTATCTGATACCTGCCCTGCTCCAGAAGCTCCTGCTGTCTCACGGGCTGGTGTGGCTGAGCGCTGTGGGCCATGTGCTGGTCGAAACTGCTGAGTAGGTTGTACACAGCGCAGCGTGCAGGAGGGATAACCGCGGGCGCACTGAGGTCATATCCGGCGGGCCGGCATTACAGGAACCGCACCAGCTGCTCTGACGTCCTGCCGCCGGATATCCTGTGACGTATATCCGGCGGCAGGACGTCAGAGCAGCTGGTGCTGTTCCTGTAATGCCGCGGCCCGCCGGATATGACCTCAGTAGTGATAGGAAGTTCGGATCTTTCAGATGAATCGGTTCATTTGAATCAGCTCATTCAAATGAACCGATTCATGAATCGGATCTTTGGTTCACTTGCTGAGTCACTGACTGCTGAGCTGACTCGCAAGTGAACCGAAGACTCTAGGTGCTGGTGCGCATGCGCAGATGCTATCCATTCGATTCACTTGCTGCTGCTGACTCAGTCGGCTCTTCAGCTCTCTAATGAGTGAGTCAGGATCAGGAAGAGGGATTGATTATAGTGATAGTGAAGGGAAGCTGAGGCTGACGCCGGACAGGAGGACTCAGGAGCGGTCACTGGGGTGTGCATTGTTGTCTGTTGTGCATTGTTACCCACAGTGACAACAGTCTGACACTGACAGTAGTACAACGAACCAAGTGAAGTGAAATGTGAATGCACGCACAGGGAAAACTATGTGCTGAACTGATAACAGTATTACAGTAACACAGTCACTGGCTGATAATAAAATAGTCCCCACAGTCCCCACTTAATGGAATCCATAAAGGAGATGTGAACCCACCCTTAGTTATATAGCTACTGAATGAGATGCCTTTAACATATATATCTCCTGAGAAGCCAATTTGATCCTAAAGGGTTAATTCAACCTGTAATCTAAACTCTGTGTCATCTGTCACTTCTCTTATCTCTCTGCTCCTGTCAAAAGCGTAGTAGAAATCACTGGGCCCCATAGCAAGAATCTAAATTGGGCCCCCATTCCCCGTTTATAGCCCCTCCCACTACCCATTCCAGGCCTCTCTCTTTGTTCCATGAACTATGTTCGCTGCTGTTTTATAATTTATGCCATCAGGGCCGGATTGGGATTACAAAACAGGCCTGGCACACAAAAGAGGCATAATAGATACAGTGTGTACAGATGTATAGTGTATACAGCAGTGTACTGATATGTGAGGAACGTGGTATAATATATGCAGTGTGTTCAGGTATATAGTATATACAGCAGTGTACTGATATATGAGGTATAAATTACAGCTCGTACCTCACATATCAATCCAATACTGTATATACAATATACCTGTACACACCATCTATTATACCTTGTACCTAACATATCAGTACACTGCTGTATATACAATATATCTATACACACTGCATATATTATACCTTGTACCTCACATATCAGTACACTGCTGTATATATTATATATCTGTACATATTGCATCTATAATACTGTTTAATATATGCAGTGTGTGTGTGTGTGTGTGTATATATATATATATATATATATATATATATATCTATAGATGTGAGGCATACAAGGTATAATACTGTAGGTGCAGTGTTTATAGAAATATGTGGTCAGTTATGCATTATAGTCACTGTGTGTGTGAAGTACATGAGGTAGTGGTCACTGTACCTGTCTGAAGTATTATACATGAGTGAGCAATCAGTAAAAACATAGCATGGAGGGGGGGTAAATGATGAAAAGTGGAGGATCTCCTCTTACCACTCCATTCCAGTCTGTATGGATCAATACAGAGCTGATTGTGAACTTCTAATACTTGCTGTTAGGGGTTGAAGGACCTGTGATGATGTCATCACAGGTCCTGGCAGATGTACCTTTCAAACCTAGGAACTACACCATTTTTGGTGCTGTTCCTTTGCTAGATTCTGCAGGACCTGTGATGCTGAAGATGATGTCATCACAGGTCCTGGCAGATGCACTGTTCTAACCTGGGAACTACACTTTACACTGTGCAGTTCCCTTACAGGACCTGTGAAGACTCCCTGTACTACTCAGACCTGCCAGTGCTTGCCTTGCCTCAGCTCTGATTGGTTGGTGGGCGGGGAGGGGAGGGGCTGGCAGAAGCAGCTTCCACTCTAGGATCATATTACGCTCCTCCCGAGTCCCTCCCTCAGGCTCCTCCCTGCTGCCAGCGTGAGGTGAGCGTCTCTGCATTGTCTCTGTGCTGTGTGACGCTGTGTACAACAGAGGACTTTTAACCCTCCCGACGGCCTTTTGGCTGGGGATGGGCCTATTTTATGGTAGGGGCCTGGAGCTGCAGCTCCATCAGCCCCTATGTTAATCTGGCCCTGGATGTCGGCAGTGCATAGCTCATGAAGGAAGTCCCATGTGGTGACTTTGATTGGTGGGTATATAAGGTGTGCTGAGCTGGCTCGGTGGGTATATGAGGTGTGCTGAGCTGGCTCGGTGGGTATATAAGGTGTGCTGAGCTGGCTCGGTGGGTATATAAGGTGTGCTGAGCTGGCTCGGTGGGTATATAAGGTGTGCTGAGCTGGCTCGGTGGGTACATAAGGTGTGCTGACCTGGCTCGGTGGGTACATAAGGTGTGCTGAGCTGGCTCGGTGGGTATATAAGGTGTGCCGAGCTGGCTCGGTGGGTATATAAGGTGTGCTGAGCTGGCTCGGTGGGTATATAAGGTGTGCTGAGCTGGCTCAGTGGGTATATAAGGTGTGCCGAGCTGGCTCGGTGGGTATATAAGGTGTGCTGAGCTGGCTCGGTGGGTATATGAGGTGTGCTGAGCTTGCTCGGTGGGTATATGAGGTGTGCTGAGCTGGCTCGGTGGGTATATGAGGTGTGCTGAGCTGGCTCGGTGGGTATATAAGGTGTGCTGAGCTGGCTCGGTGGGTATATAAGGTGTGCTGAGCTGGCTCGGTGGGTACATAAGGTGTGCTGACCTGGCTCGGTGGGTATATAAGGTGTGCTGACCTGGCTCGGTGGGTATATAAGGTGTGCTGACCTGGCTCGGTGGGTATATAAGGTGTGCCGAGCTGGCTCGGTGGGTATATAAGGTGTGCTGAGCTGGCTCGGTGGGTATGTAAGGTGTGCCGAGCTGGCTCGGTGGGTATGTAAGGTGTGCTGAGCTGGCTCGGTGGGTATATGAGGGGTGCTGAGCTGGCTCGGTGGGTATATGAGGTGTGCTGAGCTGGCTCGGTGGGTATATGAGGTGTGCTGAGCTGGCTCGGTGGGTATATAAAGTGTGCTGAGCTGGCTCGGTGGGTATATAAGGTGTGCTGAGCTGGCTCAATGGGTATATGAGGTGTGCTGAGCTGGCTCAATGGGTATATAAGATGTGCTGAGCTGGCTCGGTGGATATATAAGGTGTGCTGAGCTGGCTCGGTGGGTATATAAGGTGTGCTGAGCTGGCTCGGTGGGTATATAAGGTGTAATGAGCTGGCTCGGTGGGTATATGAGGTGTGCTGAGCTGGCTCGGTGGGTATATGAGGTGTGGTGAGTTGGCTCGGTGGGTATATAAGGTGTGCTGAGCGGGCTCGGTGGGTATATGAGGTGTGCTGAGCTGGCTCGGTGGGTATATGAGGTGTGCCGAGCTGGCTCGGTGGGTATATAAGGTGTGCCGAGCTGGCTCGGTGGGTATATAATGTCAGCACACATATCCCGTGTTGCTGTCATGGGTAAAAGGGCGATTTAGCAGACTTCCAAAAAGGGATGATTATTGGCTTTTGGGCCCTGGTGGCCATATTTCTGACACTGCGCAGTGTGAACTGTTCATGTGCTGCTGTGGTGACAGTGTATTGTGAGTGGGCAAATGGCACCAGTGTGAATAAGTGATGTGGAAACTGTGGAGCACCAGGTGCCACTGATGTGGGAGGTGAACGTTGCCTACAAAGGAGGACAGACACCCTACAGTGGAGCAGCTCATTGCCAAAATAACCCAGGGGGGCAACCAGGCAGACATGTGTCTAACACAACAGTTCAATGACCCTACTGCGTATGGGGCTCCGAAGCAGAAAGATGGTCACTGAACCTCTGATAACGAAGTTACATCGGCATAAAATGCTTCAGTTTTCGGATTATCGGAATTGGACCTCCGCTGTTTGGCAAATAGTTGTCTTCTCCGATGAGTCATGTTGTCTGCTTTATGGAACCGATGGACGTCGGCATGTCAGGCAAGAGACATCAGAGAACAAACACCCTGCGACCATTGCTGGAAGAACACAAGCTGGTGGTGGCAGCATTATGGTCTGGGGAAGATGTCTGTGGCGTTCCCTGGGCCACTCATCCATGTGGAAGTCACTCTCAGCCGATCTGGGTATGAATCCATCCTTGCAGATCACGTACACCCATACATGATGATTGTCTTCCCTGGGATGGATGGGATCTTCCAGCAAGACAATGCGACATTGGTTGAAAGAGCATGACCAAGACTTCGAAGTACTACCCTGATCCCCCTAATGCCCCAGACCTGACCTCAATTGAGCATGTGTGGGACCACCTTGATGGTTGTGTTCGCTCTTTGGATCCTCCTCCTCGCCGCCTCCAGGAGCTGTGGGATGCCCTGCAGGCAGCATGGCTCCAGATACCTTTGACAACCTACCAGGTCCTTATGGAGTCCCTCCCAGTCCCGTCTAGCTGCTGTCCGTCCTGTACACAATGGTTACTCTCGATATTGGCTGCTGGTCAGAATAATGGGACTCCAGGGAGTTATTCTGATGCCTGATTGGAGTCGGGAAGGAATTTTTTCCCCTAAAGTGAGGAAATCCATATAGAGAGTGCAGATCACAGAGGACTGACCAGACTAGATACAATTGTAACATTGGTGAGAAGTATTGGCTGTGTATGGGTTTTCAGCCTCTGGATGTAAACAAAAATGTTCTCGTTCACTGACAGCAAGCAGGGAAGGTGAAGAAGTGAAAGGTTCTGCTGCATGCACTGAATGTTGGGTCATAGGGCCTGGCTGTCCTGCTGTGCTACTGTACGTTCAGATCCTATACGTCGATATAGAAGAAGAAGAAGAAGAAAATCCCTTTATTGTCCCTCAATGGGGAATGTTTGGCATAACAGCAGCAATCACTTAACAACAGGAGCAACAATAAGTCATTAGAAATTAAAGGGTAAAATACAAGAAAAACATAACACAGAATTTACTTAAAAAATTCACTACTTTATGGAACAGTAGACCACGCTATTCCATGCAGAGGGCGTTCCATAGGTGACCTATGCTGCGGTGTGCCTATACAGTGACAGATCTCAAAGCCTTCAAAGAGGTTTATGTCTGGGAGTAGTGCTCCCGATTCCTCTGATGGAAGCCCAAGCACGAAAGCAGAGCATTGGCCAAACACAGTTGAGCAGTCTCTAACCTGCGGCTCTCCAGGTTTTGTAACTACAACTCTCAGACTGCGGTTGCCAGGACATAGGAGTTGTAGTTCCTCGGCAGCTGAAGGTTCACAAGTTGAAGACCACAGCCATAGGCTGGTAAGGCAGATGGTTGATTGGTGGCAGGAAACAAGTATGGTCTGGCAGAAGGTGAACAAGAAGGAACGATCGGAGTGATAGGCCAAGTCTATGGGAATTCAAGTCTTCACCCCCTTTATGGAGATTCGGACTATGTTACAGAGGTTGTCCCAATGTCATGACCCCAAGGAGAGTCTTAGGCCTCTTTCACACGGGCGTTGCGGGAAAATGTGCAGGTGCGTTGCGGGAACACCCGCGATTTTTCCGCGCGAGTGCAAAACATTGTAATGCGTTTTGCACTCGCGTGAGAAAAATCGTGCATGTTTGGTACCCAAACGCGAACTTCTTCACAGAAGTTCGCGCTTGGGTTAGGTGCTGGGTAGATAATATTATTTTCCCTTATAACATGGTTACACGGGAAAATAATGGCATTCTGAATACAGAATGCATAGTAGGTGATCAATTGAGGGTTAAAAAAAAATAAAAAAATTAACTCACCTTCTCCTCTTGTTCGCGTAGTTCCCGGTCTCTTCTTTACTTCTTTAATGATGAACTACCGGCTAGGACCTGTGGTGACGTCAGATCAAATGCTCCAATCACATAGTAGATCACCGTGGTGATGGACCATGTGATTGGAGCATGTGATCTGACATCACCACAGGTCCTTTAGCCCACAGCTCATCATTAAAGAAGTAAAGAAGAGACCGGGAACTACGCGAACAAGAGGAGAAGGTGAGTTAATTTTTTTATTTTTTATTAACCCTCAATTGATCACCTACTATGCATTCTGTATTCAGAATGCTATTATTTTCCCTTATAACCATGTTATAAGGGAAAATAATACAGTGAATAGACTGTCACCTAGCAACCATGCGTGAAAATCGCACCGCATCCGCACTTGCTTGCGGATGCTTGCGATTTTCACGCAACCCCATTCACTTCTATGGGGCCTGCGTTGCGTGAAAAACGCAGAATATAGAGCATGCTGCGATTTTCACGCAACGCACAAGTGATGCGTGAAAATCACCGCTCATCTGAACAGCCCCATAGAAATGAATGGGTCCGGATTCAGTGCGGGTGCAATGCGTTCACCTCACGCATCGCATCCGCG
Source organism: Bufo bufo (assembly GCF_905171765.1). Lineage (NCBI taxonomy): Eukaryota > Metazoa > Chordata > Amphibia > Anura > Bufonidae > Bufo > Bufo bufo. Next base: position 426,199,719 of record NC_053394.1, read on the forward strand.
CGGAATACTCGCCCGTGTGAAAGTGGCCTTATGGAAAATGGCAACCGCAATAACTGAGATCACCAATGTCCAATCTTTTGACCGACCCTAACACAATTATATAGAGCAAACATGGCAGCCGTGCCAGGATCTATGCTCTTAGGAGGATATCTGCGCATTTGGTAGTTCACCTGGAAAATAAACCTTTCTTATTCCTAAACAGTGGAGAAAAGACTGAAGGAAGATCTAAGTCTGCAGCCTGAGGCCGATCCACTGAAGATGCCGGAAGAGCAGATCAAGAGAGGACCCATGTAAGTACCGTACAATGGATAGGGGGAGGGGCATTCCGGTAAAATGCGGAATATACCCTGCAAGTGTTCCCCTAACGAGCAGAGATGCTTCAGCAAAATTAATTACACGAGAAATAGTTTTGACCCTAAAGGAGAAATCTGGCACTTGCAGAAATGAAATGCACCGTTAAATGTGGAATTCTCAGCGGGGACGCACTGGCGGTATGCTGATTGTCAGCCTCTGGGTGCGTTACCCGCGGACTTGCGTCCTATCCAAGAGAAATGACGCGTTTTAATCTGAGTAATTATTGTCTGATTAAGAAAAAGATATTGGGGGTCATTTACAAAGACTGGCGTTTTAGGCCGGTCTGTTTTCCCCCGCTGCACTGGCTAATTTACGACGAGGCTCAGGTCTCGCCCGCGGTTAGAGTGCCAGTAGTAAAAACTACTGCAGCCCCTGATGGGAGTAGTTTTCATTCTGCCTTTATGCCTCTTTCCAGGTGTAAGAGATGGTAAATGTGTCAGGCCCGATGTTTCCCCGTCACACCCAAGTGGGGAGCATGGCGCAAAAACTCCCCAAAATATTGTTACATGGGCGTTAAAAAAGTTGCAAAATGGGGTATTGCAACATTTTAATGCCGAAAACTGGTGTAGCTCTGTAAGTAAATGTCCCCATTTCTGTCAGGGCTGAAATCTCCCAGCAGCCCCTGCTTGTTCAGTGTTTGCACTTTGTCGTCCTTTTTACTGGGCACTGCACTTAAAGGGGTTGTCTCATCTCAGACAATGGGGGGCATATAGCTAGGATATGCTCCCCATTGTCTGATAGGTCCGGGTCCCACCGCTGGGACCATCACCTATACCGAGAACGGAGCCCTGAAAGTCGTGGAGGGTGCGCTGTGCATGTGCAGCCGCCCTCCATTCATTTTCTATGGGGCAGCCTAAAACAGCCGGGCCCATAGAAGTGAATGAGAGCGGTGGCCGGTCATGAGCGGTGCGCTCCCGTTCACTTCTATGGGAAGAGCGCTTGGTGGTGGCCGGACCGGAGACCCCCAGCCACCACTTTGCGGGGCTCTGTTCTCGATATAGGTGCGGGTGCCAGGGGTGGGACCCATACCTATAAGACAATGGGGCATATCCTAGAGATATGCCTCCATTGTCTCAGCTGAGACAACCCCTTTAAGGGTACGTCTATACAGCGACATCTGTCGCATGCCCAAATATCGCAGTTTAGAGGGGTGGGGGATGGCACAGGAATGATTGGGGTCGCAGCGCAACTTGTACTTTTGTTGCGGCTGCGATACGCAAAAAATACAACACTGCTGGATTTTTTGCAATTTGCGTGTCATGGTCACAGCAGACGTGGGAGTTGTGCTGCGACCCCATTCATTCCTTTGGCAGCCCTGCTACACTGCGATCTTTGGTTGTCACGCCCAAAATCTCCTTTCTACTCTTAAGTTCATCAATATGTCATTCCTGGAAAACCCTGCTTTGAGAGCATCTCTTTGATACCCAAATCCCATTAAAGGGGTCTTCCCATCTCATACATTTGGATAATAGGTCTGATCGGTGCGGGTCCCATCTCTACGACCCGCACCTATACTTAGAAAGGAGCCCGCAAAGTCACAAGTCAGGCACATGCGCGGACCCCCTCCATTCATTTCTAGGAGACTGGCTCACCTATTTCCATCAGGCCCATAGAAGTGAATGGAGCGGTGACCGCACTTCCCATTCATTTCAAAGGGACTTCCGAAAATAGATGAGCGTGCCGCTCTGCTATTTTCAGCACTCCCATAGAAATGAACGGTGCGCTGGGCTCCATCTCGCTTTTTGGGCTCCGTTCCCACCTCTGGGACGCGCAACTATCAGACATTTGGGGCATATCCTAGCGATATTGCCCCCATTGTATGAGATGGGAAGACCCCTTTAACATGCCCCCGTCATAGGACCACTTGCATGGGTCTGGAGCTTTGGAGTCTCCAGCTGTCAGTGCATGCTGGGAGTTGTAGTTAGGTAACAGTAAAGCTTGTATGGGGGTATGCCTATGTAAAGGGCACCTGTCTGTTCTTCATTTCTAATGACAGGAACAGCGCACGACTGCACCGTGTAGGCTTTCGTCTTGGTCTTCTCTAACACCAGTGCTATGCCAATATGGCGCCAAGTTGTTCCTACTGTCCGTAACCCCCCCCCCCCCGCAGCCCGTGTGATGGTTCTGGATTTCTGGATATTGATCCGCACATACCGTTACAGAGATGTGACTTGTGTGTGCGCCTGACGTGACCCGCTTGCTGTTTACGTCACGTTACCAGGGAACGGCACTTACCCGCTCCGTGGCTCCAGGCTCCCGCCATCTTCTGTGTGGCTGCTCTGCAGAGATAAGCCGGTGGCATTTTTCCCCCCGTCGTCCTCCCAATCACAGGGAATCAGAAGAAAGTGACGGCCTCTGTCGTACTCCCTGTTCAAAGTCCGGATTATCTGCTCTGCTCAAAATCCCTTCAAACGGGGACAGAAAGAAATAACTGAGAGAAAGAATTGCTTTCTCCGGATAAAATTGGAATCTGGGTTCGTGCAGCGGCCGTCTCATCTGATGCCCGCCGCAGTAGACGTGTAAGCGCCAGGAGACTCCGCGGCTTCCAGCAAGGTTTTCCCCGGTCTCTCGCTGCTCCTCAAATAAGGATTTTGCTCATTCGCTCATCTCTAGTGGTGACGTAGGTTTACTGCCCTCCCAGGAAATGTTTTAGAAAACTTTCATACAGTTTTTTATATTTTTTATTATTAAACGGAAACTGTTATATGGACAGAGAATAATTCAAGATATCATTTTACTTCCGTCAGTTTGACACGAGCTTATTCGGTCCGGGAAGCACACTCCTTGTGATGGCTGCACTTCTCGGGCCGAACTCTTCTCCCCAGGGTCATAAGGACTTATGGTGCTGTCCGTTTCTGCCTGACCGCGGGTCTACTGTACTGTACTGTACTCATTACTTCAGTACAGTAGATCTGTGATCGGGCATGAACTCACAGCATCATTATTCATTCTGGTACTGTGAGTTTGGGCTAGAGCAGGGATGCTCAAGCTGCGGCCCTCCAGCTGTTGCAAAACCTTAACTTCCAGCATGCCCTTATAGCTGTAGCCTGTCCAGGCATGCTGAGAGTTGTAGTTTTGCAGCGGCTGGAGGGACGCAGGTTGGGCATCCCTGGGCTAGAGTATAAGGCCCCTTTCACACGGGCGAGTATTCCGCGCGGATGCGATGCGTGAGGTGAACACATTGCACCCGCACTGAATACCGACCCATTCATTTCTATGGGGCTGTTCACATGAGCGGTGATTTTCACGCATCACTTGTGCGTTGCGTGAAAATCGCAGCATGCTCTATATTCTGCATTTTTCACGCAACGCAGGCCCCATAGAAGTGAATGGGGTTGCGTGAAAATCGCAAGCAAGTGCGGATGCGGTGCGATTTTCACGCACGGTTGCTAGGAGACGATCGGGATGGAGACCCGATCATTATTATTTTCCCTTATAACATGGTTATAAGGGAAAATAATAGCATTCTGAATACAGAATGCATAGTACAATAGGGCTGGAGGGGTTAAAAAATAAATAAAAATAATTTAACTCACCTTAATCCACTTGATCGCGGAGCCGGCATCTCCTTCTGTCTCCTTTGTTGAATAGGACCTGTGGTGAGCATTAATTACAGGACCTTTGATGACGTCACTCCGGTCATCACATGGTACGTCACATGATCTTTTACCATGGTGATGGATCATGTGATGACCGGAGTGACGTCACCACAGGTCCTGTTTGTGTAATTAATGCTCACCACGGGTCCTATTCAACAAAGGAGACAGAAGGAGATGCCGGGCCGCGATCAAGTGGACTAAGGTGAGTTAAATAATTTTTAATTTTTTTTTAACCCCTCCAGCGCTATTTTACTATGCATTCTGTATTCAGAATGCTATTATTTCCCCTTATAACCATGTTATAAGGGAAAATAATACAATCTACAGAACACCGATCCCAAGCCGGTTTGGGTACCAAACATGCGCGATTTTTCTCACGCGAGTGCAAAACGCATTACAATGTTTTGCACTCGCGCGGAAAAATCGTGGGTGTTCCCGCAACGCACCCGCACATTTTCCCGCAACGCCTGTGTGAAAGAGGCCTAAGTGTCTGGTCTGGGAAATGCAGCCTTTACACGGAGCATGTTTCTTGGACTGAACGCACTTGTGTGATTTTAGCCTTAAAGGGGTATTCCCATCTCAGACAATGGGGGCACTATCTGATAGGTGCTGGGACCCGCACCTACAACGAGAATGAAGCGGGGAGCACTGTGGCTGGAGGACCCCGGACAGATCTGGTTGTCATCCGGAAAAACGCATCCGGTATTTATCTTGGGGCATTAACGCATTTCAAGGCATTCCGGCAAGTGTTTCTGCGGTATTTTCTCCGTACAAAAACCGTACAGTGACTGAACTGAAGACATCCTGATGCATCCTGAACGGATTGCTCTCCATTCAGAACGCATTAGGATAAAACTGATCAGTTCTTTTCCGGTATTGAGCCCTTAGGACGGAACTCAGTGCCGGAAAAGTTTAACCCAAGTGTGAAAGTACCCTAAGGGGACAGAGATGGAGACACGGATGCTTTGGTGTTTTTCTGGATCCCGGCTCCTCTTTCTTCCAGTTCTGATGTTCACATACTCATTGTAGGTACTTTTGTCAGTGGACGGAGGTCAACATGGACGCTCTGACCAGTTTGGCAGCTTCGTACACAGCAAGCTACAATGTCCTGTGTGTCCTGACACCTTTTGTATCATCTGCAGCAGTAGCGTTGTCAGCAGCTTGTGCTGTAGTAGCTCTTATGGGATTGGGATCAGACAGGCTAGCCTTCACTCCCCACACATTGATTAGCCTTGGGTCCCCCGATCCTGTCCCTGGTTCACTGGTTGGCCTTTCTTATACCACTTTTGGTAGGAAATATCCACTATATACTGAAAGCACAAGGTTTGCCGTTTCGGAGACGCTCTGACCCAGTTGTCTAGAAGTCACTCAGATCCTTACTCTTGCTCAGGGGCTGATTGGCCATAGACTCTTACAGAAATTTCCCGGTGGGCCAGTGCCCAAGCCCTCCTCTCTGCAGCTGGACGGGCACATAGTGCTCTCACAGGGGTAATTAACGCTGTGAGAATCAGGTACCTGGCCAATGACCGCACATGTCCTCCTGAATTCAACTATGGCCCGCTTCATATTTTATTCAGAGAGAACTGGAGGAGGAGGAAAGAAAATGGCAGATATCGATGTCCACCACATAGGGCAGTATATTGTGCTGCACTGGGGTAAATAGTTCTACTGGGATGGTATTTTGCATTGTGGTATTGCTGACTTCGCCTACTTGCCATGCCTTCTGTCAATTTGGACGCCCCCCTCCCCCACAACATGGGGCCACCTTTTTTTTTTTTCCAGGGCTACTTTAAGTTCCCAGTCCGCCCCTACGCTTGCTCATTTTTCCTGCTTCACATCAACTTCTAGAACTGATTGCTCACTTGCTGACTAATATATCCCACCCCCTGACAGCTGCCATCGCCACCAGATAATCAGTGTTTAATGTTATGGCTGATCGTTGTAAATAGCATCTAAAACAATTCTGGCTTGCTTAACCCCTTCCCAACCAGCGGCGTAATAGTACGGCGCTGGCCGGGTCTTTAAAAAATTGGCGCCCGCTCCTGAGCCTGCTTCTTATAGCAGACACCCGCGGTTCATGTCCTCAACCGGCAGTTATGCCGATCGCGGACATTTAACCCCCAATACTGACCACGGCATCTGAGCGAGCTAAAAACCGAAAGCGCGCGCTTCCGGTGGCGCTCCGGCTCCCCCGTGCGACGATCGGAGGAGCCGGAGCTTGTGTGCAGCAGCCCGTGTCTTTGTGAATGACAGGAGGCTGCTGCATAGTATTTCCTATGAAAGGGCTCCATAGGAAACGAGCAATTTTGATTGCGAGTTATAAAAAATAAAAAAGTTTTTAAAAATAAAAAAATTCAAATCACCCCCCTTTTCCCAAAATAAAAATAAAATAAAAAATACACATCATAAGTGTCGCGATGTGCGAAAATGCCGATAGTATAAAAATATATTCCCCATACGACAAACAGCAAAAAACTGAAAAAAGCGTCCAAATGGCCGATTCGCAGTTTTTGGTCGCTTCAATTTCTACAAAAAATGTAATAAAAAGGGATTAAAAAGTCATACACCCCCCAGATGGTATCAATGAAAAGTTCAGATCGCCCCGCAAAAAATGAGCCCCCATACAGCTCCGTACACATAATTACAAAAAAGTTGTAGGGGTCAAAATATCGCGACAAAAAAATAAAACAGCTTTTTTTCCCACTGTTAAATTTTTTTATCACTATCAAAACGCAAGAAAAACTATACATATAAGGTATCGCCGGATTCTTACTGACCTGTAGAAAAGTAACCGGTCAGTGTTATCGCACATCGAACGTCGTAAATAAAAAAAAGCCGTAAAACTGTGGTGGAATTGCTTTTTTTTTTTGTTTTTTTTTTCAATTTCACGCCATTTGGAATTTTTTGCCCGCTTCCCACTACATCATATGCAATATTAAATGGTGGCGTTGAAAAGTACAACTTGTCCCGCAGAAATCAAGCCCTCATACGGCTATGTGAACAGACAAATAAAAAAGTTATGGCTCTGGGAAGGCAGGGAGCGCAAAATGAAAATGGGGAAAAAAAATAATAATAAAAAACTCCGGGGGTGAAAGGGTTAACCACTTAAGGACTTTGCCATTTTTTGCAAATCTGACCAGTGTCACTTTAAGTGCTGATAACTTTAAAACGCTTTTACTTACCCAGGCCGTTCTGAGATTGTTCTTTCGTCACATATTGTACTTCATGACACTGGTAAAATTGGGTAAAAGAAGAAAAATTTTTTGCCTAAAAAAAATACCAAATTTACCAAAAATTTGGAAAAATTAGCAAATTTCTAAGTTTCAGTTTCTCTACTTCTGTAATACATAGTAATACCCCCAAAAATGATGATGACTTTACATTCCCCATATGTCTACTTCATGTTTGTCTCATTTTGGGAATGATATTTTATTTTTAGGGGACGTTAGAAGTAGGGGTGCACCGAAATGAAAATTCTGGTCCGAAACCGAAAATTCAGGATGCCCTTGACCGAAAACCGAAACCGAAACTGCCTTTTTGCCCAAATACTTTTTTTTTAATGATTGGCTCTGTTATGGAGAGGGGGGATCTGTGGGTGGCGCTGTTATGGAGAGGGGGATCTGTGGGTGGCGCTGTTATGGAGAGGGGGATCTGTGGGTGGCGCTGTTATGGAGAGGGGGATCTGTGGGTGGCGCTGTTATGGAGAGGGGGATCTGTGGGTGGCGCTGTTATGGAGAGGGGGATCTGTGGGTGGTGCTGTTATGGAGAGGGGGATCTGTGGGTGGCGCTGTTATGGAGAGGGGGATCTGTGGGTGGCGCTGTTATGGAGAGGGGGATCTGTGGGTGGCGCTGTTATGGAGAGGGGGATCTGTGGGTGGCGCTGTTATGGAGAGGGGGATCTGTGGGTGGTGCTGTTATGGAGAGGGGGATCTGTGGGTGGCGCTGTTATGGAGAGGGGGATCTGTGGGTGGCTCTGTTATGGAGAGGGGGATCTGTGGGTGGCTCTGTTATGGAGAGGGGGATCTGTGGGTGGCTCTGTTATGGAGAGGGGGATCTGTGGGTGGCGCTGTTATGGAGAGGGGGATCTGTGGGTGGCGCTGTTATGGAGAGGGGGATCTGTGGGTGGCGCTGTTATGGAGAGGGGGATCTGTGGGCAGTGTTCCCTCTAAGCTGCGCGGGTGGGCGGCCGCGCAGCAATTATTGTGGCCCCGCTCACAATTTTATAATGCCCGCTCACTCAGCTGTGCCGGCCCCCAGCTGATTCCCCTGTCTGTTTTGCAGGCTGACGCCGCCCGCCGCACGGTCAGTTCATTTACAATACCTGACTGTGGGCTGCCGGTGGGCGGTGGCTAGTATTCAAATAGGGGGGCGGAGTCCCGGACCCGGTGGAGGCAGAGAGGGAGTGCGTGCTGTGCGGCGCAGGCTGAGGTCACGTCACGTCACGCTGCATCTGATCTGAGTACCCTGCGCGCCTGGCCGCCTGCTAGCTGGTGAGGTGAGGGCATATAAAAAAAGAAGTATGTACCCCCCCTGTCCCACAGTGCTACGAATCCTCTGTTGTCCCCTGTATTACCCTGATACCCCATAGTTATATAATATATCTGAGGGGTATCAGGGTAAATTATACAGGGGGTAATATAACTAGGGGTATCAGGGTACATGAGGGGTAATATAACTGAGGAGGGCTAGACTACTATCAGACATTATACAGGGGTAATATAACTTATCTTACCCCTCACCCCTGTATTATGTCCCTGATAGCCCTCCTCACTTATATTACCCCTGTATAATGTACCCTGATAGATACCCCTTAGTTATATTACCCCTGTATAATGTACCCTGATACCCCTCAGTTATATAATCTAACTGAGGGGTATCAGGTTAAATTATACAGGGCGGGGTAATATAACTAAGGGGTATTAGTGTACATTATTATACAGGGGTAATATAACTAAGGGGTATCAGTGTACATTATTATACAGGGGTAATATAACTAAGGGGTATCAGGGGACATTATTATACAGGGGTAATATAACTTAGGAGGGCTATCAGGGGACATTATACAGAGGTAATATAACTTATATTACCCCTGTATAATGTACCCTGATACCCCTTAGTTATATTACCCCCTGTATAATTTACCTGATACCCCTCAGTTATATTACCCCTGTATAATGTCCCCCATAACAGTGTGTCCTCCACAGGTCCCCCATAACAGTGTGTCCTCCACAGGTCCCCCATAACAGTGTGTCCTCCACAGGTCCCCCATAACAGTGTGTCCTCCACAGGTCCCCCATAACAGTGTGTCCTCCACAGGTCCCCCATAACAGTGTGTCCTCCACAGGTCCCCCATAACAGTGTGTCCTCCACAGGTCCCCCATAACAGTGTGTCCTCCACAGGTCCCCCATAACAGTGTGTCCTCCACAGGTCCCCCATAACAGTGTGTCCTCCACAGGTCCCCCATAACAGTGTGTCCTCCACAGGTCCCCCATAACAGTGTGTCCTCCACAGGTCCCCCATAACAGTGTGTCCTCCACAGGTCCCCCATAACAGTGTGTCCTCCACAGGTCCCCCATAACAGTGTGTCCTCCACAGGTCCCCCATAACAGTGTGTCCTCCACAGGTCCCCCATAACAGTGTGTCCTCCACAGGTCCCCCATAACAGTGTGTCCTCCACAGGTCCCCCATAACAGTGTGTCCTCCACAGGTCCCCCATAACAGTGTGTCCTCCACAGATCCCCATAACAATACCCAAAGGAAAAAAACTATTTTAAAAACCTGCTGTTTCTCTAGATGGCCTTATGTTTATGGTAGTGGTAATAGAGTCTCAAGGGTCTATAAAAGCAGCTACACTATTTTTACAGACCTTTGAGACTCTATTAACACTACTATTAACATAAGGTCATCTAGAGGAAAAGCAGGTTTTTAAAATTCTTTTTTTTTCCCCCTTTAGGTGTTAGAGCAATCTAATGAAAGTTATGTTTTAACACCTAAAGAGATGAAAAAATAAATAAAAACCTACGGTTTCTCTAGATGACCTTATGTTGATAGTAGTGTTAATAGAGTTTCAATGGTTTGTAAAAATAGTTGCTTTTATAGACCCTTGAGACTATTACCACTACTATCAACATAATGTCATCTAGAGAAACAGCAGCTTTTTTAAATTATTTTTTTCCTTATTAAAGCAATCAAATGAAAGTTATGTTTTAACATAAGGGTCAGAAACTGGGTTTTGTTTAGCCTCTTGGTTATTAGTTTTTCTATGTAAGTTCTCTGGATCAAAGATTTTTTTTTCCCTGTATGGTTTATATATGGAGAGCAATGTCCAGTGATAACAGAGAGGACTATACTGTATATTGTACGGGATGGTGCAGGGGTTTGTATGCTCTTTGAAGTGACAATTATCTTAGGTTTTCCTATCGCCCACCTTTGATGGCGCTGTGCCCAGCTCTGAGCCGATCCCGCTCAGCAGCTGCGAAGGCTTAGAGGGAACACTGTCTGTGGGTGGCTCTGTTATGGAGAGAGGGATCTGTGGGTGGCTCTGTTATGGAGAGAGGGATCTGTGGGTGGCTCTGTTATGGAGAGGGGGATCTGTGGGTGGCTCTGTTATGGAGAGGGGATCTGTGGGTGGCGCTGTTATGGAGAGGGGGATCTGTGGGTGGCGCTGTTATGGAGGGGGGGGATATGTGCACTGTTATGGGCATAACAGTGCACAGATCCCTTTCCCCATAACAGTGCACAGATCCCCCCTCCCCATAGCAGTGCCATAGACCGATCCCCCTACCCATAACAGCCCCGGCCCTGCTGCTCACAGCATCACTCACTGCATCTTTATTTTACCTTACAATCGTGACGCTCCAGTAACAACTCTGCAGGCAGAGCGGAGGGCGGCGTAACGTCACTTACTCACGTGACGCACCTGCTCCGCCCACTTTATGAATGAAGGAGGCGGAGCAGGCGCGTCACGTGAGTAAGTAACGTTACGCCACCCTCCGCTCTGCATGCAGAGCTGTTACTGGAGCGTCACGATTGTAAGGTAAAATAAAGATGCAGTGACAACCGCCCGCCCGGCGCCGCCCGCAGATGGTGAGCTACTTGGTGGGTGACAAATCCCACACCCCATATTTTCGGCCGAAATGGATTAGGTACATTTTCGGCCGATATTTTCGGCTGCCGGAATTTCGGTGCACCCCTAGTTAGAAGGCTTAGAAGTTTAGAAGCAAATTTTGAAATTTTTCAGAAATTTTCCAAATCCCACTTTTTATGGACCAGTTCAGGTCTGAAGTCACTTTGTGAGGCTTACATAATAGAAACCACTCAAAAATGACCTCATTTTGGAAACTACACCCCTCAAGGTATTCAAAACTGATTTTACAAACTTTGTTAACCCTTTAGGTCTTCCACAAGACTTCATGGCAAATGAACATAAAATTTAAGAATTTCGATTTTTTGGAAAATTTTCCTATATAATAATTTTTTTCCAGGAACAAAGCAAGGGTTAACTGCCAAACAAAACTTAATATGGGTTGCCCTGATTCTGTAGCTTGCAGAAACACCCCATATGTGGTCGTAAACTACTGTTTGGCCAAACGGTAGCACATAGAAGGAGGGGAACGCCATATGGTTTTTGCAAGGCAGATTTTGCAGGACTGGTTTTGTTTATACCATGTCCCATTTGAAGCCCCCTGTTGCACCCCTAGAATAGAAATTCCAAAAAAGTAACTCTATCTAAGAAACTACACCCCTCAAGGTATTCAAAACTGGGTTTACAAACTTTGTTAAACCTTTAAGTGTTCCACAAGAGTTAATGGCAGATGGAGAAACAATTTTGAAATTTCAATTTTTTGGAAAATTTTCCATTTTAACCCTTACTTTATTACTGGAAAAAATGGGTTAACAGCCAAACAAAACTCAATATGGGTTGCCCTGATTTTGTAGTTTGCAGAAACACCCCATATGTGGTCGTAAACTACTTTTGGCTAAACGGCAGGACATAGAAGAAGGGGAACGCCCATGGTTTTTGGAAGGCAGATTTTGCTGGACTGGTTTATTTACACCGTGGATTGTGGACAGTACAAGGACATCCCTCTTGTCCTTATACCTGACCAGCAACAGGTTTCCACTGGTAAGGGCACGGGTCTCACCCCTGGGGATAGGTACCTGGAGGGGGTGGGCAGGGAGGCCGCGCTGATTTTTCCTCACGGTCCCACAAGCGAACATGGATCTGGCGGCAAGGGACCTGAACAAGGGAATGCTAGTATAAAAGTTATACACGTACCGGTGGTAACCCTTATCTAGCAGTGGGTGGGTAAGGTCCCACACGAGTTTCCCGCTAACACCCAGAGTGGGGGGACATTCTGGGAGTTGAATACGGGAATCTCGCCCCTCGTACACACGAAACTTGTAAGTGTACCCTGAGGTACTCTCACAAAGTTTGTACAGCTTTACGTCATGACCATACTGTAGAGTGGGGTCTGGTAGAGGACGTCCCCACTCCAGTAATGCCTGACACTGGGTTTTTGCACGAGGCCCCAAAATGTCCTCATCTCGGCTGCACTGACCGGCGTCCAGCCACCGGGTCTAGCCAAAAAGGAGCCCGGGTGCTGAGCAACAAACTGTTGGGCGTACAGGTTCATCTGCTCCACCATCAGATTCACAAATGGGTCACTGAAAAAAAAACTAAAAAAGTCCATTTCAGTGAACCCCACTGTGGGAATCTGGATTCCTGGATTGCCAACAAAATCCGGAATCTCGGGCTCAAAACAAGAAAAGAATAAATTTAGATAAAGTGTTTTTTTTTTCCTAACTAACTTTTCCCTTCTATCCCGGCCTAACGGTGCCTCTCCCTCACTGACCCTAACCTACCTGGAGGGTGATGGGTGCCGATGGGGCGGATCGCAGGAGCCTGGTGAGGACGGTGCAGGTGCCGAAACAGGAAGAGGAGGGGAGAGAGGAGCGCCGGGAGTTTGAATCTCCCGCCTCTCTCCAGCACCAATCAGCACCCTGGACAGCGGCCATCAGCACCATGGCCAGCACCGCCTCTCCCAAATGCTCGAACTGTGATTGGAGGTGTGTAATCACACCACCAATCACAGTCTTTTTCCGGTTCATTGGGTCACCAGAGACCCGAATGGACCGGAAACGCAGCAAACCGCAGGTCTGAATTGATACAGGGGGGTCACATGACCGCCCCCCAGCGTTGTGACAGGATGCTCGCTGAATGATATAAGCGGACATCCTGTTCCGATTAACCCCCGCCGCACCGCAATCGCGTTTTAAAGGACTCGGGAAACATGCCGTACCGGTACATCATGCGTCCCTAAGGGATTAAACACCGCAGGTGGCCAAAAACCAGCCCACCCAATTTTGCAAGTTAGGCTCCATTCAGACGTCCGTAGTGCATTGCGGATCTGCAATACACCCGGCCAGCACCCCCATAGAACTGCAATTGCGGACATGAATAGGATATGTTCTATTTTAATTTTCGGAGCTGCGGACCGGAAGATTGTGGGCGCTCTCCGGAAATGCTGATGTTGAGAGCACATAGTGTGGATAGAGAAGGAATGGGTCCGCACCGGTTCCGCAATTTTCAGAATGGATACGGACCCACTATATGGACGTGTGAATGGAGCCTTAAACTGAGGCTTTACATTCAAAATGGTGCAGTTTGGGCCATACACAGCATGTTGACCACAGCGCCACTTTTTGTCACATTTGATCATCCAGCCTGCCTACATGGCCGTAAATGATTTGTGTTCCGCAAATCTACAAAACACGGATCCCGGCCTAGTGCAGCCACCATTTTTATATTTTTTACTTCTGTAAAAATGTCCTATCCTTGTCCACAAAACGGACAAGAATAGGACATGTTCTAATTGTTTGTGGGGCCACAGAACAGATGTGCGGATGCGGACGCATCTTTTGCTGCTCCATTGAGATGAATGGGTCCACATCCGATCTGCAAAAAAGCGCAGATCGGATGCGGACTGAAACTACGCATGAGCCCTAAAATAGTATGTTTAAGGGGAAGGCCATACTGGGAGAAACTGACATGGCCACCGTGGTTGTTAGGCCAAACGCCACATGGTTTTCCAGGCGAAACAGTCGTCAGCCGTCTTCTGAGGCCATGGTTTTACAAACGGGCAAGAATGGATCCCTGAGCCTCTGCTTTGGTTGTGCAGTGCCATTCTCAGGATAGGCTACCAATATCAGACCAGCAGAGGTCCAACTCCCGGCACCCCCGCCGATCAGCGGTATGAAGAGGTCGGGGTGCTGCTGTGAGCGCAGCTTCAGTTTTAAAATTACTTGAGTTCCTCGTCTTGTATGTAGAGACAGTGCAGTGTAATTACTACTGCTTGCCCCATTCAAGTGAATAAGATGAGCAGCTGTAATTATACTGTGCGGCCGCCCAGGTAATTGTGACGCATAAGCTGCGCTTGCGCCCTACCTGGTCAGACACAGGTGTCAGGAGTCAGACCTCACTGTACTGATATTGACGACCTATCCTACAGATGAAACGCTGCACAACCCGTACGCTCCACTTAAAATGTTTTTTAACTTGTATAACCGTATTTGTAAATGTATTTTTGCAGGTCCGGCTTTAGCCACAAGGGGGCGCTCAGAGCTTGTCTTATGCAGCCTATGGGCCTTGGAAATCTCCTGAGCTTTCTTTTATCATCAGATGCTGCGGCAACTTTATTTGCATTCATGTCAGAACTTTAATATTCAGATGAATTTTGCCCTCCTTTACTTACGGCAAGCACAGATCTTGCAAATGGTGAGGAATCGGAGAGCAGAGTGTATTTGAAAGTCTCCGACCTTGTCATTGTACAATGATTAGGCTTCGTTTACCTAAGACTGGACGACGCCTATGGTTGTCTAGTGAGAGGGTCCTTGTCCTAAAGAGCCTGGTTGGGGGGTGGACATGTATTCGGTTGCATTGAGCCCCTACCTTGTTCCTGAGAGGCAAGAACTGGTTGTCAGTCTTAGGGCTCATGCACACGACCGTATGGCTTTTTCAGTGTTTTGCGGTCCGTTTTTTTACGGATCCGTTGTTCTGTTTCTTGTTTCTTTTCGTTTTTTCCGTATGCCATGTACAGTATACAGTAATTACATAGAAAAAATTGGGCTGGGCGTAACATTTTTTAAATAGACGGTTGCACAAAAACGGAACAGATACGGAAGACATACCGATGCATTTCCGTATGTGTTCCGTTTTTTTGGCGGACTTATTGACTTGAATGGAGCTAAGCACCGTGATTTGTGGACAAGAATAGGACACTGATACTGAAACGGATCGCACACGGAGACACTTCATTTTTTTTTGCTGAACCATTGAAATGAATGGTTCAGTATATGTACCGCATACTGAACTCAAAAAACGGCCAGAATACTGAACGCAAAATACTGTCGTGTGCATGAGCCCTTAGGCTACTTTCACACCAGCGTTTTTGCTGGATCCGGCTGGGTTTAGCAAAAACGCTTCCGTTACTGATAATACAGCCGTCTGCATCCGTTATGAACGGATCCGTTTGTGTTATCAGTAACATAGCCAAGACGTCATGACCCACAATGCAAGTCAATGGAGACAGATCCGTTTTCTTTTGTGTCAGTGTCAGAGAAAATGGATCCGTCCCCATTGACTTCGAATCCGTCTTGCTCCGCATCCCAGGACGGAAAGCAAACGGCAGCATGCTGCTCTCCGGTATGAGAACGGAAAGGAATGCATTTTGCATTTTGTTCAGTTATGTTTTGTCCCCATTGACAATAAATGGGGAAAAAACGAAAGCGCTTTTTTCCGGTATTGAGCCCCTATGACTGATTTCAATACCGGAAAATAGAAACGCTAGTGTTAAAGTAGTCTAAGACATCTTATGTAATATCTTCTTGCAGTCGTAGAAAAGTCACCGATTTGACAGGAGATAAAGATCTTGCAGAATCGTATACGGACCAGCAGAATATTCCTGCGCGGATGACATCCTGCTTTATGATTCTCTTCTCTACTATACGTTCCAGTATACAGCGCACCTAGTCGTATCCTCTATTTTATGTCAGTCCCTTCCCATTTACACAGAAGGATGCCCGCAGTAAATAGCCCATGAGCCGTCCACTCTGCCCTTCTTCTAGTATTCCCTTCTTATGGACTTCTCCCGCTTTACATTCACTTACTGCAGGATTTCCATCCACATCTGCTGAAGGTTTGTTCCAAGCATCTAGTGCTGTTTGGATCAAATAATAGAATCTGACATTGCTTCTGATCTCCCCGACTAATTTCAGATAGTACCCCCTCGGTGTCTTATATGGCTGTGCAGGCGCAACCTGTCAGCGCGTTCCCTGGCCTCGCGTCAGTACCGGGGGAATGCAGGCAGGCGTCTATTGTAAGCTTATAAATACAGGGCTAGGTTCTGATCCATTTAATGGATGCCTAAAAGGACACAGAGACCAATGTTCCCCAACCTGTACCTCTCCAGCTCCCTTTTTGACTTTTGATTTTGGTGCAAAAAAAAAAATCCACCAATCCATAAAATAAAAAAGGATTACGGTACGGGCCGATTTCACGTGTGG
The DNA here is from genome assembly GCF_905171765.1 of Bufo bufo. NCBI lineage: Eukaryota > Metazoa > Chordata > Amphibia > Anura > Bufonidae > Bufo > Bufo bufo. Next base: position 426,216,237 of record NC_053394.1, read on the forward strand.
ATTTGCCGTGGATTGCGTTGCAAGGTGTGCCATTGAGATTTAGGCCAGACCTGATGTGACTAGTACCTGCGTTTTTGGAGGGTGGTAATATACGGATATACCGTACACCCAGTTCAGGGCTGACTGGTCGGCGCAGTTACGTGAGGTGCTCTGCTCGGCGGGGGGGCATCTTGCAGCATGAGATAAGCAGATGGGAACGGCTCTCTAACCCATACACCCTCCGAGCCGTGATGATGGACGCCTTTATAAAGGGAGTACATTCCTGCATCCAAGAAGTGTCATCAGTAATAATCATCCGTTATCATGGAGCCAGGGATTAATCTGATGGCCACACACAGGGATGCGAAGGAATTTGTCTTCTTCTCCCCCTTGGAGGTTACACTGGCAGATGGGGGGGGGGGGGGGGGTAACGTTCCCTTCCTTCATATGAACTTAACACATTCAGGTTGAGGTGGTCAGACACTGGTAGCACCAACGCGGCGCCATCTCTCGGGCCGCAAGTGGATGTCAGGACATGCAAGCGCGCATCTGGTTGGACGTCATCTGATGCTTTTCGGGTTTGACCCTAAGGGACTTTCACTAGTGTTGAGCGAACTTCTGTTTTAAGTTCGGCGTCTAAAGTTCGGCTTCCGGTTAGCGGAGAATCCCGATATGGATTCCGAATTCCGTTGTGCTCCGTGGTAGCGGAATCAATAATCGGCCAATTATTGATTCCGCTACCACGGACCACAACGGAATTCGGACTCCATATCGGGATTCTCCGCTAACCGGAAGCCGAACTTTAGACGCCGGACTTAAAACAGAAGTTCGCTCAACACTAACTTTCACGTTTCTCTCTGAACACAAGCGAGTATGAGTGAGCCCCCGGTGGAGCCGGCCTGGGAGGTTAGTGGGCAGCGCCCACCTGTCAGGCCCCTGCCATGCTTGTAAACCTCCAGCAGAGAGGTGGACATGAAGGGGCTGCCCGGAGAGAGCGCGGCTCGAATTAGATCATGTCTTTTGTAGCTGTGAGTAAACAGCTGCCTCGCTGGGCTTTGATGTCATCATGTCCTCTCTCTCCCAAGATGCCCCGGCCCGGTATTCTGTTCTTACATCAACTTTCTCTGCAGATCTGCATGAAGTCACATTCCAGCCCCAGGCATTTCCCCCCTCGATAGTAAGAGCGGAGGTCACTCCAGCGACTGAGCCGCGGCGTTCTCAACCATGTCTGAAATTCACAAAGCTGCCTCGTTTTTCTCCTCGGTACACATATATATATATATGAGGGAATTTTTAAAGTCAGTTTTGCTTGGGCATTGCCAAGCGATAGGGATTATGTCAGGATCTGTTCAGGACTGATGGTTTTACGCACAATTTGAATCAGTTTTTTTCAGTGTTTGCGTTTTTTCTTTGTCTGTATTGTATCCAGATTGCACACTGAAGAATAACACTCAGCATCTCCTAGCAACCATTAGTGAACAATGCATTGCATCCAGATGCCTTCCGTTTTTCACACAAGTCCCATTCCCTTCTATGACGGCAGAGCCTGGGTGGGAAACGCAGGATATATAGCATCGGTCTAGATGAGGCGTGAAAACTGTGTGCACAGAACCACTGAAATGGATGGGTCAGGATTCAGTCCGGATCCTCATGTGCACAGAACCACTGAAATGGATGGGTCAGGATTCAGTCCGGATCCTCATGTGTACAGAACCACTGAAATGGATGGGTCAGGATTCAGTCCGGATCCTCTTGTGTACAGAACCACTGAAATGAATGGGTCAGGATTCAGTCCGGATCCTCTTGTGTACAGAACCACTGAAATGGATGGGTTAGGATTCAGTCCGGATCCTCATGTGCACAGAACCACTGAAATGAATGGGTCAGGACTCAGTCCGGATCCTCATGTGCACAGAACCACTGAAATGGATGGGTCAGGATTCAGTCCGGATCCTCTTGTGTACAGAACCACTGAAATGAATGGGTCAGGATTCAGTCCGGATCCTCTTGTGTACAGAACCACTGAAATGGATGGGTTAGGATTCAGTCCGGATCCTCATGTGCACAGAACCACTGAAATGAATGGGTCAGGACTCAGTCCGGACGCTTATGTGCACAGAACCACTGAAATGAATGGGTCAGGATTCAGTCCGGATCCTCATGTGCACAGAACCACTGAAATGTATGGGTCAGGATTCAGTCCGGATCCTCATGTGCACAGAACCACTGAAATGTATGGGTCAGGATTTAGTCCAGATCCTCATGTGCACAGAACCACTGAAATGGATGGGTCAGGATTCAGTCCGGATCCTCATGTGTACAGAACCACTGAAATGAATGGGTCAGGATTTAGTTCGGATCCTCATGTGCACAGAACCACTGAAATGGATGGGTCAGGATTCAGTCTGGATCCTCTTGTGTACAGAACCACTGAAATGAATGGGTCAGGATTCAGTCCGGATCCTCATGTGTACAGAACCACTGAAATGGATGGGTCAGGACTCTGTCCGGATCCTCATGTGCACAGAACCACTGAAATGGATGGGTTAGGATTCAGTCCGGATCCTCATGTGCACAGAACCACTGAAATGAATGGGTCAGGATTTAGTCCAGATCCTCATGTGCACAGAACCACTGAAATGAATGGGTCAGGATTCAGTCCGGATCCTCATGTGCACAGAACCACTGAAATGAATGGGTCAGGATTCAGTCCGGATCCTCTTGTGCACAGAACCACTGAAATGGATGGGTCAGGATTCAGTCCGGATCCTCTTGTGCACAGAACCACTGAAATGAATGGGTCAGGATTTAGTCCGGATCCTCATGTGCACAGAACCACTGAAATGGATGGGTCAGGATTCAGTCCGGATCCTCATGTGTACAGAACCACTGAAATGGATGGGTCAGGATTCAGTCCGGACACTCATGTGTACAGAACCACTGAAATGAATGGGTCAGGATTCAGTCCGGATCCTCATGTGCACAGAACCACTGAAATGAATGGGTCAGGATTTAGTCCGGATCCTCATGTGCACAGAACCACTGAAATGGATGGGTCAGGATTCAGTCCGGATCCTCATGTGTACAGAACCACTGAAATGGATGGGTCAGGATTCAGTCCGGACACTCATGTGTACAGAACCACTGAAATAGATGGGTCAGGACTCAGTCCGGATCCTCTTGTGCACAGAACCACTGAAATGGATGGGTCAGGATTTAGTCCGGATCCTCATGTGCACAGAACCACTGAAATGGATGGGTCAGGACTCAGTCCGGATCCTCTTGTGTACAGAACCACTGAAATGGATGGGTCAGGATTCAGTCCGGATCCTCATGTGCACAGAACCACTGAAATGAATGGGTCAGGATTTAGTTCGGATCCTCATGTGCACAGAACCACTGAAATGGATGGGTCAGGATTCAGTCTGGATCCTCTTGTGTACAGAACCACTGAAATGAATGGGTCAGGATTCAGTCCGGATCCTCATGTGTACAGAACCACTGAAATGGATGGGTCAGGATTCAGTCCGGATCCTCATGTGCACAGAACCACTGAAATGAATGGGTCAGGATTCAGTCCGGATCCTCATGTGCACAGAACCACTGAAATGAATGGGTCAGGATTCAGTCTGGATCCTCTTGTGCACAGAACCACTGAAATGGATGGGTCAGGATTCAGTCCGGATCCTCATGTGTACAGAACCACTGAAATGAATGGGTCAGGATTCAGTCCGGATCCTCATGTGCACAGAACCACTGAAATGGATGGGTCAGGATTCAGTCCGGATCCTCATGTGTACAGAACCACTGAAATGGATGGGTCAGGACTCAGTCCGGATCACCTTGTGCACAGAACCACTGAAATGGATGGGTCAGGATTCAGTCCGGATCCTCATGTGCACAGAACCACTGAAATGAATGGGTCAGGATTCAGTCCGGATCCTCTTGTGTACAGAACCACTGAAATGAATGGGTCAGGATTCAGTCCGGATCCTCATGTGCACAGAACCACTGAAATGGATGGGTCAGGACTCAGTCTGGATCCTCATGTGTACAGAACCACTGAAATGGATGGGTCAGGATTCAGTCCGGATCCTCATGTGTACAGAACCACTGAAATGGATGGGTCAGGATTCAGTCCGGATCCTCATGTGTACAGAACCACTGAAATGGATGGGTCAGGATTCAGTCCGGACACTCATGTGTACAGAACCACTGAAATGAATGGGTCAGGATTCAGTCCGGATCCTCATGTGCACAGAACCACTGAAATGAATGGGTCAGGATTTAGTCCGGATCCTCATGTGCACAGAACCACTGAAATGGATGGGTCAGGATTCAGTCCGGATCCTCATGTGTACAGAACCACTGAAATGGATGGGTCAGGATTCAGTCCGGACACTCATGTGTACAGAACCACTGAAATAGATGGGTCAGGACTCAGTCCGGATCCTCTTGTGCACAGAACCACTGAAATGGATGGGTCAGGATTTAGTCCGGATCCTCATGTGCACAGAACCACTGAAATGGATGGGTCAGGACTCAGTCCGGATCCTCTTGTGTACAGAACCACTGAAATGGATGGGTCAGGATTCAGTCCGGATCCTCATGTGTACAGAACCACTGAAATGAATGGGTCAGGATTTAGTTCGGATCCTCATGTGCACAGAACCACTGAAATGGATGGGTCAGGATTCAGTCTGGATCCTCTTGTGTACAGAACCACTGAAATGAATGGGTCAGGACTCAGTCCGGATCCTCATGTGTACAGAACCACTGAAATGGATGGGTCAGGACTCAGTCCGGATCCTCATGTGCACAGAACCACTGAAATGAATGGGTCAGGATTCAGTCCGGATCCTCATGTGCACAGAACCACTGAAATGAATGGGTCAGGATTCAGTCTGGATCCTCTTGTGCACAGAACCACTGAAATGGATGGGTCAGGATTCAGTCCGGATCCTCATGTGTACAGAACCACTGAAATGAATGGGTCAGGATTCAGTCCGGATCCTCATGTGCACAGAACCACTGAAATGGATGGGTCAGGATTCAGTCCGGATCCTCATGTGTACAGAACCACTGAAATGGATGGGTCAGGACTCAGTCCGGATCACCTTGTGCACAGAACCACTGAAATGGATGGGTCAGGATTCAGTCCGGATCCTCATGTGCACAGAACCACTGAAATGAATGGGTCAGGATTCAGTCCGGATCCTCTTGTGTACAGAACCACTGAAATGAATGGGTCAGGATTCAGTCCGGATCCTCATGTGCACAGAACCACTGAAATGGATGGGTCAGGACTCAGTCTGGATCCTCATGTGTACAGAACCACTGAAATGGATGGGTCAGGATTCAGTCCGGATCCTCATGTGTACAGAACCACTGAAATGGATGGGTCAGGATTCAGTCCGGATCCTCATGTGTACAGAACCACTGAAATGGATGGGTCAGGACTCAGTCCGGATCACCTTGTGCACAGAACCACTGAAATGGATGGGTCAGGATTCAGTCCGGATCCTCATGTGCACAGAACCACTGAAATGAATGGGTCAGGATTCAGTCCGGACACTCATGTGCACAGAACCACTGAAATGAATGGGTCAGGATTTAGTCCGGATCCTCATGTGCACAGAACCACTGAAATGGATGGGTCAGGATTCAGTCCGGATCCTCATGTGTACAGAACCACTGAAATGGATGGGTCAGGATTCAGTCCGGACACTCATGTGTACAGAACCACTGAAATAGATGGGTCAGGACTCAGTCCGGATCCTCATGTGCACAGAACCACTGAAATGAATGGGTCAGGATTCAGTCCGGATCCTCTTGTGTACAGAACCACTGAAATGGATGGGTCAGGATTTAGTCCGGATCCTCATGTGCACAGAACCACTGAAATGGATGGGTCAGGATTCAGTCCGGATCCTCATGTGCACAGAACCACTGAAATGAATGGGTCAGGATTCAGTCCGGATCCTCATGTGCACAGAACCACTGAAATGGATGGGTCAGGATTCAGTCCGGATCCTCATGTGCACAGAACCACTGAAATGGATGGGTCAGGATTCACTACACATGCGCAGCCTAGCTCTGGCTCTGCTATTTTTGTCGGGAGCAGTGGCCGGTCATACGCGGTGCTCCCATTTACTTCTAAGGGGAGAGTGCTTGGTGGCGGCCGGACCGGAGTCGCTCCTTTGCCCGCTCCCCCAGTGGTGGGACCCACACCTATCAGACAATGGGGTTATATCCGAGCAATATGCCCCCATTGCCTCATATGGGAATACCACTTTACGTTTGAGCCTTCCATTGCAGGCGTGCACAGGATTTCCTGACATATACACATAGAATATAGACTAGGCTGTATATATATATTTTTTGCGGGATGCCTCTGTGCAGAATAGCATAGTTAACTATTATCTGAACCCAAATCTGCACTGTATGTAGTCACCCCAGAGGGATTTTCCAGGCTTCCATGGGAGTGGTGTGGTTAGCACTGGTGTCCTAATCCGACCAAGGACAACATCTGCGAGGCGTCTGTATGTTCTCCCCGGGCCTGCTTGGCTCTCCTCCGGGTCCTACACTTTCCTCCCACACTCCAAACACAGGGAAATTAGATTGTTAGCTCCAGTGAGGAGAGGGGCAGATGTGAGTGACGGCACCATGTACATTAATGCAATACACAAATTTGTCTTTTTTGTTATTTTCGAGCACGAGTAGCTGTTACTTGGCTTAGGATGTCGGGTTGAGGAGGTTTGAAGCCCCTGAATCCCTCTTATTATCATTAGTCGCTGATGGTCTCTGATCACACTAGCGTTTTCTCCACCGCGGTCATTCCTTTCATCTGGGGTGAAGAATGCCCGCCTGCAAGGAGCCATGGCATCAGATGTATCTGGCAGGTAGCTGATCTGCTTACAACCTTTTTTTTTAGGCCATTTTCTGCTATTTTTGTTCCTCCTGTTTGATGTCTTTTTTTGCTTTTGTTCCACAGCTGCTGTCAGAAGTTGCCGTTCTCCAGTGGAGAAGCTGGAAATGCGACAGGTGAGTGACAGAGGAGAAAGCCGATCCTGGGGTGACCACACATTATGGGAGGTATCATGCTGGCGGCACATGGAGGGCTGGCAGATGGCTCAGCTATTCGGGGCTGGTTGGTACTCGCTGCTGTTTACACTGACAACACCACATGCCGCTTCTCCGTCTCCCTTGTTTCTGCCATGTTCTGGATCGCCCGTTGCTACCCTCATCTCCAGTGTTTTGGTTATAGCCCTCCATCATACTGATCTCAATCACTTTATCTTTGCATTGAGTCTCCTGTCATTTAAAGGGGAATTCCATTGTTTATATAACCTCAAAGTGGTTGTCCAGTTTCAGGAGGAAACCGGACTATCCACCTGCAATAAAGAATAGATCGTTACTTACCTGACAGATCCCACTCCACCGCTCCGATTCTCCCGACTGGCCTCTGTTAGGCTGGCTGCAGCAGTGACGTCATATCAACAACTTGTGACTGCTGCAACCCATCCCTGGCCTTGATTGTGCTGCAAGCTGGGTAAACGGAGCCCGGCCAGGAGAATGGGAGTGACAACGCGGGATATGTCAGGTAAGTACTGTAATCATCTATTCATTTTTGCAGGCGAATCACATATGTTGTCTGGTTTTCTCTTGAAACTGGACAACCCCTTTAGGGTCCATTCACACGTCCGTTTTTTCTTTCCTGATCTGTTCCGTTTTTTGCGGAACAGATCTGGACCCATTCATTTTCAATGGGTCCTGGAAAAAATCGGACAGCACAATGTGTGCTGTCCGTTTCCGTTGTTCCGTTCCGCATGGCCGAAAAAATATAAAACATGTCCTATTCTTTTCCGCAAAATTCGGATCCTGGTACAATACAAAGTCAATGGATGCGCAAAAAACGGAAGACATTCGGATGTCATTACGTATGTCATCCGTTTTATGCGGATTCCGTTCCTGGAAATTACATTTTAATTTTTTTTATTTATTTATTTTTTTCAAAGAAATCCAGACAACTTTATTTGCTTATTGAAATTTATACATGTTTCCGTTTTTCGCGGATCCGCAAAAAACGGATAACATACGGAAACATTTTCAGGAACAACGGATCCGCAAAAAAAGGACCGAAAATCGGGATATAGAGAAATACTGACGTGTGAATGTAGCCTTAATGGTCAGGTCATGATCACATGCACCCTTCCAGCCAATGACTGGCTGCAGCAATGATGTGGCACATGGCCTGAAGCCGGTCATTGGCTGGAGTGGTGCATGTGTCCATGACCATGCACCGCCGCATGTAAACAGTGCAGGGACCAGAAGATGGAGACAGTATTGAGGAGGACCGGAGCAGGTAAGTATGAATCTTCTATTTTAGGCGGCAGGCTGTGGGCACTTACATAAAAATCATTATAACCGAAAAACCCCTTTAAAAGAGCTTTCTAGGATATTAATATGGATGGCCTGTCCTCAGGATAGGCTATCACTCTCTGCTCTGCGGTACCCCCATCTATCAATTGTTTCCAAGTAGCTCCATTGCCAGTGCCTGAGGGTAGGCCATCAATATAAAAATCTTGGAAAAACCCTTTAACGACCAGGCACTCTTCTTGTGATTATGCGCATGTGGGGGTTTAACAGTCCTTACATTAAATTTTTTTTTTATATTTTGGACTACCAAAATCATTTTTGTGGCTTTTTGTGTGCCATAGGGCTGTTTATTAATACATTTTTACAGAATATATTTTTTTCTTTTTCATTTTATGTGGGGTAACCCATACAAAAAAATAAATAAAGTTATCGTTCTTTATTCTTTAAATTAGCAAATTGTCATCCAATAGTCTTGGGTAACCAGAGTGGCTGTGGCAAAGATTTGGGTTGGTATGAGCACTTTTTATTTTTTCCTTTACTTGTAAGAAGGTTGAAAATGGCCCTTGCTCCTGTTAGAAAAAGAAATGCAACCTTTGCAGTTTGGCATTGTTAGGGTGGGTTCACACTAGTGTTCAGGGATTCCGTTATGGCTTTCCGTTATAACATGGTTATAATGGAAAATAATGGAATGCCCAGACAGAATGCAAAACGAAAGCCTTTAAAAGGCATTCCGTTTGCTTTCCGTCCTAATAGAAGTCTATGGGGAAGCATAACGGATCCGTCTGGGTTCCGTTATGCAAGACAGAAAACAAAGTCCTGTCGACCCAGACGGATCCGTTTTGATTCCCATAGACTTCTATTAGGACGGAAAGCAAACGGAATGCCTTTTAAAGGCTTCCGTTTTGCATTCCGTCATAATACAAGTCTATGGGCAGAAGAACGGATCCGTCCTTCCGTCAAATGGATTACGTTATTTTCCGTTATTACCATGGTTTAACGGAATCTCTAACGCTAGATTGAAGTGTTGGTCTTTTGTAAGACTGAAGCCTGCATCATTATGCCAATGTATACGTGTTGTGGTGTGTTTGATATGTCTTTTCACATTGGAAAGTGTCACTTATATTGCATAAATGTATGACACGCCTTATGGATATGCAATGTGAGGAAACGCCCTCTGAGGTATCGCAAAAGAGGGCACTGCATTCAGAGCATAAAATAACCTCTCATGTCCTGGACACCTGGACATAGCTGTCCCATGGTGGAAAATGTCAGAAGCAGCCTGTGACAGCATATTGACATGCTGGGGGAGTCATATTCTTTAGACTGGTTGCGATGGACATTGCAGGTGAGACGCTCTGGGGACAGTGAGAAAGGCCCTGTGGATATACTGCATAGAAACATAGAAACATAGAATGTGTCGGCAGATAAGAACCATTTGGCCCATCTAGTCTGCCCAATATACTAAATACTATGGATAGCCCCTGGCCCTATCTTATATGAAGGATGGCCTTATGCCTATCCCATGCATGCTTAAACTCCTCACTGTATTTGCAGCTACCACTTCTGCAGGAAGGCTATTCCATGCATCCACTACTCTCTCAGTAAAGTAATACTTCCTGATATTACTTTTAAACCTTTGCCCCTCTAATTTAAAACTGTGTCCTCTTGTGGTAGTTTTTCTTCTTTTAAATATGCTCTCCTCCTTTACCGAGTTGATTCCCTTTATGTATTTAAAAGTTTCTATCATCTCCCCTCTGTCTCGTCTTTCTTCCAAGCTATACATGTTAAGGTCCTTTAACCTTTCCTGGTAAGTTTTATCCTGCAATCCATGTACTAGTTTAGTAGCTCTTCTCTGAACTCTCTCTAGAGTATCTATATCCTTCTGGAGATATGGCCTCCAGTACTGCGCACAATACTCCAAGTGAGGTCTCACCAGTGTTCTGTACAGCGGCATAAGCACTTCACTCTTTCTACTGCTTATACCTCTCCCCATACATCCAAGCATTCTGCTGGCATTTCGTGCTGCTCTATTACATTGTCTTCCCACCTTTAAGTCTTCTGAAATAATTACTCCTAAATCCCTTTCCTCAGATAATGAGGTCAGGACTGTGTCAAATATTCTATATTCTGCCCTTGGGTTTTTACGCCCCAGGTGCATTATCTTGCACTTATCCACATTAAATTTCAGTTGCCAGAGTTCATTCTTCTAGATTTCCTAAATCCTTTTCCATTTGGCGTTTCCCTCCAGGAACATCAACCCTGTTACATATCTTTGTGTCATCAGCAAAAAGACAAACCTTACCAGCGAGGCCTTTTGCAATATCACTTATGAAGATATTAAACAAAATCGGTCCCAGTACAGATCCCTGTACATAGCCCCAGAGGAACTCTGCAAAGAGTTAATTTAATGTTGCTGAGCTTCATGTTGTGATTTACTGTTAAAACACCTACTTCTTTGTATATACCTAATGGCAATGTGTGGTCAGTATACAGTAAACACTGGCTTACTTGGTTAGGTTACCAGGGTGATGGACATAGTCCCCCCCCCCCTTTGTTAGTTGGGAAGTGTTAGCTGAGAGAAGCTACAGGCAAGACTTGTGTATGACATCTCCCTCAAAGTATGCCCAGAGAGAAACCTCCTCCAGGAGACCCCACTACTTAACCAAGAGAATACTCTTGAGGGAAAGAGAACAGACAGCCTTAGAAGATCTAGAACCACCAAGGCCGTGCACTGGATTCAGAGGGTAAGGTACCGCTCGTTTATTGCGTTAAAGACTTTACTGCTGTGGAAAAGGTTAATGGCTTCCAGCACCCACCACACTTTGGGACGGACTGGCCATCTCTATTTTAGATCTGCACCTTTTAGCCTGGGAATTGCAAAAGGAGTTAACTGAATAGCACACATGTGGTTAGCTTGGAAAGATTGCAAAGTGTTTAGAGAGTGACTCAGTGACTGTGGGGTAAAGAACTACACTGTGATATACTTTGGAACTGTGCATTTGCTGCTTCATGTACTACAGTACTGCGCCCATCATCAATTCAGTAAAGATAGACTTTATTGCAACCAATGGGCCTGATTATTGCCTCCACCATCCGCTGGTCCCTACATCTACCCTACTGCCTTGCACTCTGCCAACTGTTCACCATCAAGGGCACCCCACTTAACACCAGGCAGGAGCCCCAAGTTCAGGGTGTCCTTTGATGGAGAAAAAAGGGTTCACACTCCATTCATTGTGCACGCCCCGTGGAGCTCCAGACGGAAGATTGTCACTGTGAACTGTGAGGACTACTACCGCCATCATCCTCCCCTCCGGGTCGCTACATTTATTGCACTGTGATATATTTGTGCACTATAAATATGTATGCTTTTAACAACTTTGAGGCTATGCTGCTGCCTACTGGCCAATTATATTGTTAATGTTGGATAATATGTTGTGTGGATGCACAAGGACCTTTTCTTCATGTGACTTAATTGATTCAGGTCCTGAAAGGGGTATTCCTATCTGGACACTTATGACATATTGATATGTCCCACCTCTAGTATCCACTCAACCCAGGAGGTGCTCCTGGTGGTTCTCAGCTATTTGACTTCCAAAAATTGACAAGTAAGTGCACCTAGCTAAGTCCCATGGCAGTGAATGGAAAGAACCATGCATCTGAGAGAGTCTTCAGAGGGGAAAACTAGTGAAAAGTGCAGAATACAAGTCACATAACGACCCAATCTAAAGTTATTCCCCATGTACTCACAACAGCTTATTCTGAAAAGTCACCTGAGACCTCAGCAAACCTGTGTACCTGGAGCCTGAACGGTGGGGCACAGAGTCTCTATGGACCTGTAAAGTCAATGTGCGGGCACTTTGGCCTAAATTTACTAATTGTAAAGATGGCATAAGCTCAGCCCGGCTGTCTAGACTGGATGATACCTCTGGTGCAGGGACAGACACTTTTATTGGACTCTAGGCCAACTTTTCGTTGAGTCAGATTTTTACGCCCAAACTGTGCAATTTGTGTGCAAAATGTCGCATCTTAAGCCACGCCTTTTCGGACAGTGCGCCATCCCCTTTTTCACTAAGCCCCACCTCTTTGACAAGCATGTCAGAAAAAAGTTTAGATGTCCCAGATTGTGCCACTGTTTAGACCAGGGATGCCCAACCTGCGGCTCTCCAACTGTTGCAAAACTACAACTCCCAGCATGCCCAGACAGCCTCCAGCTATCAGTCTACAGCAGGGCATGGTGGGAGTTGTATTTTTACAACAGCTGGAGGTCCGCTGATTGAGCATCCCTGGTTTAGACAGATTTTTGGCTCAGACCTATTAGTAAATCTGGGCCACTGTATGCAGCTGTGTGGCTCCTCCCATGAGGGACCGTATCACTCCATGTATTATGGAGGGAGAATTACTTCTCTTTACTTTTGCCCTAAGTGGAGTATAATAAGATGAAAACAGTCCTTTAGAAAATACTGTAAATCCTTTTTTTCCTGTGTACTGGCGCAGAAGGAAATCTCAGATAACAGCAGATCTGAGACCAGGAGGAACCAGCAGCTCCCACTAAACTCCAGGCCCCAGGTGATGTAAAGACGTATCGGGGCCACATCCTGACATTTTTTATGTGGCGTTCACACCAAAGTACTTGAGAAGGCAGAACTGGTGAGAACCTCTGCGGAGGCCTTCTGTTCTGAAATGCAATATAAAGGCTCCTCAGGATAAATCAGGTGACCACTCGAGTCCTTAGGGCATCCCTTCTCCAACCACTTGAATGCAATTGTCCTATATACTGGTATCCAGCTCACTTTCAGTCAGTGCCCCTTGGATAGTGAGCGTGTCTTCTGGGGGTCCCTGTTCTTGCACCCCCTTCCCTCATGCTGATTGCACATTGCTGCAGGGTTTATGCTCCTTTCGTCTGGAGACCATCTGGTGATAATCTAAGAATAGAATTAACCGCCATGTAAATTAAATATCTGTACAGGGTGTCGAATCCTAAGGCCCCTTTCACACGGGCGAGTATTCCGCGCGGATGCGATGCGTGAGGTGAACGCATTGCACCCGCACTGAATCCTGACCCATTCATTTCTATGGGGCTGGGAACATGAGCAGTGATTTTCACACATCACTTGTGCGTTGCGTGAAAATCGCAGCATGCTCTATGTTCTTCGTTTTTCACGCAACGCAGGCCCCATAGAAGTGAATGGGGCTGTGTGAAAATCGCAAGCATCCGCAAGCAAGTGCGGATGCGGTGCGATTTTCACGCACGGTTGCTAGGAGACGATCGGGATGGAGACCCGATCATTATTATTTTCTCTTATAACATGGTTATAAGGGAAAATAATAGCATTCTTAATACAGAATGCAAAGTAAAACAGCGCTGGAGGGGTTAAAAAAAATAAAAAAATAATTTAACTCACCTTAGTCCACTTGATCGCGTAGCCGGCATCTCTTTCTGTCTCCTTTCTTCAGGACCTGTGGTGAGCATTCTTTACAGGTCAAGGACCTTTGATGACGTCACTCTGGTCATCACATGATCCATCACATGATCTTTTACCATGGTGATGGATCATGTGATGACCGGAGTGACGTCATCAAAGGTCCTTGACCTGTAATGGACGCTCACCACAGGTCCTGTTCAGCAAAGGAGACAGAAGGAGATGCCGGCATCGCGATCAAGTGGACTAAGGTGAGTTAAATTTTTTATTTTATTTTTTTAACCCCTCCAGCGCTGTTTTACTATGCAGTCTGTATACAGAATGCTATTATTTTCCCTTATAACATGTTATAAGGGGAAATAATACAATCTACAGAACACCGATCCCAAGCCCGATCTTCTGTGAAGAAGTTCGGGTTTGGGTACCAAACATGCACGATTTTTCTCACGCGAGTGCAAAACGCATTACAATGTTTTGCACTCGCGCGGAAAAATTGCTGGTGTTCCAGCAACGCACCCGCACATTTTCCCGTGTGAACCCATCCTAAGAGTTATCATTTCCATAATCAGATGGGGAAAGACACAACTAAACTTACCTGGGAGACTGGATGAGAGACAGCCATGACATTCCACGCTCACCCTATCAACCTGATATCATCGCTGCTGCACCTGAAAGCAAGCGGAGCTGGAATAGAGGGGGATTGTTTACTGCTTACCTGGGTTACCAGCCAGCAAGACTCAACAAACACAGATTGCATTTTTTTTATTTCCATCCTGCAATCTGCTGGCATCAAACCTGAAACGTGGAGGAGCTAGACGGGTCATGGGTGTTAGCCTCTCATCTGCAACTGGCTCACCTTCAGAATGAAGACAATTGGTGTTGAAGAGTACAGGCACGGCCGTGTGCATAGGTTTTGATGGACGTGCCATTTTAAAGGGGTTATCCAAAACGTATAATGCCCCCTCTAATCCCCGAACCACTAATACCCCCGGACACAGGTTGTACTTACCTTGCTCCCCGGCACCTGCGTCGCTTTTAAAGCCTGCACGGCCACTGCTGCATCTCCCTGTTGCTCGGATCAAAACATCCAGCAACAGAGGGGCCTCTAATAGCAGGATGCGATGGGGACGAGCCTTCCTAGCATCACGGAGATGCAGCAGCGGCCGTGTGAGCATCAGAAGTGACGCACAAGGTAAGGACAAACTGTGTGTGTGGCGGGGGCATAATAGGGGTTGGATAACCCCTTTAATGTACTGAACATTGGCCCTCTTTGTGCTGGTTCCACCTTTGTTGACTAGGATAGGGGTCAGCAACCGTTGCTGTAAAAACTACAACTCCCAGCATGCACACTTGCTCGGCTTTTCTCGTAACTCCCATAGAAGTGAATAGAGCATTCTGGGAGTTGTAGTTCCCGAGCAGCTAGCGGTTCCTGATTCCTAGCCTAAGGGCTCATGCACACGAACGTATTTTCTTTCTGCTTCCGTTCCATTTTTTTTTTTTGCGGACCGTATGCGGAACGATTCACTTCAATGGGTCCGCAAAAACAACGGAAGGTACTCCGTGTGCATTCCGTTTCTATATTTCTGTTCCGCAAAAAAGGTGCATGTCCTATTATTGTCCGCAAATCACAGTCCGAGGCCACATTCAAGTCAATGGGTCCGCAGAAAAATGCGGATGTATTTTGCGGATCCATACAGTAGAAATGCTATGCCCCGCGCATATTGTTCATGTGTTTGCTGATTAATAAGTTACTGTTTCCGTTTCTGATCGCATACGGAAACCAGATGGATATGTTTTATGGAATAACAGAATGGAAGAGGACTTAAATCAGAGGGAAAAAGCCTCAGATACGGAACAACGGATCCGTGAAAAACAGACCGCAAAACAACAACGGTCGTGTGCCTGAGCCCTAAGGCATATCCTAGCTGATGTTTTTGCACGACTTGTAGCATAGGGCGATATTGATGATAACGTGGTGGAAACAGTCCTTTTCTCATAGCAAGGGGAAGGATTGATGCCATGCTGCCTCCCCAGTCATCGGCAAGGGTGTCATGGTTCCGAGCATGGGTGCGATGTCTCGCCAAGTTAAAGTTTACACACTATACTATTACCGTACATATCGGATGGTTTTGTCAGAAGGGACCTGGAAGTCCCATTTCAGCAAGCACTTGCACTGCACAGCTAGCCGCTCCATAATGCGCTCTCCTCCTAATGTATGTGCAACCCCCCACTCCGCCTTTGCAATCTCCACGGCCGAGGGATATTAACTAGCTCACAAGGAATGTTCACTTGAATTTAGACACAATCCCTCATTCTCTCTCTGCCCCTGAATGATAATTCTGTGTGGCTTGCAGAATCGTCTCCTAATGTTATGCAAAGCTGTTTATTTAGATTGTCAGTCTCCAGTCCAATCCCGACCCCTCCCTTTCCAAAAACTCCTCTATCATTTCCAGCGCAGCCGAGGGGTGGGGGGCAGCGTCCCTGAGGTGAATTCAGAAGAAGTTGGCAGGGGTAACAAGACTTTGTTTAGTAACACTCTCAAAGTGCCCTTTATTGACTCAGACTGTCCTTTTGAGTCCCTTAACAGAACAAAGATGTTCCGTCGCTCTTTTACTCTTCGCCGCTGTCCTGTTTGTCGTTTCCCGCTTGGTTATTTACTCGTCTGCAGCTTTTATGTCCCCCAGCTATAATCCCAGAGTGTGGCCAAAGGAATCTTCTCTTTTTTTTTTTTGCTGTCTCTCTTTATAATTTTCGTTCTTTTTTTTATTTATTTTTTGCTCCCCCCCCCCGTTCTCTCTCACTTTTCCTCCGCATTAAGAAACGGCTCTGAGCGCCGAACAGACAGAGCTGGGGGCTCCCTGCTGAGCACATGCCTTTATTAAAAACAATGCTACGTTTTTATTCCAGTCTGACCGAAGTGACCCCCTCAAAGTACGCTCCGTCCGCAGGGACCGCCGGCTCTGCAGGCAGATGAATGGAGCACACAAAGCCCCTGTGACATGTTAGAATCCTGTCTCCTGACAGCACCGAGCGGGGAAGGAGAGGAGATGCAGCTCAACGAGATAAAAGGTGTCAAGTGAAATAGTAAAACCTTAAGGGTATAGGCACACCGCGAGTATTACACTTGGAGTTTTGTGTAGAGAATCCGCAGCCTAAGGCCTCATGCACACGAACGTATTTTCTTCTTGTGTCCGTACATTTTTTTTTTTTGCGGACTGTATGCGGAACCATTCGCTTCAATGGGTCCGCAAAAAAAAAAAAACGGAAGTTACTCTGTGTGCATTCCGATTCCGTATGTCCGTATTTTCGTTCCGCCCAAAAAAATAGAACATGTCCTATTATTGTCCGCATTACGGACAAGGATAGGACGGTTCTATTAGGGGCCGGCTGTTCCGTTCCGCAAAATACGGAATGCGCACGGATGTCATCTGTATTTTTTGCGGACCGCAAAATGTATACGGTCGCGTGCATGAGGCCTAATACAGGACCAGCTCAGTAGGTGAGATTTACACGGTGCAGAAATATTCTGCACTGAAATTGTGTGTGCAGATTTTTTTGGTGCAGATTTCACCCTTTGAAATGCAAAGGGAAGATGTGGGGAAAACCTGCAATAAAATTCTCAAGTAACACATGCGGATTTGGAAAACCGGGAGAAAATCCGCACAAAAAATCCACATAAACTACACTGCCATGTGCATATACCATGAGGTAAAGACCTGAAAATATAAGCCCCCCCCCTCTAAAAATCTAGTGCAGAATAAAGTACTCTCTTGGCCAGTGAGAAGGGGTTTCTAAGGAGTTTGTGAGCTTTCTTGGCACTGCAGAATGGACAATATGGTGGCTAAGGAAGGGAAAGCCGCCGTGTAAAAATGTCCAGATATTTGGCCTAGATAGAGGGAAATGTTTTGGGGAGAATTGTGCATTCCCTACACCCACACCTCTGTGACTTCAGGTCAGTGGCAACTTTGTGGTTGATCTGCAGGGGGCAGTAGAGCATCCTATCACTGCATCACTCCTCCTGGAATATCTCTTCCCTCGGCCGGCCACTCCGAGGTGCACCATGTCCGATGTGTACAAGAAAGCTGTACACTGCAAGACTTTCCTAAGCATGCCCTGCAAAAGGATTGTAGAATATACTGCTGTTCACAAGGTGGCCTGGTAGGCAAGGGAAGGATCATGGCCCCGGAGAGCAGGGAATAAAATCTTAGGATTTATATATTAAAGCATCATAATGCACAGTGGCTTGTGCATCATTTATATTGTAGATTTAAAAAGTAAAGTCCCAGAAAACCTATCAATGACCTAGTCTGATGGAGGGCAGGTTGTTTGATAATGACCCCGTCCCAGGCCTCTCAGCTAATCATATGAACTAAAAGGGCTCACGTGATAGGAGTGGACCACGGTGCTCCTTATCACACAGCACGCTCAATCCTTATATTTGCAGATAGCGGGATCCCATGGCTTATTTATCATTTCCCTTACACCTATTTTTGGCCTAGAAAATTTTCAACCTTTCTAGTTGCAATCTGCATTTTACGCCAAAAGGGTCCGTGGTGAGGGTGTTGCAATTGCAGGTCCAACAACCCTGGCCAATTCATCATGACCTGCCAGAAACTGGCATAAAAAATTGCTGAAATCTACGGCAACTCAAAGGGTAATTTGTGCCCCGTCATAAATGACATGCCTCCTCCAGTAGTGCAGGCCCTATCAAAACTGGCGTAGCACATGCTGGCCTTGATAAATCATTTGACGCCGAGGTCTTGGAAACGTACCTATCATGTATAGAGAAAGGCTGAATAAGGCCTATAAACAGAGATCATGGCAGCACCTGAAGGTTACATGGCCGATTCTCCTCCAGACTTGTATAAACTTCATCCTGCGCGGAGATTCCTACACATCCGGCTCGGCATTGAGTGTGGCCTTCCTCGAAGAGTTCATGGCATGCTGATTAAAAGCTAGCTTTCTGTTTTCTTGGCACCTCAGGAATAACCACCGTCATTAGCAGAATTTCTTCCCCAGCTCTTTATTTCATTTGATTATTTTATCGTGACAAACCCTATTAACTTTAGGTCCCGCTTGGGCCCCTGCCAGGATCATACGACTGACTTATTTCCACTACGCATGCTATTTTCGAGCCGTAGATTTGCTTTGGCGCTCCACGTCCATACAATCAAAAATATATGTATTTATGTAAAGGGTATGCGTGTGCATACATACATGTATAATCTAGTGGGATAGCCTTGATTTTTATTATTTTACCCCTCATATACGATTGTCTGGTACACCAGGCGTGACGAAAACACAACCCCCCCCCCCCCCCCCTTTGCCATTACCATTTTGTTGTCAATTACAGATCATTAGACAGCACAATTGACATGCACTTTCAATTTATTCCATTCCATTAGGTTCTGCCGCAAAAAAATATATGGCAGGCTGGATTAACCCTGCGGCTGCCAGCCACTCCGATTGGCTCTGAAAGTTCGGCTATTCCCTAGGTGGACGAGGGGTTACCGTGCCGATAGTCTTGAAGAATTGCCTAGTTCCCTGCTTAATTTAGAACCGAAACAGAGCGACACACTCATCTGATAAATAAAACATTCGGGGCAAAATAAGCAGCTGCATTTAATCATACGTTCTCTCAAGGCTTCGCTTTGGATAATTTAACTTGCAGAACATTAGAAGTGTTTTCTCAAACAAGACTCCGAACGCTTAGGACGCGGGCATTGTGCATTTATCTGTTAATTCTGCCAGAAAGGGATTTAACCACGTTATTGCGGGCAGCAAGATCACGGACAAGCGGCCCGACGGTGGAGACTGTTTCATTGGCCCCTGTGGCAGCTGTTTGGAGCCCCTTTACTAGTGTTTGTCAGTAAAGACTACAATCATTGTGATCGGCCACCGATAATCCGACCCAGCAGCCGGCCAGTGCCACTCTGACTCTTTACTCTGTGGAAGTTTCATTATCTTATCGCTTAAAGGGAACCCGTCATGTGGATATTTGATTATAATCTAACTAATTATATACAATCATTAACTACTAAAAAGTACCTTAGATGTATTCACTTACTGGTGTGACAGATGGTTACCTCATAATATACACACAAAGATGCCGCTTGCTAATGAGCGAGTCAGTGAGTCCAGCGTTTTTTTTTATTCAGAGCTATGGCCACTCCCCTGCCCACCTGCGGCTGATTCATATGGAAAATAACTGTCAATCAGCAGCAGGTAGGCGGGGAGAGTCAGGAGCTCATGAATATTCAGGACTCATCATTATCAGCTGGAGCTTTTCAATACAAGATGTTGGCAGATTGACTGGGTCAATTAAAGAAAGTGACCCAGCATTTTGCTAAGAGAATCAATCACTTATTTATGTTGCCCTTAATTAGGACACCATAAAACTGGTGACAGGTTCCCTTTAAGGGTAGGTCCACACGGGACTGAAATGCTGTGAATTTCCCAGCATTTTACAGCAATAGCAAAGTGGATAAGATTTTAAGAAATGCTTCATAAATTGACATGTGGTGAAGATTTTCTGCAACAAATCTGCCTGTAACTCCTGATGATTTTGTCACCACAAATTACCATATTTTTTTGCCTTAAAAGGTGCACCTGATTATAAGACACATGGAGGAGGAAAATCAGAAAAAAATATTTTTATTAGTCCCCCCCCCCAGTCTTTCAGACCTCGGATCAGACAATATTTATCAGACCACAGATCAGACCCCCAATCTTTTTTTAGACCTCAGATCAACCTCCCCAATCAGAACCCCCCCCCCCCCCCCATCTTTATTAGAACCTCAGAATAGACATAAATAAATTAACTTACCTCTCCTGCTCTGGACTGCATACTCTTCCTGTACTCACTGCTCCCTGGTCTTCCGGTTCCGGGCCCACGCTACACTGTGACCTGATGACACGCAGTCAGGACACAGTGCAGTGTGGGGCTCGGAAGAAGACCAGAGACCAGTGAGTACAGCCAGCGTTAGCAGCGCTACACTCGCCGCTCCCGAGCCTTCTGCATACTAATGGTAGCGCTCTTTACTATTCCCTTTATAAGACACATTGCTGTTCTACTCCTACTTTAAGAGAAAAAAGGTGCATCTTATAAAGTGAAAAATACGGTACGGCCCATATGGACATACCCCCAAAAAATTTAATTGTTTCCTGCAGTATTTTAGCTGCCCTTTATCTAACGCATATGGTGCCCACCTTTCCCTCGAATATCAAGGAAAAGGCAGGGAGGAGATAACAGACGAGCTGCCATATTTTATGTTGGAATATTTTTGGAGGAATCGTGCTTGTTACCCAAGTCATTTTTTTTTATGTACAGACAAACCTGTACAGGTAAGGTTCAAACTAGGTGACATATAGTTGACCAAAGCAGAAAGGAAGGATTGTTCGGTGTCTATAGAATCATCTGAATAGTACAGTCAGCCAAGTGCAGCGTGTGGCCTGTACTGTGACTGAAGGAGATTGAAAATGAGTTTAGGTCATTAGAGACTGTTATCTCACACAGAGGTTTTTTCAGCGTGTATGGACTCCGTGCTCTTCTGTTTTTGGATGATGTTCATAGTTAGCCTTTGCATTGGCCGACCCCTCATCTTGGCTCAGGAGAGCTTTCAGGCCATGTCTGTCGGCACTGCAGCAGGAGAGCATGCTATTAATTGCTTGTTGTGACATGTCCTCACTCTTGCTATAATCGAGCAGTTCTCTGGGTTTTGACAGCTGGGTCATTGTTGGCCTCTCGAGTGCGTTTTGGCATTACGAGCCTCACAGCCGGGCTTTAAAGGGACATTGAATTGAGACATTGAGAGTGCCTCTCCATTGCCTTGCTTTGGTTCCTGTACTGGGAGGAATGGGCATGGCGGCACTTCCTCGGAAGTCAATAGAGATCAGGCGTGACATTGTCTTAAAGGGGCATTCCCATCTGGACTTTTATGGCATATCAGTACTACATGGCGTAAATATTCAATAGGTGCGGGTCCCACCTACTTCTGTCCCAAGAATGGGGCACCAAAGTGAATGGAGCACATGCATATCCATCGTCCATTTATCACTATGGAACTTCCAAAAATTGCTGAAGCAGAAGTCCCAAAGCATTGTATGGACAAAGACGCACATTTTAGTTAAAAAAACAGAAAAAGAAAGGGAAGATTATAGAATATATACTCAGAAGTTCAGCCATCTCCACCTTCCTCCAGCGTTTTCTACCACTGCAGCTATGAAGTAATGTTCTTGGCTGCATCTGTGAGATGCTAGTTTACCACGTGACCATTGCAGGCAGACATGAGACCACTGAAGCCATAGATTGACTGCAGCAGTCATATGCAGTATACGGGCACATCACTGCTGCAGTCATGTAAGCCAAGGCAGGAGGATCAGCATGATCTGGTCAGTTTGATGGGGTCTTCAGATAGGTGCAGGTTCTGAGACTCATTCCAATCAGACGGTTATGACATATCCTATTGATATGCTAAATGTCCGTTAGGACAACCCATTTAAGTCTACGTTCCTCACCAAGTGCACAGACAAATTTTTAGGTCAGCATTGCCTACAGGGGTATTCCCATCTCATAAAGTGGTTGCATATTGCTAGGATATCCTATCTCTTTATAATTGGTGGGAGTCTGACCTTTGGGACCTCTGCCGATCCTGGAAATGAAGGTGCTGTGGTGTCTTCACAGTTCTTCCCTTCACTTGAATGGGTCATTGGTGCAGTTCTCCACACAACAAGGTGGTTGGGGTAGCGTGCCGCATCCCCATCAGTTGCAGGGTCATTGTGGGTCCCAAAGGTTAGCTCCCTACCCATTATAAAGTGCTGGTCTATTCTGCCATCACTTGATGAGATGCGAATACCCCTTTAATGCATGAAATGACCTTCAACTCCTATCAACAGTAACTTAAAGAGCTTACCCCATTGAAATGTTCTTCCTTAAGAAGATTGCAGGGACCTTCAGGTGGTGGGACCCCACCAGATCAGCTTTCCACTAACTGTTCATCCTTTTCTCGACAGTGTTGCCTCTGAGGTAGTTGTGTGTTATGGGACGTATTCTAGTCAATGCATAGTTCCCAGTGGTCCTCTACAACTTCCCTAAAACGTCATATGCAAAGAGCTTGGCCAGTGGTTACGCTCCATTACATATACTCTATTAGGACTGGCTAGTGGTAGCAATGGTGCTGATGTTTCCGGACAGTTTTTTGGGGTTATATGTACGTTCTGGCTCAGTTGCCAGGCTTTCTGCTCGTGCAGTCCTCGTCTTCCCAATAAACTCCCGACAAGCACAGCTCTGTGTATCTGAATGTTTGTTAACGCTGAGTCTCAATGGCCGGTTTGTTTGATTTTTAAGTTCATTGAATGAAAAGCTCTCTCATGCCTCAAGTGCTGGCTGACTCCGTTGCCCAGCGGCCTTGTGAAAATAGAGGGAAAAGGCGGTGTGCGAGGATCTCAGCCTTTAAGCCCCTCTACTTGTTTCCAGTTTATTGTTTTGTCCTTTTCTTTATTCTAGCCTCCACTCCCCCACCAACATAGTTCGGCCATTTGAATTGCTAAAGACCTCCAGGATAATGGCCCGAGCAAGAAGCCTGGACAGCAAGCCTTTCTTCTTGTGCTATAAGACTAAAGGGAAAAAATCTAGCAGCTCGATCACCTGAAATTCCCTTCATGTATAACTACATGCATGACATTACCAGATATTACAACCACATGTATTCCTATGGGAAATCCTCTGTGTCGATTCTGTCAGGCTCTGCACTATGCATAACACAGAAGAAAAAAATGTTGATCTCCGATCACCATGCATTTGGAAAGTCTTCACTTGTGTTCACATTTTGCGCTAAAATAAAATTAAAAAAATTCCACTCCCCCCCCCATCATTCTGCACTCAATAACCCATAATGAAAAAGTATTAGAAATCTTTACTAATTTATTGAAAACTGAAATCTCACAATCAGACCCTTTACTCAGGACTTAGTTGAATCCCCTTTGGCAGTGATTCCAGCAGACCAAGACATTGTGGACCATTGCATGCTTCCAACCTTGTGGGAACAGTTTGGTGAAGACCCTTTCACTGTTCTGGCATGACTGTGCCCCAGCTCACAAAGCAAGGTCCATAAAGGCATGGATGGGTGAGGTTGGTGTGGAAGAAATGGCCTGGCCACACAGAGTCCTGACCTCAACCCCATCCAACACCTTTGGGATGAGCTATAATGGAGATTGCGAGCCAGGCCTCTCTCCTCCAGCATCAGTGTCTGACATCACGAATGATCTTCTGGATGATTGGGCAAAAATTCCCACGGACACGATCCCAAATTTTGTAGAAAGCCTTCCCAGAAGAGGGGAAGATGTCTTTATATCTATCTATCTAACGTATATTGTGCACTTGTAGTCTCTGATCTATTATCCTATTGATTTAGTGCTTCCTGGTCTCTCCAGCACTTCTAAGGTTAAACATCAAAAGCCTCATTGAACAGAGAAGAAGACTAGAAAATAATATCTCCTGATACACAAGCAGAGAATGGAGCGGGGACCTTGGGGCTTCTCAGTAAAAGTATCCTGAACTTTCTCCCCCACGTCCTGCTCCTGTCTGCGCCTCCTTTATCTTCCAGAGATTTGTTACTGGTTAATTCTAAGTGACCATCTTTCCCCCCACCCCTGACAAAGCCTCATCCTTTAGATGTGGGTAAATGGTATGGAAAATGGGAGGTGTCGGCCAGCTCCATGGACCTAATAAATCTTAACTATATTAAGGCTCATTCCTTTGCCTTCTCTCCTCGAGCCTTTGTCTTGCTAATACACATTAGGATTTGCCTCGCTACACACTTTGAGCCTTTTCTGAGGTGAGACCTATATAAAGCCACAGATGTGGGGACCTCGACGACCTCTGACCCCCCCTTTTTTTTAAATACCCATTTTAGTGGTGGGGGGAGTAGGAAAAAAAATGCAACAGTGCCGAAATGAAGGAATTTTGTCCTGGAATTTTTGTCCTGAAAAGCTTTCACTCCGAAGAGAAAAGGGGGGAAAAAAAGGCTATAAAATCTCCCAGAATTTGGTTTTCTTCCACCATGAATGGGATTGATGCTGCAATTTGCATTGGAAAGTAGGGTCTGAGCTTAGCCACACCAATTATTCATTCTATCCAGCGCTGAGCCCATCCCCCTCTGTTCTCAAAATTGAGTAAGAAGCAGGAATTATAATGCGAAAAAAAAAATATTGACATGTCCTTTAAGGATTGACATGCAGTCTCCTCTGATGATGAGAGGAAGACATGCCAGGCTTGACTGAAATATTGTAATGGAGCTATTTATGTGAGTTTACATGAGGCGGGGACGAAGCTTTGTGATGCTAAGTGCCATGGACTGGGGTGGAAACCATGCAGGAGCTTTCAGATCGAGGAACTTTTCATCTCTGCTGTCTGGATGGAAAGTATAA
The DNA here is from genome assembly GCF_905171765.1 of Bufo bufo. NCBI lineage: Eukaryota > Metazoa > Chordata > Amphibia > Anura > Bufonidae > Bufo > Bufo bufo. Next base: position 426,241,442 of record NC_053394.1, read on the forward strand.
AAGTGATTTAGAGGATTTTTTTTTCTAACCGGAAAGGGTTAAGTAGGTAATAAATGCAATAAATATCTATGTAAATTATAAAGTCAACTAAATATTTACCCTCAGACCGGTCCAGCCTAGAGCTGGACATAGACATGAGATAATGGACATCTACTTCACCTCCACCATAAAATGGAAGTGTTATGTCAATGGTAGTAGCTCTGGTGCCTCTTATGTTCGTAGGGTCCTTTTTATGTGGGCAATGATGTCCCTGTAGTGTTCCAAATTATAATTCTTACAGCAAACTATCGCCACACTAAATATCTAGACAATGGTGTCATCCTTGTAGAGATTTAGACTGTTGGGTGGTAAGGCCAAAACCGGGTGGGGGCCTTCATTGTCCTCTCAACATTGAAAACATCTGGCTGTTTGGTTGAGTCCAGCATATAGGTCAGGGGCATAGCTAAAGGATAATGGGTCCTTGTGCAAGAGTTAAGCTTGTGCCCCCTTTCCCTCCGTGCTTTGTGGCCAGGGGCAGGGGAGCATAGCTTTCGTGCTGCCTGAGGCAAAAATTAAAACTGCAACCCCCCATGACCTAACCCCTTCCTTCCAGTCAGAGGTGTAACTTGACCATCATGCACTTTCTATAATACCAGTGTCTTCTTATGTGTCTGTAGGGTCGTTGGGCCCCCTACTGCTACCTCTGCACCCCCTAATAGCTACGCCCTTGATATAGGTATATCGGGAGGAATAGCTGCTAAATGACAAGGCATGTATGGCCACCTTTATAGATTACCAGTTGCGGCACTTCCCCTGGCAGATACGATTTATGATTGATCGATAAAGTTGGATGTATGACATTCCTGGACGAAACTGGGAGTCTCTCTATGTTTATCATCATTCTGGGTTATCAGCAGGCACATAAAAGTGACCCATGAGCCACATGTGGCCACCACAGCTTTACAGTATGGTCTTCTGAAAGTTGTCTGCTTTGAGACATGGTTTACACTATAATTTTTTGAGGAGAACAGATTTGTCAGTAACCAGGCTTTGTGTGCCTTTATTTAATGCTTGTGTGAAACCCACACTTCCAATCTTAAATCTGTAATTGAAACTCCTTTTGCCACTTAGGGGCAGCACAGTGGTTCAGTGGTTAGCACTGTTGCGCTGGGGTCCTAGGTTAGAATCCGACCAAGGGCAACATATGCATGGAGTTTGTATGTTGTACCCGTGTTTGAGTGGGTTTCCTCCTGGTACTCCGGTTTCCTCCCACACTCCAAAATCATACTTATAGGGAACTTAGATTGTGAGCCCCATTGGGGACAGCCTGATGCTAATGGAATATAGTAGCGCTATATGTATATAAGTGCATATAATAAATAAACCTAGCTCCTGAAGAAGTTCACTTACTTTTTCTCCCTGCTCAGTGTACACAATACAGACACGAACAAGTGTGTGTGTGTTATTAGTTTTCTTAGATCGTGTTTGTCTATAGTCGTGACTCATGTAATTGGACCACATTTTACTAGTGATCAGTGCAGGTCATTCTTGCAACATTTACATTGAATTTTATGTTCTTCCATCCCAACTGTGGACAGAGACTGATGTGACCGACCAGGTTTTGTCTGCAGGAGGTTTCCATATTGCAAAATATAGGTAAAAAACGCATATGAGATTTTTGGAACAGATGAAAACCATAATGATAAACCCCATACAAGGAAATATTGGGGAGAAGAAACTTAAGGATGCAACATTAGCACAGCAACCCAAGAAGAGGGACACTTGGGCGGTTTCTACATGAATACAGAGACATACATTAGGGTCCACGCATAAACAGATATGCTTTCAGTGCGAGCGGTGTGCAAGGCTTGACCCAGGCAACTCCCCTTCCTAATGCAGTGTGAAATCACCCACTATAACGCCTTTGATGACTCTCCATAATGGAGTCTATTCATCGCGGTTCTTGAATTTATTTCATGGGAAATAAGACATCTTCCTCTTTTACTCTGCAGAGGGTACCCAAGCATCTGAAATGTCTCACATGTCGTCTCATCATTAGGAAAATAGCAAAATTTACATTCTCCAGTGTAGCATAGAATGGGGGAGGATGTATGGATGATGAGACGAATCCCATCATTAAAAAGATATGTAGATAAGGTTACAGATGTAATCCGTTATTTACATTTGCACCCTTAGATCATCAGCAAGGAATAATAGATTTTGTCTGATTGCATGTAAAGTTTCCGTAGTGTCACGGATGAATTTGCTGATAGCTGGAACTTATAAATAAACGACCGACTGGCTTGATCCCAAACTAAGGAGCATATAGGTGAGCCCTTTAAAACCCTAAGAGCTCTCCCTGACTGCTATGCACATGCAAGGGTCTCAATGGTAGACGATTGCATGCCCACGTATCTAAGACTGTGTGACACCTGAAAACCCTATAATAGTGAGGGGACACGACCACCGTCTCCCTGCACTTAATACGGACGGAGTCAGGGTCACCTAGAATCAAGCCAGCAAGGAAACACAATAAAGGAAAAGACTGATCTGAGCAAACAGCAGCAGCAGCCTCCAGTAGTGAACACTTCATCCAGGAAGTAGTATAAACCGCAAAGTGAGGCAGTATGGGAGGGAATATAAAGGAAGACGATTAGTCTAAATAAGTGACACCTGGCAGAAGGAAAGGAGATGACAAAGTGAAACCAAAACAAAAAACGTCATACAAGAGGTAGAGTAGAACGTCTGTCAGACCTTCTCACAGAACTGACGGTGACACGTAGGACATGTCGAGATTTTCATTGTAAATTTCAGAACCACTGTTTGCCAGCATTTTTGTGCCTTATGTCATGAACTGTGTGCTGCCCATACTAACGGCAGAATAAAGTAGAGACAGGTGAGTTGATTTCAGCGGTCTGTCACTTAAAAGTTAAAAGTAAGTGGTTGCCGAGAACCAACATCACAATCATTGTAGACTAGTCCTGGAAAAGAGTCACGGCCACCTGAGAAGAGTCATGGTTACTCATAATCTCCTGCTCTCCCTGCCCACCTGCTGATGACTGACAGTCTTCTACCTAGTTTTCTCCCTTTCTGTCTAGGAGAGAACTGCCAATCATCAGCAGATGGGCGAGAGAGCAGGAGATTAGGAATAACCAGGACTCTTCTCAGGTAGATTTGACTCTTTTCGAGCCCTGTGCTGCAATGATTATGATGCTGGCTCTCCGCAACCACTTACTTTTCGCTCATGAGTGACACACCGCTGAAATCAGCATTTCTGTCACTATTTTATGCTGCCCTCAGTAAGATTAGCATAAAGTTGATGACAGGTTTACTTTCAAGCTCCAAATTGTGGATTATGACCCTGCCTCTTTCGTTGATAGAATACGAGGTGTTGCCTTTACACTAAAGCGTAACGAGGTACTAAACGTGACCCTACAACTGAAAGGGTATCTGCTCTTATTTTTGATTTGTATTTTTTTAAATACCTGCCTCCCATCCAGCGGGCTTCTGTCGAGGGAAGCATACTTATCTTCTTTCCGATGCTCGGTTCCGGTTCCAAGAGTCCACTGCTGTCTTCACTGCGTTTCGTTTCTCAGTTGTAAACTTCCGGCATGGATGTGGACATGAGCGTCGCAGCAGCCAAAGACCGGCCTAAGCGGTTATGTGTCCCGCAGCAGCAAATGACACAAATCATGAAATCCAATTAAGAGTAGTCTGCAACAAAGGACGAATGTCGCTGAATATAACAGACCTAAAATCTAACTTCAGTTTAAAACCTTGAGCTAAAGTCTGACGCAAGGGTGCACATATAGAAAAATGCTAAAATAAGGGTCATCTGCTGAAATAGGTTACTAATGCCAACGAAAGACACAGTCTCAAAGTAAATTTGTTCTAAATGTAGAGTAAGCTATGTCACCATGGAAGTCGCTGCACCACTAATGTCTAAACAGACAAAGCAGAGCATCTGTCCTGAAAAAGGCGACCTGCAGCAGATCCTAGATCTGCAACCCCCTGGTAGCCCCTACAGTAGGGTGAACTTTATGAAGAAGCTGGAATAAACCTGTTCTCTACAGATGATCAGCCAGTATCGATCGTATAAAGCCTGACCTAGGACTATATCAAAAGTGGGATTTATCCACCCCTACGCCAGTTTTCTGACATAAAAAAATGGAAAAACTCTGGGTTTGCAACTTTAAAATGCCATCGCTCCTAAATCAAGGCACAAGTGGTGTTTCTATGCTGACCTCGCCACTTTCCGTTTACGCAAAGTTATTATGAGGCATGCACCGCCTCGTAAATTGAGCGTGTCCTCTGACTGCGTCGGGGATATCATAGACTGGCATAAAACCCCAGTTTTTCATAAATTGTCTGCAAAGTGTCAGTGCCTTTCCCCGCTATATGGTTCATCAGAGGCCAAAAGGAAGAGAGCTCTATGTTGGTGGCTGGTGTGATCTACTGGCTCTGAGATCGGTGCCCCATGCTAAGGAGGGGGTGCTGGTTTAAACTGGATGGCGTACAGGCAGAGTCATACCTAAAGATTCTAAGCACGCTCGGGCACCATACTGGAGAAGACGAAAAAAATGTTAATATATACAGTTGTGTTCAAAATAATAGCAGTCAGACATCACTAACCTGATCAATCACTGTTTTTGGTAGAAATGATATTTCTACATGGCAAATAATTTACTAGCAGGTGTAGTAGAGTAATAGAAACCCAACAGTCATGACGTGCATGCTGCTGATTGTAATTCAATCACTTATTGAAAGGGACATGTTCAAAATAATAGCAGTGTGGAGTTCAACGAGTGAGGTCATTCATTCTTTGAAAAACAGGTGGCAATTATTGCCCTTATTTATGGAAGGAAGGCAGCGAATGTTGTACCTGCTGGTTACAGTGCATTTCTCTCTGAAATTCTGAGGAAAATGGGTCGTTCCAGACATTGTTCAGAAGAACAGCGTACCTTGATTAAAAAGTTGATTGCAGAGGGGAAAAACATATAAAGAAGTGCAGAAAATGATAGGCTGCTCGGCTAAAATGATCGCAAATGCTTTAAAATGGCAACAAAAACCTGAAAGACGTGGAAGAAAGCGAAAAATTACCATTTGAATGGATAGAAGAATAGTCAAAATGGCAAGGACTCAGCCAACAATCAGCTCCAGGAAGATCAAAGAAGGTCTAAAGTTACCTGTGAGTCCTGTTACAATTAGAAGACGTCTATGTGAAGCCAAGCTATCTGCAAGAAGCCCCCGCAAAGTCCCACTGTGGAAAAAAAGAAGTGCTGAAGAGGTTAAAATTTGCCAAAGAGCACATTGACGGCCTAAAGAGACATTTTGTGGACTGATGAAAGTAAGATTGTTCTTTTTAGGTCTAGTGGCCGGAGACAGATTCTCAGACGACCCCCAAACACTGAATCCAAGCCCCAGAACACTGTGAAGACAGTGAAGCATGGTGGACAAGCATCATGATATGGGGATGTTTCTCATACTACGGTGTTGGGCCTATTTATCACATACCAGGGATCATGGATCAGTCTGAATGCATCAGAATACTTGAAGAGGTCATGCTGCCTTATGCTGAAGAGGAAATGCCCTTGAAATGGTTGTTCCAACAAGACAACGACCCCAAACACACCAGTAAACGTGCAACATCTTGGTTCCAGACCAACAAGATTGGCGTTATGGAGCGGTCAGCCCAATCCCCGGATCTTAATCCAATAGAAAACTTGTGGGGTGACATCAAAAATACAGTTTCTGAGGCAAAACCAAGAAATAGAGAAGAACTGTGGAATGTAGTCCAATCATCCTGGGCTGGAATACCTGTTCACAGGGGCCAGAAGGTGGTGACTCCGAGCAACACAGACGTCCAGCAGTTCTCAGAAACAGCGGTTATACAACTAAATATTAGTGAAGGGATTCAAAGGAAAGCAAAATCTTCAAACATTTTTCAGTTTATATAGTGAATGTTTGTAAAGAAGAATACAAACACTGCTATTTTTTTGAAGTCTTATATTCACTTTTCTTAAAAAAAATTTAGAGGAACAACACAAATTTGATATATTTTTCTTCATGTTTTGATTTGGAATAGAATGTGTAGTGTTCCCAATGCATTTGTGTGGATGGAAATAAAAGCTGTTAGAAGGATTTTGAGCTTTATTCACTTTTCACACTGCTATTATTTTGAACAAAACTGTATGTATAGAAAATCCTATGGAACAAATCCTATCTCAGATGGAATATACTTTGTTCAGTTAGATAGAAAACACATAGGATGAAATGTGTACCAGCACAATGTTCATTTTCTGCGTGTTTTTTACTTGAAAAGAAAGGAGATATAGTGTGATCTGTCTGTGATGCTCTTGGTTTCATCCACATCTTTCCCCCTGTTTGTGGAGAGAGGAGTTTTAGGCAGGTTCCCTTCGTTGAGAAGACAGGATGACACTGACCTGAGCCGAGCCTGCATTTCAAGATTCTCCATAGAAATTGCATCAGTGGCTTTTATGTTCTGTACACCTATGCACATGAATCACATCATGTTGTTGCAGATATGTGTATGTGGGAGTTGGGAGAGAAAGCTGTCAACCGAACAGTCCTTCAGCCGGCAGCTTTTGAATGTGCATGGGCGGCTTAAAGTGTAACTGTCATTCTTTTTTTTATTTTAGTAATGTGTAGAGACAGTGATGCTGACCATTTTTGTAATATATTTTAATTACTGAAATCGTCAATTTTTTATAGATAAAATAGCTCTAAAGTGGCCCATTTTGAGCCTTAGCAACGCTCCTCTGTCCTCTGTTTACATAACAGTGGAGATTTGCTCCACACTGACTGTGTTATGTAAACAGAAGACAGAGGAGCGTTGCTAAGGGTCAAAATGGGCCACTTTAGAGCTATTTTTTAAATAGAAATAGCCAATTTCAGTAATTAAAGTATATTACAAAAATGGCCAGTATCACTGCCCCTACACATCTTTTATATATATAAGAAGGATATATATATATGTGTGTGTGTGTATGTTCCGTGATCACTCAAAAACGCAACCATCGATTTCAACAAAACTTGGTATACACATCCCTTGCTACCTGGAAAGAAATCTTGTGGGGGTCACGGCTCTCTAGGATGTACCGTTCCTGAGATATTCCCAAAATATGACCTGCATTAGCCAATACAAGTCTGCAAGTCTTTCTCTTCATATCCCAACTGCCATACACACAGTCACATGTCCCTTATAGAAGATCGCAGGCCCTTAGTCTCTACATACTGTGGGGTTTCGCTCTGGTAGATGGGGTAAGCAGGCGCAGTACATAGGCAAAATACAAGTTCTTAACTCAAAACATCAGTGTTTATTCACACTTGAGGCAACTGCACAAAACAGCATGTAACTTTGCAGTCTTGGTGTTAATTCACACACAATGGAAATTTCATATAACACAAGTCACCTTGCTGGCAGTTCTGCCTCCAGTAGTCCACAGCAGGCTTTAGGGGGCCTGTTTCCCCAGCATGCAGCTCTCAGCCCTCCAGCACAGCACAAAGCCTCAGATCCCAAAAAACCCCAGAAACATCTCTGCTGAGCCCAGCTGCCTATTTAAGGACAGCCAGGTGCTGCCAATTCCTGGACCGGCACTTATACTCCGGTCGGATATTTGACCTCACCTGGCTGGAAACCAGCCCAGCCGCACATGCTGGGAGGAAAATACCTGCCTTTCCAGACACAACCCCTCACTGTGTCACAATACACACAGTTTTACTCCAGGTTTCCATAACAACCCAGCCATTTTTCTTCACTGCTGTAGGTCAGCTTTAGGCTAGGGCTACTCGACAATAAGTCTACACTGCTACATGTGTCACGCGACATTGATGTCGGACCAATGTCACGCGACAATTTTTATAATGATAGTCTATGGTTTTGCACTGCGACATGTGACATACTGCGCGACCGTCGCAGAAAAATCCATTGTAATGGACCGTTTCAGCAGACAAGGGGTTAAAATCAGTTTAGGCGATATGCCCCTTTTCTGAGAGACAGGCACAGCTACTGCAGAACACCAAACTCCCGAACTGGATACAAAATAGCACTCCAAACTGGAACCTCACGAATAGCTGCCAGCAGACGAACAGGAATCACCTCACACTCCTGGCAATCAGTCTCTAACAGCATACAGCGGATCCCCCCAATATCGAGACAAGGCTCCGTGTTGAGGGTCAAGCAGTGGTCTGAGGTGCTGGCACACATAGCCTGATTTTTATTACAGTTGTTTGCAAATACAGGTCCGCCCACAGGGAGGTATAAAACAACCAAGCCCATCTGGTGTACACGCCCCTAGGGGACCAGAATGAAGACTTGTGACATAGGACAGATATGCAGCACTGTAGGATACACATGGGCCATAATCCTGAGGCAAGAGGCTGATAAACAGGCCTCTCCAAAACCCAGTGGCGAGGTTGGTTTTGCCACATCCATCTTGGATAGATTTTTTGCAACTGTCGTGTCACAGTCGTAGCATGTCACATGTTGCAGTGCGACACTATAGCCTATCATTATAAAAATTGTTGAGACAAAATGTCGCGGGACATGTCGCCGTTTAGCCCTAGCATTAAAGAGGACCTTTCACTAGAATAAAACATCTAAACTAACTATACAGATATGGAGAGCGGCGCCCAGGGATCCCCCTGCACTTACTGTTATCCCCGGGCGCCGCTCCGTTCTCCCGTTATAGCCTCCGGTATCTTCATAGTTAGGCTCCACCCAGGGGAATCTGCCGGAGTCTCCTTCTCCTATGCTGTAGCGCTGGCCAATCGCAGCGCTCAGCTCATAGCCTGAGAGGCTTTTTTTTCTCTCTCAGGCTATGAGCTGAGCGCTGCGATTGGCCAGCGCTACAGCATGGGAGAAAGAGACGCCGGCAGGTTCCCCTGGGTGGAGCCTAACTATGAAGATACCGGAGGCTATAACGGGAGAACGGAGCGGCGTCCAGGGATAACAGTAAGTGCAGGGGGATCCCTGGGCGCCGCTCTCCATGTCTGTATAGTTAGTTTAGATGTTTTATTCTAGTGAAAGGTCCTTTTTAAAGTGGCAGGGCGCTGTGGAGGTCACTGTTAAAGAGGCGTTCACTGTGGATGTTACTGTTAAGGGGGCAGACTGCTGTGGAGGTCACTGTTAAAGCAGCAGGGTACTGTGAGGTCACTGTTAAGGGAGCGGGGTACTATGGAGGTCACTGTTAAGTGAGCAGGGTATTGTGGAGGTCACTGTTAAGGGGGAGGGCCCCTGAAGAGGTGACTGTCAAGGGAGTGGGGTGCTGTGAAACTCACTGTTAATGGGGTGTGCTGCTGTGAAGGTCAAAGTTAAGGGGATGGGCTGCTGTGGAGTCCCATTTTAAAGTGGCAGGGCACTGTGGGGGGATCAGTGTTAAGGGGTGGGGGACTGTGGAGTTCACTGTTAAAGGGGCGGGGTGCTGTAGAGGTCACTGTTATGGAGGATACTGTCGATATCTTTTAACGACACACAAACATTAAATGAAATAGATGAAATATACCCGTGCGAAGCCGGGTCCTTCTGCTAACTACAAAAATAAAAAAGAATGGCAGTTGCACTTTAAGCCTAGCTGCACTGCTTTGCCGTTAAAGGAAACCTGTCAGCTGGATATTGTCCCCCAACTCCTTGTACCTTCCCTAGTTTGGCACACTGTGCGTGTTCCATTATTGACTAGGTAAACCCTACTACACTGTATATTTTGGCATCATGTCCAGTCTGGATAGAGGATTATTTCTTCAACCATTTGGAACGATTGCTGAACGACTTAATCTGGGAAAGAAAAAGGGTAAAAATTAAGCAAAAATATCTCTGGTTGGCGGAAGAGGACGGAGGGTTATCGGTTCCTTTTTTTCAGGGATATTATTTGTCCGCTCAAGTTCAGTGGATAAAGTCAGGGGGAAATAATCTAAAATAAATTTTGGAATGGGGCTTTAATGGCCCTAAATTCGGTATATTCAGTTTATTGGATTACTTTAAAAATAAAGGTAAAAAATGCCCAATTTGTCGAATGGAGGATTTGTCTTGGGGAAAGATTTAAAAAAATTGGGAATTTCTAACACTTTCAATTTTTCACCTTTGTGGGGCAATAGCAACATTGTAGAATTCCAATCAATTACGGATTTTAGATATTGGATAAACCACGGCATTATCTATGCTTCACAATTAGTTAAGAACGGGATAATAAGAACACTAAAGAATTATGCCCCAGAATTAGTATAGACTTAATGAGTCAATATCGGTACTATCAATCAAAACACGCTTTTGAAGTTACACAAAATAGGGATTATTTTATCACAATAAATCACGAATTTACCGATTTCTGTAGTAAACACGTGACAACAAAGGTGACCATTTCTCAGGTGCACAGGTTAATAAGAAAGGGATTGGGGAGAACACTAAAGTTTAATAGTGAAGAAAAATGGGCAAAGTATATACACTCACCTAAAGAATTATTAGGAACACCATACTAATACGGTGTTGGACCCCGTTTTGCCTTCAGAACTGCCTTAATTCTACGTGGCATTGATTCAACAAGGTGCTGATAGCATTCTTTAGAAATGTTGGCCCATATTGATAGGATAGCATCTTGCAGTTGATGGAGATTTGAGGGATGCACATCCAGGGCACGAAGATCCCGTTCCACCACATCCCAAAGATGCTCTATTGGGTTGAGATCTGGTGACTGTGGGGCCATTTTAGTACAGTGAACTCATTGTCATGTTCAAGAAACCAATTTGAAATGATTCGAGCTTTGTGACATGGTGCATTATCCTGCTGGAAGTAGCCATCAGAGAATGGGTACATGGTGGTCCTGAAGGGATTGGCATGGTCAGAAACAATGCTCAGGTAGCCCGTGGCATTTAAACGATGCCCAATTGGCACTAAGGGGCCTAAAGTGTGCCCAGAAAACATCCCCCACACCATTACACCACCACCACCAGCCTGCACAGTGGTAACAAGGCATGATGGATACATGTTCTCATTCTGTTTACGCCAAATTCGGACTCTACCATTTGAATGTCTCAACAGAAATCGAGACTCATCAGACCAGGCAACATTTTTCCAGTCTTCAACAGTCCAATTTTGGTGAGCTCGTGCAAATTGTAGCCTCTTTTTCCTATTTGTAGTGGAGATGAGTGGTACCCGGTGGGGTCTTCTGCTGTTGTAGCCCATCTGCCTCAAGGTTGTGCGTGTTGTGGCTTCACAAATGCTTTGCTGCATACCTCGGTTGTAACGAGTGGGGATTTCAGTCAACGTTGCTCTTCTATCAGCTTGAATCAGTCGGCCCATTCTCCTCTGACCTCTAGCATCCACAAGGCATTTTTGCCCACAGGACTGCCGCATACTGGATGTTTTTCCCTTTTCACAACATTCTTTGTAAACCCTAGAAATGGTTGTGCGTGAAAATCCCAGTAACTGAGCAGATTGTGAAATACTCAGACCGGCCCGTCTGGCACCAACAACCATGCCACGCTCAAAATTGCTTAAATCACCTTTCTTTCCCATTCTGACATTCAGTTTGGAGTTCAGGAGATTGTCTTGACCAGGAGCACCCCCCTAAATGCATTGAAGCAACTGCCATGTGATTGGTTGACTAGAAAATTGCATTAATGAGAAATAGAACAGGTGTTCCTAATAATTTTTTAGGTAAGTGTAGGATCAAACACAATTGAATGGGGCAATATATATAGAAATATAAAAAAGACAAAGACAATTTTAGGATTATTTATTTCAATATTATACACAGGATATATTTGATTGATATGATATGGTCCTGTCCGAGTATACAATCTTACTGGCGAGGGGTTTATAGTTCCCTAAGTGCAGAGTCCCTAGTATTCCTCCCATAAAAGCCGGAAGTGGCTGTTCTAGGATGTTCTACATTATCAATTAGGGAAAAGAAGAAAAAAAAAAGTTTTGGACAAGAGGTTTAATTGTGGCAAAAGTTATTATCGAAAGAGAATGGGGAACAAAAACAGCACCTAGCATACGGGAATGGAAAAACCTTCTGGTAAAGACCGAGAGATATGAGGAATACGCTGCAGCCTCTGCATGATTGCCCTCGCTGTTGGGTGGGCGGGAGGGAGAGATTGGGACGACCAATGGCAATGACCACCGAGACAACCACCTTGGGGGGGGGGGGGTTATAGGGGTGATAAGTTTGGATTGACAGTGGGAGAACGAGTTTAATGCAACATGGAAGAGAACAGGAAGATCTGCTAATGTTCTAATATGATTATAGACTGGATGTACTGGATTTTTTATTCCATTATTTACATAATGTGATACATAAGGTATTATGTCTGCCATGTTGGCAGAATTTGTATTGATGCATTTGGACTCTGTACTGTCAAATTTCTTCTCTGTCATCTTGTGTTATAAAACGAAATAAATAAATTGAATATAAAAAATAAAAAACCCTGCTTCACTGCTCATGCTCCAAACATGCATAGAGTACTAGGAGGACTACTCATGACGTTCCCTGTCCTCAGGGATTTCAATGAAGACTGATGGGGCAGGATTTGGGCTGGACAAGCTTGACAAAACGTCTTCACCTCATAGTACAAACTAATCAGTTGGTGATTTACATAGATAATTTTTTTTGGCGAAGTAGGGCACCTCCTAAGGCCATTAATATCAGAAGAGCAGAATGGTGAGGTTCTCTTGGTGGTTTGGGGTGGAAATATCCAGCTGACAGGTTGCATTAGAGTTGAAACATTCAGAAATCTCTTGTCGATAAATCTAAGGGCTGTATTACATTACGTGATCAGGCAGGTGATTGTCGGGAGGGAATCGTTCCTTCCCAGGAATCCCCTGCTCAACAGTGGAGGAGATAGCTGCTATTACATGGAGTGATCTCCTCCAGAGTATTGGGAGGACCGATCACTAATGCCATAACTCGTCCCCATACTGACTATTTGCCGGCAGCAGATCGTGATTACACAGCACCACCTGCCACCGGCAAATGTTGATTTACAAACCTGCTGAAAAATTGTGATTGCCCGATGAACGAGCTCGTTGATCGTTCTTTGGGTAATCGGCAGCATTATTCCTACAAGCGCTTGTTAACGATGATCGGCCTGACAATTGCCTGGTGTCATTTAATCATAAGAGTCACTCATATCTGCAAATAGGTAATGGAATTGTGAATAGGCATGCAGCAGAGCTGTAAGAGAAACGTCAGTGTAGACTGCAACGGAAAGCGCTAACAGCGGATAGTATTTGTGAGGCTCTCCAGATCGCTGTAATTAACAAGTGGCCTCTTCTAGATACTTACATACAGCTGCTTCATGTAAAAGCCTGTTACAAACCAGCTTTAATTTTTCCCTGTGTGTAAGTAGTGCAGGAGCCGGTGCACCGTGCCGTGGTTTGTGAGAAGATACTGCAGCAAGTTGCAAGCTGCGTTGCCTGCAGCCGATCAGATAGCAGTAAATGTCAAGGTTCCCTAATGCGGTCTGCGACTAATGACCCCCTCAGCACGGGTCCCCGAAGAGCGTGTTTTACATCAGCCATGTACATCAAGAGCCACCACTGATCCCTATCTGGCGGTGCTAAGCCCTCGAGTGGCAGACCTCTATGGCATGTTCGGAGACAATTCCATCAAAGAACAATGCTCAGAAGGCAGCCGTGTTGTGATCTGCATAATTATATGCTATTAATGTTTGGCTCATGTTATGGAGCTCTGACATCAAAGGACAGCAGGGTGTCATAAACTCGGCAGTGAGAACAGCGAGCGGCCTGATGTAGTCATATCGCATGGAAAGAGGCTGTTTCTAGGCTCCTCTATGCAATTTACCCTATAGTTATTGGAGATAAAACTTGCAGTGCACTTGCAGCGCAGGTCCTGACCATAGATTATTTGGAAATCATAGTGATGGTGGGACCCATCTAACGGTAAAAATCCACGCTGTGCAGAGGTCGCAATAACGCCTGTATAGGTGATTTCACTCCCTGGAAAAAGTCAAAGGCATACCAATACACCTTCGACTTTTGCCCCACATTCATCAGCGCAGTGAGCGTTGTAAACGGCACAGGCAGCGCAGCGATGCTGCCTGTGCATGAAATAACCAATAACAAAGCTCCTTACAGCAAGGGTTGGGTATTGGCGCGCCAGAGCGATACAGGTCGGGTCAGACAGGGGAAGCCAACGGGAGCTGGAAAGAGGAGGGGCCGGCTACCGGGTGTAGTAAGGAGAGCGAGTCGCGCTGCCCAAGGACCCTGGCAAACATGACAGGGCCGCTGAAGAGATAAGGAGCCGCGGACTCATGTGACTGGTCTGAGAGAAGAGCTGCCCCCGGGACTGTGACCTCCCCATCTCCCCCGGCCGTCTTGTGGCAGTGAAAAGCCCGGCCTGTCAGTCTTCAAGTAAGTGATCCCCCCTCCCCCAAACATGGTTCAGTCCAGTCTCCCAGTTCTCTGCTCCCCCCTCCTCCTGTCACCCCACTAGTATTTCAGGGAAGAAAAAGAAAAAAAACACGATATAGGCACCAACTAAATAGAGTGTACAATGTTGATAATCCGTGAAGGACATGTGGGAACAGAAAGAAGCAAGGATATATATGTGTGTGTGTATATATATATATATATATACATACAAAGACTTACTTCACTATGGAGGTGTTTTGTGGGATAAGTTTAAGACACCCACAAAAACAAACCTCCCTCGCCTGGATCGCTTGTAGTGTCTTAGGAAGAACGGCAGTTCCACATCTGGTACTTATGGTATAATCCTTTATTGGTATCGCAGACCCAGCGCGTTTCGGGGTATTACATCCCCCTAAAGAGCTATTTTTCACCGATTATTTCACGTTCCTGTGTCATGTGACCTATACCTCGCAGGAGCCCATAGGTGACGCGGAAACGTGAAATACGCAGCAGATGTGAGCGAGTACAGGCCTATGTATTATGTATTTTAATTACCGTAACTTTCGTACTCCTCAAAATGGTCAGAGGAGTATTTTTACTCTTCTGGAAAAAGCGTAGTGCGACCTCGGGCGCTATGTCTTGCTAACTATGCACACAGGTCTTGTAAATGGCTAGTTATTACCTACAGATCTAGGGCGGTACTATTTCTCCTTGTGAATGGCACCAGAACTGGTGTAGGTAGTCTCTAAGGCCATGCAAAAAGATATGCAGATTAGCTCTCTTCCAAGTAAAGATAGCTACCCTATTGTCAATGCCCAATCCTTTAAACAGGCTTGCAACATGACTAAGGGCATTAGCCAAACCAAGAGCCTTGGGTTTAATTTTCCTTTTGTAGTAGGCTTTCGGTTGGCTACCATCCTTTAGTCACGTTGCAAGGCCTGTTTACAGGCTTGGACATTGACTATAAGGCAGCGACCTCCAATCGGTGGCACGGCAGCTTTTTTTCTCTAGGAAGACAGCTAAACATATCCATATTGCCTGGACTATGTTCTCTTTCGACCAGACATCAGGTGTAGATTTTTTAGGTCCTAATGGACTGATAAGCTTCAGTTCCAATCAGTTGACAGTATAGCTGCCTCAGTTATATCAATAGTTCATTGTAAATTGACTGCTCTTTGGCCCGTGAGGGTGTTTGAGGCCTAGTTTAGAAGAAGTCTGAATATTTTACATTTGTATCCTCATAGTTTTCATAGCCTGGGTGAATGCTTCTATGATGGCTAAAAAACTAAGAAAAGATGGGCAGTTTGGTGGTATCCTTTTGAAATGGCCATGGTTAATAGTCCTGTTGACTTATTTTCCAACAAGACTCCTTTTCCA
The DNA here is from genome assembly GCF_905171765.1 of Bufo bufo. Classification (NCBI taxonomy): domain Eukaryota; kingdom Metazoa; phylum Chordata; class Amphibia; order Anura; family Bufonidae; genus Bufo; species Bufo bufo. The sequence continues at coordinate 426,257,187 of NC_053394.1, forward strand.
ACTTGCCTCCATTGATGTTGAGCCTGATGTGGAATGGCGATGAGGGGATAGTTGTCCTCATACACTGGTGGGTGTCTCGTATTATACCCTTTCCATTAAACAACTATAATTAGATAAGTATGCAGAAAGTTAAGTGTTAAAATTATATTTAGACCTCAGAATGCAATTCTGGCACATAAATTCTGCATTTCATTGGATTTTACTGTTAGTGACCCTTGATAATAAGAACATGGCAAGGCCTTCTGTATGTTCCCATCATCAAGTAAACAGCTTTGTGGTTCTAGAAGAATCTTGATTACATCCTTGTAAGGAAGCCAAATTGACAATTAACTTAATTACTAATAGTTCCTTTCTGTGGGACCCTGGGACCATCTCTATTGTTTTCTTTCCGCTTCGATTCTGAGGAATTGAGAACTGCACTATGATTACCCACCCTTTCAAGAGCTTCGAATGTAGGGGACTCGTTTCCCCTGGTGTTCATTTGTAAAACAGGAATAACAGAAGGAAACTTTATTTTTATTGTTTTGGATTTTTACATCTGGGGAATGGTTTGCTGTCACAAAGATAGAGTATGATAGGCCAGGAAGGGATAAGCCTCCTAAGGCTATGTTCACCTTTGCAACCAATTTTTCTTTGATGTGCAAAATGAAAAAAAATAAGTGACTTTACAATAGCTCTTAATTAAAAATAGCCTACTGTTTTGTTTATACAGCTCCTATGAAGACCTATGTGTCTCCATGGTTAAAGACAGCAAACAAATTCAGAGTAGCTTAACCTTGCAGTCTTGTATTTTCTTTCATTTGTCCCCTTCTTTGTGCTAACATGCATTTGGTATGTTAGCCAGAAGTAAGTGCAGATAGAAGGAAGTATAACAACTACAGGATCAGACTACACAGAGTTTGTTTGTAGTCTGTTACCATGGCGATGTATAGTCTGCATAGGACTTGTAGAAACAAAATGGTAGGAAAGTTTGAATTAACACAGGATTCCAGGACCCTGATGGGCCACCTCTTAGGCCTCTTTCACACTTGCGTTGTTGGGATCCGGCATGCACTTCCGTTGCCGGAGGTGCCTGCCGGATCCGGAAAAACGCAAGTGTACTGAAAGCATTTGAAGACGGAACCGTCTTCCAAATGCTTTCAGTGTTACTATGGCACCCAGGACGCTATTAAAGTCCTGGTTGCCATAGTAGGAGCGGGGATCGGGGGAGCAGTATACTTACAGTCCGTGCGGCTCCCGGGGCGCTCCAGAATGACGTCAGAGCGCCCCATGCGCATGGATGACGTGATCACATGGATCACGTGATCCATGCGCTTGGGGCGCCCTGACGTCACTCTGGAGCGCCCGGGGAGCCGCACGGACGGTAAGTATACTGCTCCCCCGCTCCCCACTACACTTACCATGGCTGTCAGGACTTTAGCGTCCCGGCAGCCATGGTAACCACTCTGAAAAAGCTAAATGTCGGCTCCGGCAATGCGCCGAAACGACGTTTAGCTTAAGGCCGGATCCGGATCAATGCCTTCCAATGGGCATTAATTCCGGATCCGGCCTTGCGGCAAGTGTTCCGGATTTTTGGCCGGAGCAAAAAGCGCAGCATGCTGCGGTATTTTCTCCGGCCAACAAACGTTCCGTACCGGAACTGAAGACATCCTGATGCATCCTGAACGGATTACTCTCCATTCAGAATGCATTCGGATAATCCTGATCAGGATTCTTCCGGCATAGAGCCCCGACGACGGAACTCTATGCCGGAAGACAATAACGCAGGTGTGAAAGAGCCCTTACCTGGATACAAGATGAGATATGGCTTCTAAGCTGGATACAAGATGAAATATGGCCTGTAACCTGGATACAAGATGAGATACGGCCTCTAGCTTGGAAACAAGATGAGATATGACTTCTAGCTTGGATACAACATAAAATACGGCCTCTAGCTTGGATACAAGATGATATACGACCTCTAGCTCGGATACCAGATGAGATACGACCTGTAGCCTGGACACCAAATGATATACAACCTCTAGCCTGGATACAAGATGAGATACGACCTGTAGCCTGGATACCAGATGATATACGACCTGTTGCCTGGATACCAGATGAGATACGACCTGTTGCCTGGATACCAGATGATATACGACCTCTAGCCTGGATACAAGATGAGATACAACCTGTAGCCTAAATACCAGATGAGATACGGCCTGTAGCCTGGATACAAGATGAGATATAGCCTCTAGCCTGGATACCAGCAGAAATATGGCCGCTAGCCCGGATACAAGATGAGATACGGCCTCTGGCCTGGATACAAGATGAGATACGGCCTCTAGCCTGGATACAAGATAAGATACGGCCTCTAGCCTGGATACAAGATGAGATACGGTTGGTCATGGAGGCATACAGATTCTGTATGGTATCCTATGGCACATTTGCCCTAAGATGTTGAAGCTGGGCCTGTAGATCCTGCACATGTGTAGGTTGGTGAAGCTGGCGTCCCATTCGCTCCTGTAAATGATTTATTGGTGATAAATCTGACGACCGGGGAGCCAAGCAAGTGTAATCTGGAGGAGACATTCCTTGGAAACCATTGCTGTGTGTGCGTGAGCATTATCCTGCTGAAAATTGCCAGGTGGAAGCCCTGCCACGAGAAGAAGACATGTGGCGGCAGGATGTCCTGCAGATATCACTGAGCTGTTAGTGTCTCTCATATCACTACTAGGGGTGACCAACTATTCTATGCAATGGTGCAGCACGCCAGACCTGCAGGGTATAGCGAAGTGAGATCACGGTTATGGGCAATCGAGGGTTGCTCACTGTATTGGAGAACCCTGGGCAGGCATGCGGCAGTGAAAGAGAGGTAGACACAGTTCCTCTGGGGCACACTCGGTATGTGGGGACCAGGCCTGATGTTGTGTGAGGTGCCCTGGATGTTACAGGTATTTTAAGTGCCTGGGGCAAGGTCCCTTTTGGATTCGTGACGCCAGTGCCGGTAACGGTGGCACACCGATTTATAGGAGGAATAACTGAGTACTCAGTGGATAAACCAAACGTTTCTTTACTTGGTGAACACAGTCCAACTTTGTACATACAGTTACAGTTGATAGTGATGATAATGCAGTCCCTTGAACAATACTTCACAAGCAGGTAGACTTTAGATGGTGGCAGGTAGTAATCATGCAAGATACTTGGAGGACACAACGGTTAATGCTTTGCAGTGCAATGCTGCTCTATCCCCTTCAGCTATTCTAGCTGGCTGGATCCCAAGGCCCGGATGCCTAAATGCTGGCTTTAATCCTTGGTATATAAATTCTCTCTCCAGTATTGACCCTTGCTCTTTACTTTATAGATCCTCTGCCCATCAGGTTACTTATCTGACTTGTATTATCCTTGCTTGGTTGGGAAGCTGCAGGTTTCTCCCAGGAGGTCCATTCCTACTACTGGGGTAATCTTCTGAGCTAACTGAGGCTCACTTGATCCGCAGGTAGGCTAGGATCCCTCTACTAGCCCCCTGGTAACAACTAGAAGCCTGGGCTGTCTAGCTGCATGTCAGGAGGAGGCCCTCAGCATATCACTGGCTGGTGCCTTCTAACTTGTCTCTGCAGACTCCTGACTCTGAACGCCCTCTCCCTGTCTGGGCCTGGACCTTTATACTAGGGGCTCCCTATCTCCCTCTAGTGTATGGGATGTCTAACTGCACCCAACTAGGCCTGCTATTGCATCATACAGGTGAACATTGCATATAAAAACACATTAGAAAATACATTGAATGCACACTTAAATATAACATTACTGTCCCTTGTGAGTAGGAGTGACGCGCACACCAATTGACCCTTGTGTAGTGTCCACCTTTGCCCAGTGGAACACTACAATGGCTCCCCATATCATTACACCAGCAGTTTGGGCAGTGTGTCCTTCCACAGCAAAGAAAGGATTGAAGTGCTTTCCAGGAGGCCTCCATACTCGAACCTGACCATTAATGGATCCCAAACAGAACCTTGATTCATTGCTAAAGATAATATGGTTCCAGTCTGTAGCATTCCAGGTTTCTCGTTCACGACAACACTGCAAACGAAAGTGACAGTGGGATGACACATTATGGATGCCATGACACCAAATTTACACTTACACTTACGACATCGAAGGGAAGATGTTCTGCATGCAGAGCATTACCTTTCATTGCTCAGGCTTCTGTATTGTGAAGTCTTATCTCCTAAACAGAAATAAATGTCTTTGGAACAGTTTGTTTGCTCTGGCTTGCCCAAGGAAGGGTAGCAATTACTGGAGTGTGTGCAGCGGCTCCTTGATCACTCCAGATTGTCTTATCTCGCAGGAACTGAGCTGTAAAACTTTCCCAAAGGCACTTCATATCTATATAACCTTGACTGAGGATTGGTTCTCAGTAATATAAAGTTTACCAGCCATCTCCTCTCCAGTATGTAAAGATAAAAGATAATCAATTCTGCTAAACCGAGCAGAAATTATGGCCCTGATGGGTTTTAATTGCTAGAAACGATGGCAACCACGCAGCATTTGCTTACTTCTTCATTTTAGCCCCTGGCTACGTATGTGTAAACTATGCCTGAAGTTACAGTATTTTATGTTGCTGTTGTGCTACTTTCACACTTGCGTTTTTCCTTTCCGTTATTGAGAGCTGTCATAGGATCTCAATACCGGAGGAAAATGCTTTAGTTTTGTCCCCATTCATTGTCAATGGGGACAAAACTGAACTGAACAGAAGGCACCAGAATGCATTTCGTTCCGTTTGGTTGCGTTCCCATGCCGCCCATAAAACCTCTGCAAGCAACGTTTTTCTGTCCGGCATGGGATGCGGAACAAAACAGATCTGGCACGAAACACAATATAAGTCAGTGGTGCCGGATCCGTTTTCTTGGAAACAAAAGAAGACTGACAATAGTTGTAGTGCTGGATTCGTCTTGTTCATTTTCGAGATATTACAACCGGATCCATTCATAACGGATGTAGCCGGTTGTGTTATCAAAATGGAAGCGTTTTTGCTGATCCCTGCCAGATCAGGCAAAAACTTAGATGTGAAAGTAGCCTAAGGCAGTCGGCGTGGATTTTCCCCAAAATAATGGCTGTTGTGCACTGCCGTCCTGTTTTGTTTCTTGGTAATACACATTCGAGTCACATTATTATGACTGCTTCCTACTTTCGAAGTTGGCAGCATGTAGGTCATGAAGGAAGTCACGTGTGCTGTGTTGGCTTGGTGTGTATATCAGGTGTGTGATGGGCTGTCTGCTCGCACATGCCTCGTTGCTGTCATGGGTAAAAGTGACGATTTATCAGATTTGCAACAAGGCATGATTATTGGGTTTCAGGCCAAGGGTGGCGGTATTTTTGATACTTCTCAGTGTGAACTGTTCTCATGCTGCTGTGGTGAACGTGTATCGTGAGTGGACAAATGGCACCAGTGTGAGAGGTGGACACTGTGGAGCAACCAGTGACATTGACGTGAGAGGTGAATGTCGGCTACAAAGGTGCGCTAGGGCAGACCGACACTCTACAGTCGAGCAGCTCATTGCCAAAATGAACCAGGGGGCTACCAGACGTGGGTCTAACACAACAGTTCCGTGAACCCTACTGAGTATGGGGCTCCGGAGCAGGCGAACGGTCACTGCACCTCTAATAACGAAGCTGCATCGGCAGAAAAGGCTTCAATTTCCACTTCAGGATTGAAATTGGACCTCTGCTGATTGGCAAAGGGTTGTCTTCTCTATTGAGCCACGTTTTCTACTTCATGGAATGGATGGACGTCGGCGTGTCAGATGGGAAACACCAGAGAACAAACAACCTGCAACCATTACTGGAAGAACACAAGATGGTGGTGGCAGCGTCTGGGGGAAGGTGTTTGTGGCATTCTCTGGGCCACTCATCCATGTGGAAGTCACTCTCAACCGATTTGGGTATTAATCCATCCTTGCAGATCACGTACACCCATACAGGCCGATTGTCTTCCCTTGGGCGGATGGGATCTGCCAGCAAGACAATGTGACATGTCACACGGCTAGAAATTTACAATATTGGTTGGAAGAGCATGACCAAGACTTCCAACTACTACTCTAGCCCCCTAATTCCCAAGACTTGAAAACAATTGAGCATCTGTGGGACTACCTTGATCGCCGTGTTCGCTGTATAGATCTTCCCCCACTCCCCCTCCAGCAGCTGTAGGATGCCCTGCAGGCAGCATGGCTCCAGATGCCTGTGATAACCTACCAGGACCTTACTGAGTCACTCTCAGCCCATCTAGCTGCGGTCTGTGCTGCACATGGCGGTTACTCTGGATATTAACTGCTGGTCAGAATAATGTGGCTTGACTGTGTATAATCTCTATGATAAAGAAAAATCCAATGTGGATAAATAGAAATGTAAAGGGAGCAATAAATGACAAAAAAGAAAGCATTTAAATGACTAAAACAGGAAGTTAGTAAGAAAGCATTGAAATACTATAAGGAAAAAAACTATATGTAAAAGACAGATAAAAGTAGCCAAGCTAGAGACAGAGAGATTTATTGCCAGAGTAAAACTAACCGTAAAATGTTCTTCAATTATATAAATGCCAAAAGTTTAAACCTGAAAGTATTGGCCCCTTAACTCCTTAACGAACCAGGATGAGAATGCTCGTCCTAAATGGAAGATACTTTGCGCCCCAGGACGAGCATTCTCGTCCTGCGATCCTTCCTCCCCTCCCCCATGTGCGCTGCTGCGATCAGCAGCAGGGATCCGGCTGTTACTGACAGCCGGATCCGTGCTGCATCCACCAGCATCGGTGATAACGCCGATGCTGGTGGATTAACCCCTCATATGCCGCGGTCAGCGCTGACCGTGGCAAATGGGAGGTTTGCGCTCCCTCTCCTTAGCCGTTGGCGGGGTCTCCTAGGCAACGGATGCTAACAGTTCAATTCACTACAATGCAGAATATATTGTACTGAATTGAAGCAGGTATCAAACCCTGAAAAGGTTAAGTCCCACAGTGGGACAAATATAAAAAGTGAAAAAAATTGTGTTTTTTTTATAATAAAAAAGTTTAAAGTTTCAAGTAAAAAAAAAAAATGCGTCCTTTTCCCAAAATAAAGTAAAAAAAAAATTGGAAAAAAGAGAAAAACGAAAAGTAGACATATTAAGTATCGCCGCGTCCGTATCGACCGGCTCTATAGAAATATCACATGACCTAACCCCTCAGATGAACACCGTCAAAAAAATAAAATAAAAACTGTGCTAAAAAAACATTTGTCACCTTACATCACTAAAAGTGGAACACCATGTGATCAAAAAGATGTATGCTCCCCAAAATAGTACCAATCTAACCGTCGCCTCATCCCGCAAAATATGAGCCCCTACCTAAGACAATCTCCCAAAAAAAAATTATGGCTCAGACTATGGAGACACTAAAACATGTTTTTTTTTTTTGTCTCAAAAATGCTTTTAGTCTGTTAAATGTAAAAAAAAAAAAAAAGTAAACATATTAGGTATCGCCGTGTCCGTAAGAACCTGCTCTATAAAAATATCACATGACCTAACCCCTCAGGTGAATACTGTAAAAAAAAAAACTGTGTCAAAAAAGCTCTTTTTTGTCACCTTACATCAAAAAAAGTGTAATAGCAAGCAATCAAAAAGTCATATGCACCCCAAAATAGTGCCAATCAAACCATCATCTCATCCCGCAAAAATGATACCCTACCTAAGACAATCGCCCAAAAATAAAAAAAACTAGGGCTCTCAGAATATGGAGACACTGAAACATGATTTTTTTAAATTCAAAAATGCTGTTATTGTGTAAAACATAAATAAATAAAAAGTATACATATTAGGTATCGCCACGTCTGTAAGAACCTGCTGTATAAAAATATCACATGAACTAACACCTCAGGTGAACACTGTAAAAAAATAAATTTAAAAAAAGGTGGAAGAAAAGCAATTTTTTGTTACCTTACATCACAAAAAGTGTAATAGCAAGGGATCAAGAAGTTATACGCACCCCAAAATAGTACCAATCAAACAGTCATCTCATCCCGCAAAAAATGATACCCTAAGACAGTCGCCAAAAAAAAACAAAAAAAAAACTATGGCTCTCAAAATATGGAGACACCAAATTTTTTTTTTTTTTAAATGCTTTATTATGTAAAACTGATCTAGTACAGGTCTACGTTTGTATTCAAACAACCAAAAAAAGTAGTCATATTTGGTATTGTCGCATCTGTAACAACCTGCTCTATAAATATAACACATGATCTAACCTGTCAGATGAACATTGTAAATAAAAAAATTAAAATGGTGCTAAAACAGCTATTTTTTGTTACCTTGCCTCACAAAAAGTGTAATATAGAGCAACCAAAAATCATATGTACCCTAAAATAGTACCAACAAATCTGCCACCTTATCCCGTAGTTTCCAAAATAGGGTCATTTTTTGGGGAGTTTCTACTCTAGGATCAGGGGGTCTTCAAATATGACATAGCAGCTTATAATTATCCCAGTGAAATCTGCTTTCCAAAAACCATATGGCGTTCCTTTCCTTCTGCACAATGCCGTGTGCCCGTACAGCAGTTAACGACTACATATGGTGTGTTTCTGTAAACTACAGAATCAGAGCAATAAATATTGAGTTTTGTTTGGCTGTTAACCCTTGCTTTGTTAGTGGAAATTTTTTTACTAAAATGGAAAATCTGCCAAAAAAGTGAAATTCTGAAATTTCATCTCTATTATTCATTCATTCTTGTGGAACACTTAAAGGGTTAACAAAATTTGTAAAATCAGTTTTGAATACCTTGAGGGGTGTAGTTTCTAAAAAGGGGTTATTTTGGGTGGTTTCTATTATGTAAGCCTCACAAAGTGACTTGAGACCTGAACTGGTCCTTAAAAGGTGGGTTTTGGAAATTTTCTGAAAAATGTCAAGATTTGCTTCTAAACTTCTAAGCTTTCTAACATCCCCAAAAAATAAAATGGCATTCACAAAATGATCCAAACATGAAGTAGACATATAGGCAATGTAAAGTAATAACTATATTTGGAGTTATTACTATCTTTTATGAAAGTAGAGAAATTGAAATTTGAAAATTTGCTAATTTTTCCAATTTTTTTGTAAATTTGGTATTTTTTTATAAATAAAAATGAAATTTTTTGACTCTGTTTTCACGTCACATATTGTACTTCATGACAGTGGCAAAACAATCTCAAAATGGCCTGGATAAGTAAAAGCGTTTTAAAGTTGTCACCACATAAAGTGACACATGTCAGATTTGCTAAAATGGCCTGGTCCTTAAGGTGAAAAATGGCAGGGTCCTGAAGGTGTTAAAGAGTGATGAGTTGTAGAGAGTGATTTGTATTCACTAAGGAAAATGCAGTGTCAAATGAAAGTGGCGTTTCTGACCCAAGAAGAAGTGCAGCAGTGTCTTAAAAAGATTAAAATAAACAAATCACCAGGTCTAGATGGCATACACCCCCGTATCCTAAGAGAATGAAGTAATATAATAGACACACTTTTATTTCTGATATTTAAAGACTCTGTATTGACAGGAAGTGTTTGACAGGATTAGCGCTTAGCAAATGTGGTGCCAATATTTAAAAAGGGGTCAAAAACAGAGCCCGGAAACTATAGGCCGGTAAGTTTAACATCTGGTGTGGGTAAACTGTTTGAAGGTTTTCTAAGAGAATTTTTTTCCCCTGAAATGAGGAGAATTGACTTCCACCTCATGTTTTTTTTTTTTTTCCTTCCTCTGGATCAACTTGCAGAAAAAGTATTGAAGTCTATGGTGCTTGTGACATCCTTCTGTGGCAGGGTTTAATAGGAATACTTACAACTGATCGTCACCCTGACAACTGATCGACCTGCTAAAAGAGGGCACTGCCATTGGGGGACACTACTGCCATGAAGGGGGGCATTTGTCTGTATAGTGATTACGTAGGAGGTACATGTCACATCCACATGAAGCCCAGGAGCCAAGGTTTCCTAGCAGAACATTGTCTGGAGCATCACACTGCCTTTCCGGCCTGCCTTCTGCTCATAGAGCATCCTGGTGTCAACTTTTCTCCAGGTAAGTGATACACACACACCTGGCTGTCTACATGATGTAAACGTAATTCATCAGACTAGGCCACCTCCCTGCATTACCCCATAGTCCAGTTCTGATGCTCACATGCACATTGTAGGTGGTTTTGTTGTTGGACAGGTGTCAGTATGGGCGCTCTGCCCAGTCTGCGGCTACACAGCCCAATGTGCTGCAATACTCTGTGTGTCCTTACACCTCTCTATCATCACCAGAGGTAATGTCAGCAATGTGACAAAAGCATATACAAATGGCTGGCTCACGGAATAAATTTACATTTATTGTTACAAACGTTTGTACCGTATTTTTCGCCCTAGGTTTTTGAGGAGGAAAATAATAAAAAAAATATTTTGAACCAAAAGGTGTGCTTTTGGTGGGCTTTGAACTAGCGGTGGGCGATATGGCCTAAAATCTATATTGCGATATAATTTTAAGCATGTGCGATATACGGTATATATCGCGATATGTTCTATATTTCGGGGGGGAGGGTGTTTAAACTTTTTATTTAATAACTATTAGCCTCCTTAGGGGCTAGAACCCTTGTCCTATTCACCCTAATAGAGCTCTATTAGGGTGAATAGGATCTCACACTCTCCCTGCTGCTCTGTGCATAGTACACACAGCAGCAGGGATTACACTGAGGCTTGAGTAGCGTCCTGGCTGCCATGGTAACTGATCGGAGCCCCGCGATTACACTGCTGGAGCTCCGATAAGAAGCTGCCACCCTGGGGCCACTGCCGAGTGTGGAGGGGCGCAATTAATATAATACTTAGAAGAGGGGGAGTAGAAGAGAGGGGCTGTGGCCACTGCGCCACCAATGAATATAGTTAATATGCCTGAATACAAACGTAGCCTGCATGTGCCGGCCATATCCCATACCTGGCCTCTTTTACTGCGCGCCGTGATCCGCCGCAATTAACCCCTCAGGTCTACGTTTGTATTCAGGCATATTAACTATATTCATTGGTGGCGCAGTGGCCACAGTCCCTCCCCTCCTCCTCCTAGTCTTGTCCTATTCAATCTAATAGAGCTCTATTAGGGTGAATAGGACTTCACACTCTCCCTGCTGCTCTGTGCATAGTACACACAGCAGCAGGGAGCTGACTATGGCAGCCAGGGCTTGAGTAGCGTCCTGGCTGCCATGGTAACTGATCGGAGCCCCGCGATTACACTGCTGGGGCTCCGATAAGAAGCTGCCACCCTGGGGCCATGGTTCTCAGTCTAAAAATGGCAGCCTTCGCCCCATAAGACGCACTGCCATTTTCCTCCCACTTTTACGGTATATCATACTCTAGTAATCATAGAAATAGAAATAGAAAAAAAACTGGTAATTAGAATATTTTGAGATCTCTTTAACACATGTAACCCTTATGAAAAATAAATATGATAAAATCAAATCACTCTATCGGTCTTGGTCCCTTTGATATTATTATCACATGTGGAGCTCACTCATGTGCTGTTGTCAATGACGGCTTAACTGACTTTTCAATCTCCTTCATTTAGATATCATATGTATGGTTTTTCCGTGCAGTTTATGAAATCCAAAAATAGTGGCAGTACTATCAGTTTATATTCAGTTTTATTTTATCATAGAATATATTGCACTTGTGTACACTGCATACTCCTTGTTTGAGTTGACGGTAAGTTTTCAACGCTGCATTATTGCAGCGGTACCACAGTACTGCTGCGTTCAAGATTGGAGTTGCAGATTGCACTTTTGTTGTTCGCTCATCTATGGCAAATAGTGTTTATAGTAATGTATCAGATGTCTCTTACCAGGATTGTTCTGATTTTTCTGTGTCTTTCTTTCGGCCGTGGTATTCCCACGCATGCGCTGTGTGCTCTTACCCATGCCGAACCTCCGGAGGTGATCGTAGATGTACTGTTATGCTTTCCTTAATCCTGGGAGATATGGTTGCTATTTGTTCGGAGATATACAGTACAAACCAAAAGTTTGGACACACCTTCTCATTCAAAGAGTTTTCTTTATTTTCATGACTATGAAGGCATCAAAACTGAATTAACACATGTGGAATTATATACATAACAAACAAGAGTGAAACAACAGAAAATATCTCATATTCTAGGTTCTTCAAAGTAGCCACCTTTTGCTTTGATTACTGCTTTGCACACTCTTGGCATTTTCTTGATGAGCTTCAAGAGGTAGTCCCCTGAAATGGTCTTCCAACAGTCTTGAAGGAGTTCCCTGAGATGCTTAGCACTTGTTGGCCCTTTTGCCTTCACTCTGCGGTCCAGCTCACCCCAAACCATCTCGATCGGGTTCAGGTCCGGTGACTGTGGAGGCCAGGTCATCTGGCGCAGCACCCCATCACTCTCCTTCATGGTCAAATAGCCCTTACTTTCAAAGTTTTCCCAATTTTTCGGCTGACTGACTGACCTTCATTTCTTAAAGTAATGATGGCCACTCGTTTTTCTTTACTTAGCTGCTTTTTTCTTGCCATAATACAAATTCTAACAGTCTATTCAGTAGGACTATCAGCTGTGTATCCACCTGACTTCTCCTCAACGCCACTGATGGTCCCAACCCCATTTATAAGGCAAGAAATCCCACTTATTAAACCTGACAGGGCACACCTGTGAAGTGAAAACCATTTCAGGGGACTACCTCTTGAAGCTCATCAAGAGAATGCCAAGAGTGTGCAAAGCAGTAATGAAAGCAAAAGGTGGCTACTTTGAAGAACCTAGAATATGACATATTTTCAGTTGTTTCACACTTGTTTGTTATGTATATAATTCCACATGTGTTAATTCATAGTTTTGATGTCTTCAGTGTGAATCTACAATTTTCATAGTCATGAAAATAAAGAAAACTCTTTGAATGAGAAGGTGTGTCTAAACTTTTGGTCTGTACTGTAGATACTGCACTATCGCTGTCTAGCCAGATGCGTTTCAGAACTTAATGTTCCTTCCTCAGTAGCAAAGAAATGTCAGCAATGTGCCCTATAGTAGCTCTTCTGTTTGATTGGGCCAGTTAGGTTAGCCTTCACACACACCACATGCATCAATGAGCATTGGACATCCAGGACCGTTTGGTTCACCTGTTGTCCATCTTATGAAAAATTAAATTTGACAGCTTTGCTGAAGTTCAACAAAAAGTTTGATTCGTCACAAATCAGGTATACCCAGGCCAATCTGCCTAATGATATTCTTCCCACTTGGTGGCCCAATCTCAATGTGAAGGCTTGGAACTTAAACTGCAGGGAGAGCGTAGGAGACTGCTGGACTACAGACTCTGCTACAATTTATCCCCGTGTACATAACTGTGCAGTGCACCAATATTTAAAAAGTGGCCCCATGACGGAGTGGGGTGGGTGGCAGCAGTGGCAGTAACGGTGACAATAGTGGTCCCATGACAGAGTGGGGAGGCAGCAGCAGTGGCATACAGCAGAAGATGGTGGCAGATCACAGTAGTAACAGAACCAAACAGCAGTGTGATAGCAAGAGCCAGTGGTATACATATCCATGAATAAAAGTAACATGTGTAACATCCCAGAGTATGTCACTAAAACTCTGTCACCCTGCTATATGATGTTAAAGTGTAAATGTGTTAATATCCTGTGTAATCTGACATTACATTTGTATTATATGTATTTGCTGTAATTCTCAATGTACACCAGCAGGTGGCAGCAATATGTAAGTAGACCATAGCTAGTTAATAGACCTAGGCTGGAATAGTTCATTCCAGGCTAGCTTCCCCCTATCTGAGGAGGAGTGGAATGTTCCCACATCCTACTTCAGGGGGAGGAAGGAAAGTTCTAGGCAGAGTGAGCCACCCCCCTGCTGGGGTAGGCTGTGTTAGTAGGAGCTCCCAGAAACCCCAACCAGGGATCCAAGCCTCTGCTGAGGCCCAAGATCAACCTTTCCAGCCTGAGTCCCTTACCTCAGCTGGTGGACAAAGAAAGTAGCCCTTCACAGAACTATCAGATCTCCAGGAAGCCACCACCATACCCTGTGAGCAGTCCTGTAAGTAAAGATCCAAAGATAAAGAGAAGATAAGTACCTCTTCAGCTAGTCAGGCCCAAACCAAGCAGACCACAGACAGAGCAGAAGATAGATACCTGCCAGATCAATAGGCGTATGTACCAGATGCAGAATAGATATAAATTCCTGCCACATATTGCCAAAACCTGCTGGGACCCTAGACTAAAGCTGTATACTTGGTATGGATCAAAAGCTGCATATCAAATCACCAAGTAAAGACAAGTTGGACCCTATTATCTGTGTGGAATCCCATCATTCCTCCATTACTCCTATTAACAGCACTCATTTTGTTGCATGTGAGCCAGGATACAGGAGTCCAGCCATACCACAGGTAGGAGACACCGTTGACACTATACAGAGACAATATCCCCCTCTGGCATTCCTCACCTGGTACGTGAGCCTATAACATCTTAAAGGGCCCTGCTACAGTACCTGCGCAAGCTGCAACTGGCGTCACAAACTTATATACATCTATACTGACCCACTGCATAGCATGCCCACTGATCCAGTGTCCTGCTCATTGCACATGTACATATTAGCAGACAAAGAAGCCCGACGATAGGAATGGTATTAGAGGCAGTTGGCAGCATCAGTAAGGTGACAGCAGGGTGTGGCCAGAAATAACGGCTCATTTTACACAATATTCCAGTGTGGAAGCACATTACAGTGTGATCGTTAGTGGCAGAATGATCTATTCTGTTCCATCAGGCACCAGTGTCTGAAAATCCTGGTTGATTCACCCCTGATTCATCTAATTGAATGTTAGTCTCAATATTTTGGGAAGAAAGGTGAGTTCTCTTAGAGGTAACTATGCCCCCCGCCGCACTGAACACCTGATCTGATGCCACACTACTGGCCGGGCAGGAAAGCATGCCCATGGCAAACTCTGCCAGTTGTGCCCAAACTTCCAGTATGTATGCCCAGTAGTCCAGGGGATCTTGGATCATGCTTGGCAGGGTGTAGTCCAAGTATGTCACCACCTGCTTGGTGAGCTTCTGCTGGATGTCCCGATGCTACTCCAGGGTGGCTTTTTCAGAAGGCGGACGGAGAAAACTGGTCATCAGAGACTCCAGACTTAAGTTGCTGCTTGTGGAGGTGGTGGTGCTCCCCCCTTCCCCCACACTCATGGCAATGGGACTTGAGCGCAGAGGGTCCCCCTGGATCAGACCTTCGTGAAAATTGGCGATGGTGCTCGTAGGCAGCAACCAACCAACTACACAGTGCCAAGTATGGCTTTTTCACCTCCACCACTGCGTGATGCCTGCCTGCCGCTGCTTTTACGAACCTGTGCACTGCTAGTGTGTTCTTCAACGATAGTCTCCAGAGTGGCAGACAATGTACTCCTCCCGCGTTTGGCTCCAGATCTCCCACTACTTCCATGGGCATGCTGCCACCCTCACCTCCTGATGATGATGATGATGATACCCCCTTTTCACCCGGCTCCCGTGCTCCCATCCTTCCACGTGGTGAGCGCTCACGTCATCAAAGGTCCTTTTGCAGGTCCTGAAAGAAGAAGAAAGAAGACGATGCCGGCTGCGCGATCAAGTGGATGAGGTGAGTTAATTTTTTTTCTTTTTTAACCCCTCATGCCACATTTTACTTTGCATTCTGTATTAAGAATGTTATTATTTTCTCTTATAACCATGTTATAAGGGAAAATAATACAGTGAATTTACTTTAATGGGGTCCGGGGTTACTCATCCCTATCATCTCCTAGCAACCATGCGTCAAAATCGCGCCGCATCCGCACTTGCTTGCGATTTTCACGCAGCCACATTCATCTCTATGGGGCCTGCGTTGCGTGAAAAACGCAGAATATAGAACATGCTGCAATTTTCACGCAACGCACAAGTGATACGTGAAAATCACCGCTCATCTGCACAGCCCCATAGAAATGATTGGGTCCAGATTCAGTGCGGGTGCAATGCGTTCACCTCACTCTGAATGTCTGTGCAGTGCTCCGTGAGTGTGATACACCCAGCGATACACTCTCGCTCTTAGCAGCAACACTGTCCCCAGCGTATGAGCCGTCGTGACGTCAGCTCACAGGACAAAGGCGGAGACCATGCGGGATGAGGGTTTTATAGGGCTGTGACATCACAAGGGATGGTTACCTGCAGGTTGGCTGGCTGCACGGCATTATGAGTGATCTTGCGTTCCCGGGCTTTTTACTTTCAATTTGTAACACGTGCAGTCGTGCAGCCATCGTTTTAGGAAAAACTGATTCATTACCACGAAGCGCAAGGAAATTCAGTTTTATTGCGAATCGAAATTTTCCTAAACTTCAGACTGAATTCCGCTTGGAATGCTTCGCTGGTACACTAGTACCAACCACTACATACCAGCACACAAGACCGGCCGTTTTTGAGGACCCGGATTCTCGGATCCTGGCATTTGCTTATTTTTCCTGCTTTCAGTGATATTCACTTCACCGCTGATTGTTTTTAACATTATGGCTGATTGGTGCTGGTGTTCTGCATGTCTCTGAGGGCTGTTTTTGACCAACAGATTCTCTGACCATTCATTGGTCAGATGGGCGTTTACACACACAGATCTTTTGTTCTACACACCAACTATTGGTCTGATCGGACAGATCTGTTGGTGTAATACAGTCCTTACAGAGCTCTGTACGTTTCCTATTACAATTTCAAATAAAGTTGTCAACTCATTTCTTCACAGTCACAGTGACTAATTAGAAGCGATGACGCAGTGCTAGGACCTGCCATCACCTCCTCATCTGAGGGGTCCACCTGCTGAGACCCCTATGATCATCAGGATGAAGCACGCACTGCTTTAGGCCTCTTTCACACGACCCTTTTTTTTTGTTTACTGGCCGTTTCTTGCGTTCCGTATACGGAACCATTTATTTCATTTTAACGGTTCCGCAAAAAAAAAAAAACAGAATGTACTCTGTATGCATTCCGTTTCCGTTTTTCCTGTATGCATGTCCTATTATTGCTTGCAAATCACGTTCTGTGGCTCCATTCAAGTCAATGGGTCCGCAAAAAAAAAAAAAAACGGAACACATACGGAAATGCATCCGTATGTCTTCCGTATCCGTTCCGTTTTTGCAGAACATCTATCAGATATTTTATGCCCAGACCAATTTCTTCTATGTAATTACTGTATACTGTACGGAATGGAAAAACGGAACAGAAACGGAAATACAACGGAAACAAAAAACGGAACAACGGATCCGTGAAAAAGCCATACGGTCATGTGAAAGAGGCCTTACTCTGCATCAGTCCATCCACTGTAAATTGGTGCCTTCGTTTTTGGGATTGGCAGGGGTCACAGAGGTTGGGCCCCCTAGCCATAACATTATACGGTGGGAATGTCTCTTTAAGGTCTGTGCTTTTTCTGTTCATATTTCGTTATAATTGTAGACAGTGACATCTGATAAATTTACTGTAGACCAAATATCACGGAGTGGGCACCTTACAGCCGTGCCACGCGGTCTCCTCTCCCTCATGTCTGTCTAGACATAATGCGCACTTTGTATCGTCGTGTCTATTGAGTTTTCTAATTTTACATACAGTAGATTTTTTTTAAATCTTTTTTTATTACAAGTTCTGTGACTTTCTGATGTACTGTGTCTATCACTTCTTCACCATTTCAAGATCTCTGCTTGTTTTTTTTGTAACTAGGAACATTGGTGTTTCCAATGCTACGGCCTCATTCACACATACGTGGCCCAAGGTCCGTGAAAACCCGTCCTGCTGAGTGCACGATCGCACGGCGCCATTGTTTGATATGAAGCGCACAGTGTTATAGCAACCAATGATGCCGTGCACTCGACAGGGCGGGTTTTCACGGACTGTTGTCCGTGAAAATCCACGTATGTGTGAATGAGGCCTAAGCTGAAATATTGTTCTCGCCCCTGTGTCACATCTGGGGGTTTGCTACAGTTGTATCCAGAGTAGACAATCCTCTGTGAGCTAAACTAACTGTACACTGATACATTGTATCACAGGGGATTGTGTAGACTCGATCTAAAGCAGAATACCCCAGACACAGAACGCCATGACGTAGTCCAGAAGTCCTCTTCTCACCGATACTCGCCATCAAACGCTTGAATGTTCTTCTTTATCTCATCGGCATAGGCATACAAAAAACTTCAATAAATATGTACAAACATTAGTAGAGCAAAGTCCATATCTGAAAATAGGACTAAAACCGAAGCGTTGCGGTAGTGCGGTTGGCGGCGCTCTGTCTCCGTGAGTTTTGGTCCTATTTGCAGATATGGACTTTGCTCTACTAATGTTTGTACATATTTATTGAAGTTTTTTGGATGCCTATGCCGATGAGATAAAGAAGAACATTCAAGAGTTTGATGGCTTGCCGAATATTTTTGTGCGTAATTGTGTAGACTCGATACACCTGTACCAAACCCTCAGATGTGAGAAGTTTTAGGCCCGTACAGGTTTTTAGCTTCTGGATATTCGGCAAAAGTGTTTCCAGAAAAGCCGAAATTTCAAAACTGGCAGATGTTTAAAGGGGTTGTCCAAGAATTTGGTATTGATGGCTTATACTCCGGATAGTTCATCAATATCTGATCGTGGCGGTCTGTCTCCTGGGACCCCTCTCGAACAACTGTTTAATGAGGTTGCGGTGCTCTGTTGAGCGCCTTACATTGTATAGTGGCCATGCTTTGTATTGCAGCTCAGCCCCATTCACTTGAATGGAACGGAGCTGCATCTATGTCTTATGACTGATGGCCAAGGAAGAGGCTGCAGCACTGACCGGAGGCAGGTGATTGATGAGGGGGCCAAGAACTCAACAAATCAGATATTGATGACCTGTCCCTAGGATAGGCCATCGAGATATCGGAAAGTCCCTTTAATGTAATAGACTTTTCATTATATTATGGTGAAATCGTACTCATCGGTGTTCCTCACTGGTCCCTCTCGACATGATTTCTTAGCCAATTACTAGCCCAGATGGCTTATTTTTTTTCTATTTCGCTCAAAATGGACCCAGAAGTAAAGACAGGTGGGGGATCGGGAAGCAAAAGAATGGGAGCAGTGGGCGAGTTGGCCAGATAAGCCCGTCATAGAGGACCTCTGAGATTATAATATTAATACCTGGCACTGTAGGTCATGTTTAGGAGATGTGATATCACTATTTATTTATTTTTTACTGATCGGCCGCTCCGTTCCCCCACTGTGCCCCCCGTTTTGCCGCCCTGTATGCTAATCAATAGCATCGGTACAGGGAGGAGAAGACGGCCGTGTTTTCCAGTGGGAGAGGTTTTTCTCCCTGGCTGTGGAGAGAAGAAGACGCCCCCTGAGAAACAAGGACGTCTCCTCCTCCCTGTACCGATGCTATTGATTAGCATAATCGGCAAAACAGAACGGGGGGCACAGTGCCTCAGCGGAGCAGCGTATTTAGAAAAAAATTAGCAATATCGCGTTTCCTAAACATGACCTAAAGTCCCAGGTATTAATACTGTAATCTCAGATCCGGTGAAAAGTCCTCTTTAAAATTCATCAATCGGTTGGGCCATTCAACATGGATGAAGGAGCACTCACCCAACAGCCTGCAGCCTTGTGCATTACAGAATAGGCATCACCTCTTCTCTAAGGTGGGGTGGATGCCGCCTTTCAACCCCACCTCGGATGTGCCCTTTAAAAGGAATCTGTCGCCAAGTTTAGGGTGCTTTCACACTTGCGGCAGAGGATTCCGGCAAACAGTCCGCACGCAAACTGATGGCATTTGTCAGACGGATCTGGATGCGGATCCATCTGACAAATGCATTGAAATACCGGATCCGTCTCTCCGGTGTCACCCGGAAAAACAGATCCGGCATTACTATTATTTTTGCATTTTTAAAGGTCTGTGCATGCGCAGACCGGAAAGATGGATCCGTTTTGCCGAAACACTTAATGCCGGATGACATTCCGGCAAGTGATCAGTATGTTTGGCCGGAGAGAAAACTGCAGCATGCTGCTGTATTTTCTCCATCCAAAAAACGTAAGAGGGACTGAACTGATGCATCCTGAACGGATTGCTCTCCATTCAGAATGCATTAGGATAAAACTGATCAGGTTTTTTTCCGGTATAGAGCCCTAGGACGGAACTCAGTGCCGGAAAACAAAAACGCTAGTGTGAAAGTACCCTTATGCTGTTCTGTCCGATTCCATCGAGGTATTTTTTACTGGACATCGTGATGTAAAATCATGGTGCATCGGCTGGGACGAACCCATCGCTGGAGTCCTCTTGATGTGTGGGAGTCCCCAATATTCATGAGCTGCAGGCTAACCCCGGCAACTGTTACATACGGAGATAGCTGTCAAACAGTAAGTGACCCAATGCTGGTATCAGGTACTATGTTTACTTACCAATAGTTGGTAAATACAGGACATGTAGGCTGCACCCACAGGAACTCCACAAATCGCCTGGGACTGACCACTCATTTTCATACTGGGACAGCCCGAATTTGCTGGACTGTTTCAGAAAAACTCGGCACTGTTGGCAGCTATGCTTTATGCTGCTCTTAGAAAACTGGTGATAGCTAAGGCCTGCAAAATCTTGATGTGCTGCTCAGGAACACATTACTTCTGAGGTCAGGGATTGGCTGCAGAGGTCCACGTGACCACAGACAGGACATTAACCCCTTAGTGACCACCCATACGTGTTCTTACGGCGGTCACTAAGGAGCCTTAGGCTGGCTGGTGCCTTTTTTATGGTGATTCAGTCTAAGTGCTTAACGGGTCCCCGCGCCGCTGGGCCTCCTCTAACAGCCCGGACCGGCAGGAGTGCCGTTTCGGGCTTTTTAACACTTTACATGCTGCAGGCAATGGCGCCCTCCGCATGTAAAGTGCTGTCTCCCTTCGGCACCCCGCAAGTGCGATTGCGGGGTGCCGATGTGTGTGAAGGCTGCCTAAGGGTCTGATGTAGGCCCCAGACCAGCCTTCAGTAATTTCCAGAATGCTACCCCTCTCTGGCGAAGCCTGCTGGTCAATGTTAGAATAGCATTGCCATTAAAATGCAATGCACTATAGGGATAGTGCATTGCATGTTAAAAGCAATCAAAAGATGTCCCTTGTGGGACTATTAAGTGGTAAAAAAAAGTCGAAAAAACCTCATTCAATAAAAAAAATCCATAATGACCCGGACTACATAAATATCATGTAAATTATCCCCTACGGTGAACGCTGTAAAAAAATAAAAGAAAAAGACAGAATTGCTAATTTATTCTTAGTTGCCACCAAAAAAACGTAATAACAAGCGATCAAAAAGCGGAATTTACTCCAAAATGATACCAATGAAAAATACAAGTCGTCCCGCAAAAATCAAGCCCTCACACAACTCCATAGAAAGAAAAAGAAAAAAGTTATAGGTCTTGGGAAACAGCAATGCAAAAAAAAAAATGTCTTTAAAAAAAAGGGGTTTTTATTGCAAAAAAAGTAGTAAAATATATATGTTTTTGGTATCACTGTAATCGTACTGACCCAGAGAATAAATATATTATGTTATTTATGCTGAAAAATGAACGCCGTAAAATTTATAACGTAAAAAGGCAGTGGCAGAATTGCTGTTTTTCCCATCTCCCTCCCAGAAAGAGTTAATAAAAGTCAATCAGAAAGTTACGTGTACCCAAAAATGGCGCCATTAAATACTACTACTTGTCCCGCAAAAAACAAGCCCTCATAAAGCTGTATAGACGGAAAAATAAAAAAGTTATAGCTCTAGGAACGCGACGATGAAAAAAGGAAGAAAAAAAACGCTTGGTCAGTAGGGACCAAAACAGGCTGGTCACTAAGGGGTTAAAATACCGATCTGTCAGGAACCAGAAGCAGCGGGAATGGGAGCCTTGGTGCTGGATCGGAATGACTTTCAAAAGGTGGGAGGCTTTCTTGATTTTTTTTAACAGAAATAAAAAAATTGCAAAAAGTAAGCGTATAAAGCCTAACCCCTATACGGTACTGTTAGATACAATACAGCGGATGCTGTGCGTCCCCTCCCTAAATAATTGCTTCCTCTTCCCTGACATCATTCGGCAGGTTCGGGGGATTGGAAAGAAATAAAAAGTAACTGTGCACTTATGACTGAGCTCTGCAAACAATGTCGGATCAGCGCGCAGGTGTCGCACGCCTTTTGTTGCTGCCCACCTCAGCAGTTTACAAACATACGTGTCACGCGAAGCCTTTCAGATCACAAGAGCCGATCTCCGCCAGCAAATCCGTCAGAACATGACAGGAGGCTTGATCCAAACCTGGGCTGCGCGAGATGCAAGATACACAGATTATGTACAGTGCGCCACTTCAAAGCTGCCTCTGCCATTAACTTCAAAGTATCTCAGGAATGCCACTTATTTTCAAAGCAGAATGCCCGTGTTTGTAGTCTGTTTGTAGAGCGCTGCTTGTTTTTTATGTCCCATACTGTTAGTTTGCTGATGCTTTGTACCTATACTTCTGCCTCCCAATGTATAGACTGTCTGTCACCACATGGAGTCCCTGATGTTGGGGGTATAAGCAATGACATGTGGGTGCTCCATGCAAACAATGAAAATCAGACATATAGGACATGACAATCTCTTTCTAACAAAGCTAGAACCAGCCCCGTACCTCACAGGGACCCAGAGATCTCCCCATTCATTGTTTCAGTGTGTCCTTTCTGTTGCCGCTTTCTACCTATCACAGCTCAGGAGGTGTGTCCTTTCTGATGCAGCTTTCTCCCTATCACAGCTCAGGAGGTGTGTCCTTTCTGTTGCCGCTTTCTACCTATCACAGATCAGGAGGTGTGTCCTTTCTGATGCAGCTTTCTCCCTATCACAGCTCAGGAGGTGTGTCCTTTCTAATGCAACTTTCTCCCTATCACAGATCAGGAGGTGTGTCCTTTCTGATGCAGCTTTCTTCCTATCACAGTGAGGAGGTGTGTCCTTTCTGATGCTGCTGTCTCCCTATCGCAGATCAGGGATATGTTCTTCCTGCTGCAAATTTCTCCCTATCACAGCTCAGGAGGTGTGTTCTTTCTGATGCAGCTTTCTCCCTATCACAGCTCAGGAGGTGTGTTCCTTCTTATAGAGCTTTCTCCCTATCACAGCTCAGGAGGTGTGCTCTTTCTGATGCAGCTTTCTCCCTATCACAGCTCAGGAGGTGTGTCCTTTCTAATACAGATTTCTCCCTACCACAGCTCAGGGAGGTGTGTTCTTTCTGATGCAGGTTTCTCCCTATCACAGTTCAGGAGGTATGTCCTTTCTTCTGATACAGCTTTCTCCCTATCACAGCTCAGGATGTGTGTCCTTTCTGATACAGCTTTCTCCCTATCACAGCTCAGGAGGTGTGTCTTTTCTGATGCAGCTTTCCCCCTATCACAGCTCAGGAGGTGTGTCCTTTCTGATGCAGCTTTCTCCCTATCACAGCTCAGGGGGGGTGTCCTTTCTGATGCAGCTTTCTCCCTATGACAACTCAGGAGGTATGTCCTTTCTGATGCTGCTGTCTCCCTATCGCAGATCAGGGATATGTTCTTCCTGCTGCAAATTTCTCCCTATTACAGCTCAGGAGGTGTGTTCTTTCTAAAGCAGCTTTCTACCTATTACAGCTCAGGAGGTGTGTCTTGTCTGATGCAGGTTTCTCCCTATCACAGCTCAGGAGGTGTGTTCCTTCTTATAGAGCTTTCTCCCTATCACAGCTCAGGAGGTGTGCTCTTTCTGATGCAGCTTTCTCCCTATCACAGCTCAGGAGGTGTGTTCTTTCTAAAGCAGCTTTCTACCTATTACAGCTCAGGAGGTGTGTCTTGTCTGATGCAGGTTTCTCCCTATCGCAACTCAGGAGGTGTGTTCTTTCTGATCCAGCTTTCTCCCTATAACAGCTCAGGAGGTGTGTCCTTTCTAATACAGCTTTCTCCCTACCACAGCTCAGGAGGTGTGTTCTTTCTGATGCAACTTTCTCTCTATCACAGCTCAGGAGGTGTGTCCTTTCTGTTGCCGCTTTCTCCCTATCACAGCTCAGTAGGTGTGTCCTTTCTGTTGCCGCTTTCTCCCTATCACAGCTCAGGAGGTGTGTTCTTTCTAAAGCAGCTTTCTCCCTATCACAGCTCAGGCGGTGTGTTCTTTCAAAGCAGCTTTCTACCTATTACAGCTCAGGAGGTGTGTCCTTTCTGATGCAGCTTTCTTCCTATCACAGTGAGGAGGTGTGTCCTTTCTGATGCTGCTGTCTCCCTATCGCAGATCAGGGATATGTTCTTCCTGCTGCAAATTTCTCCCTATTACAGCTCAGGAGCTGTCTTCATTCTGATACAGCTTTCTCCCTATCACAGCTCAGGAGTTATGTCCTTTCTTCTGATACAGCTTTCTCCCTATCACAGCTCAGGTGGTGTGTTCTTTCTGATGCAGCTTTCTCCCTACCACAGCTCAGGAGGTGTGTATTTTCTGATGCAGGTTTATCCCTATCACAGCTCAGGAGGTGTGTTATTTCTGATACAGCTTTCTCCCTATAACAACTCAATAGGTGTGTTTTTTCTGATGCAGCTTTCTCCCTATCACAGCTCAGGAGGTGTGTTCTTTCTTTTACAGCTTTCTCCCTATCACAGCTCAGGAGATGTGTCCTTTCTGTTGCCGCTTTCTACCTATCACAGCTCAGGAGGTGTGTCCTTTCTGATGCAGCTTTCTCCCTATCACAGCTCAGGAGGTGTGTCCTTTCTGATGCTGCTGTCTCCCTATTGCAGATCAGGGATATGTTCTTCCTGCTGCAAATTTCTCCCTATTACAGCTCAGGAGCTGTCTTCATTCTGATACAGCTTTCTCCCTATCACAGCTCAGGAGTTATGTCCTTTCTTCTGATACAACTTTCTCCCTATCACAGCTCAGGTGGTGTGTTCTTTCTGATGCAGCTTTCTCCCTACCACAGCTCAGGAGGTGTGTATTTTCTGATGCAGGTTTATCCCTATCACAGCTCAGGAGGTGTGTTATTTCTGATACAGCTTTCTCCCTATAACAACTCAATAGGTGTGTTCTTTCTGATGCAGCTTTCTCCCTATCACAGCTCAGGAGGTGTGTTCTTTCTAAAGCAGCTTTCTACCTATTACAGCTCAGGAGGTGTGTCTTGTCTGATGCAGGTTTCTCCCTATCACAGCTCAGGAGGTGTGTTCCTTCTTATAGAGCTTTCTCCCTATCACAGCTCAGGAGGTGTGTTCTTTCTGATGCAGCTTTCTCCCTATCACAGCTCAGGAGGTGTGTTCTTTCTAAAGCAGCTTTCTACCTATTACAGCTCAGGAGGTGTGTCTTGTCTGATGCAGGTTTCTCCCTATCGCAACTCAGGAGGTGTGTTCTTTCTGATCCAGCTTTCTCCCTATAACAGCTCAGGAGGTGTCTTCTTTCTGATACAGCTTTCTTCCTATCACAGCTCAGGAGGTGTGTCCTTTCTAATACAGCTTTCTCCCTACCACAGCTCAGGAGGTGTGTTCTTTCTGATGCAACTTTCTCCCTATCACAGCTCAGGAGGTGTGTCCTTTCTGTTGCCGCTTTCTCCCTATCACAGCTCAGGAGGTGTGTCCTTTCTGTTGCCGCTTTCTCCCTATCACAGCTCAGGAGGTGTGTCCTTTCTGTTGCCGCTTTCTACCTATCACAGCTCAGGAGGTGTGTCCTTTCTAATGCAACTTTCTCCCTATCACAGATCAGGAGGTGTGTCCTTTCTGATGCAGCTTTCTTCCTATCACAGTGAGGAGGTGTGTCTTTTCTGATGCTGCTGTCTCCCTATCGCAGATCAGGGATATGTTCTTCCTGCTGCAAATTTCTCCCTATTACAGCTCAGGAGCTGTCTTCATTCTGATACAGCTTTCTCCCTATCACAGCTCAGGAGTTATGTCCTTTCTTCTGATACAGCTTTCTCCCTATCACAGCTCAGGTGGTGTGTTCTTTCTGATGCAGCTTTCTCCCTACCACAGCTCAGGAGGTGTGTATTTTCTGATGCAGCTTTCTCTCTATCACAGCTCAGGAGGTGTGTTCTTTCTTATACAGATTTCTCCCTATCACAGCTCAGGAGGTGTGTTCTTTCTGATGCAGCTTTCTCCCTATCACAGCTCAGGAGGTGTGTTCTTTCTACAGCAGCTTTCTACCTATTACAGCTCAGGAGGTGTGTCTTGTCTGATGCAGGTTTCTCCCTATCACAACTCAGGAGGTGTGTTCTTTCTGATCCAGCTTTCTCCCTATAACAGCTCAGGAGGTGTCTTCTTTCTGATACAGCTTTCTTCCTATCACAGCTCAGGAGGTGTGTCCTTTCTAATACAGATTTCTCCCTACCACAGCTCAGGGAGGTGTGTTCTTTCTGATGCAGGTTTCTCCCTATCACAGCTCAGGAGGTATGTCCTTTCTTCTGATACAGCTTTCTCCCTATCACAGCTCAGGATGTGTGTCCTTTCTGATACAGCTTTCTCCCTATCACAGCTCAGGAGGTGTGTCTTTTCTGATGCAGCTTTCCCCCTATCACAGCTCAGGAGGTGTGTCCTTTCTGATGCAGCTTTCTCCCTATCACAGCTCGGGGGGGGGGGGGGGGGGGTGTCCTTTCTGATGCAGCTTTCTCCCTATGACAACTCAGGAGGTATGTCCTTTCTGATGCTGCTGTCTCCCTATCGCAGATCAGGGATATGTTCTTCCTGCTGCAAATTTCTCCCTATTACAGCTCAGGAGGTGTGTTCTTTCTGATGCAGCTTTCTCCCTATCACAGCTCAGGAGGTGTGTTCTTTCTAAAGCAGCTTTCTACCTATTACAGCTCAGGAGGTGTGTCTTGTCTGATGCAGGTTTCTCCCTATCACAGCTCAGGAGGTGTGTTCCTTCTTATAGAGCTTTCTCCCTATCACAGCTCAGGAGGTGTGCTCTTTCTGATGCAGCTTTCTCCCTATCACAGCTCAGGAGGTGTGTTCTTTCTAAAGCAGCTTTCTACCTATTACAGCTCAGGAGGTGTGTCTTGTCTGATGCAGGTTTCTCCCTATCGCAACTCAGGAGGTGTGTTCTTTCTGATCCAGCTTTCTCCCTATAACAGCTCAGGAGGTGTCTTCTTTCTGATACAGCTTTCTTCCTATCACAGCTCAGGAGGTGTGTCCTTTCTAATTCAGCTTTCTCCCTACCACAGCTCAGGAGGTGTGTTCTTTCTGATGCAACTTTCTCCCTATCACAGCTCAGGAGGTGTGTCCTTTCTGTTGCCGCTTTCTCCCTATCACAGCTCAGGAGGTGTGTCCTTTCTGTTGCCGCTTTCTCCCTATCACAGCTCAGGAGGTGTGTTCTTTCTAAAGCAGCTTTCTCCCTATCACAGCTCAGGAGGTGTGTTCTTTATAAAGCAGCTTTCTACCTATTACAGCTCAGGAGGTGTGTCCTTTCTGATGCAGCTTTCTTCCTATCACAGTGAGGAGGTGTGTCCTTTCTGATGCTGCTGTCTCCCTATCGCAGATCAGGGATATGTTCTTCCTGCTGCAAATTTCTCCCTATTACAGCTCAGGAGCTGTCTTCATTCTGATACAGCTTTCTCCCTATCACAGCTCAGGAGTTATGTCCTTTCTTCTGATACAGCTTTCTCCCTATCACAGCTCAGGTGGTGTGTTCTTTCTGATGCAGCTTTCTCCCTACCACAGCTCAGGAGGTGTGTATTTTCTGATGCAGCTTTCTCTCTATCACAGCTCAGGAGGTGTGTTCTTTCTTATACAGATTTCTCCCTATCACAGCTCAGGAGGTGTGTTCTTTCTGATGCAGCTTTCTCCCTATCACAGCTCAGGAGGTGTGTTCTTTCTACAGCAGCTTTCTACCTATTACAGCTCAGGAGGTGTGTCTTGTCTGATGCAGGTTTCTCCCTATCACAACTCAGGAGGTGTGTTCTTTCTGATCCAGCTTTCTCCCTATAACAGCTCAGGAGGTGTCTTCTTTCTGATACAGCTTTCTTCCTATCACAGCTCAGGAAGTGTGTCCTTTCTAATACAGATTTCTCCCTACCACAGCTCAGGGAGGTGTGTTCTTTCTGATGCAGGTTTCTCCCTATCACAGCTCAGGAGGTATGTCCTTTCTTCTGATACAGCTTTCTCCCTATCACAGCTCAGGATGTGTGTCCTTTCTGATACAGCTTTCTCCCTATCACAGCTCAGGAGGTGTGTCTTTTCTGATGCAGCTTTCCCCCTATCACAGCTCAGGAGGTGTGTCCTTTCTGATGCAGCTTTCTCCCTATCACAGCTCGGGGGGGGGGGGGTGTCCTTTCTGATGCAGCTTTCTCCCTATGACAACTCAGGAGGTATGTCCTTTCTGATGCTGCTGTCTCCCTATCGCAGATCAGGGATATGTTCTTCCTGCTGCAAATTTCTCCCTATTACAGCTCAGGAGGTGTGTTCTTTCTGATGCAGCTTTCTCCCTATCACAGCTCAGGAGGTGTGTTCTTTCTAAAGCAGCTTTCTACCTATTACAGCTCAGGAGGTGTGTCTTGTCTGATGCAGGTTTCTCCCTATCACAGCTCAGGAGGTGTGTTCCTTCTTATAGAGCTTTCTCCCTATCACAGCTCAGGAGGTGTGCTCTTTCTGATGCAGCTTTCTCCCTATCACAGCTCAGGAGGTGTGTTCTTTCTAAAGCAGCTTTCTACCTATTACAGCTCAGCAGGTGTGTCTTGTCTGATGCAGGTTTCTCCCTATCGCAACTCAGGAGGTGTGTTCTTTCTGATCCAGCTTTCTCCCTATAACAGCTCAGGAGGTGTCTTCTTTCTGATACAGCTTTCTTCCTATCACAGCTCAGGAGGTGTGTCCTTTCTAATTCAGCTTTCTCCCTACCACAGCTCAGGAGGTGTGTTCTTTCTGATGCAACTTTCTCCCTATCACAGCTCAGGAGGTGTGTCCTTTCTGTTGCCGCTTTCTCCCTATCACAGCTCAGGAGGTGTGTCCTTTCTGTTGCCGCTTTCTCCCTATCACAGCTCAGGAGGTGTGTTCTTTCTAAAGCAGCTTTCTCCCTATCACAGCTCAGGAGGTGTGTTCTTTATAAAGCAGCTTTCTACCTATTACAGCTCAGGAGGTGTGTCCTTTCTGATGCAGCTTTCTTCCTATCACAGTGAGGAGGTGTGTCCTTTCTGATGCTGCTGTCTCCCTATCGCAGATCAGGGATATGTTCTTCCTGCTGCAAATTTCTCCCTATTACAGCTCAGGAGCTGTCTTCATTCTGATACAGCTTTCTCCCTATCACAGCTCAGGAGTTATGTCCTTTCTTCTGATACAGCTTTCTCCCTATCACAGCTCAGGTGGTGTGTTCTTTCTGATGCAGCTTTCTCCCTACCACAGCTCAGGAGGTGTGTATTTTCTGATGCAGGTTTATCCCTATCACAGCTCAGGAGGTGTGTTATTTCTGATACAGCTTTCTCCCTATAACAACTCAATAGGTGTGTTCTTTCTGATGCAGCTTTCTCCCTATCACAGCTCAGGAGGTGTGTTCTTTCTTTTACAGCTTTCTCCCTATCACAGCTCAGGAGGTGTGTCCTTTCTGTTGCCGCTTTCTCCCTATCACAGCTCAGGAGGTGTGTCCTTTCTGATGCAGCTTTCTCCCTATCACAGCTCAGGAGGTGTGTCCTTTCTAATGCAACTTTCTCCCTATCACAGATCAGGAGGTGTGTCCTTTCTGATGCAGCTTTCTTCCTATCACAGTGAGGAGGTGTGTCCTTTCTGATGCTGCTGTCTCCCTATCGCAGATCAGGGATATGTTCTTCCTGCTGCAAATTTCTCCCTATTACAGCTCAGGAGCTGTCTTCATTCTGATACAGCTTTCTCCCTTTCATAGCTCAGGAGTTATGTCCTTTCTTCTGATACAGCTTTCTCCCTATCACAGCTCAGGTGGTGTGTTCTTTCTGATGCAGCTTTCTCCCTACCACAGCTCAGGAGGAGTGTATTTTCTGATGCAGGTTTATCCCTATCACAGCTCAGGAGGTGTGTTATTTCTGATACAGATTTCTCCCTATAACAACTCAATAGGTGTGTTCTTTCTGATGCAGCTTTCTCCCTATCACAGCTCAGGAGGTGTGTTCTTTCTTTTACAGCTTTCTCCCTATCACAGCTCAGGAGGTGTGTTCTTTCTTATAGAGCTTTCTCCCTATCACAGCTCAGGCGGTGTGTTCTTTCTGATGCAGCTTTCTCCCTATCACAGCTCAGGAGGTGTGTTCTTTCTAAAGCAGCTTTCTACCTATTACAGCTCAGGAGGTGTGTCTTGTCTGATGCAGGTTTCTCCCTATCACAACTCAGGAGGTGTGTCTTGTCTGATGCAGCTTTCTCCCTACCACAGCTCAGGAGGTGTGTTCTTTCTGGTGCAGCTTTCTTCCTATCACAGCTCAGGAGGTGTGTCCTTTCTAATGCAGCTTTTTCCCTACCACAGCTCAGGAGGTGTGTATTTTCTGATGCAGGTTTATCCCTATCACAGCTCAGGAGGTGTGTTATTTCTGATACAGCTTTCTCCCTATAACAACTCAATAGGTGTGTTCTTTCTGATGCAGCTTTCTCCCTATCATAGCTCAGGAGGTGTGTTCTTTCTTTTACAGCTTTCTCCCTATCACAGCTCAGGAGGTGTGTTCTTTCTTATAGAGCTTTCTCCCTACCACAGCTCAGGGAGGTGTGTTCTTTCTGATGCAGGTTTCTCCCTATCACAGCTCAGGAGGTATGTCCTTTCTTCTGATACAGCTTTCTCCCTATCACAGCTCAGGATGTGTGTCCTTTCTGATACAGCTTTCTCCCTATCACAGCTCAGGAGGTGTGTCTTTTCTGATGCAGCTTTCCCCCTATCACAGCTCAGGAGGTGTGTCCTTTCTGATGCAGCTTTCTCCCTATCACAGCTCAGGGGGGGTGTCCTTTCTGATGCAGCTTTCTCCCTATGACAACTCAGGAGGTATGTCCTTTCTGATGCAGCGCTCTCCCTGTAAATGCCACAGCTTCTAACAGTAAATATGTCTGGTGGCAGTTAAAGGACAGAACTGACCATGTGCGACTACCTCAGTAGGTGCATGTACACATTACTATATAGATTAAACACCAGGGGTCACCATAATAATGAAGTAAAGAGAATATCTCTTCATTTCTATGGAAGTTCTGGACATGGCCGAGTACAGCGCTTGGCTATCTGTGGAAAACCTCTAGAAATGAATGGAGCGGCCACACACACACTTGACTAGCCTCTCCGTTCATTTCAGGAAGCTGCAGGGGGTATGGGTTCCCCATTCTCATGATCAACAGCGGTCCCAGCGGTAGGACCCCTACCAATCTAATAGTTATCCTCTATCCTGTGGATAAGGCCTCATGCACACGACCGTTTTTTTTTTAAGGTCCGCAAAAACTATGTCCGTAGGTCCGTGATCCGTGTCCGTTTTTTCTTCCGTGGGTCTTCCTTGATTTTTGGAGGATCCACGGACATGAAGAAAAAGTCGTTTTGGTGTCTGTCTGGCCGTGCGGAGCCAAACGGATCCGTCCTGACTTACAATGCAAGTCAATGGGGACGGATCCGTTTGACGTTGACACAATATGGTGCAATTGCAAACGGATCCGTCCCCCATTGACTTTCAATGTAAAGTCAGGAGTTAATATACCATAGGATCGGAGTTTTCTCCAATACGATGGTATATTTTAACTTGAAGCGTCCCCATCACCATGGGAACGCCTCTATGTTAGAATATACCATCGGATTTGAGTTAGATCATCAAAACTCAGATCCGACAGTATATTCTAACACAGAGGCGTTCCCATAGTGATGGGGACGCTTCAAGTTAGAATATACTAAGAACTGTGTACATGACTGCCCCCTGCTGCCTGGCAGCACCCGATCTCCTACAGCGTATCATAGCCCCCTGTAAGAGATCAGGTGCTGCCAGGCAGGAGGGGGCAGACCCCCCTCCCCTGTATTTAACTCATTGGTGGCCAGTGCGGCCCCCCTCCCTCCCTCCCCTGTATTTAACTCATTGGTGGCCAGTGTGGCCCCCCTCCCTCCCTCCCCCCTGTATTTAACTCATTGGTGGCCAGTGCGGCCTCCCTCCCCAGTATTATATTCATTGGTGGCCAGTGCGGCCTACCCTCTCCCCCCCCACCTAATTAAAATCACCTTCCCCCATCATTGGTGGCCAGTGCGGTCTCCCCTCTTCCCCCCCTAATTAAAATCACCCCCCCCCCATTATTGGTGGCCAGTGCGGCCTCCCCTCCCCCCCCCTCTAATTTAAATCACCCCCCCCCATCATTGGTGGCCAGTGCGGCCTCCCCTCTCCCCCCCTAATTAAAATCACCTTCCCCCATCATTGGTGGCAGCGGAGAGTACCGATCGGAGTCCCAGTTTAATCGCTGGGGCTCCGATCGGTAACCATGGCAACCAGGACGCTACTGCAGTCCTGGTTGCCATGGTTACTTAGCAATTTTAGAAGCATTATACTTACCTTCGCTGTCTGTGACCGGTGCATTTTCCGAGTTTTCAACGGACCCATTGAAAGTCAATGGGTCCACAGAAAATCATGGAAAACGGAACAGCGGCCACGGATGCACACAACGGTCGTGTGCATGAGGCCTAAGGGATAACTTAATGTAACTGGAATACCTCTTTCAGTGAATAAAATACAAGTTGTACTGAACTTTTCCGCACAGAACTGTATATTGGTCCGATAGCAAATTATTATTATTGGGGTATTCCCATCTCATAAAGTGATGACATATTGCTAGGATATGGCATCACTTTATAATCTGTGTGGTTCCTCCGGCACCGATCCTGAGAATGAAGGGCTGGTGTAGAGCTGTGTCCCCTTCTAGATTTACCCTGCACCCCGACGTGCCCGACTTCCTGGCTGCCATGTATTACAGTTGAAGGTGTCATCCTATAGAATGATGCTTGATTCGGGGCCCTGCATATAAATAGTAGCTCCAGTCTGCTGTGAACATCACTTAGGCCCCCCGCGGTGATGCTAGGAGATGGCACGTGTCTCCAGTCCATCATATAAGAGCAAACCTTCTGTCCCCGCTAGTCTTTGATCTCCTCCCCAGTCATATCACGTGCATACATCTGTTAATTGTCCATTTGCTGGTCAGGCCCTCTTCTAATTTCCTTGACTTTGATATTGTTTCCCTCACCATAAAATTTGTGATCACCTTCCCCCATCAGAGCAGATACGTTCCATTTCTCCTCCTCTCATCTCCTCTGATTTGTATGATCATAAAGCTGTCAATTTCACTTCCTCCCGGCTTCCTGACTATCCGGCTTTCCTTACTGTCTTCTAGGGGGAGAGTTATGTGGTGTTCAGTGATTGGAATATGGCTGACCTAGAGGTTACACAGTGTCCACCGTTCTGCAGGATTCTACTGGCAGCTACTGATGACTTCTCACACAATATGAGCCAGTCGGACTAGTTGAGGAAAGGGGTGGAAAATGGTATGCCACCGGAACTAGTGAAAATTTACTGTTCTGCCCCCTTTATATACTGGGATGCAAAAATATATGTTAGATGGTTGGCTGGTCCTGTTGAAATCAGTGCAGTCAGACAACATTTATATAAGGCTACGTTCACATCTGTGGTATACTACTAGTTTAGGGGAAAAAATATGGAAGCAGTGGATCCATCATAGGATGGACACCAGTGGCACCCAAAAGACCCCATTGACCCTAATGGAGTCCATTGGTTTTCTGTTATGGTCTACACACCATTTTGCTGAAAACATAGAAAAGCATACTACCACATTTGATTTTTTTTTTTTTATAGATCCTGCAAAGGAGGCTGATAGTAGCTCATGTGTATGTCTTTGGCTGGAGAACTTGCCACATTCCAGGAGACTCATTTATGTTCTTCCATCTCTGACAGCTCAATGTGTGTAGGAGATGTCATACAGAATAATGGGACCCTGTCATACGTGTATCCGGGTCAGAGATGTACTGTAGAGAGGAGGGTTGTAGCACATACTACATGAGTCAGCCACCAGGTGGAACATTATCCAGTAGAAGTCCTGTTTTGACCATTCCAGAAGATGGTTTTGACTTCTACAGACTAACTAATGACCTGTAGTTTCTACAGTGTTGGCTGCTTGTTGTGTAGTCTAGAGCTGGGAGACATATTGGCTTAGGATAGTGTTTGTCCTTTTCCTGATGCCTACAGAGTACAGTGATCCCTCAGCTTAAAGTGTTGATCGGTCCTGGATGACCATTGTGGGTTGAAAGTATTGTAACTCGAGTCCATATGGGTGACTTTGCCAAAAAGTTGTCAATTATGCACATAATGTACCAGGCAATTAACATAGAGCTGTCCACATCTGATGTCCAAAGGAGCAGCTCAACCTGGCACAGATAAAGGGCAATACAGGACACTAGACAGTCGGCGCATGCTCTTCAGTGTTAGGGTCCATTCACACAGATTATTTTTCTGTCTATTTTTCTGTCTGAGGCAGTATTCCTGCTTGGTTTTCTGCAGATTATGCAATGTGAACATACTCTTAAAGATGTTTCACCAGTGGATTGTTCTCTGGAATGCCCTTCCCCAAGAAATTAGGTTAAATCACATTATACACCGTTTTAGGCGCTCCCATCTTGTTAGGGTGGCCTTTCACATCTCCTGATCTAACCCCTCTCCATATATAGACCATCGATCATCCGTCCTGATCCTCCACCACCCAGAAGCACTTCATATATCGGCTGCTGACCAGCTCATGCGGCTTTATATCTGCTCCCCTATTTTCCCAGGATGGCTGGAGCTTTGTACAAAACAAGCACTTCTACCTTTCGTGTCACCCCTATCTCCTCATAGATTGTAAGCTCTTGCGAGCAGGGCCCTCATTCCTCTGGTTGTAATTATTGACTTGTATATTATGTTATTTATGACTATTTGTACATGAACCCCTGAATTTGTTAGCGCTATATAAATAAAGATTACTATTATTGGCTGGATCTTCTGGACCATCTATGACACTGCATGTTGGATGTGGCTTCCAGTTCCAATGGCCGCTGTGTTCACCAGCCAGCCATATTATATTCCAGTGACCATCTTTCGTTCTTTTCCTTGCTGGTGAATAGGGTGCTATCCATACATGACCTGTGATAAATGCCTGGGATTAGAAGCTTTCCACCAGATGAGCTCAGGCAGAGAGGTATCTAATCTTTGGCTACTTGACAGGCCTGCAACGTGTCACTGCTTCTGCCCTGCAGCCGGAGTAAAATCTCCATTGATCCCTAGGAGAGGAAGATAAATTGGATTTTCGCCGCAGGCAGGTGTGAAATTCCCAGTTTGTTAAACCCAGTAGTGTGGAGTGGCTGGGTTACCTCCTTGAACACTTCCATCATCCCACCAACCCTCCTGGGTTACCTCTTCGGACACTTCCATCACCCTCCCGGAGTCTATCAGGACACTTGATGGTTCAAGAGCCTTAATGCCAACACTCGGCTTTTGTTCCTTCTGATTATCGAGGAGTCTTTACACGAGGAGCCAGGTCAGCGCTCAAACTCGCTTTCTCAGAACACTTGTGGTGGAGGTGGGAAAATAGTTTGGAGTCCAAGAAAGATACAAAAGAGATAGAGAAGTGACGAGCGAAACGTGGCTCGGGTTTATGCAGCCGTTGATTAGACGGCTCATTAAATTCATTCTTAATCACCGACTACATACGCTGATTCGCGTGTTTGGCCAGAGCAAGAATAAATGGTTTTTAGAATGTTTATCTTGGCATTAGCGTATCAGATGCCGATAATCAGCAGATCTCTGGAGAGGGAACCATAATCAGTCCAGCGATGGATATCCTGCCTGTCAGTATGGGACGCTTCCAGCTAGCAATAGGAGGAATTATGGTGTTGAGGCTAGTAGTTTGGGCGGATAGGTTTCCCTTGCTAATGACGTGTAACGACAATATTATCACCAGCCTTTTTATATGTAGGTCCACATCACGTTATGGTGTTGAGCCTAGTAGTTTGGGTGGACAGGTAGGTAGGTCTGTTCACATGGGGTAGTGCCGCATAGTGGCTCTTCTTGTTCTTGAGGCGGCTGTGGTCGCCGTGTGCCAAATTAAAGAAGAGATTATTAGGAGCAGACTGTATGGATTTATACCTACTTAGTCTCAGTCTGGTTTCTGAGACCACATGGAGAGGTGAGAATTTGAGATCAGTTCACATTGGGCAGTGCCGCGCGGTGGCTTTTGCTGCTATGGTGCCTCTTGGTGGGTGGGACTCGGAGCCAGGGGGGCATAGGCTGGGTTCACATCACGTTTTTGTCTTACATTTTAACATATACAAAAACTGTATGCTCTAAACAGCTGCTTCAGACGGGTGCTGTACAGTGACATCCGTCACCGTAGCATTCAACTAAAAAAATACGCTAACTTATACGTTTTTTTGCAGGATGGAAATGCATAGCGTACTGCGCTTTTTGCATCCTTTTTTCCTCAACGTATACGTTAAAATGTAGGGCAAAAACTTGATTTGAACCCAGCCTTAGTCTGACAGCAGTGGTGGTGTTGGGCTGCTGGGTCTCGCTGTGTTGCCATGTGGCGCTGTGCCAGATTGGCACTTTGCTATTTTGCCTCTTGTTCTATGTCTCCTCTCTGATGAACTGTGAAGTCGTGGGTGGGGTTGTTGGATCTTTGGGCAGAGGAGAGGCCCCCCCACACATTAGCCGAACTGAGTATGGGGGACTCAGAAGAGATAGTGTCGCCAAATGACCATTTGGTTGACTGCTATTGAAGGTGTATGGCTACCGTAAAAGGGTTGTCCAGCCTTTACTAACCTCGCAGCTGTTTGGGTTTAGCTCTGTTGCCAAAAGTGGGCCCCGGAACGATACGGCTCCATTAACCTCGTAGTGGAGGGAGCTCGTCACCTAATAAAGGCTGGACAACCCCTAAGGTGTTTTGTATAGTTATAGATGGTGGGGTCTTTGCATCTATTCACCTCATTGTGAACCTAAACTGGATATAGCCAAGAGGTTCTTCAGCAACTCTGCCCCTAGAAAGTAAATTTACAATAGTTTTGGAAATGCGCTGATGGCAAACAGATCTCATAGTCTCAGGCACTGGTCACTGTCGTGTGTGACACACGTCAGCAGTATAGCGCCCCCCGGTTATGTCCGCCTCGTTATCCTGTCACAGCTTCATAAAAATAAAGCATGAACGCAGATGAAAGAGCGGCAGACGACATTGTACAAATCGTGTCTGGGCAGTAGCTGGTACACAAATCCCCCCCATCTCCTGCCTTGTCTCATTAACCTCCCGGAGGTGGGAAGCCCGGCTTTGCACTCTTGTTATTCTGAAGGATTGTGAGAAGGATATATGGAGACAGAAGAGGAATTACCGCTAAGACCATTAGCTCTTAAAAGGTGCACTTACACCTTCCACAACGGAGGCTGGGAATTCCTCCGCTGATACAGAGAAACAGAATACCTCTTTGTTGCAGGAGCTCAAATTAAGCATATCATTATTTAATCTCTGAGGAAAAGGCCTTCATGTTCTCCGGTCACCCGCACTGGAAGGTAAAGGTCGCATGAGAACATCAGTAGGTGCCAGTCCTGCCCCTGCCAAACCGCAGGCGTCAACAACATGGGAAATGTTAAACTTTAAGAATATGTTCACACCTGATGGTTACGCTGGGCGTTTTCCGTTGTGGAATTACAGACGGAAAATCAGCCATGGATTAGGGTCCATTCACGCGTCCGTAGTGCATTGCGGATCCGCAATACACCCGGCCGGCACCCCCATAGAAATGCCTATTCTAGATGGGCAGCACGATCCGGAAATGCGGATGCGGAGAGCACATAGAGTGCTGTCCGCATCCATTCCGTCCCCATAGAGAATGAATGGGTCTCCAACTGTTCCGCGCGATTGCGAAACGGATGCGGACCACAATTGCGGACGTGTGAATGCAGCCTTACAGTACCACTAAATCTAAAAAGATCTGCAGTGGGATTTGACCTGTGGGGGAGATTTTAAGCCCTTTAAGTGCGTCGATATTATGCTACAAATTTGCACGTTCTGTCCGTGATTTTTGGTGCCAGATTTATTGTGGATTTTGATGCCGAATCGAGAGAAAATCTGTTCTGGAAATTTGTCCTTGTGACCATACCCTACAGAGGTCTACATATCCCATATGTTAGGTGATACATGTTAGATCAGACGGGCGGTTTACGTCAGTCTCTTAATCCCCTTTTGGGATGACTTTGCTGTCAGAAGATGCGCATAGAGCCCAACACGGCACAATAACGCCTGTGCAGCAAAATACTGTCTCTTGAGACATTTAAAAAAGCTGCAAAGGGGGAGGTTGTGCGCCATTTTTTCACTGAGGAAATTCAGCCACAGATTTTGTTTCAGAATTGCGCTATGTGCAGGATTTGCTACGTAGTATTTAGCACGTATTCTCCGTTACATATAAGTAGAGCTCTTTAAATCGTTAGTGACCTACTGCCTTCTCCACACTGAAGTATTTACCCCTTTTTTTTATAGTTTATTGTGTAAAAACATCAAATTACATTTCATTGGGCTTTTCCCGACACCTGTAAACTGAGAACGACTCTTCTTATGGCAAAGTCAACAGACTTCAGACAGTCATGAGCGTTGTAAAATGCCAAGGACAGAGCTGCTCGGCAGTGCACATGTCGGGGGCAAGAACTGACTTTACGCTTATTCTACAGGTGTTCTTCTTTTTGCTGTACATGTGTTAGGGGGTTCCACTGAGGTCCCTGAATTCATTTGGATCTATTTGCATCCATCAGAGATTGATCAGTCATAGTAACATAGGGGGTCATTTACGGTCAGAAATACGCCTATATTAGGCATACTTCTGGCCCAGATTGCGGCACAAAGGTTATTTGCGTTGCAATCTGCAACTTTTCCTCGCTTGCGCCTGTTTTAGGCAGAAACTGTCTTACATTTAGAACTGGCGCAAGTGCAGGGGCTAGTGTGGAGATGGCAGCAGCAGGATACCACAAAGTGGCAAGGTGACATAGTGTGGAGATGGCAGCAGCAGGATACCACAAAGTGGCAAGGTGACATAGTGTGGAGATGGCAGCAGCAGGATACCACAAAGTGGCAAGGTGACATAGTGTGGAGATGGCAGCAGCATGAAGAGACCACAGAGTGGCAAGATGACATAGTGTGGAGATGGCAGCAGCAGCAGCAGGATACCACAGAGTGGCAAGGTGACATAGTGTGGAGATGGCAGCAGCATGAGGAGGCCACAGAGTGGCAAGATGACATAGTGTGGAGATGGCAGCAGCAGCAGGATACCACAGAGTGGCAAGGTGACATAGTGTGGAGATGGCAGCAGCATGAGGAGGCCACAGAGTGGCAAGGTGACATAGTGTGGAGATGGCAACAGCAGCATGAGGATACCACAGAGTGGCAAGGTGACATAATGTGGAGATGGCAACAGCAGCATGAGGAGGCCACAGAGTGGCAAGGTGACATAGTGTGGAGATGGCAGCAGCATGAGGAGACCACAGAGTGACAAAGTGACATAGTGTGGAGATGGCAGCAGCATAAGGAGGCCACAGAGTGGCAAGATGACATAGTGTGGAGATGGCAACAGCAGCAGGATACCACATAGTGGCAAGGTGACATAATGTGGAGATTGCAGCAGTAGCTTCAAGAGACCACAGAGTGGCAAGGTGACATAGTGTGAAGATGTCAGCAGCAGCAGCAGCATCAGGAGGCCACAGAGTGGCAAGGGAGGTAAAAGCCAATTTTCCTAATTTTGGTGGTTCTAGTGTAAATAGAGACCTAAAGGGGTTCTCCAGGCTACAGATATTGATTGTCACTGCGCATGCGTGGGGAGCCTCACCAGCGGTTAGGATAGGGAAAAATTACGGGCCAGTGCGCAGGAGTGGTGATCGGATGGATGTTCTTAGCTGGACACCAGCCGACACTGCGCATGCTCTGGGAGCCTCACCAGCGGTTAAGGTAGGGAAAAAGCACTGGCCCGACGAGGGTAGAGAAATCTGACGAAGTAGGATAATCTAACGGAACACCGGCACCCTTGAGTAGCTGTTTTGGAAAGAAGTGGAAGCAGGAAACTATACAGTGTTCAGAGCAGGAGCAGAAGGTTCCATCCACTGTGTAGTTTCCGACGCTTGAATGGGAGCTGAGCTGCAGTACCCAGCTTGGCCACTACACTGTGTATGGAGCTGTCTTCTTCCACTCTGTACACTGTATAACACAGGGATCAGCAACTTCCATCACCCCAGTTGTTCTGAAACTACAACTCCCAGAATCCTCCTTTTACTTCTATCGGAGTTACAATAACAGCTGAGTAAGTGTGCATGCTGGGAGTTGTAGTTTCACAGCATCTGGAGTGCTGAAAGTTGCTGATTGCTGCTATCGCTGCACCGTGTTGAGCGAATCGCATTTCCGATCCTAGATCCGTAGTCGATCCATTCAAAACTTAGTCTCCATACAGCAATCAAATGTATGGGCGCCGGCGAGGGAAATTCGTTATTACCGAAGTCTGGCGGGGCTTCGGTGAATAACTTCAAGATTTAATTTTTAACTTTAATAAAACATTTTAAAACA
Source organism: Bufo bufo (assembly GCF_905171765.1). Classification (NCBI taxonomy): domain Eukaryota; kingdom Metazoa; phylum Chordata; class Amphibia; order Anura; family Bufonidae; genus Bufo; species Bufo bufo. Next base: position 426,297,682 of record NC_053394.1, read on the forward strand.
TGACGAGTCTCTGTACAGCATTAAAATGAAGTTCTGAGCGAATCGACTTCGGATCTACGCTCAACACTAACCGCAGGTTTCCAAAACAGCTGATCAGCGGGGGTGCAAGGTGTCGGACCCCCACAGATCTGATATTGATGACCTATCATGAGGTATCTGTAGCCCGGAGAACCCCTTTAAGTTATTTTTCTGTGCAATTATCAGGGATGTGACTCCAGCACTGTGATGATGCTCGCACTACACCCCCATTTTTTTGTGGGTGTGCAGATTTTTTTTCCCCTTGTCAAAGCACTTATGTTTCAGTGACTTCTCCTCATCCTCCCACACTGAATGCTGGAGACAAGCTCTTGAAATCAGCCGTTACCTCTGTCTTCCCTGATAATGTCCTCTCCCTGGAGATAGAGGCCTGGACAGGAGCGTTCAGATGCTTTGCAGACCTGGTTGGATTTACAGCAATTAACACTTTCACGGCTGCTTTAGCGCTTGATCTGGCATGCATCATATTTCTGATAGGTCACCAATGTGTTTGCTATAGACGGTTGCACACATCTACGGAAATCTGAATTTCATCCAGTTTGGACTGGAGACAGCTGTGCAGATTCGTGTAGAAGGCTCGTGAGGCCCGGAGATTTGGGGTGGAAGTGTCCCTGTCCATATCCCTGCCTGTACTTTTAGGGTCCATTCACACGTCCGTAAGTGTTTCGCGGATCCGCAAATTGCAGACACCGGCGGAGTCTCATTTGCATATAATAAAACATCATTTTTCTCAGCAATGCGGGCACATATGAACATGGGACCAACACAGACGTGTGAACTGGGTGTAAAATGACTTAATATTTGTATTTTAGGTCCAAATATTCTTTAAGCATTTTAGTTTTGGGAAATAAACCTCCAGATAAGTGTCAGAGCCATGCCTCTTCTCCGCTGCTCCTTACCCCTTGAGACTTGACCCAATTAGTTCCTCTCCTTATCTTCTACCTTTTAAGAGCCTTCCCTTGCCACCTGCCCGCTGCCATCCCCAACCTCGGCTGACTTTTCTCTTTCTGGTTTAAGTTTAAACATCTCTGTTCTAAGAAATAAAAATCCCACACCTAAAAGTAAACCAGCCGCCTTAATGTAAACCTCATAAAGTCCGTCCAGCCCCTTCTAAAAGGGCTCGAGGTCTCCTCTGTGTTTCATTAGCCGGACACGTTTATGAGGACGGCTTTACCCTGACATTCCTGGGTTTTTCCTTAAGTGGTGATGAAGATAATTCCGGAGGTGGCCTTGAGGAGAAAAGCTTGTAAATTCCTCAGTTTCCAGAAAGACACCAGATTTGACCTCTGCCAACACCACCAATTAAAAAGGACGCTATATAGATGGGCTCGTAAGGCAAATTTATGCATTGTGTATGTCAGGGGCTTGGTTTATTTAATAATCAACAGTGAGGAGCTGAGATTGGATCTGCTGACGCCAAGCATGTGTCTTCTACCAGAATCGGTGGCCGTAAAGAGGCTGGCGGCAAAAGTCATCTGGAGGAACTTGTATTCTTCACGACATACTGTTATTATAATACATAGGTCATAGTCTCCTTACATACATCCTCCATATACAGGGCGGTATAATACATGGGTCATAGTCTCCTTACATACATCCTCCATATACAGGGCAGTATAATACATAGGTCACAGTCTCCTTACATACATCCTCCATATACAGGGCGGTATAATACATAGGTCATAGTCTCCTTACATACATCCTCCATATACAGGGCGGTATAATACATAGGTCATAGTCTCCTTACATACATCCTCCATATACAGGGCGGTATAATACATAGGTCATAGTCTCCTTACATACATCCTCCATATACAGGGGGGTATAATACATAGGTCATAGTCTCCTTACATACATCCTCCATATACAGGGCGGTATAATACATAGGTCATAGTCTCCTTACATACCGTACATCCTCCATATACAGGGCGGTATAATACATAGGTCATAGTCTCCTTACATACATCCTCTATATACAGGGCGGTATAATACATAGGTCATAGTCTCCTTACATACATCCTCCATATACAGGGCGGTATAATACATAGGTCATAGTCTCCTTACATACATCCTCCATATACAGGGCAGTATAATACATAGGTCGTCATCTCCTTACATACATCCTCCATATACAGGGCGGTATAATACATAGGTCATAGTCTCCTTACATACCGTACATCCTCCATATACAGGGCGGTATAATACATAGGTCATAGTCTCCTTACATACATCCTCCATATACAGGGCGGTATAATACATAGGTCATAGTCTCCTTACATACATCCTCCATATACAGGGCGGTATAATACATAGGTCATAGTCTCCTTACATACATCCTCCATATACAGGGCGGTATAATACATAGGTCATAGTCTCCTTACATACATCCTCCGTATACAGGGCAGTATAATACATGGGTCATAGTCTCCTTACATACATCCGCCATATACAGGGCGGTATAATACATAGGTCATAGTCTCCTTACATACATCCGCCATATACAGGGCAGTATAATACATGGGTCATAGTCTCCTTACATACATCCGCCATATACCGGGCAGTATAATACATGGGTCATAGTCTCCTTACATACATCCTCCGTATACAGGGCGGTATAATACACAGCTCATAGTCTCCTTACATACATCCTCCATATACAGGGCAGTATAATACATGGGTCATAGTCTCCTTACATACATCCTCCGTATACAGGGCGGTATAATACACAGCTCATAGTCTCCTTACATACATCCTCCATATACAGGGCGGTATAATACATAGGTCATAATCTCCTTACATACATCCTCCATATACAGGGCGGTATAATACATAGGTCATAGTCTCCTTACATACATCCGCCATATACAGGGCAGTATAATACATGGGTCATAGTCTCCTTACATACACCCTCCATATACAGGGCAGTATAATACATGGGTCATAGTCTCCTTACATACATCCTCCATATACAGGGCAGTATAATACATAGGTCATAGTCTCCTTACATACACCCTCCATATACAGGGCGGTATAATACATAGGTCACAGTCTCCTTACATACATCCTCCGTATACAGGGCGGTATAATACATAGGTCATAGTCTCCTTACATACATCCTCCATATACAGGGCGGTATAATACATAGGTCATAGTCTCCTTACATACATCCTCCATATACAGGGCGGTATAATACATAGATCATAATCTCCTTACATACATCCTCCATATACAGGGCGGTATAATACATAGGTCATAGTCTCCTTACATACATCCTCCATATACAGGGCGGTATAATACATAGGACATAGTCTCCTTACATACATCCTCCGTGTACAGGGCGGTATAATACATAGGTTATATAGTCTCCTTACATACATCCTCCATATACAGGGCAGTATAATACATAGGTCATAGTCTCCTTACATACATCCTCCATATACAGGGGGGTATAATACATAGGTCATAGTCTCCTTACACACATCCTCCATATACAGGGCGGTATAATACATAGGTCATAGTCTCCTTACATACATCCTCCGTGTACAGGGCGGTATAATACATAGGTTATATAGTCTCCTTACATACATCCTCCATATACAGGGCAGTATAATACATAGGTCATAGTCTCCTTACATACATCCTCCATATACAGGGCAGTATAATACATAGGTCATAGTCTCCTTACATACATCCTCCATATACAGGGCGGTATAATACATAGGTCATAGTCTCCTTACATACATCCTCCATATACAGGGCGGTATAATACATAGGTCATAGTCTCCTTACATACATCCTCCATATACAGGGCGGTATAATACATAGGTCATAGTCTCCTTACATACATCCTCCATATACAGGGCGGTATAATACATAGGTCATAGTCTCCTTACATACATCCTCCATATACAGGGCAGTATAATACATAGGTCATAGTCTCCTTACATACATCCTCCATATACAGGGCGGTATAATACATAGGTCATAGTCTCCTTACATATACCCTACATATACAGGGCGGTATAATACATAGGTCATAGTCTCCTTACATACATCCTCCATATACAGGGCAGTATAATACATAGGTCATAGTCTCCTTACATACATCCTCCATATACAGGGCGGTATAATACATAGATCATAGTCTCCTTACATACATCCTCCATATACAGGGCAGTATAATACATGGGTCATAGTCTCCTTACATACATCCTCTATATACAGGGCAGTATAATACATAGGTCATAGTCTCCTTACATACATCCTCCATATACAGGGCGGTAAAAAAAATAGGTCATAGTCTCCTTACATACATCCTCCATATACAGGGCGGTATAATACATAGGTCATAGTCTCCTTACATACATCCTCCATATACAGGGCGGTATAATACATAGGTCATAGTCTCCTTACATACATCCTCCATATACAGGGCAGTATAATACATAGGTCATAGTCTCCTTACATACATCCTCCATATACAGGGCGGTATAATACATAGGTCATAGTCTCCTTACATATACCCTACATATACAGGGCGGTATAATACATAGGTCATAGTCTCCTTACATACATCCTCCATATACAGGGCAGTATAATACATAGGTCACAGTCTCCTTACATACATCCTCCATATACAGGGCAGTATAATACATAGGTCATAGTCTCCTTACACACATCCTCCGTATACAGGGCGGTATAATACATAGGTCATAGTCTCCTTACATACATCCTCCGTATACAGGGCGGTATAATACATAGGTCATAGTCTCCTTACATACATCCTCCATATACAGGGCAGTATAATACATAGGTCATAGTCTCCTTACATACATCCTCCATATACAGGGCGGTATAATACATAGGTCATAGTCTCCTTACATACATCCTCCATATACAGGGCAGTATAATACATAGGTCATAGTCTCCTTACATACCGTACATCCTCCATATACAGGGCGGTATAATACATAGGTCATAGTCACCTTACATACACCCTCCATATACAGGGCGGTATAATACATAGGTCACATAGTCTCCTTACATACATCCTCCATATACAGGGCGGTATAATACATAGGTCATAGTCTCCTTACATACATCCTCCATATACAGGGCAGTATAATACATAGATCATAGTCACCTTACATACACCCTCCATATACAGGGCGGTATAATACATAGGTCACATAGTCTCCTTACATACATCCTCCATATACAGGGCGGTATAATACATAGGTCATAGTCTCCTTACATACATCCTCCATATACAGGGCAGTATAATACATAGGTCATAGTCTCCTTACATACATCCTCCATATACAGGGCGGTATAATACATAGGTCATAGTCTCCTTACATACATCCTCCATATACAGGGCAGTATAATACATAGATCATAGTCACCTTACATACACCCTCCATATACAGGGCGGTATAATACATAGGTCATAGTCTCCTTACATACATCCTCTATATACAGGGCGGTATAATACATAGATCATAGTCTCCTTACATACATCCTCCATATACAGGGCGGTATAATACATAGGTCATAGTCTCCTTACATACATCCTCCATATACAGGGCGGTATAATACATAGGTCACATAGTCTCCTTACATACATCCTCCATATACAGGGCGGTATAATACATAGGTCATAGTCTCCTTACATACATCCTCCATATACAGGGCGGTATAATACATAGGTCATAGTCTCCTTACATACATCCTCCGTGTACAGGGCGGTATAATACATAGGTCATAGTCTCCTTACATACATCCTCCATATACAGGGCGGTATAATACATAGGTCATAGTCTCCTTACATACATCCTCCATATACAGGGCGGTATAATACATAGGTCATAGTCTCCTTACATACATCCTCCGTGTACAGGGTGGTATAATACATAGGTCATAGTCTCCTTACATACACCCTCCATATACAGGGCGGTATAATACATAGGTCATAGTCTCCTTACATACATCCTCCATATACAGGGCGGTATAATACATAGATCATAGTCTCCTTACACACATCCTCCATATACAGGGCGGTATAATACATAGGTCATAATCTCCTTACATACATCCTCCATATACAGGGCGGTATAATACATAGGTCATAGTCTCCTTACACACATCCTCCATATACAGGGCGGTATAATACATAGGTCATAATCTCCTTACATACATCCTCCATATACAGGGCAGTATAATACATAGGTCATAGTCTCCTTACATACATCCTCCATATACAGGGCGGTATAATACATAGGTCATAGTCTCCTTACATACATAGTCCATATACAGGGCGGTATAATACATAGGTCATAGTCTCCTTACATACATCCGCCATATACAGGGCGGTATAATACATAGGTCATAGTCTCCTTACATACATCCTCCATATACAGGGCAGTATAATACATAGGTCGTCATCTCCTTACATACATCCTCTATATACAGGGCAGTATAATACATAGGTCATAATCTCCTTACATACATCCTCTATATACAGGGCGGTATAATACATAGGTCATAGTCTCCTTACATACATCCTCCATATACAGGGCGGTATAATACATAGGTCATAATCTCCTTACATACATCCTCCATATACAGGGCAGTATAATACATAGGTCATATAGTCTCCTTACATACATCCTCCATATACAGGGCAGTATAATACATAGGTCACATAGTCTCCTTACATACATCCTCCATATACAGGGCGGTATAATACATAGGTCATAGTCTCCTTACATACATCCTCCATATACAGGGCGGTATAATACATAGGTCATAATCTCCTTACATACATCCTCCATATACAGGGCGGTATAATACATAGGTCATAGTCTCCTTACATACATCCTCCATATACAGGGCGGTATAATACATAGGTCACATAGTCTCCTTACATACATCCTCCATATACAGGGCGGTATAATACATAGGTCATAGTCTCCTTACATACATCCTCCATATACAGGGCGGTATAATACATAGATCATAGTCTCCTTACATACATCCTCCATATACAGGGCGGTATAATACATAGATCATAGTCTCCTTACATACATCCTCCATATACAGGGCGGTATAATACATAGATCATAGTCACCTTACATACACCCTCCATATACAGGGCGGTATAATACATAGGTCACATAGTCTCCTTACATACATCCTCCATATACAGGGCGGTATAATACATAGGTCATAGTCTCCTTACATACATCCTCCATATACAGGGCGGTATAATACATAGGTCATAGTCTCCTTACATACATCCTCCATATACAGGGCGGTATAATACATAGGTCACATAGTCTCCTTACATACATCCTCCATATACAGGGCGGTATAATACATAGGTCATAGTCTCCTTACATACATCCTCCATATACAGGGCGGTATAATACATAGATCATAGTCTCCTTACATACATCCTCCATATACAGGGGGGTATAATACATAGGTCATAGTCTCCTTACATACATCCTCCATATACAGGGCGGTATAATACATAGGTCATAGTCTCCTTACATACCGTACATCCTCCATATACAGGGCGGTATAATACTCAGGTCATAGTCTCCTTTAGGGTTGTTGCGATACCAAAATTTTGATTCAATTTCAATACCATAAAATTGTATTGCAATACTCGATACCATTCAATACCACGCAAAAAAAAGAAAACACCAGAAAAGCAGCATGCAACATCCGGCCCATAATCGAACAATCCGATGCTATTTTTTGGGGGGACAAGGTGACTAAAAAATGGCGAATCGCGCGTTTTTTATTTAAATTTTTTCTGTTACAACGTTCACAGCATAGATTTTTTTATATTTTAATATTTTGCACTTTTTTGGGCGTAGCGATATGTAATATGTTTATTTATTTATTGTTTATATATTTTATATGTAAAATTGGGAAAGGGGGTAATTTAAAGGGAGTCTGTCACCACATTTGGGCATATTAGACTGATCAAATAGCGTTATATGTGCCACCCAGAACTTAAAAACGGTACCTTTGTTGTATGTAACAGAGTTTTCTTTTAGCCGAAAATGAACTTTTAACATTATGTAAATGAGCCCTCTCAAGTGCCCAGGGCAGCGTCTCAATCCTCCGAGCCCCAGGCAGCAACTCCTCAACGGCTCATAAACTCGCCCTCCGTGTGCCTCTGCCCGCCCGTTTACTCCCCTCCTCTGTCCTTTTCCACTGCAGCTGTGCGGTCAAATTCGTAGCATTACATACAACAAAGGTACCGTTTTTAAGTTCTGGGTGGCACATATAACGCTATTTGATCAGTCTAATATGCCCAAATGTGGTGACAGACTCCCTTTAAACGTAATATTTCGGTGTTTGTTTTTTTAACTTTTTTAAACTTTTTATTTAATAACTATTAGCCCCTTTAGGGGCTAGAACCTGGGATCTTTTCATCCCTTGTCCTATTCACCCTAATAGAGCTCTGTGAGGGTGAAAAGGAGCTCACACTCTCCCTGCTGCCCTCTGCATAGTACACACAGCAGCAGGGAGCCGACTATGGCAGCCAAGGCTTCGGTAGCATCCTGGCTGCCATGGTAACAGATCGGCGCACCGCAATAACACTGCTGGGCTCCAATCAGAAGCTGCCACTGCACCACCAATGAATAAAGAGGAGGGAAGGGGACCCTGTGGCCACTGCCACCAATGATTATAATACTGGGGTGGCGCACTGCGCCATCAATGTTTTTAGTACTGTGGGAAGGGGGGGACGCACTGCGACACCAATGTCTTTAGTACTGTGGGAAGGGGGGCCACCAATGAAGATAAGTAACCTTTTAATACAAATACAGGAGGCGGGTGCCGGCGGCATAATCACATAGCTGGCACCCAACCTCCATGACAGGGCGCTGCGATCCGCGGCAGTTAACCCCTCAGGTGCCGCCACATGGACTGAGAAACTCAAGGCAGGCACTATTCAGTAATGGCCGGACTTGGGGACGGTAGCCTTTAGTGGAGGCTATCATGACAGGGGGTTGGTTTAAGTGAGACCCCGGGTTGGCGATTGGCCAGTTTAATTTAAGGGGTGGGAACTAAGGGGTTAAATAGCTGGGGTTTGGGGAAGAAAGAGGCCATTTTGTTTGGAACTTGAGCTGTTAACAGCGTGACCAAGGACTTACAGTGATGGAGCTGGACGCGATGCTAGCAGAGTTGAGGGCGTCAGCAGCAGTACGTGGAGCCGGCTGGCTACAGGAGCAGGTCCAGCAGCTGCTGAGAGGGGCGGCTGAGGCACCTACTTCACCCCAGCCATCTTCATTACGGAGTTGTCCTCCCCTTGGGCTCGGCGCCGCAGACGGAGCCCTTCCCAGGACCCTTCATGCCTGCAGGTGGCGGGTGCAGCTTCTGCCCGCACGCCCAGGCGTGGATGGAATCCAGCCAGTAAGCGGAGCCCACAAGCAGGCCATGGTATGCCTTTCAAACATATGATGAGCGCCACCAGGGGATCATGAGCAGGAACGGCGGGCCCCCTACTGGGACTGGGTGAGGAAGGGGCCCCTCGGCATGATCAGTGTGATAGAGCGAACGGGGCTGCTGCAGCAGGAGGTCAGAGGCTCCGCCTCCCCCGAGGCAGTGAGTGAAGACCCAGGTTTCCAAGTCCCTGGTTTCAGCCCGGCCAGGGGACATCCACTGGAGTTCGCTTCGCCTGGATCAGCGCAGAGGACCGGACTTCAGGAGGCAGGATCTACGGCTGATGGGGTCACAGTCCCCAGGCAGCCAGGTGAGATGCTATAGGGACCTTTAGTTCAGTTGGTGACTAGTTCGACTAGTGGTGGGGTTGGGGGGCCCCAGACGGAGTTGGGTAGGGGTTTAGGGCAGTTTTTGGGAGGTTTAGCGGTGTTATTGGCAAATTAGAGCATGGGGGGGTGTCCTCGTTACCAGCGTGGGGAGTGGGGGGAGCCACTAGTGGGTCCGAGGGCATCGGGCATAGTGGGTCCGAGGGCATTTTAGGTTTACGGGGGAGCACGGCATCGGTGCAAACGCAGGCGGGTGGTTCTGGGGAGGAGGTGGTGATATGGGTGAACGATAAAGCAAAGGGAGAAGTCTACGTTTGTTTTGAAGGTCCGTTGGGGGCGCATTTAAAACAGGAGGTTAGGGAGCGAATTTGGAGAGGGGAGTATGTGGATATAATTTCCCTTCTCCCTTTGGAAAAGTTAAACTTAGATAGAGCAAGGAAGGATATTTAGACGCCATTGGGGAAGCTTACCGGTGTATGGGGGACTGGCATGGCTGCGTTACGATGAGCAGTTTAGACAGCGGAAGGCGGTGCGCCCGAATATTAGATGGGAACACAAATGCATCGCTTTGTGGTTGAAAGTGACGGTGCTGGTTAGGTCGGGTCAGTCCTTTCAGGTGGAATCAGGAGGTATGGGACAATCCGGCTTTGCGGCAGCATCCGCGAAGGGATTGTGCTTCTTATTTAATGAAGGGGGGTGTAAATTTGGAGCTAAGTGCCAGTTCAAGCACGAGTTCTTCACTTGTGGTGGGTCCCACGGAGCCACGCGGTGCTTCAGGGGAGGCAGGCAGAGACGGGACGAGGGAACTAGCAAAGGGGGAGACGCCGGTTCGTCTGGAAAAGATGGAACCGTTCCTCAATAGATACCCGGATGAGAAGGCCACAAATTTGTTGTGGGAGGGGTTTTCGTTGGGGTTTCGAATTCTGTTTGTTCCATCTGGTGCGGTGTTAGTTTAAAAAAAAAATTGCAGTCGGCAAGTGAACACCCAGACGTAGTTGCAGAAAAATTGGAAAAGGAGGTTAGGTTAGGTAGGATGGCAGGCCCGTTTTTTGCGACCGCCTCTGGAATAGGCTGTAGTGGACTCGTCTGGATGTGAATCTATCATTCACTATTTGGATGATTTCCTATGTATTGGCCCCCTGGATTCGCGCGTTTGTTCTTGGTTGCTGCACATGCTTGGAGTGCTGTTTGATTCATTTGGGGCCAACAACGGAATTGAGCTTTTTAGGAATAGTGATTGACTCGGTGCGGATGGAATGTAGGTTGCCCTTGGATAAGCTGGAGGATTTAAAAGGGAAAGTTGCAAGGGCGCGGCGGTTGCAGAAGATACAGTTGCGGGAGCTTCAGTCACTTCTGGGAAAGCTTAATTTTGTGTGTCAAATTATTCCCATGGGAAGGATTTTTAGCAGGAGGTTGGCGACTGCGTCGGCGGGGGTAGCGGCACCGCAACATTACATTAGGTTAGGTTGGGAATTAAGGCCAGATTTACAAGTTTGGGGTTTATTTCTGGAGTGTTATAATGGTCGTTCACTGTTTATGGGGGAGGTGGTGGATTCGTCCGATTTTTATTTATTTTTTCTGATGCGGCGGGGGGATGTGGCTATGGAGTATACTGCGGAGGTCAATGGTGTGCGGGTGGTTGGCCTGAGAGTTGGGTAAGGAAGGGCTGGGAGAGGAATTTGGCCTTACTGGAACTTTTCCTTATTGTAGCGGTAATGTTGTGGGGGGAGAATTTCAGAAACAGGAAGGTTTGTTTCCCCTGTGACAATTTGCGAGTGGTTCAGGCAATTAATGGGTTGTCGGCCTCGTCACCGTTAGTGGTGTGTCTATTACAGAGGCTGGTCTTGGAGTGTGTGTCACTCAACGCGTGGGTGGTAGCTATACATGTACCCGGGGTCCACAACTGTATTGCTAATGCTCTCTCTCGTTCACAGTGGGAGCGTTTTCATTAGCTGGCTCCAGAGGCAGAGGAGGGCGGGCGGGACTGCCCAAGCTGCCTATGGGAACTTCTGGAGGCACTGTAGTGGGGCTCATCTGGTCATCACTGGCGCCTGGTACGTGGGAGACATACTTAAAAACCTGGCATTGTTGGGCAGAGTGGAGGGCTAGATTGGGGGTGGAGAACAATGATTTGGAGATACCGATGTTGTTGTTCATAGGTCATTGTAGGGAGGAGGTTTGGTCCGTTTAAAAAATGAATAGCTGTATTTCGGGGTTAGCTTTTGGTTTTAGGCTGAGAAAATTACCGGATGTCACAAAGTCTTTTTTAGTTGTAAGGGTGTTGAAAGGTTGGCGTCGGTTGACGGTTTGGTCCAGTTGGGCATAGGGCTAGCGGGTTAATCTAGTCATTCCTTCAGAATTGGGGCTTCGACGGAGGCGGCTCAATGGGGGTTGGGAGAGGAAGTGATAAAAAGAATCCGGAGGTGGGAATCTATTTGGTTTCGGTCATAAATCCATCTGGAGTGGTTGTGACGGTGGGGCTATATGTCTAAAAAAATTAAATAATTTATATAGTCCCTTTTATGTGGGATGCTTCTTGGAGTTTTTGTTTATCTCGTTGCAGGTTCAGATCCAGTGTTAGTTTGGATATTAGGACATTCGTATGTCTTCTGGCGATTCGGCCGGATGGTCAGCAGTTGGGGTTTGCTTGTTCTGTGGTAAGATGGCTGGGTCGTAGGGGAATGGTGTGGGCGGGGTTTTGCCTGAGGTCCACAGGTTCATCAGACAGGACAGGGTTCCGGATGTGTTGGTTCTGCACGTAGGTAGCAACGATTTGGGGGCGCGGCCTTTTAGGGAACTGCCTGAGGTCCACAGGTTCAGACACAACATGGATGATTTTTACTACAGACCTGTGAATGAAGCCTAAGGCTAAGTTCAGACCTGCATCAAATCCACAGAAGAAAAACCATTGCAAAAAATTAAATAAATATGTGCCTGGTACATCAGTAACTAGTTCTAAAAAAATATTCACAAAACTGCTCCGACAGCTCGGTCTCCTGACTTCCCCCATGAACAAGCTTGGATTATCAATAAAAGAAGATAAGCTGCTGCCAAGCAACCCTATTGGCGCTGATCTCCAGGGAGAACAAAGGGCTTGGTATCTGGAAGCCTAACAGTCTGGATGCCCCATAAACAGTAGATTGACAGCAGATCCTTCAAAAATTGGTGGGATTGACAAATGGTTTTCTAATGTGTGTGGTAGCTGAGATTGCCTATAATACTGGACTTGTCTAACTTGAGATTATCTAGTTTTATTTAGGTGATTGGCATGTTCTCCAGTGGGTAACAGTAGGGTCCATCTGATGCCAAGTGAGTGCAAATGTTACAAACTAATCCAAACCTGCAGTTGTTATTACTGCTGATTTCCTTATTAGTGCCCCTGGTGTTCCATGTCTTACTTCTTCAGCCCCTGATGCTCCATGTCTTACTTCTCCAGTCCCTGGTGCTCCATGTCTTACTTCCCCAGTCCCTGGTGCTCCATGTCTTACTTCCCCAGTCCCTGGTGCTCCATGTCTTACTTCTCCAGTCCCTGGTGCTCCATGTCTTACTTCCCCAGTCCCTGGTGCTCCATGTCTTACTTCTCCAGTCCCTGGTGTTCCATGTCTTACTTCCCCAGTCCCTGGTGCTCCATGTCTTACTTCCCCAGTCCCTGGTGCTCCATGTCTTACTTCCCCAGTCCCTGGTGCTCCATGTCTTACTTCCCCAGTCCCTGGTGCTCCATGTCTTACTTCCCCAGTCCCTGGTGCTCCATTTCTTACTTAACCAGTCCCTGGTGCTCCATGTCTTACTTCTTCAGCCCCTGATGCTCCATGTCTTACTTCTCCAGTCCCTGGTGCTCCATGTCTTACTTCCCCAGTCCCTGGTGCTCCATGTCTTACTTCTCCAGTCCCTGGTGCTCCATGTCTTACTTCTCCAGTCCCTGGTGTTCCATGTCTTACTTCCCCAGTCCCTGGTGCTCCATGTCTTACTTCCCCAGTCCCTGGTGCTCCATGTCTTACTTCCCCAGTCCCTGGTGCTCCATGTCTTACTTCTCCAGTCCCTGGTGCTCCATGTCTTACTTCTCCAGTCCCTGGTGCTCCATGTCTTACTTCTCCAGTCCCTGGTGCTCCATGTCTTACTTCTCCAGTCCCTGGTGCTCCATGTCTTACTTCCCCAGTCCCTGGTGCTCCATGTCTTACTTCCCCAGTCCCTGGTGCTCCATGTCTTACTTCCCCAGTCCCTGGTGCTCCATGTCTTACTTCTCTAGTCCCTGGTGCTCCATGTCTTACTTATCCAGTCCCTGGTGCTCCATGTCTTACTTCTCCAGTCCCTGGTGTCTGAGTGGTAAGTGCCCCAGTCTCCGGACTCTAGTGATTACTGTCATGAAGTTTCCAGTCTGTTAGAGCAGCCAGCATTCATGGCAAGGTGAATTAAATGTGTCGATGAGCAATATGTTCTCCAGTTCACAACAATTTTCGTCAATGTTCGTCATTGATGTGCAATCTGATTGATTGACCGCTAAGAGTTTTTAATGGGACCATGCACTCCAGTTTATAAAAATCCAGAAGTCAATGCATGTCCAAAAAATGGAGTGGTTGTGGTAGTGGCAGTGATGTGACTGGTAGATCTCTAACAGAGGAAGTGCTGACCCTGGCACTCCCTGGCCATTCAATGCTGGGAGGGTGTACCCTTTCTTCCTTCAGGATACACCCTGGGCTTTTGAGGGCTCCTGCCTGGTGATAGTTGTGGTGCCCTTGATGGTGGGTACAATAAATAAAGTCTCTCCGTACTGAGTAGATGATAGGAGTTGCAGTACATATAGCAGCAATAGGCATAGTTCTGAGGTATATTACAGAGTAGGCTCTTCGAAATAGCTGTGTATAGTCAGCACCAATGATGGTTGTAGTCCTCCCTGAGTCTCTTTCTATCTCTCTAAATACACTTTGCAAGCTTCCCAAATAACCCCAGGTGTCTGCAGGGTGCAGATCTTAGATCGGATGGCCAGTCTGTCTCAGAAGTGCAGCGGGTGCTGGAGGCAATATACTGAGACCACATGCAGTAAAGTCTTTTGCCATAAATGAACGTTACCTTACTGTCTGTTTAGCATGGCCTTGGTTCTCAACCATCTATAAATGTCTGTTCTCTGTATCTCAGGGCTACGCTCCCAGTTCACTTCCTTCACTAGCAGCTTTCAATCTTAGGGCTCATTCAGACGGCCTTATGAACGAGTCCGCACCTGTTCCGCAAATTTCATTTCAATGGGCCTGCAAGAAAAGATAGAGCATGTCCTATTCTTCTCTGCAATTGCAGACAAGAATAGGCATTTTCTCTTATAGTTGCGGCCATATGCGGTCCACAAATTGCGGAACGCACACGGCCGGTATCGGGTGTTTTGCGGATCCGCAACACACTACAGTCGTGTGAATGCACCCTTAGGGAAGAAGGTTCCCTGGACTAGACCTAGTTTTCAGGCTTGTTCTGCAAAGACCCCTAACCAAGGGGGTGAGACCAGCCTATGACCCTGGCAACTGCACTAAGAGTGCCAGTTTTAACTATATGCTGCTCATAGATAACCGTTAGGGATTCACAGTGCACAAGTAAAAAGAGAACACTCTACCATATAAATGCTAAGGCATTAAATCACAACATTTAGCTTTTTGTCATGGAATTAACTCTTTAACAGTGATCTGCTGGGTCACTGCATTCATCACATGCTGTTCTTTGGGCCAAGTCTTTCTATAGAAAACCCCCTGAATTCAATGCTTCTGGAGGATTAGATGCATACCGTACTATGTTCTAAAAATGCAGTAATACATGAGGCCTGAGGAGACGGAGCAGATACCGATGTAGATATTCCCGCTAAGCCAGTGTCCCAGGAACAGTATGGTCTCTTGGTAGCTTCATGCCTGGCAGTAATCCTTACATACGAGCATTAGTAAGAGTCTACTCGCAGGAGCCTTCATCATGGCGAGCATGGCCGATCCTGACAGGATGCGAGATGACTGTGGACGGCGAGGGGGGCTGCGGTTATGACCGCACAAGCCTCCGGAGGTTGTAGCTCTGCTTGTCTTCCAGTAACTAATCCCCCGGACTTTGTCTGATCTCACAATTTATCAGCAATCGAATCAAACAAGTTCTGTAACACAAGAGGCTGACATACGCTCAGCGCATTACACTGGTAAAAGCAGAAGGGAAACGTCCGAGGAGCAGAAATCCCGATTTCTCTTCTGTGCATCTCAATTTCATCGTTTCTGAGTGCCTGAAAACGCTGTCAGGTCCCTGTGGTACTTTCTGGCGTCAACCTAGGCGTAGGGAAGGATAACCTACTCTGGTTGGTAATTTAAAGCTTAAAGGGGTTGTTTCCTCCTCCCCCCCACACTTGTCCAGAAGCTTACTTACCTGCTTCCCCGCTCCTTCTCTTCCTGGTCTGGCATACTCCGCTGGGCTCCCTCATTGAAAACAGACAGTTTGACATGGCTGCAGCGGTGACCGAATCCCCTTTGCGTATTGCGACCATTTATCATGCTGTAAAGGAGGCGGTTACCACTGCAGCCAGCGATTGGCTGCAGGCGGCGTCAAAACCAGATTTTTACAGCAAGTAGGCGCAAAGAAGCGTCGCAGGAGCGGTAAGCCAGTGTCGGGAGGCAGATAAGTAAGCTTCCCTTTACAGGTCCGTGTGGGGTATTGCCAACCGCCCAAACACCCTCCCCCCCCACATATTTTCTTGCACAACTGCTTTACAGAGCACTTGTCAGCAGGATCGACCCTGTTAAAATAGGCATATTACTTGGTAGGATTGATCCTGCTGAAGAAACCGATACCCGTCTTCTTTTCGGTTCCCGAGGGGGAAAAAAAAAGACTTTCATTCTTTTATTCTATGCAAATGGGAGGTGTGGTCAGCACTGGAAAGATGAAGGTATAGGTTTCACCCTCATGTACGTCGAAAACAAGTAGCATTTTAATCAGAAGGTTCAACCCTATCCGCCAGCATAACTGGCTTAATAGGGTTGATCCTGCTGGCAGGTGCCCTTTAAGTTCACTTTTAGTGACCTATCCTATATACGATGGAACTGCAGTTGCTCCCTCTGGTTCAATAACCGGGCTAGGCAGGGGGCTTACACTTTTTATGGGATTGGCCAATTTGACACTTTAACTGACCAGGTTTTGTGAATTGCTGATTTAATGGAGCCATATATATATATATATACGGCAGGCGGTGCGGGTGCTTAAACGGGTTGTCCCATGATTAATGCAAAAAAAATAAAAGAAAATCCAGTATCCGATTGTACATGACAAGCTTAGAACCAGCCCTGTACCTCACATGGATCTGGAGATCTCCACATTCAAGCTGGCAGATTAGGGGGCGTGCCGTATCTCAGGGGTGTGTCCTTTCTGCTGCAGCTGGTGGCATTTGAAGGATGGAACTGAGCACGTGCTTCCGTCTCAGTTAGAAAAAGGCCAAACGGCAGATGGAGCTGTGCAGATAGATTTCAGTGAATAACTGTACTAAACGTACAAACGTTTTCAGATCCAGGTGCTGGTTTGATAAATATAGAATATTTTTTGTGGGACAATTCCTTTAAAGCCTGCTCAGTCTTTTATATATGGCAGCCAAATGTACCTGAGGAGAAGACCAAAACCAAAACGATTTTCACCACTTCCCTCAGAACAGAAGATTTCAGCCGCAGATTCCACAGTCGAACCACGTTAGATTTTCTGGGACGTATTCCATTGAGTGGACACCAGTGTGGTTGGGAGAGTGAGCTGAGACAGTAAATGGATGAGTGTTTGGGGAGCATGGGGTCGGGAACACTTGTCAGACGTTTGCCGTGGGAGGCATAATAATACATAAAGTATAATAATTCACTTTCAGCAAATTCCTTCTTCGTCCTTCGCTCGTATTCGTTAATGACCAACAGTCGGTGCTCATTATCTCCTGCTGCATAACAATGTGGGGGCACTGGCGTTATAGACATCTATAAATGGTCCCATCCGTGTCGTTTGACCCTGTAGACCGATGACTGGAAAAATAACAAGGTATAGTGTCCGCTGTCAGCAAATCAGCCGAGAGCCTCAGAATAGAAGATGACAATAGGACACGGCATCGGTAATCTCCAGCCGCCCCTGGTATGTGAATCACCCGCACTGCACGGTACTCACAGAAACGTCTCCGGCTTACCAGTGACCCCGACGGGTCAGGCATCAGCTAATGAGGAATATGAGCTGATACTGTACCTTCTCATAGTCACCGCTCAGACAAGCCGCTCATATAATTGGAATTAAAAGGTTATGTCATGTAGCAGTCATCATTATGGCAGAGGCCGTCTAGACCTCATCACACCGGCTTCATAAAAAAAGACATTTATCACGTGGAGGGAGAAGACGTTTCTTCTGCTCGGAGAATAATCAGAATCCGTTCATCGAAAAGTGTAGACGTCACTAAGGTGTGGAAGAGTTTACCAGCAGAGGCGACAGAAGATATAGCAGGTCTACTCTAAATGTTGTACCCGCATCCACATTCTTCTCTACAGGAGCAGTATTATAGTAGTTATATTCTTGTACATAGGAGCAGTATTATAGTAGTTATATTCTTGTACATAGGAGCAGTATTATAGTAGTTATATTCTTGTACATAGGAGCAGTATTATAGTAGTTATATTCTTGTACACAGGAGCAGTATTATAGTAGTTATATTCTTGTACATAGGAGCAGTATTATAGTAGTTATATTCTTGTACATAGGAGCAGTATTATAGTAGTTATATTCCTGTACAGAGGAACAGTATTATAGTAGTTATATTCTTGTACATAGGAGCAGTATTATAGTAGTTATATTCTTGTACATAGGAGCAGTATTATAGTAGTTATATTCTTGTATATAGGAACAGTATTATAGTAGTTATATTCTTGTACATAGGAGCAGTATTATAGTAGTTATATTCTTGTATATAGGAACAGTATTATAGTAGTTATATTCCTGTACAGAGGAACAGTATTATAGTAGTTATATTCTTGTACATAGGAGCAGTATTATAGTAGTTATATTCTTGTACATAGGAGCAGTATTATAGTAGTTATATTCTTGTACATAGGAGGCAGTATTATAGTAGTTTTATTCTTGTACATAGGAGCAGTATTATAGTAGTTATATTCTTGTACATAGGAGGCAGTATTATAGTAGTTATAATCTTGTACATAGGAGGCTGTATTATAGTAGTTATATTCTTGTACATAGGAGGCAGTATTATAGTAGTTATATTCTTGTACATAGGAGCAGAATTATAGTAGTTATATTCTTGTACATAGGAGACAGTATTATAGTAGTTATATTCTTGTACATAGAAGCAGTATTATAGTAGTTATATTCTTGTACATAGGAGCAGTATTATAGTAGTTATATTATAGTATATGGAGCAGTATTATAGTAGTTATATTCTTGTACATAGAAGCAGTATTATAGTAGTTATATTCTTGTATATAGGAGCAGTATTATAGTAGTTATATTCTTGTACATAGGAGCAGTATTATAGTAGTTATATTCTTGTACATAGGAACAGTATTATAGTAGTTATATTCTTGTACATAGGAGCAGTATTATAGTAGTTATATTCTTGTACATAGGAGGCAGTATTATAGTAGTTTTATTCTTGTACATAGGAGCAGTATTATAGTAGTTATATTCTTGTACATAGGAGGCAGTATTATAGTAGTTATAATCTTGTACATAGGAGGCTGTATTATAGTAGTTATATTCTTGTACATAGGAGACAGTATTATAGTAGTTATATTCTTGTACATAGAAGCAGTATTATAGTAGTTATATTCTTGTACATAGGAGCAGTATTATAGTAGTTATATTATAGTATATGGAGCAGTATTATAGTAGTTATATTCTTGTACATAGAAGCAGTATTATAGTAGTTATATTCTTGTATATAGGAGCAGTATTATAGTAGTTATATTCTTGAACATAGGAGCAGTATTATAGTAGTTATATTCTTGTACATAGGAACAGTATTATAGTAGTTATATTCTTGTACATAGGAGGCAGTATTATAGTAGTTATATTCTTGTACATAGGAGCAATATTATAGTAGTTATATTCTTGTACATAGGAGCAGTATTATAGTAGTTATATTCTTGTACATAGGAGCAGTATTATAGTAGTTATATTCTTGTACATAGGAGCAGTATTATAGTAGTTATATTCTTGTACATAGGAGCAGTATTATAGTAGTTATATTCTTGTACATAGGAGCAGTATTATAGTAGTTATATTCTTGTACATAGGAGCAGTATTATAGCAGTTATATTCTTGTACATAGGAGCTGTATTATAGTAGTTATATTCTTGTACATAGGAACAGTATTATAGTAATTATATTGTTGTACATAGGAGGCAGTATTTTAGTAGTTATATTCTTGTACATAGGGCAGTTTTATAGTAGGTATATTCTGGTACATAGGAGCAGAATTATAGTAGTTATATTCTTGTACATAGGAGGCAGTATTATAGTAGTTATAATCTTGTACATAGGAGGCTGTATTATAGTAGTTATATTCTTGTACATAGGAGGCAGTATTATAGTAGTTATATTCTTGTACATAGGAGCAGTATTATAGCAGTTATATTCTTGTACATAGGAGCAGTATTATAGTAGTTATATTCTTGTACATAGGAGCAGTATTATAGTAGTTATATTCTGGTACATAGGAGCAGTATTATAGTAGTTATATTCTTGTATATAGGAGCAGTATTATAGTAGTTATATTCTTGTACATAGGAGCAGTATTATAGTAGTTATATTCTTGTACATAGGAACAGTATTATAGTAGTTATATTCTTGTACATAGGAGGCTGTATTATAGTAGTTATATTCTTGTACATAGGAGGCAATTTTTATTGTGAAAACAAACAAAAAAAAATACAATTAAAATACATTCTTACAAAAACAAAAAAATAACAGGCATTGTACACACAATGACTACTCATCTAGAATGACTATAGAATCATATTAAACTTAGAAAGTCCACATTTGCTGGGGAGGAAAAAGAAGAGAAAAAAAAAAAACCACACAAAATAACATCATATTTTCTGTTTTAAACCAAAGACACATTTCTCCATAATTTCCTATTATTCGGGTTACTCTTTATCTCTAATGACTTAACCCAC
Organism: Bufo bufo; assembly: GCF_905171765.1. Taxonomy (NCBI): domain Eukaryota; kingdom Metazoa; phylum Chordata; class Amphibia; order Anura; family Bufonidae; genus Bufo; species Bufo bufo. The sequence goes on from NC_053394.1 coordinate 426,318,656, forward strand.
TGGAGCTCAGACATTATTTGGCTTACGGCTGTGGTGTGGTGGAATGGCTCATTGTGTATAGACACGCGGGTTCTCATGTGCCAATGGTAGTATTTTATGACAGAAATGATCAGGTACATTGTCCCCCTGTCTACATTCCTATTTCTGGATGGAACAGCATAGATTATATCAGGATAAGTCAGGGACTGCAGTAATGGGATGTTTAGCTTTTGTGACACCTCTTCCCATATTCTCCTCCCACCCCTGCAGTCAGATATTAAGTGCTCCATCGTCTCCTCCTGCTGACAACCGAGAGGACAGTTCCTATCTGAAACACTTAAAAATTTCAGGTTACCCCTAACAAATAGCTTTCCATGTAATGACAACCAAGCTATGTCAAATAATTTGGCGGGGAGTCGATTCCCATTGAGGAGCTTCAGACTTCCTTGTAAAGTGCTAGTCACACAATCCCTCAAGACAAGTGGAGAACAAAAGAAAGCCCTACAGACCCTCACGTATAGATCTTTCCTTGGCTTACCCTCAATGTAGGACTTCTCTATCTTCCACCTTCTCACACACTTCAGTCCATAGTCCAGGTACTGGGGGAGGTAGTCACTCGTCCATCGACCCCTCTTGAGACTGCCGCCTCGCACCCAAGACTCTGCAAAAGGCATTATCCAGTCCCTGATACTATTCACCCACAGGAAGCTGTTCTCTGAGTCCAGGCAACCAAAATTAACTTTTAGAAACATGGAGTCAAAGAACACCCTTGGATTCAGCATATCCAACCCACCCTCTCTCCTCTGTAGGTAGGTGATCCCTCTTTTTATCAGGTTCAACCTGTTCCCCCACAACAGTTGGAAGAACAGGCTAAAGAGCCTAGCGGAGAAAGATTCCGGCAAAGGAAAAACGACAGAGACATACAAGAAGACAGGGACCAGGTAAGTCTTCAACATTTTAACCCTTTCTCTATAGGTCAGCCTCCAGTTCTTCCATCGCTGAACCTTTGCATTTCCGGCTTCCAACTTCTCTTCCCAATTTAGTTTGGCGTTATCATTCCTCCCAAATTTGACCCCTAGGATTTTAATATAGGGGGAGGCTCTCACAAATTGTGGCAGATCAAAGTCTGGATCACTGTCTGATATCCAGAGAGCTTGACTCTTCTCAAGGTTGACCAGAGACCCTGAGGCCTCTGAGTAACTTCTGATGGCCGCAGACAACATCTCCACCTCACGAGGCTCAGATATCACTACAGTCACATCATCCGCATAGGCAACAACACTCAGGGGCAGGCAATGGGGGACTGGCACCCCCTGAAAACCACACTCCTGCAGTGACCTCAAGAATGGGTCTAAGGCAAATACATACAGCAGCGGACTCAGTGGGCAACCCTGTCTCACCCCTGCCTCAACCCTGAAGGTATCACCCTGCCAACCATTGACCAGAGGAAAGCTCTCAGCCTCGCAATACAGAGTCTTCAGCCAATCGATGAATTGCCCCGGAATACCGTACTTTGACAAAGTGGCCCATAGATACTCATGATCTACTCTGTCAAAGGCTTTAGCCTGGTCAAGACTCACAACATATCTCCCACCCCTCAGGGCTTTACATCTCTCAAACATCTCCCTTATCGAGAGGACTGCTCCAGAGATGTTCCGCCCTTCTACTGTGCCAAACTGACAGCCTGACAACAGTGCTGAGGACAGACAAACTAATCTAGAAAACAGAATTTTTGCCAGAATCTTTCTGTCGACATTCAAGAGGGCAATCGGCCTCCAGTTCTTGATGTCACTCGGCTCTTTACCTTTGGACAGCAGAATCAGCGAGGACACTCTCATGGATGGAGGCATCAGGTGACTTTCTAGACAATTTGTATATACATCCACGAGGATTGGGGCCAAGAGGTCTCTGAATGTCCTATAGAATTCTGCTGTTATCCCATCTGGACCTGGTGCCTTCTTCAGATGTAACTTATCAATTGCCTCTTTAACCTCCGCCACCGTCAAATCTGCTGTCAAAGGAGAAAAGTCCAAATCATTAGTATCAGGGAGCGGAGTTGCCTCCAAGAATTGGGTCATCTTGTCTCTATCCAAAACCTTCCTCTGAAACAAGTCAGCATAGTAAGATCTCACCACCCCCAGGATACCCTCCCGAGATTCTTGCAAAACACCCTGGGGGTCAGTGAGACCGGTGACAGATTTATTTGCCACTCGCTCCCGGCAATTCTCAAAGGGATCAGGAGACCCTAAGGTCCCATAATCCCGTTCAAGAACCAGGGAGGTATACCTGCTGTACTGATACTGCCTTATCTCAGATTTCAGCCGGTCTATCCTTTGTTGGTCATCCCCTCCCGCCGAATATAGTGACTCTAATTCTTTCCGCAGCTTGAGATACTGGCCATACTTACTCTTCCCCTTTATAACTGACAGTCTCTTTAAGAGGGATCTGATCTCATCCTTGACATCCTCCCACCAGTCGGCCATATTGTCATAAAAGTCCACTCTCTCTAGCTGACTCTGTATAAGAGAGTGAACATGACTCTGAACCGAAGGGTCTTCTAATAGACTGGAATTAAGTCTCCATAACCCTCTACCTGTCCCAGAACACTTTGTGACACCCAAACAGAAATATAAGGCCAGATGGTCTGAATAAGGGACGATCTTCTCATCTTTCTCACCAATGGTCTCTGTAGGACTCACCAGAGCTAAATCTATCCGACTTCTTCTTTCACCACAAAAATAAGTAAATTTTGGTTTCCGACCACCCTGCACAAACACATCTGACAACCCGGCCTGTTGAATAATTCTGTTTAAGACCTTGGAGTCTCTGGTAAGAGGCCTATTAGAGGACCTGTCACAAGATGTCCTGGTGGCATTAAAATCTCCAGCCATGATGACAGGGATAGATGTGAAGAGATATGGCTTCACTTCATTATAAAGGTTAACCCTTTCAGTCACTGTCTGCGAACCATAGATATTTATAAGACGGAGCCTCCTACCCCGAATAGTAACTTCTAGAATTAGGCACCTTCCCATCAATACCTCTGTCAACCTATGTATAGTTACATCATTGGTGTTAAAGAGGATAGAGACCCCGGCACTTGGTTCTACAGCCAGTGACCAAAAGGATGGACCAGACCGCCATTCACGCTTGGCTTCCCGTAAGAGTCCTAAAGTATTCAAACGTGTCTCTTGTAAGAAAAAGACATCAGCATCAAGAGACCTTAGATGTTCATAAACCGCATGCCTGGTCCTCCTCACTCTGACACTGTTCACATTACTGGAGAACACTTTAAGGGTAAAGTCAGCCATCAAAGCAAAGCAAAGCACAAGTAGCAGAGATATTCCCCCCATCATCATAGATCTGAGTCTGAGCCCACCTGCCGACCACCTGTCTCCATGTCTGATTCGGACAGACGTTTAGCTCGCGGGGGTTTCCTTTTTGTGGGGGGATCGCCCTCTTGGTCCTCATTAAATTCATCTACCACCCTCTTTAACTCTCTCTCCATCTCTTCCTCAGCGTCTGACTCTGATAGGACACCGTACCTATTTGTGATAGTCATGACACCTGACCCGGGGTCTACTTTCTTTTTGGAAGGTTTTTGGACAGTGGTCCATTCCCCCTCAGGCTTACGGCTGGTTTTGTCCTTCTTCCGTTTCTTCTGCGGATTTATTGATGCAGGGGCAGAAGATGACACGCCCACAACCTGCTCAGTGACCTCCCCGTTCCCCTCAGTGGCTCCTGGCTGGGACTGGTCAGACACTATGTCACCTATGTTGTCACCCATGTTGTGCTGAGGCTCGGGCGGTGTCACTGCTGACCCTGACAACAGCGTCTCCTCCTCTAGGTCATCTGCCACTTCCAGCAAGTCCTCATCAGGGAAGTCCTTACAAACATTATGCCAGGCGTCTGGACAGTCCCTGTGGGAGTGACCGATCCTACCACAGAGGTTGCACCGGATGTTCTGGCAGGTGGCGCTGACATGGCCGATCTCCCCGCATAAATTACATTTTACCAGGGTGCACACACTCGCAATATGACCGGCCTTTCCGCATTTAAAACATTTTCTAGGCTGACCCGCATAGAAGCATACCCCTTTCTCCCGGCCAATAAAGAATGAGTTGGGCAGATGTTGGGTGATGTTGTTAACCTGCCGTAACTTTACCAGGACCTTCCACCCCCCAGTCCATATGCCATCCTCGTCCCTGGTCTTGGTCAGATCTGACATTAGGTCACAGTGTCTTTTTAGCCATACAACAATATCCTGGTGTGGTACCGACTCGTTCCAGAATATTATGGTGACGTTTGCTGTGTCTGGTCTAGAGATGGGGATGAGGCTGAACTTATTCCAGTCATCAGCATCTCTCACCCGGGCGAAATGAGCCCAGAAGCGGTCCAGGTCAGACATGAGTTTAAAGCTGACGTCATACCCCTGCCTGTCAGGAAGGTTTATCACTGCCAGGATGTTAGATGGCAGGAAACCCATTTGGTGGCACAGAAGTTCACGGACCACAAACCTCCTGTCAGGCAACTCCTCCTTGGCCCCTCTATGCCTGAACCTGACCACGTTCCTCCTCTTAAAAGCCTGACCTGTATAGTTTACATTAGACCTGAAGGATGGTGACCCACGGCTCCAGGCATTACCAGAGGAGACACCACCAGTTCCACCCTCCTGCTGTACTTGGGGGCGCTGTGGTGGCTGCTGACCGCCTGCACTATGGGGGTCTGACACTTCTGGTGTAACTAAAGGGGGGAAGTGCTGTGCATCAGACTGTACAGCCCCCTCCCCACCATCATCCATAATACTCTGCGGGTCACAAGCCTCTGAAGGCTGATCTAATGGTGGACCTGACTCCAGAGATGACCCCAAATCCCACACACACTGTGAAGCGCTCCCTTCTGCAGAAACATCATCAGTAACATCACATACAGTCATATCAGTGCAGTCACTAGCAGTATGATCCTGCTCTACAGAGCCCCGACAGTCCTGCTGAGCCATGACCTGTGAGCGCTCTGCTGCACTGCTGCCTTCAGGCGAGAGTCCACAGTCCTGCTGCTCTCTACTGCCCCCCAGGGCTTGTGGTGACTGCAGTGCTACTGCAGAGTTACCTTCAGGCGAGAGTCCACAGTCCTGCTGCTCTCTACTGCCCCCCAGGGCTTGTGGTGACTGCACTGCTACTGCAGAGTTACCTTCAGGCGAGAGTCCATAGTCCTGCTTCACATCACAAACCGCTGGGACTTGTGGTACCTTTTGAGGAGTCTCTTCAGGTCTTTGCTGTTGCTGGACACTTTCTCCCACTTCTCTGTACAAATTCCCTTTCTCAAAAGGGAAGCTGGCTGGTCTGAGGACTGGTCTTGCACAGGCCTGCTGGGTGTCATCTGGACAGGTTGGAGACTTGGGTTTAGATGGAGATGGTTCTGGCGCAGGTCTTCCCCCATGTCCCTCAAGTCTTTGCTGGTTCCTGAAGGATTCAGCGACTGGTCCCATCTGCTCCAGTACGGCCTCCATGTCCTGCACAGTCTCAGCGAGCTGCACAGCGAGGGAGCTCAGCTTCTTGTCGTGGACAGCCTGATTGTTGGGGTTTGCTGCCTTTAGCTTATAGACACAATCTATCTGTTTCTGCAGCTGTAGTTTTGTTCTTTTTAATGTTTCTAGCCTCTTGACCAGAGCTGGGATCCGCTCGGCCAGACATAGTTCTGGTGCACGCTGAGTATTGGGGGGTTGTGTACTCACAGAATGGCTCCTTACAGGCGTCCCTCTGCTTGGTCCTTGCACTGGACTTGGTGCAGCCGTGGTCACTGCTGCGAGGTCGCTATCTCCAGATTGGGGACTGGGCCCCTGGTTCTTCTCAGTAACTGCACTTGTGGCCCCATGAAGCCTTCCTTCAGTATTCCCTCTGGTCTCATCTGTCGGGTTGGCGACTTTTGCGCTGTTCCCACTCCCGTAACGTGTGCGGTCAGACCGTATCAGGACAGGCTGCTGCAGATTCTCCTGCATGGTCTGCTTCTCCAGGGATGTTCTCCTCTGTCTGCCTGCGGGTGGGGTGGATTGCACACCTGCAGCCATGCTCTTACTTAGCGATGTCTCCTTCTTTACTTCAAACATTTTCTTTCCATCTTTACTTCCTGCTGCACTGGGACTGGCAACACTCGGAACATTCCTTCCTTCCAAAGAAACTTCTGGATAATTATCCATGGTGTGAGAAGTCTGGGGATTATTTCCCAGAATAGGCCTTGGAGCCTGGGCCTTGCTTGGGGAGCATCCCCACCCAGAGTGGCCCCGCCCTGGGCTTTCTCCAGACATCCAAAGCCTCAGGAGAGCTACTGACACACGTCCTCACAGCTAGGAGGCAGTATTATAGTAGTTATATTCTTGTACATAGGAGCAGAATTATAGTAGTTATATTCTTGTACATAGGAGACAGTATTATAGTAGTTATATTCTTGTACATAGGAGACAGTATTATAGTAGTTATATTCTTGTACATAGGAGACAGTATTATAGTAGTTATATTCTTGTACATAGAAGCAGTATTATAGTAGTTATATTCTTGTACATAGGAGCAGTATTATAGTAGTTATATTCTTGTACATAGGAGGCAGTATTATAGTAGTTATATTCTTGTACATAGGAGCAGTATTATAGTAGTTATATTCTTGTACATAGGAGCAGTATTATAGTAGTTATATTCTTGTATATAGGAGCAGTATTATAGTAGTTATATTCTTGAACATAGGAGCAGTATTATAGTAGTTATATTCTTGTACATAGGAACAGTATTATAGTAGTTATATTCTTGTACATAGAAGGCAGTATTATAGTAGTTATATTCTTGTACATAGGAGCAGTATTATAGCAGTTATATTCTTGTACATAGGAGCTGTATTATAGTAGTTATATTCTTGTACATAGGAACAGTATTATAGTAACTATATTGTTGTACATAGGAGGCAGTATTTTAGTAGTTATATTCTTGTACATAGGGCAGTTTTATAGTAGGTATATTCTGGTACATAGGAACAGTATTATAGTAGTTATATTCTTGTACATAGGAGGCAGTATTATAGTAGTTATAATCTTGTACATAGGAGGCTGTATTATAGTAGTTATATTCTTGTACATAGGAGGCAGTATTATAGTAGTTATATTCTTGTACATAGGAGCAGAATTATAGTAGTTATATTCTTGTACATAGGAGACAGTATTATAGTAGTTATATTCTTGTACATAGAAGCAGTATTATAGTAGTTATATTCTTGTACATAGAAGCAGTATTATAGTAGTTATATTCTTGTACATAGGAGCAGTATTATAGTAGTTATATTCTTGTACATAGGGCAGTTTTATAGTAGTTATATTCTTGTACATAGGAGCAGTATTATAGTAGTTTTATTCTTGTACATAGGAGCAGTATTATAGTAGTTATATTCTTGTACATAGGAGGCAGTATTGTAGTAGTTATATTCTTGTACATAGGAGGCAGTATTATAGTAGTTATATTCATGTACATAGGAGCAGAATTATAGTAGTTATATTCTTGTACATAGGAGCAGTATTATAGTAGTTATATTCTTGTACATAAGAGGCAGTATTATAGTAGTTATATTCTTGTACATAGGAGCAGTATTATAGTAGTTATATTCTTGTACATAGGAGCAGTATTATAGTAGTTATATTCTTGTACATAGGAGCAGTATTATAGTAGTTATATTCTTGTACATAGGAGCAGTATTATAGTAATTATATTTTTCTACGTAAGAGCAGTATTATATCAGTTATATACATGTACATAGGAGAAGTATTATAGTAATTATATTATTATACATAGAGATATTAAAGAAACTTAACACTTCTATGAAAGACCACCACTTTGAGAAGGCACCACCTCATCCAGGCCAGATTTCCTGTCACCATATATCTGTCACGGATGTAGTAGGGGAGAACACCAAAAGACAACAAGAAGGAAGGGGAAAGACACTAGGCCTCACCGCTAGGGAAGGAAAAGGGTCACCACCTATAAAACCCTGCTCCTGGCCCTAACTCCTATCCATATGGGCACCTCTCGATGGTAGAGATGCCCATACACAGGAACCTAGAAAACCCTGGTGACCCTCGGATGCCCTAAAGGTAATGACAGGGCGAAGACAACCCGTTCCTTCCCTGGTAAAGGAACCAGCGTCTCGCTGAGGCCTAGTAAACAACTAGGGGGGGAATACAAACACAACAAGCGGAACACTTAACTTCTGAGGATGATGGATGAACAGGACTTCAACTAGAACCACACTCCAGCTCTTCCAAAACCAAATGAAGCTATCCAGAGCAAGGAGTGATGGGTAAAGTCAGACTAAATAGGGAGAGGTAAAGGTCACATGATCCACACCTGAACAGGAGGTGTGGACATACAAGCAACACACAGACAAAGTAAAACTAAAAGAGGCTGTCAGATCACTCATGTGCAGTCAGTCTTTCAGACCTTCTAACACCTGTCACAGGTGTGACAATATCCCTGTCATCGGATATTATGTATATAGGACATCTTTCACACTCACTTATCCGTGGTTGTCTCATTTTTCTTGTGATTATATTTTCTAACGAAATGAAACAGTCTTCTAAGGTGTGGACTTTATGCTACAGACTTGTTGATGGTAAAATCTGCAGCATTTACATTAGAAGCAAAATATCCACACGCTGTAGAAAAAGTCATGTAGAAAAATCAGACCTCGGCTCAGACCTGCAATGTTATTCAGACCTCTCATCAGACAAAAAAAATAAACCAACTCACCTTTCCTGCTCCGGACGCTGCCCCCGCTCCTGAGATCCAGCACTCTTCCTGCTCCGCTGTGCTTTGAGCTGACGTCGCACACCGTGAGGTCGCAGAGAGCGCCTACATCCTGATGGTGTGCGCAGGTCACAGCCCTGCAGGAGAAGACCAGAGAGCGGTGAGTACAGCCAGCACAAGGATTGCTCCCCGGTCCTACTGTACTACATGAGTAGTGTTGACGAACTTCTGTTTTAAGTTCGGCGTCTAAAGTTCGGCTTCCGGTTAGCGGAGAATCCCGATATGGATTCCAAATTCCGTTGTGGTCCGTGGTAGCGGAATCAATAATGGCCGATTATTGATTCCGCTACCACGGACCACAACGGAATTCGGAATCCATATCGGGATTCTCCGCTAACCGGAAGCCGAACTTTAGACGCCGAACTTAAAACAGAAGTTCGCTCAACACTATACATGAGCACTTCCATAATAAAAGAGCGTACTAGCATTCACCCTATAAGGCACTTTGCCACCCCCTCACTTTTGGGGGTAAAAGTGCGTCTTTTAGGGTGAAAAATTCGGTATGTCTGTCAAACCAGACAATTTTGTCAAATTGGCCAGCAATCTTATGGTTATTAAAGAGCCATGGACTCCCCCCCCCCAATGGCACATGTGAAGAGAAAGATGGATGGACATATTGGATTTAAACATGTCCAATCTTTTGCTTTTATGGCAAAAGATTGCTTGGGAAAATGGCTGTCGGCTGAAGGAGCGTTCAGTAAACTGCTATTTTCAGTTGTATGGGCACTTTAAGACATAAACGGTAGAAATGAAATGATTGCAGGGGTGGCGGTGTGTAATGGATGTGAGTAAGATGCAGACTGTGCGGAGTGGGTGCAGTGAACACGTGGCAGACATTTCTATAGGAGTCAGAGATTACTCTGCTTCGTTACCCCTCAGATGATGATGGAGTGCGTGGTGTTATCATCGTGACCTCAGACCGGCTACCTGACTGAAAGACCTGCCTTCATGTTGACCTGAGAAAATAAGACACAATGTTGGAATCCTCAGCGCAGGCGAGCACCTATTATCTTAATCACAAAGTGTAGGGAATGGTGGGAAGAGACTATGGCGGTACAGCATGCACACCGTGCAGGCATTACTATAGCACCGACACCGGCCCAGTGAGCGCGGTATCCAGACCTGGCCTTCATATAGGCATTATGTGGTGTTCATGCACTCATTGGATGGGCTATGCTGGGGCATGCTAACAGACGGTGGGGTGTTTGAAAATGGATGTCCAGATCGGGGTGCTTCCAACATAGGGTCTTGAAATGTTTCTTTGCCAAACGGATTACATTTTATTGCACTGTTAAAATACAGCACATTTCAGGTTCGTATCGATCCCTACATAGATAAGCGCAGTAACAAAAACTTTCATGCAAAATGGTACTAACGTTTATGCATTTTTAAAGAAGCTGTCCCCTCTCCTGACATGTCTGCTTTAGTGACAACTTGCATTCCCCGTGTAATAACAATTCTGCAGCATCTGTTCTTCCTTCTAGAAGTTATGAATGAATTGCTTGCAGTTTACCATGAAGGTCCAGATGGGTGTTACCAGTTGGAGGTGTGTCACAGTCTGACACTATCCATTCAGTGTCTGGAAAACACCTCCAACTGGTAACATCCATTAGGATGCAAGCAAAATGCTGGTAATTCATTCATATCTTCTAGAATGAATAATAGAGGAATGGCACAGTATGGAGTCATAAGAATTGGTACTCCAGAACTGATATTACATGGGGAATGCAAGTACTTCCTAAACCAGACATGTCAGGAGAGAGGGGACACGTCCTGTAAAATTATAAGTATAAGGCCCCGTGCCCGCGCCCGCATCTGTTTTTGATCTTTGTGCTTTCCGCATCTGTATATTTCCATTCTGCAAAAGGATAGACTATGTCCACAGAATGGGGGCCACAAACCCATTGAAAACAATGGGTCCGCGGACAGCACAAGGACTGCCTCTGTATTTTGCGGACTGTGCATGGGGCCTAACCCCTGGGTTCACCCTAGAGAAGTATATATACGGTATCTTCTCGCGTCTATATGAATAAGGTGACCTTTTGCTGCCATTTGGTTTCTGTCCAGAGAACATCTGAAGATGCTGAATAGAAGTTTGTAGATCTATAAAAATGAGCTTCGCCAGCTTTTCTCAGGCAGTTTTATTACATCGCTGTATGAGAGATGATGGAGGGTGAAGCGCTGAATTACGGAGCCGCATTGTCTTATAATGACGAAACGCGGGTGACTTTAGTTGTATGAAGGTCTGTCCTGCTGTGGTCTATAGGTGGATGTATCCTGGGAAGCTCTTCCTCAAGATGTCTACTTTACTCCTAAACACTGGGATCCTGTTACTCCCACTTGGCATTTGGCGATAACAGACGCCCAGTAATTTGCTGCTTCGTTCATTGAATTACTCAAAGGAGAAGAAAAATCTCCTTTGCAGATTTCATCAGGCTCATTAATTTCACGCCATTGGTGTCATCGAATGCGAGCAGCCCTCGCTTGTAGGACACGACAGGTGATGAGGCAGCTGCCATGTCTATGTCTCCTGTACCCAGCACGGGATCTGCGAGACATGAAGTCACAAAGTCGGGCACTGTCTCGCAGGATCGCGTGCACCGTCTCACGCCGCGCTGGCCGTAGTCACGTCTCATTTCATTCAATCCTAGTGGGATTTTTGACGCCGTGATCTATGACAATCGCCTAAAGCCTTTGTCGGTGGTCAGTCTCATGTGTTTCCATACAGTCTAAAGCGGCATTTAGATGGCGGTATTTAAAATTGACGGGTTTTTGTGACCGCAACTCACATGATGTCCATACGACCACACAAGACACAGACCTGGCAACAGACAATTGTTTCCAATGATGTTCAGGTCCGGGTGGTGTGAACTGCACCGCTGACTCCTATGGGTGTGTGTGCACACGTACAATCCCTACGTTTGGGTTTACACATTGCGATTTTTGTTGCAATAAAAAAGCAGCAAAAACATCATCATAAAAATTGCCTGCAATTACTGCCGTTTTTGTGACCTGGTAATTGCCCGTGCAGTTTTTACAGTTTTAACGTTTAGTAAAGTCCCAGTGGTTTTTTCAATGCAGTATTTTTTGCATTGCAATTTTTTTACTGTAACGCAACGTGTAACTACCCCAGGTTAATGGTGACCTGTTTATTACCCGGATACCATCAGATGTGACAGAGGCTGGTGGCATCTTAGATTGAGATAGAGCCGCCTAGAACAGGAGCAGGCCAACTGTGTTGTCACCTGACAGCAATGCATTATGGTCTCTACCATTGTCAGACTGGGGTGCCTAGGGTCCACCAGTAGAAATTATTTTGGGGGCCCACTATACAGATGCATTCAAATATTACCACACAGCAGCAAAATGCTACCAGATGATTGAATATGGAGAAGTTTCTTTAATAATCTATCAAGTTTTTTTTATATGATCATAGGCTGGTTGAGGTGTTGTACATTGAATATATGTATGTAGTGCAGTGTCTACTGTGTTATATGCCAGGGGGTGGGAGATAATGGGCCCACCTTGCTCAGGGGCCCAGCGGGGGATTCACCTGTACCCCTGTGGGCCAGTCCGAGCCTGGACTCTACTGTATTTTTCAGACTATAAGATACACCTTTTCCTCAAAAGCTGGGGTGGAGGAATGTCGGTGCGTCTTATGGTCAAAGGAGAGAAAAAAAAAAAAAGAATGCGGCACTCACCAAAAAATACTCTTTGCAGCTTCATTCACATAAAAAGGTCAGCGTGATGCGGTCAAAAATACACCTTTTCCTCAAAAGCTGGGGTGGAGGAATGTCGGTGCGTCTTATGGTCAAAGGAGAGAAAAGAAAAAAGAATGCGACACTCACCAAAAAATACTCTTTGCAGCTTTATTCACATAAAAAGGTCAGCGTGATGCGGGCAAAAATACACCTTTTCCTCAAAAGCTGGGGTGGTGGAATGTCGGTGCGTCTTATGGTCAAAGGAGAGAAAAGAAAAAAGAATGCGCCACCCACCAAAAAATACTCTTTGCAGCTTCATTCACATAAAAAGGTCAGCGTGATGCGGGCAAAAATACACCTTTTCCTCAAAAGCTGGGGTGGAGGAATGTAGGTGCGTCTTATGGTCAAAGGAGAGAAAAGAAAAAGGTCACATTCACATAAAAAGGTCAGCGTCATGCCGGCAAAACACAGCTAGGAAGCAACAGTCGTTTCAAGTTTTTCATGCTAAGCACCACCACTACTCACATTCGATCAGTGCAGCACCAAATTAAATCCCACACCTACAGCAGTGCCGACCGTATCCTCTACATATTACTGTATGAGAGAGACCATTGGATCTGCAGAGTGGTGGCGGAGCAGGAGAGGTAAGTTCATTTATTTATTTTATTTTGGGGTCTAGTCTGAGGAGGAATGGGGGTCTGATCTGAGGTCTGAAGAGGAATGGGGGTCTAATACAAGGGTCTTATGAGGGTCTGGTCTGAAGTCGTAGGAGGAATGAGGGTCTGATACAGAGATCTGATGGAGCTTGGGGGTTTGATCTAAGGTCGGATGGAGCTTGGGGGTCTGATACAGAGATCTGATGGAGGCTGGGGGGTTCGATCTGAGGTCTAATGTAGCTTGATGGTCTAATGGGTGTCATATATGTAAACAGTGGCTTGGATGCAGGCAGCAGTTGCTGAGCTCCGTCCCTGGAAGTAGGGGTTCTACCCGGTCAAATGTAAACTCCAGTGACCTTATACTTGATTAGTGAATTTTAATCGTTATGCGGCTTAGACGTGATGTTTCGGCCAACAAGGCCTTTTTCAAACTGGTGCCGCTCTGTAGGAAGAGTAGAAAGTAAGATATTTGAGCGATGGCTGAATCAGGAGGTGTGCTGATGCACGACAAGACATATGGTGGATGGAAAGGATCATTTACAGTTTTTTTTCCTTTCATTGTATTTGGGTCCATGCAATGATTTATCTATACTACTGTATATCTCCTTATGTAGAGCACCTTAATCAGCATGAGGCGTCTTATAGGCCTCTCCATAAGGAAATATAGTACCCCCCTCAGATCCTGACTTAGGCCTCTCACCAAGTTAAGCCAGTACTGTCTGCTCTGCACTGATGAGGCGCAATCACCCCGAAACACCTGCAGATGAGATGCTGGCTTATTTATTATCCAGGTCATGTCTCAAGGCCTATTTAAAGGGTTGAACACTGACTTATAGGATCGCTGCCTTACATCTGGTGGCACCAGAGGCAGAGCTTGGTAAGAGCTCATTTGCATCCCTTCTTCCCACATATCCAGAGGACGTTGTATGATCTAGAAGAGTCCAGACGTGGAGTAAGGCGCTCTCCATAAGGAGATACAGTACCCCTCAAATGAAGATCAGAATAGAAGTGCGGCGTAGTGTAGTCAGGCTGGGCTTGATGAAGCCTTGTTCTCCTGAGGGAAGACAGTGGTCACCTTTCAGAGCTCCTCCTGACTTGTATTTTTTCCTCCATTAAATCCCAGTAATGGACAGATATCCCAGCGCAGCGCTCCCGCTACATTCCTGCCACATTATCCTTTAATTAGGAATTCATGCAATTGATTCAAATCCAATAATGGGTTTTAAAAGGCTTACTCCTGCGTTACAGGGCGGCCGGAGAACGGCGGGTGGAGGGAGGATTATCTGTCTCCTGCTGGGACTCCGCGCTCTGAAGGAAGGGTGCTCGTTAATGCTGCCCGGAAATGAAACTTACACCCCACATCTCCAGGACTGTCTGTATAGACACCTACCTCTGCACAGCAGACTTACTGGCAGATTAGAAGATCTGAACATTTTCTGACGAAATTTCTACAAAACTGCATAAAAATTGCATTAAAATAAACCGAGATATTAGATGTCAAGACGTACAGTGTTCTCTGGGGCGAAGTAGTGGTGAGAGTGTATCACACATGACAGGTTAGATACCGGGCTCAGCAGACTGTGTCGTGGATGAGAGGCTTGGATACACTAGTTTCATAGTACAGTATCACACATGAGAGGCTTAGATACACTAGTAGTACAGTATCACACATGAGAGGCTTAGATACACTAGTAGTACAGTATCACACATGATAGGCTTAGATACACTAGTGGTACAGTATCACACATGATAGGCTTAGATACGCTAGTAGTACAGTATCCCACATGATAAGCGTAGATGCACTAGTAGTACATTATCACATAGATTAGATACACTATCAGTACAGTATCCCACATGATAGGCTTAGATACGCTAGTAGTACAGTATCCCACATGAGAGGCTTAGATACACTAGTAGTACAGTATCCCACATGATAGGCTTAGATACGCTAGTAGTACAGTATCCCACATGAGAGGCTTAGATACACTAGTAGTACAGTATCCCACATGAGAGGCTTAGATACACTAGTAGTACAGTATCACATAGATTAGATACACTAGTAGTACAGTATCACATAGATTAGATACACTAGTAGAACAGTATCCCACATGATAGGCTTAGATACACTAGTAGTACATTATTACATAGATTAGATACACTAGTAGTACAGTATCCCACATGATAGGCTTAGATACACTAGTAGTACAGTATCCCACATGAGAGGCTTAGATACACTAGTAGTACAGTATCACATAGATTAGATACACTAGTAGAACAGTATCCCACATGATAGGCTTAGATACACTAGTAGTACATTATCACATAGATTAGATACACTAGTATTACAGTATTACACATGATAGGCTCAGATACACAAGTAGTACAGTATCCCACATGAGAGGCTTAGATACACTAGTAGTACAGTATCCCACATGAGAGGCTTAGATACACTAGTAGTACAGTATCACATAGATTAGATACACTAGTAGAACAGTATCCCACATGATAGGCGTAGATACACTAGTAGTACAGTATCCCACATGATAGGCTTAGATACACTAGTAGTACAGTATCACATAGATTAGATACACTAGTAGAACAGTATCCCACATGATAGGCTTAGATACACTAGTAGTACATTATCACATAGATTAGATACACTAGTAGAACAGTATCCCACATGATAGGCTTAGATACACTAGTAGTACAGTATCCCACATGATAAGCGTAGATGCACTAGTAGTACAGTATCCTACATGAGAGGCTTAGATACACTAGTAGTACATTATCACATAGATTAGATACACTAGTAGAACAGTATCCCACATGATAGGCGTAGATACACTATCAGTACAGTGTCACATAGATTAGATACACTTGTAGTACAGTATCACACATGATAGGCTTAGATACACTATAAGTACAGTGTCACATAGATTAGATACACTAGTAGTACAGTATCACACATGATAGGCTTAGATACACTTGTAGTACAGTATCACACATGATAGGCTTAGATACACTAGTAGTACAGTATCACACATGATAGGCATAGATACACTATAAGTACAGTGTCACATAGATTAGATACACTTGTAGTACAGTATCACACATGATAGGCTTAGATACACTAGTAGTACAGTGTCACACATGATAGGCTTAGATACACTAGTAGTACAGTATCACACATGAGAGGCTTAGATACACTATCAGTACAGTGTCACACATGAGAGGCTTAGATACACTATCAGTACAGTGTCACACATGAGAGGCTTAGATACACTATCAGTACAGTGTCACACATGAGAGGCTTAGATACACTAGTAGTACAGTATCACACATGATATGCTCAGATACACTAGTAGTACAGTATCACACATGATAGGCTTAGATACACTATCAGTACAGTATCACATAGATTAGATACACTAGTAATGCAGTATCACACATGAGAGGCTTAGATACACTAGTTGTACAGTATCACACATGAGAGGCTCAGATACACTATCAGTACAGTGTCACACATGAGAGGCTTAGATACACTAGTAGTACAGTATCACACATGATATGCTCAGATACACTAGTAGTACAGTATCACACATGATAGGCTTAGATACACTATCAGTACAGTATCACATAGATTAGATACACTAGTAATGCAGTATCACACATGAGAGGCTTAGATACACTATCAGTACAGTGTCACACATTGATGCTTTCCAGTCCTCTGCCCCTCTTGACTATATAACTATATGGGTTTCTGTACTTTCTGACGGCAGGGTCGGCACAGAAGGTAACGAGGACTGCGGAGTGCCCGTCAGTAACGACCCTCTCCCTTTTTCCAGTGATATTATTGGATCGTGTTCTGTGTCGGGATCCAGTCCATGTGCCCCAGCCGCCTGTATCTTCTCATTTCCATGTTTCTCTCAGTAAAGTCCATAAATCCTGAGCGCAGATGGTTTCTTTTGAGGCGTCGGAGCCTCTACTGAGGGAAATAAAGGCCGGTGTCTCTCGCTCACAGACACTTCCAAAGACAATACGCTTCAATATTTTAACACCGCGCAGATTCCCGGCGATGGCGGGCGAGAGTCATTCATCTGCCGCCTTCTACCAGTGTCATATTATTTTACTGTCTTTCTGAAGATGGGAATTTTAATGGGAGGGTGATATATTCCAGATTAGAAGTAAGAAAAGAAAAACCCATCCTGAGGGTGTGAGATGAAGCAGATAAGAAGGGGCTGGGTTACAAGACGAGGAGAATGGCGGAGAAGGAGAAACGTCTGCTCCTTAAAGTCAATGAGGCCTATCTCTCAGAGACTTAAAAGACCGCGCCGGCTTCAAAGACTTTGTAAAATCTGTTCTCATGTTTATTCCAAAGTGTCGTAGGAGCGAGCCTTGAAATATTATTGTATCTTCAGGCTCCTTTTTACATACCTGTCACCTACAGGGGGGTGGGGGTGCCTGCGAACCTAGTAGAAGCTGGGTGAAATTATCATGGTGGGAGGTGCAGCGCCCCATACGGTCGGTGCTATGTCAGGACTAATGGAAGACTTTTCCAAGTAGTCAGAGCGCAATTTTATTCGGATTCGAAGAGGTCAATTCAGCCAAACACAGATGCCTTCAGCTGCCAAGCGCACATGTAACAGATCAGCCAGTGTCACAGGTACAAAACTGCTGACAGATGCCCTTTAATCCCGGAAGCTCGTGTTTATAGTAGACATCATGGATTGAGAACATGACGGTAGGATTGTGATGGTTGTAAACTCCACCATGAACGCTGAGATCTTAGCGCTCTCCATGGTCTGTAGCTTGTCTTTCACAGCATATTGATGAGTTCAGTTTTATGATTCATCTTTACCCACAGAAATCCTCCCATGTAGCCAATAGGACTGGCTAAGAAGGAAATGGCATTTCACCAGTCCCAGGACTCTCATCGATGGCACCTAAATGTAACTGAGCGCTAATGACGTGGGCAAAATAAAATATAGGTTTTGTGGTTGGGAAAGTTATTTCTTCTCTATCACTCCATGTCTTTGATACCTTCCATGTCTTCTGTCTTTCAGCCTTCCTCTCTCCCTCCTATTTCTTCCTCCTGCTATTCGCCACACTTTCCTCTGTTACCACCTTTTATATTCTTTTCACCTTTATATTCTTCCCTTCCTTTATCTCTCCTTCTCACTGTCTTCACTTTCTTCCCACCTTTTTTCTCCTTTCCTTTCCCCTTTTTTCTTCTTTCCAATAAAATCTCTCCTCCTTCCCCACCTCTCTTTTCTTTTCCCACCTCTCTCTTTCTCCTTACTTCTCTATCTTCCTTCCTTCCTTTCTTCCTTCCCGCTCTATTTCCTCCCTCATTCTCCCCCTCCTACCTTTCTTTTATCTTCCTTCTCTGTCTTCCTCCCTTTCTGTCTACATCTCTTCCTTCTTTCTTCTTCCTTTTCTCTCTTTCTCCTTCTTTTCCCTCTATCTTCTTTCATCCCCCTCTCTCTTCCCCTTCCTTTTCTGTTTTCCTCCTTTTCTCTGTCTCCCTTCCCCCTTTCCTCTGTTTCTCATCCTTCCTCTCTCTCACTTCTTCCCTTTCTCTCTGTCTTTCCCCCTCCCTCTGTCTTCCTCCTTTCATCTCTCTTTCTCCATTTCTTTTTCTCTCCATACTTCCTGTTCTCTCTATTCCTCATGCCTTCCCTCTCTTCCTCCTTCCTTCTCTCTCTTCCTTCATCTCTATTTCTTTCCCCTACCCCTCTTTACCTCTTTTCCTCTCTTCCAGCTTTCTTCTCTATCTCTCTTCTTCCTTTCCTGTTCCACTCTCTCTGGATCCTTTATTTTCTCTTTTCCTCTGTCTTCCTCCTTCTCTTCCATCTTTCCTTTCTGACTCTCTTTCTTCTTCTTCTACTCTGTCTTCTTCTTTTACTCTCTCTTCCTCCCTCTTTATCTTCTTTCTTCACCCTCTGTCTTCTTCATTTCTTCATCTCATGATTAAATGAATATAAGATTAGATTATTGGTGTGTGTGTTTGTTGTATACATGAGAAGTAGAGTTTGACTGTTTTTGTGCTTTTTTGTGCTTCATTCAGCACATTTCTTGTCGTCCATGAGATGTGCTGCTGAGAAGGCCGATGTTCAGTAAGTCGGTTGTACTTTTCTGGGTCTTCCTAACACCCAGCATCTTGTTCCTCTCGCCCCATCACCCGTCAGTTTGGAAGAACAGCCCCAGTAACACATGTCGGTTCACCCTTGTATTTACATAATGTGAATGTAAAAGGCTCTCCTCATGTAAAGGCTCGGGTCGGGATCGTTCATCATCCTATGAAGTAGGATGGCGGCTCTAAGACATGGGAAATGATCACAGAGAGGAGAAGTAACGAGGTGAATAGGTGGTTAAAGGCTTGTCCTAGGTGACCGCAGAGGGCATATTTATACTGATGAGATCAGTTACACATCTTATAACTTATCAAGTGCTTAGAAATCCATTATCCAGTGCCTGCAGCTCCTCTGTCCCTATGACAACACTTCCTGTCGATTCTCTGGCCTTCCGCTTTGCCATCAGGATGTTGCATGGATCCAAACTGTTTCCCACTATAATGTTCACACCTGTGTGATATGGACATTTTTGGATCCCCACATTGTCCCTATGTCAAGTCAGATGTGTTGTCATAGGCTAAAGTCATCAGACTGATAAGTCAACAAAGATTGAAGATATTGAAATTTATTTTCCTATTTTTAATGTACACTAAATGGCCCTTTATATGGTTTATATTCCCAGTACAACTCCCACAGGGGTTGCTGCCCAGCTTTTCCAGACCCCTGATTGGAAACTGTCTAGATATGCACGGACATCCTTGACTCCTGTATACATATACAGTATGTAGCTGTTGATGCACGCATGTTCTGTATAGGCAAATGCGGCAGTGCATTTGGTTATAGTTTTTCCCAGCCTCATATTTCACTTCCTTTGTCATTATTTATCCCGGAGTTTATATAATCAGACACTTGTTTATTAGTTTTGTCTTGGATTACAATGCAACTGTGCCAGATGTGAAGGAGCGCAGCGGACGTGTGGATGGACATGCATAACTTAGCAAGGAGATGGCAGGAGTAAAGCCATGAGGGTCATATGCATTAAAGGGGTTTTCTGGGTTCAGGATATTAATTGCCTATCCTCGGGAGGTCATCAGTATCAGATCGCTGGGGGTCTGACTCGTGGCATGCCCACCAATGCAAAGTTGGACGGGATCACAGCAGCAAGGCAAGGGCAGCAAGCCCCCGAGGAGCCAGTGCAGAGGATGGGAATAGTAGTGAGCCTGATGAGATGCTGCGTCATAGTGTACTCCCTCAGACTGTTGCGCCCTGGGTATCAGTGCAGTGAAAAGGTGGTATAAGGAACAAAAGCCTCTGCAAAATAGGAGTTGTAATACGGTACATCCTGCAGTAGTTGTACACAATGTAATTTCTCTCCCGAGATAATGAGGTATTGTGGGTGGCATAGTGGCAGATAATGATATGCCATCTTGCTGATTTCTCTCATGAACTTCTTGCTAACAGATGGAAGCTGGCACTTGTGGCTGTAGGTGTCCACTGTGTTATGCAGGCTTTTATGAGTTGATCTGGCCTAGATGTGATCTAGGTGATGGGTGTCTGAGCCGTGGTCCCTCACCTGCAGCAGGGTCTATACAGCTATAGTTGATGGTCCCTCCGCTGACTGTAATGCTGTAGGTTTTCTGATATGTGCAGTTTTAGTATTCCATGTGCTTCCTCTCTCCTCACTGTCCTAGCTAGAAGTCCCCTTCCTGGCAGCACACTCCTACCAAGAAGGGAGGAATCATGGGATGGTTAGTTCCATTCCTAATGCCAAACACACCTTATCTGCTGGTTTCAGGGTATAAATGAACATAGTAAAACATAACATAACAAAACAATCGAGTGCAGATACCCCTCGGTCTGGGGTACTGCGCAGGCGTCATTATTTACCCCAGGCCGTCTACCTGCATGCTTTCTACTTCTTCTACATCTTCGTCCTAATCTAGTAACTTGGTCAATGGTGACGCGGTCCTTTCAGACCCCTTTAAGTGTCTGTTTCCAGTTTGCAGGTAGATCCGGAAATCTAGAGTCTCCATGTCGATGCATACGACTGGTGTAATGTGTGTGCACTAATTAGAAGTGAATACATACAGTGGGGGAAATAATTATTTGACCCCTCACTGATTTTGTAAGTTTGTCCAATGACAAAGAAATGAAAAGTCTCAGAACAGTATCATTTCAATGGTAGGTTTATTGTAACAGTGGCAGATAGCACATCAAAAGGAAAATCGAAAAAATAACTTTAAATAAAAGATAGCAACTGATTTGCATTTCATTGAGTGAAATAAGTATTTGAACCCCTACCAACCATTAAGAGTTCTGGCTCCCACAGAGTGGTTAGACACTTCTACTCAATTAGTCACCCTCATTAAGGACACCTGTCTTAACTAGTCACCTGTATAAAAGACACCTGTCCACAGAATCAATCAATCAAGCAGACTCCAAACTCTCCAACATGGGAAAGACCAAAGAGCTGTCCAAGGATGTCAGAGACAAAATTGTAGACCTGCACAAGGCTGGAATGGGCTACAAAACCATTAGCAAGAAGCTGGGAGAGAAGGTGACAACTGTTGGTGCGATTGTTCGAAAATGGAAGGAGCACAAAATGACCATCAATCGACCTCGCTCTGGGGCTCCACGCAAGATCTCACCTCGTGGGGTGTCAATGGTTCTGAGAAAGGTGAAAAAGCATCCTAGAACTACACGGGAGGAGTTAGTTAATGACCTCAAATTAGCAGGGACCACAGTCACCAAGAAAACCATTGGAAACACATTACACCGCAATGGATTAAAATCCTGCAGGGCTCGCAAGGTCCCCCTGCTCAGGAAGGCACATGTGCAGGCCCGTCTGAAGTTTGCCAATGAACACCTGAATGATTCAGAGAGTGACTGGGAGAAGGTGCTGTGGTCTGATGAGACCAAAATAGAGCTCTTTGGCATTAACTCAACTCGCTGTGTTTGGAGGAAGAAAAATGCTGCCTATGACCCCCAAAACACCGTCCCCACCGTCAAGCATGGGGGTGGAAACATTTTGCTTTGGGGGTGTTTTTCTGCTAAGGGCACAGGACAACTTATTCGCATAAACGGGAAAATGGACGGAGCCATGTATCGTGAAATCCTGAGCGACAACCTCCTTCCCTCTGCCAGGAAACTGAAAATGGGTCGTGGATGGGTGTTCCAGCACGACAATGACCCAAAACATACAGCAAAGGCAACAAAGGAGTGGCTCAAGAAGAAGCACATTAAGGTCATGGAGTGGCCTAGTCAGTCTCCGGACCTTAATCCAATCGAAAACCTATGGAGGGAGCTCAAGCTCAGAGTTGCACAGAGACAGCCTCGAAACCTTAGGGATTTAGAGATGATCTGCAAAGAGGAGTGGACCAACATTCCTCCTAAAATGTGCGCAAACTTGGTCATCAATTACAAGAAACGTTTGACCTCTGTGCTTGCAAACAAGGGTTTTTCCACCAAGTATTAAGTCTTTTTTTGTTAGAGGGTTCAAATACTTATTTCACTCAATGAAATGCAAATCAGTTGCTATCTTTTATTTAAAGTTATTTTTTCGATTTTCCTTTTGATGTGCTATCTGCCACTGTTACAATAAACCTACCATTGAAATGATACTGTTCTGAGACTTTTCATTTCTTTGTCATTGGACAAACTTACAAAATCAGTGAGGGGTCAAATAATTATTTCCCCCACTGTACATATGGATATACATACATCATTTATTATATCTATACTATTTTCTGGTCTTTTTCAGCATGGACATCGTTTTTCATCTCGCCGTCACTCGTTGTGTTCCCATCCCGTACGTTTACCCTAGAACTGGTATATACTGAGACTCCCAATCTTTCTTTAATAAGGCCCCATTACAATATTACTCCCTCTACATACTCCCTTCAAGCATCGACTCTTTGCCTTGAAAGCAATCCCCCCCCCCCCCGAAATATTTTTTTCCCTTCTGACCCCAAGTCTTAACCTGTCCCAATGTGCATTTTAATAAATAACTATTCTGCCGAGATTAGGTCCGGTCTTGTAAAATAAGAAAAATATTCCATTAGCAGATCTATCCAGGAAATCTATGAATAAGGAGGGGAATTCTCAATCTCGGGCATCTGTAAGGCTCATGTTAAAATTAGGTCACAGCACAGGAACCCTGTCCATTGATCATTGTGTCAGCTGACAGCGAGATTACAGCCTTGTCGGGGAGGATGATGAATATTCCTTCCTTGCACCTGCACGCCTGACTCCGGCGCTAATTCGGACATGGTGGAACGGTGTGTTCAGTGTTTGGTTCACAGCACGGCCCTGCGCAATTTATTATCCTCACGGTATAATATTCTCCTCGGCACGTATCCGTGCAACATAATATTCACTGCATACAGGAGGACCCGGCGTAACGCAATATTCTGCCCGGGATGTGTTATACTGTGCGCAGCACGGCTGCAGATCTCACAAGGCCTTAACACAACAAGATGCACGTATCCCTTTCCCTCCGTAATTTAGCCTTCATTTTCGGGCCGGAAGCCGAGTGACTGGAGGGTTGTATTTCTTGGTGCGGGTTGTGTAGGATTTTAATATTTAGTCATTTTTCATATTGGAAGGTTGATAAGGAACAGGTGGTGGGGGCTGACGTCGCAGCGCAGAAGGGGAAAATGAAGGCTGTAATCTTAGTAGTCTCCATTCTCTCCTCTAAATCTATAGAAAGGATGTAAGTGGAATAGTGTTTGCCTATTTCTTAGTCATTCCAGCTGGTGATGTGGTCCGGTATAAGGAGATTCTTGGGTATGGTGGACCAGCAGTGGGGATTCTATGGGTTAGTGGTCAGGCACAGAGGATTCTGGGAAATACTGGGGGCATAGTGGTCAGGCATAGGGAATTTTAAGAGGTCAAGTGGTTGTCTGGCATCAGATTCTGGAGGGATAGTGATCAGGCACAGAGGATTCTGTGGGTATAGTGATCAGGCACAGAGGATTCTGTGGGTATAGTGGTCAGGCACAGAGGATTCTGGGGGTATAGTGATCAGGCACAGAGGATTCTGTGTGTATAGTGGTCAGGCACAGAGGATTCTGTGGGTATAGTGGTCAGGCACAGAGGATTCTGGGGGTATAGTGGTCAGGCACAGAGTTGTCTGGGGGTATAGTGGTCAGGCACAAAGAATTCCGTAGGTATAGTGGTCAGGCACAGAGAATTCCGTGGGTATAGTGGTCAGGCACAAGGGTTTCTGGGGGGATAGTGGTCAGGCACAGAGGATTCTAAGAGTATAGTGGTCAGGTACAGAGGATTCTGGGGGGGTAGTGGTCAGGTATAGAGGATTCTGGGGGAGTAGTGGTCAGGTACAGAGGATTCTGGGGGGGTAGTGGTCAGGCATAGAGGATTCTAGGAGTATAGTGGTCAGGCACAGATGTTTCTGAGGGTATAGTGGTCAGGCAGACATGATTCTGGTGGTATAGTGGTCAGGCACAGAGGATTCTAGGGGGCTAGTGGTCAGGTACAAAGGATTCTAGGGTTAAAGTAGTCAGGCACAGAGGATTCTGGCGGGATAGTGGTCAGGTACAGAGGATTCTGGGGGATAGTAGTCAGGCACAGAGGATTCTGGCGGGATAGTGGTCAGGTACAGAGGATTCTGGGGGTATAGTGGTCAGGCACAGAGGATTCTGGCGGGATAGTGGTCAGGCACAGAGGATACTGGAGGTATAGTGGTCAGGCACAGCAGATTCTGGAGGTATAGTGGTCAGGCACAGCAGATTCTGGAGGGATAGTGATCAGGCACAGAGGATTTCGTGGGTATAGTGGTCAGGCACAGAGGATTCTGGGGGTATAGTGGTCAGGCACAGAGGAGTCTGGGGGGATAGTGGTTAGGCACAGAGGATTCTGGGGGTATAGTGGTCAGACACAGAGGAGTCTGGGGGGATAGTGGTTAGGCACAGAGGATTCTGGGGAGATAGTGGTCAGGCACAGAGGATTCTGGGGTATAGTGGTCAGGTACAGAGTATTCTGGGGAGATAGTGGTCAGGCACAGAGGATTCTGGGGTATAGTGGTCAGGTACAGAGGATTCTGGGGGATAGTGGTCAGGAACAGAGGATTCTAGGGGTATAGTGGTCAGGAACAGAGGATTCTGGAGGGATAGTGGTCAGGCACAGACGATTTAAGACAGAGTGCTGGAATATTAGAAAATGTATTAATATACAATGTGCCATGATCCATCACATCCAGAAGAATATACAACTCTCTTTAATTAAGAGACCTTATGGTAGAGGAGACTGACCTATTAATGTAGTCTACCATCTCATAGTCCAACATACCTCTCACTGTCCTTTGTCTGTCAATGTTCTGGCATTCATCAAAACTAGTTCTGGAACCAGTTTCACTCTGGAATTACCAGATTATTGGGGTCCAGATGCAAAATTGCCATCAGCATCCAGGGAGGAAGTGGTTGGAAGCCACCCAAGATAGGGCATCCTATGGACCAATCTATGATCTTTTCTATCCGCCGGGACGACTCTCAGCTCTCAATTCTTCGGCACATGTAGACTTGAGGGCCTTGTTAATTACCTCATCTCTTGCCGCCGCACTCGGGGTCACATGCGGACACCTCAGCCATTTGTGTAATCTTGTGGGCAAACACTATCCATTATGCCTATAGCACAAAGAACGGACGGGATGTGTTACCTTTACAAGAAAATAATTAAGTTCTGTGTCAATAACGTTATTTGGCGAGGTCCTGAACAAGCCAGAGCCGCGTTTATTTAACGCCAATTATATAGTAGTTTCACATCCACTCTAAAGACTGTTTGAGCAAGGCCTGTTTGACTCTCCATGCGTAACATTGACTTATTTCCACTAAACGCCTGAGATTCATTGTCCCAGGGGGTCAATAAAGACCCTGCCTATTTTAGAAATCAATATTGACTCTCCACATCAATAAATCTTAAGGCTGGACCCAGTCAGAGTAAATGCTCGCTAATTGTTCTTGTGCTTGGTAATGATTAGCCAGCCGTATTAGTGAATATTCATACATTATTACAGCCATCAAACCCCAGGAAGGGGGGATTTCTCCAGTGCGAGAATATAATATTGAGCAAAACACTTCTGCCTTTTCTCGCCACCTCGTAACCACCGGAGAGGCAAGATTTACGGTGCGGTTTAAGCACTACGACTCCCTAATTCTAGGGTTTAAATGAAAGTTATTTTTATTCTCCGTTGTTTCCTCTTCCATTTGTTCGTGGAGAAAGGGTCTGTGTATAAGTATGAATATGTAAGGCCTGATTCAGGTGACCCGTCCAGTTTCTGTCTGAAAACCAAAATTGTTGTTTGACCATCTGAGTGGGCATCTATGTGCCGTCCTTGTGCATCCACTTTTTTTTGCACACCCCTACACTTGAATGAGTGAACCTTGGTCAGAAATGGACAGTGATAATTGTGCAAGCTGCAAGTTTTGAATGTGTGGATTGAACCATTAGTCCGTGTGCAGCCTGTTACAGACACGGATGGAACGTATGCCTGTCCGAATTTAGGGTTGTCACGATACCAAAATTTAGATTCAACCTCGATACCATAAGAAAGTATTGCGATTTTGCATTTTATGGAATGTCCGGCCCATAATAGTACAGTCCTCGTTTTTGAGGGAACATATTGAGTAAAAAAGTGTTGACTTGCATGCATTTTATTTTTTATTATATTTTATCACTGCATTTACCGCATTTAAAATATTTTAATAGTTCAGACTTTTTTGAATAACTAATATGTTTATTTTTTTATTGTTTATATATTTGGGAAAGGGGCTGATTTAAACTTTAAATATTTTGGTGTCTTTTTAAACTTTTTTTTTTTACTTTTTATTTAATAACTATTAACCACCTTAGGGGACTAGAACCTTTGTCCTATTTACCCTATTAGGGTGAATAGGACTTTACACTCTCCCTGCTGCCCTGTGCTTTGTGCACACGGCAGCAGGGAGTTTACCATGGCAGCCAGGGCTTCAGTAGCATCCTGGCTGCCATGGTAACCGATAGGAGCCCCACCATTTCACTGCTGGGGCTCCAATCGGAAGCTGCCACTGCCACCAATGCAGATACTGAGGGGGGGGGCCTGTGGCTTCTGCGCCACCAATGTGATAATACTGGAGGGGACCTCAATGACAGGGAACGGCAATGCCGCCGAACCTCGTCAATTACCTCTCAGGTGCCGCAATCAGCATTGATCGCAGCACCTGAGAGGTTAATTGACAGGGTTCAGTAGGATCCCTGTCATCGAGGCCGGGTGCCGTCTGTGTGATACAGCCGGCAACGGCCGCCTACATTTGAATTTATGGGTTAATTATTTTCATTGGTGGTGCAGTGGCCTCCCCCCTCTCCTCAGTATTATATTCATCGGTGGCCAGTGGTAGCTTCACAGCCCCCTCCCTTTAATCCTTTCATTAGTGACAGTGGCGGCCGCATCACAGTGGGGAGGGAGGGACTTCTCCACTGTGCCTGTTTAGGAGAACACTAGTATCAGAATATAGTAATTTCCAGTATCGTATTGATCCGGGTGCAAAAGTATCGATTGGGTATTGAAAGTTTGATACCTCGGTGCAACCCTAGTCTGAATCAGGCATAGTGCATTAAAGAGGTTTTTAAGGAGTACAGTATTGCTGACCTATCCTCAGGACCATGCACCCCCCACCCATTTGCCCAGGGCTTCTAATCAGAGTATATTGTAGCTGAATTCTACATTGCCCTGAAATTTTGTAAGCGAATAGCACAGGGGAGGCCAGTCTGATAGTGTAGGTCCCATCTGATAGAAGCCACCTTGTCACTGGTAGATGGGCCCGACACAATTTTGATAAAAATGTGCTTAAAGAGCTTCTAATTTTATATAGTAAATACATCAGTGATGTAGTTTACATTTATTCATATTTCTAGTGTTTGCATGTGTCTTGGTTCATGGCAGCGTGCTGCTACTTGTAGTCCTTGCTTGTTTTTGCATTGCAACCAATGGTAGCGTGCACCTGAACCCTCTTCTTTATATTGTTTGATGGCTCTGGTCTAACTTTCTTACACTGTCCTCAGGATAGGTCATCAATATCAGATCTGTCAGAAGGGGCCACGGTGCTTTGACGAGTGCCGCGGTCTCTTCACAGCATACCAAGCACAGTGTTAGACAATATATAGTGTCTGTTCTTGGTATTGCAGCCCAAGCCCATTCACTTGACATGTGTAGGTCATGTGACAAACACAGTGTCATTGGCCTCGGAAAAGGCCGCAGCACCCACTGGAGTAAAGCACCCTCTTCAAGCAGCTTAGAGTTGGAATGCCTGCAGTTGGACCTCCACCGATCAGATCTCGATGACCAATATCGTACTCTCGGAAAAACACTTTAGAGAGTATATTTATACTGCAATGCCTCTGAACCTCCTACAAAGGGTCATCAGCTCGGCGGAGAGAACTACTCGACTGTCACTACCACCCCTTGACTCTATCTTCTCCAACAGACTGCGCTCCAGGGCTCTGAAAATATCCAATGACCACTCCCATCCGGGCCATCATCTCTTCAGACGTCTAAAGTGCGGCCGCAGGTATCAGGCCATCCCTGCAAGGACATCGAGGAGGCTGAACACTTTCTTCCTAATGGCTGTCAGACTGCTGAACTCACCACGCCCCATCTCCCGCCCATAATCCCTTGCCCCTGATGTGCCCATTGCATAACCCCCCCCCTTCCACACCTAGTACTATGCCTGTACCTGTGCCTAACCCAATTCCGAGCACGATCGACTGTGTCGTGTTTGGCGAATAAAGCTAATTCTGATTCTGAATGGAGCTAGTGCCTTTCCTGACAATGGGAACTACTCTTTCCAAAAACAAAAATGACCTATTCTTTGGTCCATTGCTAGGTGCCAACAGCCATGTTCTCCTGCAAGATGTGCATCATAGAAGGCGACCACCATTTGTCTTCAGAAGAGCATTGAGATCCATGGCGGCCCCATTAGATGGCCATGCCTGTTGCTAGGCAGCTGTTGTAGCTCATTGGAGTCTTGCCTAGCAGGCGAGCGCTTACATAGATTTGTAATTACGGAGTCTGATTTACTCCTCGATGAATAATTACAGTGAAATTCTCCTGGGTTAGGCCCCATTCACACGTCCGAAATTCTGTTCCGCATTTTGCGGAACGGAATTGAGGACCCATTCATTTCTATGGGGCCGCACAATGTGCTGCCCGGTCCGCAATTCCGATCCCGAAAAAAATAGAACATGTCCTATTCTTGTCCGCAATTGCGGACAAGATTAGGCATTTTCTATTAAGTGTCGGCGATGTGCGGTCTACAAAATGCGGAACGCACATTGCTGGGAACTGTGTTTTGCGGATCACGGATCCGCAAAACACACATGGACGTGTGAATGGACTCTCAGTAATGAGAGGGACTGAAAAAAAGAGGCAAATGCTCTGGGGTTTTTTTTTTGGCACTAAAAGTAGGAGCCACTTCCTTTACACAACTTTGATGGAGTTGGGATATCTTCTGGACTGGGAAGGTGTCCATTGCGATATTGGCATCAATAGATGTGACAATAGATTCACAGCAGTGGAACTGCATGCAGAAAATCAGCAATGTTCCTAGTAGCGGCCAACAGGATGAGATTTTAACAAGTTTTATCCAGATGCTGTGGATAATTCTCACAAAAAGTTGCACAAAACAATACATTTGAGCGAAATATGGGGCAACCCTCTGACAAATTGAAGGCCCACTGTACACTAAGGCCCGATTCAGACAGGTGATGTAAAAGTGTCCCTATTTCTACCACCGAAAACAATTTTTAAATGGACCACACCTTGATGGCATCAGTGCACTGTCTGCTTTTATCGTGCACCCATTGACTTGAATTAGCCATTTTTGCACGAAAATCAGACCAATTTGGATACTGTAAATGCTAATTTTGTCCGTGTGGAAAATTGGAATTGTGTTCTACGCTCAAACAGCACACAGGAGCGAACATCGCTCGTCTGAATGAGCCCTAAGGGTGCCCGGACATGGTGCAATCAAGCCGCCGTTACCTCATCAAATGACTGCACTTTTTCAGCACATGGTTTTAATGTGCCTCCCTTGTACTTGCTGTGAAATTGTGGCAATCAGCAGTACAGTGTCTCGGCCGTACAACGTACAGGGGCCCTGGCAGATGGTAGACACATGGCTTAACAATCATGTCTTTTTTTTGTTACTTCAATTGCTTGTCTTTTCTCCTCTCATGGGTGGATGTACCGGCAGCAAACAATCGTTTTTATGTTGGCATAAAAGAACTAATCAATGAGAAAGGAGTAAATGATCGCCCATCGTTTGCTCGCTTCGCAAGTTCATACTGGACTATTATTTGGAATTATTGTTGGACTGGTTATCGTTGCAAGCAAAAAACCTTTTACTCTTTATCACCTGCATGTTCCAGTAAAGCTGTATACGACCAAACTATGGGATAGCGGATTCAGTTACATTCATGACTTTGAGCAGCAGCAGCCTCTGTTCATCTTTGCTGAGATTTCTCTGTCTGACCGGTTGGATAACTAATTTTCCACCTGAAGAGAAAGTAAAAGTCCCCTGCCCGAACAAATGATTTACTCCGTGTGTGGAGAGAGTAATCTTTCAATCATCGCAGTTCCTAATCTGTGGCAGCTTTACATGTCAAACAAAAATGTCGGAACACCGTATTGTGTGACTGCGGTAACAAATGAGGCCCGGACTCGGCCATTGTTCCAGCTGCTGACCTGCCAGAACTTGAATCACAGCGCAAGTGTAACCCTTCCAGTCTTTCAGGGCTTCAGACGGCGTGACAAAATGGAATTTATTAATCCCGGACAGTTCTGGCGCTTTGTTTAACTTTTCATCTGGCTTCACGAGTCAAAGTATTTTCCAAGAAGAAATGGTCGGGCTGCCCATTGGGTCAGGGACCTTGTGTGGTGGTTTTTTGAGAGATTCACTGAAAAAAAATGCACCAAAATGATACTAGCCAATTCCTCAGGCCGATGTTAAAGCGAACCTTTCACCTGGATTTCACTTAATAAACTACAGGGAGTGCAGAATTATTAGGCAAGTTGTATTTTTGAGGATTAATTTTATTATTGAACAACAACCATGTTCTCAATGAACCCAAAAAACTCATTAATATCAAAGCTGAATATTTTTGGAAGTAGTTTTTAGTTTGTTTTTAGTTTTAGCTATTTTAGGGGGATATGTGTGTGTGCAGGTGACTATTACTGTGCATAATTATTAGGCAACTTAACAAAAAACAAATATATACCCATTTCAATTATTTATTTTTACCAGTGAAACCAATATAACATCTCAACATTCACAAATATACATTTCTGACATTCAAAAACAAAACAAAAACAAATCAGTGACCAATATAGCCACCTTTCTTTGCAAGGACACTCAAAAGCCTGCCATCCATGGATTCTGTCAGTGTTTTGATCTGTTCACCATCAACATTGCGTGCAGCAGCAACCACAGCCTCCCAGACACTGTTCAGAGAGGTGTACTGTTTTCCCTCCTTGTAAATCTCACATTTGATGATGGACCACAGGTTCTCAATGGGGTTCAGATCAGGTGAACAAGGAGGCCATGTCATTAGATTTTCTTCTTTTATACCTTTTCTTGCCAGCCACGCTGTGGAGTACTTGGACGTGTGTGATGGAGCATTGTCCTGCATGAAAATCATGTTTTTCTTGAAGGATGCAGACTTCTTCCTGTACCACTGCTTGAAGAAGGTGTCTTCCAGAAACTGGCAGTAGGACTGGGAGTTGAGCTTGACTCCATC
The DNA here is from genome assembly GCF_905171765.1 of Bufo bufo. Taxonomy (NCBI): domain Eukaryota; kingdom Metazoa; phylum Chordata; class Amphibia; order Anura; family Bufonidae; genus Bufo; species Bufo bufo. The sequence continues at coordinate 426,350,692 of NC_053394.1, forward strand.
CTCAACCCGAAAAGGCCCCACAAGCTCATCTTTGATGATACCAGCCCAAACCAGTACTCCACCTCCACCTTGCTGGCGTCTGAGTCGGACTGGAGCTCTCTGCCCTTTACCAATCCAGCCACGGGCCCATCCATCTGGCCCATCAAGACTCACTCTCATTTCATCAGTCCATAAAACCTTAGAAAAATCAGTCTTGAGATATTTCTTGGCCCAGTCTTGACGTTTCAGCTTGTGTGTCTTGTTCAGTGGTGGTCGTCTTTCAGCCTTTCTTACCTTGGCCATGTCTCTGAGTATTGCACACCTTGTGCTTTTGGGCACTCCAGTGATGTTGCAGCTCTGAAATATGGCCAAACTGGTGGCAAGTGGCATCTTGGCAGCTGCACGCTTGACTTTTCTCAGTTCATGGGCAGTTATTTTGCGCCTTGGTTTTTCCACACACTTCTTGCGACCCTGTTGACTATTTTGAATGAAACGCTTGATTGTTCGATGATCACGCTTCAGAAGCTTTGCAATTTTAAGAGTGCTGCAACCCTCTGCAAGATATCTCACTATTTTTGACTTTTCTGAGCCTGTCAAGTCCTTCTTTTGACCCATTTTGCCAAAGGAAAGGAAGTTGCCTAATAATTATGCACACCTGATATAGGGTGTTGATGTCATTAGACCACACCCCTTCTCATTACAGAGATGCACATCACCTAATATGCTTAATTGGTAGTAGGCTTTCGAGCCTATACAGCTTGGAGTAAGACAACATGCATAAAGAGGATGATGTGGTCAAAATACTCATTTGCCTAATAATTCTGCACACAGTGTATTACCAGTACATTATAGATTATCCTCATTCTGTTTCAATGCATTCTTGTGCCGCTTTCCTGGGATGTATATTCATGAAAAAAACGACTTATAAAGTCCTTGTCTCCAGCTCCTGAAGTCACGCTAGAAGTCAAGGGGGTAGCCCTTCCCTCACTCCGGGCTGTAACTCCCCTGCCCTAACCCCTCCTCTAAGTAGTGTAACTGACACCCGGCTCAGTCGCCGGGACCGCGCTTGTACAGGCGGCGCATGCGCCTGTACAGGAGCTGGAGACAAGGACTTTATAAGTCGTTTTTTTCATGAATATACATCCCAGGAAAGCGGCACAAGAATGCATTGAAACAGAATGAGGATAATCTATAGGGTACTGGTAATAGTTTATTAAGTGAAATCCTGGTGAAAGGTTTGCTTTAAAAGCTGAGAACTTTGCCAATATCTTCCAGTCAGGAACATATCGGAGCCCCTCATGCACCACGTCACGGTGTCTCAGGACGCATGGGGTCCTACCACTTAACTGCCCGTGGTGTGTGAACAGGGTCTCCGATATGGTGCATGAGGGGCTCCGATATGTTCTTGACAGGAAAATATTGGCAAAGTTCTTAGCTTTTAACATCGGCCTGAGGAATTAGCTAGTATTGTCAGTTGCGTATCATTTTGGTGCATTTTTTTTCAGTGAATTGTGTATTTATATTTTTTCATCTGCACAATGTATCATTTTGTGTAAGATGTTCTTGTGGTGCATGCGGTCCGCCCCGGCATCCTCCATTGTACGCATTTTTTGTTGGGGTTTGCCGTTGTCTGCGGACCGCATGCGGAGGAATTGCTCCCCCGGTTATAGACACGCCACAGTGTCTGGGTTTGGAGCATTTCCACCCGTTTAGGCCACTTTTTTTCTGTGAGTTTTTTGAGGGATGTCACATGGATGCCATGATATTTCAGGTTGTGTTTCCTCGTATTCACCAAAATAGAACCGATGCAAAGTCAATGTTTTAGTATATTTATGGTTTTTCTTAATTTTTTTAATGGACACCGCAGTTGGTTTGACTTTTATACGTTGTTTGGATTTCTGGTTGGGGATGAATTAATTCAAGAGAGTGTAGACAGTTTGGACAGAGAGACAGGAGGAACTTATTATCACTGAAGACGGAAATCATTTGTAGGCATCCAGAAATGTACCGCCGTGGACTTGACCTCTTATTATTTTAGGAGCTTTTCCCCCGGCATCTGAGGGTCTATTGTATTCATTGTTTCCAGCCATATGTAAGCTGTTTGAAGTGAGAGGATTTGGGCCAGCCACTGTTCTCATTAAATTGTCTACACTGAAATTTATAGCGTTAAAATTGATCTCGTTACTAAAATCCATTGTGTAGAAGTCTACTAAAAGTCACATTATGGTCGGGTTTTGTCTTGACGGGTTGGTTTAACCCTTGTAGGCCTCATGCACATGACCATACTCCATCCGGGCACTCGCTGCATTTTTTGTAGATAGCACACTGACCCATAATCTCTATGCGGCCATGTCACGTATCAGCGGGTGTGAACCCACTGTGCCACGTGTCCTAGCTCCTCTGAGGGCGATGTCTAAGTGAACCCCTCGATCTTTACGGTACCCCTGATGGTGGGGATAGACTTTCACGAGGGGAACACAGGGTCGCTACCTCTTGAGGAGGATAGGCACAAGAGGCAGCTGGTCCAGGCAGATCAGGAGGTATCAGAGAAAGGTACCAGAAGTACAGGCGATGTCAGCAGGCGGGGTCGTTACCAGGAGCAACAGTGCAGGACCGAAGGATGAGGCAGAAGCGTAGTCAGACAGGCAGAAGGTCATGGCAGGCGGCACAGGTACAGATCAGGCAGTCTGGGACGGCAACAGGAGAGTCAAGGCAAGCAGGCAGGGATCAGACGGGTAGCAGAATCCAGGAACACAAGTACGAGTCAGGAACACAAGTGGTTATCAGGAACCTTAGCAGGACACAAGGACCTTGATGCTGAGGCATCTGGGAATGGGGCTGAGCCACTTATATATGCACAGGAGGGCTAGGATAGGTCAGCAAGGTCACTTGACCTAAGCCACAAAGACCAGGAAGTGACACGCGCCAACCCTTAAGGAAGTGCAGCAGGAACAAACAGCAAGCATGCTGTGGCCAGGAGTGAGCGCAAACTGTGGAGCGGATCCAGAACAACAGCACCCACACAGACAGAGCCCAGGACTGCAGCAGTGAAATGGGAAGCACCGATCGCAGATCACCGCTGAACACAGCGCCCGGAACCGCGGCGGTAAGCAGGGGAACATCGGTGCAGAGCAGCTGCCGTTACAGGCCATGCTAGCGGCTTGCTCTTCAATCAGGTCTAGGCCCTGTTCTTGTTAGTGGGACCCGCAAGGATTTACTGTATCTATGAAACAATTTAGTGGCTGCTCTTTGGCCTTTAAATACCATTGGGCTCATTTACATAACTTCCGTATTTCTAATTTATTCCAGTTCTTCTTTTGTCCAAAAAGGTTACTCGATCCTTACAGGAAATGTACAAAATCCTTTATGGAGAACATGTCCCTTCTTTCTGTTTCTTGGGTCCATTCACTTATTTAGCAAAATATTAATGGTCTGCACATAAAACTCAAGCAGATGTTGGTCTGATGCACCCTCCTCCTTTCGAGGATCTGATCCCATGCATGTTACAACCATCCCTCGCCTCCATAGGAGCTATCCCGTTTCCCGGACTTGAAGCTCACGATAAACATACTATATCATATTTACATTGCTGTCTTCCAGCACATGACTGCAGCTCATCACCTTACAATAACAGCCATAAAAGTGGCATTGGGATATTGACTGTTTCAATAACATCTGAACTGTGGCATTCTTCGGTCCAGACACTTAATAAATAGGGGCCTTGATTTATGAGCCATCGCTGGGACCATTGCTTCTGACGTGCCGGGCTTGATGGCTACATGCAGGACCTGCTCTTTAATGAACCTCAGCGTTGGCATCAGGTTATATTTGATTCATTATTTACTAATTTAATTTCTTGACCTTTCTTTCTCAGATTTTTCACCCCTTATTCTTCTGCTGAGCAGTACTTACCATTCTAGTAGAGTTTGGCACGGCCGCTCCTTCTGATTGTTCCAAGCCTTGGCTGTTTGATTTTATATTTATGACACTTGACAGCGTTCCAGACTGCCCTGCCGGCTAAAACTGAATATAATGTGCTATCATAAAGCACACTATCAAAGACTAACACTTTATAATCACATATGGCTGTCAGGAGATTGCGAGCAGCCTGGGATTTCTACCAGACACTTGTCCAATATGGGCCAGTCGAGGATGCTGTAAAGATGCATTGTCGGGCTTGGTATGGAGGGGTGGAAACAAAAGCATTTTTGGGGAAAATATTTGCACATTTTGTTGCACTCCTCATTTGCGCTAGAATTTGTGAGATTTTAAGCCTCTCGACGCTTTTTAAATGGGGCAGGAAAGCGGGTGTGGTTTTGTGCAAGTTATAGCGCGTTACTTCGCCTGCTAAAATCAGGTATCGATTTCAGTTTTTTTGGTACAAGAACAACACAAGAAGAGGCGCCATGTTGATTAAGGGGTGTGCAGTGCACCTCTAAGTAATCATTGCATTTGAGACTGGCGGATGAAACGATAGAATCGCACGGATAGACTTTGGTGCCCTTTTTCCGTTTTCAGAGGCAAATCCAAGAGTACACCCAGAGTAATATGATGTGTAATGTGTGGTTCAAGGCTTAGCAAAATGCAAAGTCTGGTCTGATCACTGCCATCTTCTTGTCCTTTTCAGACTTGAGCGTACTTGCTGATACTTGTAGTTGCAGGGTGCCATTACAAAGGCAGACATACTAGAGATCAGGGCTGGTCCAACCTCAGGAACCAGGTTGCAATGCACCTAGACACTTATGCCTAACTTTATGAGTGCTACCATACATATTAGTATATTGTCGGCAGAACCTGTTGAGAGCATCATTCTCAGTGGGTTCGGCCGACTATTATTCACTTCTCCAGTGAACGTTTCCGACAGGCTCTTCTGGGAGAGAACAGCTTGCCGGAGTTCACAGGATCCGGCATTTCCAGATTCAACAGATCATGGCTGAATCCCTATTGACTATAATGGGATTCAGAGGGGATCCGGGGCGTTTTCTGGCATAATTGTTGGGTTTCGACCGGACAAAAACCGTTGCATGCACCGTTTTTGGTCCGGCCAGCTTTTGTACCAGATTGGGCAGCTGGAACATCTTGGTGGAGATGGCCTATCTAATGTGTATTAGGTGCTCTCCGTCGACAGATGATGTTGGGGAGAGAAGGACCAGGTGAATTGACTTTTCACCCTTTCTTTTTGTTCTCTTAGGAGATAAGTTCCCTCTAGAAGAGTCAGGCAGCGGCTTTCTCCTCTCTCCCCATAGACAACACATACACACTTGGCTAAAACAAACACGTATGTATATGAGGGAGTCGGGAGAGATAGTGGTCACCCAACAGTATTGACTTTGTATGGTCACCAATTACCAAACTTGCTGTTGGCCGTCAAACTTTACTTGCAGTAAACGTACCTTGCCTGTGGGCAGTGGGCGTCTTTACAGCAACCCTCCTCAATAAATACAATTGCGTTGGCAAGCAAGAGGCAGATTAACATGATATCAACACTGCATTAAAAAGTGATGAAATTGAAAGGATAAGCACTGTGCCCTCCAGGTTTGAAGACATGGCTTGGTGGCTTGAAGAAGGACCAGAAGAGGCCCCCTTTTGAATTTTGCACCAGGGAATAAATCCAGCAACAGACATGGTAGTCATTTCATCAATCCAAAATGTATAACTAATCACCTTGGCTTCCATCTTGAGGAGGTTATATACAGTGTTGATGTCAAAGCTTGTGGTGACTATGATGCTTAGTCAACCACTAAAACCATGGATCCCATCTTTACAGTTATCTGAGACCTGCAGAGAGTGGCTGCTCTTCCGTGTAATAAATCTTGGTTGGATGAAACAGGCATGAGGGTATATCCATAAATCCATAGATATCTCGTCCTGCAAGCGCCTACATTTTTTGCTGACTGGTTCATGAATTCTAATGTAATTTTGATCTCAGGATGATACACTGTCATCTCTCTCCATCTATCTCCATCATGGAGAAGCAGCCGACCCGGGTGTGGGGGGTATTGTCTCTCCGGTCAGCGTTAGTTCTTGACACTTGAACATAATTTGAGAACCAGCTGGTGTTAAATCCTCACAAGCAGCCTCATTCAGCATCTACATACAATCTCGCCCTCCATGGGAAACTGCGGAGCAAAGGAAATACAGTCAATATGCACAATTAGCAATTATTATGCCTGTGGATGTTCTCCAATAGTCAATGGAAGACTCTCAGCACCTGCCATATGTAATTATTGGGCTAGGACGTGCTGGGGAACGTGGTGGTCGCACAGAATCTGTCCCTTTAACTGAGAAGCAACTGCCTGTTTTTGTTCAGTATGAGGAAAGCTTGTATTTCTATACAATTATTATATTTCCAGCACGTTACCATTTCATCATGCATTATTTGTCTTTTGCGTATTGCATGCAGCGTTGGAATTTCTCTTCACAGTCATTCTCCTGGTCTTGATGAGTAACATCTGATGTACTAATCACATAATGGGCTTGCGGCTTGTAATACAGTCTGCGTAGTAATTTGGTTCCGTACATAGAGTTTCATGGGTAGAGAGCTTTTCTTGGACGCACTATTGACAATGGGTAAGCGGCCAGGAATCGAGTTATCTCCGATACCAACCATTGCGAGACGTTGGCTGTTTTTGTTACTGCTATGTAAATGGGCATTAAAGGGCATCTGTCAGCAGTTTTGTACCTATGACGCTGGCTGACCTGTTACATGTGCGCTTGGCAGCTGAAGGCATCTGTGTTGGTCCCATGTTCATATGTGCCCGCATAGCTGAGAAAAATTATGTTTTACTATATGCAAATGAGCCTCTAGGGGCAACGGGGGTGTTACCATTGTCCCTAGAAGCTCTGCTCTCTCTGCAAGTGCTGTGTCCTCTCCACTTTCATTGACATGACCCAAGGTGATGACATTTACACTGCTTGGCCCTGTGAATCAAAGTGCAGAGAGAGAAGAGGTTCTAGGTGTAACGGTAACGCCCCCGTTGCTCCTAGAGGCTCATTTGCATATATTAAAATCTCATTTTTCTCAGCAATGCGGACACATATGAACATGGGACCAACACAGATGCCTTCAGCTGGTAAGCGCCCATGCAACAGGTACAAATCTGCTGACAGATGCCCTTTAACGGCATGCTGCTCGTGTTGTAGGCTTATGCCACTGTGCAGATAGGGCTTGATTCAGGACTTTTTGAACATGCAGACGGTTTGGTCAATTACTGGGAAGGAAGATTTGTAGAAATGCTTGCTCACATTAATTGTAAATTTGCTGCTGATCACCCGGACTGATCTGATTGTTATTGTATACGGTCCGCAGCCTACAAACAATGAGACTGTAACGGTATATGGACACGGTGCACATCGCTCATGGTTTAAGGGGGGAAAATCACTAGCATAGTACAGCACCAACTAAGTAGATGAGATCTTCAAAATGTCATCAACACGGTGCGGAAATTGGCCTGCATTCTCAGTACAGATTTGACCCTTTGTAGTGCAAAGCGGGAGATCCGGGGAAAATCAGCATCGAAATCCGCGAGTAAAACATGTGAATTTTAGTATGAAAAACCGCATAAACTACAATGCCGTGTGCACGTACCCTGAGGCCAAGATCACGCAGAGTCACATTCTGCTTCAGGATTCCGAGCGTTTTATTCAGAGGCAGGTTTTCATGCATTTTGATCATGTGGTTTTTGATCCTGCACATTTCATTGGGAACCCTGGATGTGGATTCCGCAAAGAATCCGCATCGAGAAAGGACATCAATTCCATGATGCGGTTTTCAAAACCACGAGCGGAAAAAATAAGGCAGGTAAATTAGGCTACTTTCACACTTGCGGCAGAGAGATCCGGCAGGCAGTTCCGTCGCCGGAACTGCCTGCCGGATCAGGCAAAATGTATGCTAACTGATGGCATTAGTAAGGCCTCATGCACACGACAGTATTTTTTCACGGTCCACAAAACGGGGTTCCGTTGTTCCGTGATCCGTTTTTTTTTCCGTGTGTCTTCCTTGATTTTTGGAGGATCACCAGACATGAAAAGTGAAAAAAAAATCTAAGTCAAGTTTGCCTTGAAAATGATAGGAAAAAAACGGATCACGGACGCGGATGACAATCTTGTGTGCCTCCGTGTTTTTTCACGGACCCATTGACTTGTTGTCCGTGAAAAAAATAGGACAGGTCATATTTTTTTGACGGACTGGAAACACGGATCACGGACGCGGATGACAAACGGTGCATTTTCCGAGTTTTCAACGGACCCATTGAAAGTCAATGGGTCCGCAGAAAATCACGGAAAACGGAACAACGGACACGGAACCCAACAACGGTCGTGTGCATGAGGCCTAAGACTGATCAGGATCCTGATCAGTCTTAAAAATGCCTGATCAGTCGAAAAAATGCATTGAAATGCCGGATCCGTCTTTCCGGTGTCATCTGGCAAAAACGGATCCGGCATTTATTTTTTCACCTTTTTTTCAGTCTGCGCATGTGCAGACCGGAAGGACGGATCCGGCATTCCGGTATTCTGAATGCCGGATCCGGCACTAATACATTCCTATGGGAAAAAATGCCGGATCCGGCATTCAGGCAAGTCTTCAGTTTTTTTAGCCGGAGATAAAACTGCAGCATGCTACGGTTTTCTCTTTTGCCTGATCAGTCAAAACGACTGAACTGAAGACATCCTGATGCAAACTGAACGGATTACTCTCTATTCAGAATGCATGGGGACATACCTGATCAGTTCTTTTCCGGTATAGAGCCCCTGTGACGGAACTCTATGCCGGAAAAGAATAACGCAAGTGTGAAAGTAGCCTTAACAAGCAGTTTTCTATTTTTAAATCAATGGAGGTGACTGGGAAGAGGTTTTTAGGAGCAGAATCCGCACAGTAAAAACGGTGTGAACATAACCTTAGGGTATATGTTTACGATGTACATTATGCGCGGTTTTCTGCATGGATTTTCATGTGGAAAAGTACATTACCTGCTGAGTCAACCTTGGTGCATATTTTGTACGTGTGGAAATTGACCCGCGGTGCGGCTTTTCATTTTCGCAGCATGTCACTTGTTTGTGTGGCTCTGCGGCTGATTTATTGCCACATGTCCCCATAAACTTCAGGGGGGGTTTTAAAATACACAGAAAATCGGCAGTGGACCCGCAACAAAAAACGTATAAAAATGCAATAAATTGTGCAGATTTATGTGTGGTTTTTATTGTGTCTTTCATGTGGATTTTCCGCATACAAGTCTGCACCCTATGCGTATACCCTGAGGGGGGGAGCAATCTTGGTAACGGTCGTCTATCTCAATACAGCACGACTGCAGCATCTAAACGCAGCTTCCAAACGTGCAGTGATCAGGAATGACTGTTCATTCCCGATCTGTGCCCCATGGTTTTGGCCCATGTAAATTCAGGAATTCAGACTGGCCTACCAGAGGAGTTTCCAATAGGCACAGGTTCTCGTCATTGAGAGAATATTTGACGCGTATAGTCCTCTAATATAGTAATTTCACATCAACAGATGTCATTTTTGGGCTTCTTTAGAAATTGCCCCACAGCAGTTTCTATGCCACACGCCTACAGGGTAACGCTCCCATTTAGCTGACGTCCATGCCTGTCCCTTTCGAGTCCCACAGTATCTGCATCATCCTAATTCTCTAAAAGAAAATGTCTTTTCCACGTCCAATTTTATTTAAAAACTTTTTTGGAGCTATTTTTGTAGCTTCACTGCAAGTGAATTTACGTCTAATCTCCAGATGTTCCTCTTTTCCTGTCTTCAATATTTGACAGATTGTAATTTCCTCACTTAGACGGCCTTTAGGGAATGTGGCCGGGCCTCTGTCTAACACAGTTCGCTTCCAGGTTTCCTAACCTCGCTAGTAATTGTGCTGCAGCTAATTGCATGGCTGCTGGTCTTTGTATGACCACATCTCTAGAGCGGGGGTAGAGAGGAAGTGGTTTGGTTAGGTGAGATTATGATCAAACGGCCTGGATCAGCGCGGTCACCATTAGGGTATGCATAGAACATCTCAACATTGTATCACCCAAAGATAGCCATAGAGATGAAGGTTACCCCGATCTGACAAGCTATCTAATATGGACATACATGAAGAGAGAGTTGCATTGATACAAAATATTTTCCACATGGAATATCATAATGCTCAGGAAAATGTGAAGATGTCTACAATAAGAAGCTTTCCAACTAATGGCACAGACATCCATTGGGTAGAATTGGCCAGGAAAATTCGAAGATGTCTATGATTCCAACTGGTCAACTTCGAGTAGGTAGAATTGAATATTTTCGTTTCGTAGACATAACCATTATCATCAATGACCTTCATATTGTTTGGATGATTAAAAATAATCGTTATGTCAATGGACACCAGTGTGTACATATGGTTTACATAGGCCGCATATCTCGAGTAGCCGTCTGTCTTCATTGCCTCTCGTGTTTCGTAGTGTGACCACAACAAGCTTATAAAAATATCTTTGTTATAAGACTGACGTGCTGAAACTGCCATGGTGGCTCCAAGATTAGTTTGGTTTTCTATATTTGTCTTCTATATAATCCTATTGTCTGTCCTCTTGTGGCCTACATAAAATAACAACCTGTTTTCTGGGAAGCAGGGGCCCTTCATACAGCTAATCAATGAGGCTACCCCACCAATCAAATACAGTATCCTACAGAACAGTGCCCTATCTTCAAGGTGCCCATACACATTAGATGAACTTTCGACAGGACTGGCCAACCATTTAATCTGTCTGGGGTTGTCCCGATTCTTGCTCGATGTCAGGGCAAAGAAGGATAAAGATATTGATGTTGATCATTATGTGTTTTAAAAGGAGATAAGCCGTCGCCAAAGGTGTAGCAGCTTTTTCATCTCCCCATGCATGACCATCAGTCTTAGGGAATGACCACACGTGCCATAAGCGCTTCATACTTTCCGAAGCGGAAAGCATTTATGGTCGAAGAAAGGAAAATTGACCAGCCATGCGCATTTTAAACCGTCAGCTTGTCCTTTTGTGGACTTCCACCGTAGAGTTCTTCCTCTGTAATTTATAGACGGAAATCATCTGCAGTGGAAATTCCAATGTGGAAACCTGGGAAATTCTGTTGCATAAAATCTGCCACGTATGGCCGTGCCCTAGAGGTCCCTAAAAACCCCTTTAAGATTGAGGCATCTGTGACGCTTGTGACTGCTCCCGCTCTTATGTTAGATATCTACTAATGCATAGAAGCTGACAACCTCGTGTACTACTAACTGTTGTTGTCAGCTGCTTTTTTAATTCTCATTTTAATAATGGCTGCGCTCCTTTATTCATGGAGAATTAATAAGATAAACTGTTCAGCGGTGCATACACGCACACGCCGCTCCTTCTCCTGGTCCCCCGAGGTTTCAGCTTAGCTAGTTTACTAAACTAACCACCTGTCAGTAGCCAGCTAGCGAGTGATCATGTTACCGCGCTCCAAGTCTCTTGTGACTTTATTATACCTTAGCAACGTGTCCTGCCCTGGTTGTTAATCTGGGGTCTAAAATGCAGAAAATTAACCCAGACAGCTGTGGTCGTGGAGGAAAAAAAATAAAACTCCTAATAATAATCACACATGTTTTCTGTGGCCGGGGACCACCTTGAGAATGTTACCCCGGGAATACGCAATCTCATTTCCTCTGTCTGGGTGTGGGAAGGGTGACGGTGTCAGGTAGGACGCCACCTCCGTGCCGGGTAATGGAGATTTCTCTAGGCAATGGGGCTTACAGAAGGAGTTTAGATGTGCCTCACATCGTGTAGATTCCTTCAAGATCCAGGGATCTTTTCTTTGACTTTCGTGAAAACTCGGAAAGATTTAGGACATAAATAGAAAACATTGTGTACGCACAGTCCTTGTGATGGCTGCCTATATATTACCCATCTTTGTACAAGGGCTGCAACTTTGGTGTCTCAGTGGTCGATCAGTTCCTTATGGCATGTCATAGCGATATATACCATACCTTACTATTGTGCGAAAGCCCCAGTAATATGTAGGAGCTGGCTACTGGGACTGTCCTTTAGGGTGTTTACCAGGATTGTGTTTGTGGGAACAGAACGTCCTAGGTCTATTCCTTTGTTTGCAGACCCATCCTGAAAGAGGTTCTCCACCTAAACTTAAAGGGGTTTTCTGAGCTGCAGATATTGTTGAGCTATCCTCAGGATAGGTCATCAATATCAGAACGGTGCAGATCTGACATCACCTCCATCGATCAGCTGTTTTGGGCCGCTGCGGTGATGGAAACCAACATTGTGCATAGCAGAATCAGAAGGCATCATGCATTGTGTAGTTTCCGGCGCTTGCGTATTGAAGCTGGAGTACTCCGGCATGGCTACTACACAGTGTAGGGAGCTTTCTGCCTCCACCTCCGTACACTGTCACAGCTGATCAGAGAAGGTGCCAGGCTCCCGCCAATGTGATATTGATGACTTATCCGGAGGATAGCTCATCAATATCTGTAGCCTGGAGAACCCTTTTCAAGGGGTTTTCTGAGACTTTAATAGGTCAGCAGTATCTGATCGGTGGGGGTCCAACACCCGGGACCCCCGCTGATCAGCTTTTTGAGAAGGCACCAGTGCCCACAGTTGCGCCGTGGCCTTCTCACAGCTTTCCCTAGGCCATGTGAAGTCACGTTCATCGGTCACGTGGCCTAGGTGGTGAATGAGGCTGAGCTTCGATACCAGTCACAGCCGCTATATAATGTATGGCGCTGTGCTTGATGAGCAGAGAGAAGGCCATAGTGCTGCTGCCTTCTCAAACAGCTAGTCGGCGGGGTCCCAGGTGTCGGACCCCCACCAATCAGATAGTGATGACCTATCCAGAGTATAGATCATCAGTATATAACTCTTGGAAAACCCTTTCAAAGCCCTATGACAAGGGACGATAATCCTCCAAATGAGCTTTCATATAAATCTGATCATCGGCCCGTCTGAGCTCTTCACCGATCTGCTGGCAGACAGCAAAGATTGGTTTGTCGAAGAGTCAATCTGATCTTTTTTGTTAAAATAATCATTTGATGGCAGCACATGTAAACAAGATATTTGTTGCCGATCCTTTGTCTCCCGTTCACTTCTGCCAGTGTAAAAAGCCCTTTAAATGATTACCGATTGACTTGTATCACCGGCCATGCAGAAGAATCCTCACTAATGCCAGTCCAGCCGTGAGCTGACAGTTGTCATTTCCAGTTGCAGCACATCTCTCATTTCCAGCGGGTGCAGCACATCTCTAGTGACCGACCTGTCCTACAGTTCTCAGGTCTTCACCTGAATTGCCACTGAATTTAGAAAGCAGGTGTCACGCTTCTGTGTGGGAGTAAAACACCACACCAAGGGAAGGGGACGGTCGGACAGGGAATCAGGCCTGAGAACTAGGGAAGGAAAATGGATACCTCCTAGTAAAACCCTAACCAAAATCCTGACTGATTACCAGTATGAACAGACCCTAAAGGTAGGTGAGTTCATGCGCAGGCAGGGCCGGCCTTTGGGGTGTGCGGGCTGTGCGGCCGCACAGGGCGCCATAGCAACAGGGGCGCCGGGCGGCCGACAGCCCGCCGTGAACTAAGTCTCTACTCTACTCACGATTATTCTGCAACTGTCTGCGGGCAGGCGACTCACAGCGCTCAAAGCGCACGGTCCGGACAATTGAGGAGTGATGAGGGGGCGGGGCCCGCGGCCGCTCTGCGCTCCGCTCTGCCGCCTGGTTGGCCTGCCTGTCTCTTTAAGAGAGCAGACCAGTGGCTGCTAGAGCGTAACTGCCGCACAGGCACGTCTTCCCTTTTGACGTTGCCACTGAGCTCCGCCCCCAGAGAGAAGACGGAGCCAGCCAGCAGCCACAGCAAGGAAGCAGCACTACAATCTACACAGGCACAGCAAAAGAACAAGTAGGTATTTGGAGAAATGTGCCATGGGGGCTGGGGGGGGCAGAAATGTGCCATGGGGGGGGGGGGCAGAAATGTGCCCTGGGGGCTGGGGGGGGCAGAAATGTGCCCTGGGGGCTGGGGGCTGGGGGGGGCAGAAATGTGCCATGGGTGCTTGGGGCTGGGGGGGGGGCAGAAATGTGCCATGGGGGCTGGGGGGGGGGCAGAAATGTGCCCGGGGAGGGGCAGAAATGTGCCATGGGTGCTTGGGGCTGGGGGGGGCAGAAATGTGCCATGGGGGCTGGGGGGGGGCAGAAATGTGCCCGGGGGGGGGGGGCAGAAATGTGCCATGGGGGCTGGGGGGGGGGGCAGAAATGTGCCCTGGGGGGGGGCAGAAATGTGCCATGGGGGCAGAAATGTGCCATGGGGGCTGGGGGGGGGGGGGGCAGAAATGTGCCCGGGGGGGCAGAAATGTGCCATGGGGGCTGGGGGGGGGCAGAAATGTGCCATGGGGGCTGGGGGGGGGGGGAAATATTTTGGGGGCCATTAAGGGTTGGACTTTAACTCCTTGCTGCTGATGTTGAGTGTGCACATAGCCACCAATCATATTCCTCTCCCCCAGCACATCAGTTACCTTTAGGAGGGGGGGATATGATTGGTGGCTATGTGCACACTCCGCATCATCCAACCCCTAATGCCCCCCAAAATGCCCGTGGGGGGGGTGACAGGCAGGAGGAGCAATGTGTATGCGGGCCCTTGCACTGCACTCGCTCAGCTGTGCTTGCATACATATCGTGCCCTGTGTCCACTGTCCTGTGCCCACTATGCTAAAGCCTGGCATAGCCCAGCTATGCCCAGCTTTACCAAAGCAGACAGGCAGGAGCAGTGATGTGATCATATTTATTATATGTGTGTGTGTCCGTCCCTGTGTCTGTGTGTGTCTGTCCCTGTGTGTCACCATCACCATGCCCACAGTGTTCCTATGTCTTGACGCAGCTGCATCAGGACGTTCTCTGCGGAGGAAGAAGGAAGAGGAGGCAGCGCCGCCAGCATGGAGTCCGTGCGATAGACACAGGAAGGCACACTAAGGACGAAGGTAACACTACCACATTATCAGCACTAGTGTTATCTGTGGTTTTACATAGGACTGCAGGTAACACTACCATATTATCAGCACTAGTGTTATCTGTGGTTTTACATAGGACTGCAGGTAACACTACTACATTATCAGCACTAGTGTTATCTGTGGTTTTACATAGGACTGCAGGTAACACTACCACATTATCAGCACTAGTGTTATCTGTGGTTTTACATAGGACTGCAGGTAACACTACCACATTATCAGCACTAGTGTTATCTGTGGTGTTACATAGGACTGCAGGTAACACTACCACATTATCAGCACTAGTGTTATCTGTGGTTTTACATAGGACTGCAGGTAACACTACCACATTATCAGCACTAGTGTTATCTGTGGTTTTACATAGGACCGGAGGTAACACTACCACATTATCAGCACTAGTGTTATCTGTGGTGTTACATAGGACTGCAGGTAACACATTTTTTTCCTCTTTGTGTGTGTTTAGGCGACCAGGTGTAAGGAGGGGGGGGGGGGGCGCCACAAGGTTAGCTCGCACAGGGCGCCTGAACACCTAAGGCCGGCCCTGTGCGGAGGAATACCTAGAGTCCTATCTAGCACTATAGGATCCTAGTACTAAAGGCAGGGACGAGACCACCTGTTCCTCCAAAAGGAAGGACGAACAGGAGTCTACTTCAGGCCTAATACAAACAATAGGGAAATGCAACACACAGAACCCAAACAAAATACAAAAGGGAAAGGAAAGACTTAACTTCAAAGAGTCTATGCCAGCACCAGGAACTCAGCCGAGATCCAACCACCAACTATCGACAGGTATAACAGAAGCTATAAAATGCACACCATTGTGGGAGAAGCAACTAAAAATAAGGAAGGTTAAGTGACCACATAAGCAACACCTGGAGGCAAGCGGTATGGCCATTACCAGAAACAACACACACCTATTGATCCACAAGGAAAACCTGTCAGAGCAAATCACATGTTACCAGTCTGACAGATCTCCTGCCACGCAATGTCGCCGAGACGTCCGTATGTCTCGGGACGTCCGTGACAGCA
The DNA here is from genome assembly GCF_905171765.1 of Bufo bufo. Taxonomy (NCBI): domain Eukaryota; kingdom Metazoa; phylum Chordata; class Amphibia; order Anura; family Bufonidae; genus Bufo; species Bufo bufo. Next base: position 426,366,694 of record NC_053394.1, read on the forward strand.
GGCTCATGGACATGAAGCAGGGCCATTTCATGGAGAATGAAACATTACCGCGAGCAGATGATGTCATTATGGACGCTTCTAAACAAGGAACAGCAAGAATCGGTAAATGTAAGTATATTGAAATGTTTTATGCCCATATGCCAAGATGAGCTGAGACCAATTCAGCTCTGCTACATGAGTGTACTCTATACAGACCTGCATATACTAATAGGAGAACAATGAGCGGTTTCTGTGCAGATGCTGCTCGCCAGATATGGGAAAGGATTTTATAGCGACAATGCTTTCCAGATGTCTCTCACAGGGGTCTCGGTTGCGCACGCCCTGTGATTGGTACAACAAGTATGGTAATGTCAGATTTATTTGTGTTTTACAAACTCGGGCTCTACCTAAATAGCTGTGGATGATGAAAGGTCCCAGGACCCCACCAGTTAGCCCTCTCCAGGGCTGTGTCTGAGCCATCTTATTTGGCAATGATATAGATCTGTCCAGTTATTAGTAGATGAGATAAGGCATATGCCGGAGATTTGGCTTAGAAAGATTCAACCTTTGTTTTCCTGCAGAGCCGTTTGGAGATAAATTGTGGGATGCTCCATCGGATCCGTGTGTATAGAGGTTTTAGAGTTTAATAAAATTTTGGAGATAGTTCATGCACACAAACAGATTTTTGGGCTGCATCCGATCCACATTTTTTGCGGCTTGGATGCTGACCTATTCACTTCAATGGGGCCACAAAAGATGCGGACAGCACATGTACCGTCCGCAAAATTATAGAACATGTTCTATACTTGTCCGCATTATGGACAAGGATCGGACTGTTCTACACTGACCAAAAACATAAACGCAAAACTTTTGGTTTTGTTCCCATTTGACATGAGCTGAACTCAAAGATCTGAAACATTTTCTGCATACACAAAAGACCCATTACTCTCATCCGTGAACAGAACGCCTCTCCAACGTGCCAGACGCCATCGAATGTGAGCATTTGCCCACTCAAGTCGGTTTACGACGACGTACTGCAGTCAGGTCCAGACCCCAGAGAGGACCATAAGCTTCCCTGAGACGGTTTCTGACAGTTTGAGCAGAAATTCTTTGGTTATGCAAACCGATTGTTGTTGCAGCTGTCCGGGTGGCTGGTCTCAGACGATCATGGAGGTGAACATGCTGGATGTGGAGGTCCTGGGCTGGTGTGGTTACACGTGGTCTGCGGTTGTGAGGCCGGTTGGATATACTGCCAAATTCTCTGAAACACCTTTGGAGACGGCTTATGGTAGAGAAATGAACATTCATTGCACGGGCAACAGCTCTGGTAGACATTCCTGCAGTCATCATGCCAATTGCACGCTCCCTCAAACGTTGCGACATCTGTGGCATTGTGCTGTGTGATCAAACTGCACATTTCAGAGTGGCCATTTATTGTGGGCAGTCTAAGGCACACCTGTGCAATATTTATATTGATCTGCCACACGTGTGAGGTGGGATGGATTATCTCGGCAAAGGAGAAGTGCTCGCTAACACAGATTTAGACAGATTTGTGAACAATATTTGAGAGTAATGGGTCTTTTGTGTATGTAGAAAATGCTTCAGATCTTTGAATTCAGCTCATGCAAAATGGGAGCAAAACCGAAAGTGTTGCGTTTATATTTTCGGTCAGTGTATTAGGGACCAGCTGTTACGTTCCGCAAAATGTTGACTGTTCCTGGCCAGTATCTGCATTTTGCGGATCTGCAGTTTACGGACCGCAGAACAGGCAGTGGTTGTGTGCATGAGCCCTTAAAGGGGTTGTCACACCAAAAATATTCCACATTTTTCAAATCAGCACCTGGATCTGAATACTTTTGAAATTGTATGTAATTAAACATTTAGTATAGCGACCCGGTTATTCAGTGAAATCTATTTAGCGCCACCTGCTGTTTGTTATTTTTCTAATTTCTCTGTCCTGATCACGGAGGTGGAAGCACGTGCTCAGTTCCATTCTCCAACTGCCATAGCTGCAGTAGAAAGGACATGGTCCCTCAGAAGCTGCACGCCCCCGGAGCTGCCAGCCTTGATCTAAATCTAGCAGAGCAATGAATGTGGAGATCTCCAGATCCGTGTGAGGTGCAGGGCTGGTTATTAGTTTGTTAGAAAGACACTGCCATGTACTACATGATATCCATTACATTAATTATGGCCTAACCACTTTAAATAACCAACCAAATAGGCTATGTTTGCAATTTGCTATCCCTTTTACATGTGGAGCAGCAGCTCTGGAGCACAAGCTGCTTCGCTAACAAGTGAAATATTGACGGTCACGTTACCTGTTTTCCCCTGTGCTCACCATCATTCCATAGGGCCAGTGATACCAGTCCAAGGAAAATCATAATAACCACTTACGGCCTCTTTCACATGAACGATACAGATTCATTCAGGGTGCGTTCAGTGAAACTCGTACCATTTCGCAAGCAAGTTCAGTCAGTTTTGTCTGCAATTGCATTTAGTGTTTCAGTTTTTTCCGCGCATGTGCAATTGGTTTTGATGCATTTTTCACGCACGTGAAAAAAACGGAAGATTCACAAACAACATCTCCTAGCAACCATCAGTGAAAAACACGTTGCATCCGAAAAATGCAGAATATAGAATCTGCTGAGATTCTCATGCAACACAGAAACGATGCGTAAAAAAACACAGCCCCCATGTACACAGCCCCATTAAAATGAATGGGTCAGAATTCATTGTGGGTGCTATGTGCACCCGCATTGAAAACTCGCCCCCGTGTGAAAGAGGCCCACAAAAAATATTCTACATTTTTGAAACCAGCCCCTGGATCTGAATACTTTTGAAATTGCATGTAATTAAACATTTAGTATGGCCACTGAGCTATTCAGTGTAATCTATATAGCGCCACCTGCTGTTTGTTATTTTTCTAATTTATCTGTCCTGATCATGGAGGTGGAAGCACGTGCTCAGTTCCATTCTCCAACTGCTACAGCTGCAGTAGAAAGGACACAGCCCCTGAGAAACTGCACGCCCCCTAAGCTGCCAATGGTGAGATCTCCAGATCCATGTGAGGTGCAGGGCTGGTTATTAGTTTGTTAGAAAGATATTGCCATGTACTACATGATATCATGGCCTAACCCCTTCCCGACCAGCGCCGTAATAGTACGGCGCTGCGGGAAGTGACTTGCCGACCAGCGCCGTACTACTACGGCTGGACGAACACCCGGGCCCTCGGGCATAATCGCTCGGGGACCAGGGTGCAATAGCTGGCAGCCATGGTAACTAAGGGCTAAGAGAGGTATTTCCATCCCCCTGCAGCCTCGATCGCTGCTATTGGCCGGATTCCATAGACCGGCCCATCGCGGCTGCGATAAGTGTCCTGTCTCCCCCGAGGTCAGGCAGGGGACTCCAATGTTTGGGGTCCCCTACCAGTGCTGCGATTGGCTGGAACAACGCTTTAGCCAATGGCAGCGTTACAGCCACAGAGGGAACAGGCAGAATGCCTGGCGACTTCATGCAGAGAGGACCTGTGCCCCTCTGTGCTGTATCTGCTTGCTGGGACTTGTGGTGCACCTCCACAGCTTTCTACTACCTGTGAAAAGACAAGAGAAACACAACAGTAACACGGCTCTCACCTGCTCCTTCTTCTGCTATGAGCACGGAAGATGAACCGCACTTGGTGTGAAAAGAAGAACATCTGGAACATCTGCTGCAAAGCTTTGTTTTGTTTGTTTTTTTGCAGCAGTTCTAGATCCCTAAGCCAACATGAAAATAGAAAAAAGACATGCGGCCCTCACCAACTCTTCTATGCAGCTTTATAAATGTTTTTTATTCAATGATAAAAACCAGTGGTATGCGGGCACAGGACAGATGCTACAGCCGTTTTGCGCTACTTGCGCTTTCTCAAGATCCCTAATCCACCTCCCACCTTCCCAAGCCCTAAACCCTGTCCCTAACCCCCTTCCTCCATGTCCGCTTTTTCTGGATAGCGAACAATTTTTTAAGTTTTTTTGTAACTTTTTACTTTTTTCACTTCCCCCCCCCCCTGCTCTGCACTACTTTTTCTGTGTGCAAGCTTCCCAAGCCCCGAGCCCTAATCCCTATCCCCCCCTCCTCCCTGTCCGCTAAGTGAACAAATTGTGACTTTTTTTGTCACTTTTATCTGGCTTTTTTTTTTTCCTGCTCTGCCCCATTTTTTTTTTTGTGTGCAAGCACTGATCAGTCTGTAATTCACTGCTCAACACATGGGCTAATTTTTTTGGTGCAGATATTTTTTTTTTTTTAGAAGTAATAGTTAGAATCTTATATAAAAGTTGCTTTTTAGATAGTGTTCTTTTTTTGTATCTGCAGTAAATTTTTATACTGCAGTGTCTGCACGAACGCACCAAACGTCAGATTGCGTGCGTTCTGCAGTCCTGAGCACCAACCAGTACCTTATTTTTCACTGGACGCTTTTGTGCTCAGTTCTTTTTTTTTTTTGTGAAAAAACTAACTTAGTGTTAGATAGTTTAGATATATACATACATATATATTTATATAATAAGTGTCTCTCTCTCTATATATATATAATTAAATTTAAGGTACTGTGAGAGTAGATTTTTGCACACGTGCTGTACGTACATGCTTTTTGCACCTGCTAAGCACTGATCACATCCATTTTAATTAGTTTACTGTGTAGATTTTTTATTTTTTTTGGTGTGCAAAAAATAAATCAGTGCTAGATAGTTAGATATATCTGTATATATATATATATATATATATATATATATATACACACACACACAGTCAGGTCCATAAATATTGGGACATGGACACAATTCTAACATTTTTGGCTCTATACACCACCACAATGGATTTGAAATGAAACAAACAAGATGTGCTTTACCTGCAGACTGTCAGCTTTAATTTGAGGGTATTTACATCCAAATCAGGTGTAGGAATTACAACAGTTTGCATATGTGCCTCTTACTTGTTGAGGGACCAAAAGTAATGGGAAAACTGGCTTTTCAGCTGTTCCATGGCCAGGTGTGTGTTATTCCCTCATTATCCCAATTACAATGAGCAGATAAAAGGTCCAGACTTCATTTCAAGTGTGCTATTTTCATTTGGAATCTGTTGCTGTCAACTCTCAAGATGAGATCCAAAGAGCTGTCACTATCAGTGAAGCAAGCCATCATTAGGCTGAAAAAACACAACAAACCCATCAGAGAGATAGCAAAAACATTAGGTGTGGCCAAAACAACTGTTTGGAACATTCTTAAAAAGAAGGAACGCACCGGTGAGCTCAGCAACACCAAAAGACCCGGAAGACCACGGAAAACAACTGTGGTGGATGACTGAAGAATTCTTTCCCTGGTGAAGAAAACACCCTTCACAGCAGTTGGCCAGATCAAGAACACTCTCCAGGAGGTAGGTGTATGTGTGTCAAAGTCAACAATCAAGAGAAGAATTCACCAGAGTGAATACAGAGGGTTCACCACAAGATGGAAACAATTGGTGAGCCTCAAAAACAGGAAGGCCAGATTAGAGTTTGCCAAACGACATATAAAAAAGCCTTCACAGTTCTGGAACAACATCCTATGGACAGATGAGACCAAGATCAACTTGTACCAGAGTAATGGGAAGAGAAGAGTATGGAGAAGGAAAGGAACTGCTCATGATCCTAAGCATACCACCTCATCAGTGAAGCATGGTGGTGGTAGTGTCATGGCGTGGGCATGTATGGCTGCCAATGGAACTGGTTCTACTGTATTTATTGATGATGTGACTGCTGACAAAAGCAGCAGGATGAATTCTGAAGTGTTTCGGGCAATATTATCTGCTCATATTCAGCCAAATGCTTCAGAACTCATTGGACGGTGCTTCACAGTGCAGATGGACAATGACCCAAAGCATACTGCAAAAGCAACCAAAGAGTTTTTTTAAGGGAAAGAAGTGGAATGTTATGCAATGGCCAAGTCAATCACCTGACCTGAATCTGATTGAGCATGCATTTCACTGCTGAAGACAAAACTGAAGAGAAAATGCTCCAAGAACAAGCAGGAACTGAAGACAGTTGCAGTAGAGGCCTGGCAGAGCATCACCAGGGATGAAACCCAGCGTCTGAAGATGTCTATGCGTTCCAGACTTCAGGCTGTAATTGACTGCAAAGGATTTGCAACCAAGTATTAAAAAGTGAAAGTTTGATTTATGATTATTATTCTGTCCCATTACTTTTGGTCACTTAACAAGTGGGAGGCACATATGCAAACTGTTGTAATTCCTGCACCGTTCACCTGATTTGGATGTAAATACCCTCAAATTAAAGCTGACAGTCTGCAGTTAAAGCACATCTTGTTTGTTTGTTTCATTTCAAATCCATTGTGGTGGTGTATAGAGCCAAAAATGTTAGAATTGTGTCGATGTCCCAATATTTATGGACCTGACTGTATATCAATTTTAGGTAGTGTTAGTGTAGATTTTTGTGCGCATTTGCGCGTGTTTACTGCGCCTGCTGAGTGCTACTCCTCTACCCCCTCATCATCATCATCATCCGCTGATGAGGAACCCTCTAGGAGTTTGTGGAAAACTCTGGAATCCAAATTGACTGCATGGGCTTCACAGAAATAGATTTTTTCAAAATCTTTTTCAGTGAAGATTTAGTAATTTTTATCATGGCCCAAACAAATTTATATGCCCAGCAGTTTCTTACCCAGAACCCCACATCGCCATATGCAAGACCCCTTGGTTGGACCCCAGTTACAGCAGCAGAAATGAAAATCTTCTGGGGGCTTGTGCTGCATATGGGGCTTGTTAAAAAAACTGAAATTAGACAGTATTGGAGTGTGGATGTCTTGTACCACATCCCAATATTCAGTAAGTCCATGGCCCGGAATAGATTTGAGTTGATTCTGAATTTTTTGCATTATAATGATAATGCACAGTGTCCGCCCCAAAATGACCCAACATTTGATCGTCTTTTTAAAATTAGGCCCATCCTTGACCACTGCAGCACCAAGTTTGCTGAAGTGTACACCCCAGAACAAATTATCTGTATAGATGAGTCCCTGGTACTATATTTCAAGCGAGCAAGGTATAGAATAAAAATGTATAAACTGCAAAGAAACAGGGGGTTAGTCAGCACATCCAAATGCGCAGGTGCGCGCTGCCATGGCTAGAAACGCAAAGAAAAAAACACACTGCAACAGCACTTTGCAAACCAAATAAAGTACAATAATGCCATAGTAATAGAAAACATTCTGGTGCTAATGCTACGCTTATTTTGTAAATTTGAGATTCTTGGCAAATACATTTTGTGCAAAATTATTTGGACCCGTCTGCCACACGTCAAGGCGATCTCTGTAAGACAGGAACCTGACACTAAATGCTACCTTTTATGTGCCATATAAAATTGCCATTTTGACACCAAAAATTATAAAAAGCAGAGTGGACCCCGCATGCATGTGGAACCTGCACTCCCTGAATTGTATGGCACATAACAGGTAGCATTTAGGTTCCCGTCTTACAGAGATCGCCTTGACGTGTGGCAGACGGGCCCAAATAATTTTGTACAAAATGTATTTGCTAAGTATAAAAATGTATAAGCTCTGTGAGAGTAGCTCCAGGTACACCTATAGGTTCCGGGTTTATGAAGGGAAAGACTCCCGGATTGAACCCCCAGAATGCCCCACCTTCCTAGGAGTTAGTGGGAAACTAGTGTGGGACTTACTGCACCCACTGCTGGATAAGGGTTACCATCTCTATGTGGATACCTATTATACCAGCATACCCCTATTCAAGTCCCTAACTGCCAGAAGTACTGTGGCTTGCAGCACAGTACGCAAAAATCAGAGAGGCCTCCCTAGATCCCTGATAGGGCAACCACTGAGAATGGGTGAAAGCAGGGCTCTCCTCCATGAGAACATGCTGGCGGTTAAGTACAAGGACAAGAGGGATGTCCTTTTTTACTGACCACCATTCACAGTAAAACCAGCTCCCCTGCCCCTGTACGTGGTACCACTACCACTGTCCCCATACCAGACTGCCTTCTGGACTACAACAGGCACATGGGCGGGGTTGATCTTTTATATCAAGTTCTGAAGCCCTACAGTGTCACACGAAAAACAAAAGTGTGGTACAAAAAGCTGGCCGTGCACATTGTACAGATGGCAATGTGCAATGCGTATGTGCTGTTTAAGTCTAGAGGACACACAGGAACATTTCTTCACTTTCAAGAAGTAGTGATCAAGTCCCTAATTCTTCCAAACCAAGCAGGATTAGAAAGGACACCATTTACCACTGCGAAACCTGCTCTGAAAAACTTGGCCTGTGCATGAAGGAGTGTTTTAGAATCTACCATTCATCCATGGAATAGTTTTATCTTTGATGCTCCCTGTAGTTTTGTCCGCATTGCTTACATATCCACTTTTCACCAACCAATACATATTCATTTTTGTGAGACACCTGTTTGCTGAAAAGTACCCTTTCCACCACTTAAAATGTTCGTACGGGGTTGCTCTTTCCAAAATAGGGTCTCTTCTTGGGGTTTTTAATTTATGGGGACCTCAGGAATTTTTTAATTCGACATGGCACCTAAAATCAATTTCTGCCAATTCAGGCCAGCCAAATTCACATTTAGCTGTTTGCCTGCTGTGCGCCCATACAGCAGGCTACAAGCACATATGGGGTTTTTACTGAATGTGGAGAAAATGGGGAACACATACTGGGGTGCATTTTCTCCTTTAACCCCTTGTGAAAGTGAAAAATTGGGGTCTGTTTGTAATTTTTCATTTTCACAAATGTGTGCTTTGAAATCCTTTAACAAGTGTTTCTGCCTTCTGTGAGACACCTGTTTGCTGAAAAGTACCCTTTCCACCACTTAAAATGTTCGTACGGGGGTGCTCTTTCCAAAATGGGGTCACTTCTTGGGGATTTTAATTTCTGGGGACCTCAGGAATTTTTTTAATGGCACCTAAAATGCATTTTAAGAAATGTATTTCCTAATTAAGGTCAATTGTTGTCAAAATGGACACGTTGTCTGTTTTCCCCTGTGCTCACCACTCGGTATACTGCTCACCGTTATTCCATAGGGCCAGTGATATCAGGAAAACCATAATCACTTAAAGGGGTGTCTACTCCGTTTATATTGCTGGCCTATCCTCAGGACAGGTTGTATCTTGGTTGTATCTTGTTGCATTTACTGTGCGTTAAAAATCACCCCGCAGTAGTTATTTTTGATTGTTTATATTCTTTCAATAAAAATGAAAAAAAGGTTTTTTTTTAAAGCTTTTAATGTATTTTTTTTGTTCTTTAAAGGCGTTGAGTGGTTTTTGGTAACCCCCGTTTGCACAACCCCTTTAATATTTGAATCTGCAATGTTTAGATCATTTCTTTTATTACTTGTGCATTACAGTGTATTATACCTGACTCTGGCAGGGTGTAATGGGATTATTAAGGTGGAAGGTTCCCGACAGCCATGACTGCCACTGAGCACACTTGCCATGATCGGGGCTCTTTGGATGGACATAGGAAGAGCCCTCCCTTTGCCTGTAATGATGCCATGGTGGCACCTGAGGGGTTAAACATCCAGAATCAACCATTATAACACAGCCAGCACCTGCCGAGTCTTCTTCCAGTGCATAACATACAATGTGCTGAGGGGTTAAGGAACCTGCTATGTCTCTGTAATGGACACCCAGTCAGATACCTTTCCAACCCCGGGAACAAATGTCCTCCTCACAAAGCTCGTAGCAGTATAATTAGATTGTGAGCTCTTGTTAGTCCATGCCTTTAATCTGCTCTATTCACTGATTTACTCCCTCGTTAATTCCTTCTCATGGCGGTTATACCCAAGAGCATTCCTAGCAAATGCTGCATAAGCAGCTCCTTATCTCTAGTGGATGGCGTGTTTGTGCTAATTACTATCAGTTAATGCCCAGATCCAGCCCTCGAGCAAGGCTAAGCCGAACAGTCTGGTCAATGGGCACAGTCATAGGCGTGTCAATCGAACAGGCTGATCCACTTATTGACACTCATGTGTGCGAGGTGATATCCTCCACACCTGGATCCTTCTATACAAGCAGCAGCGCTGCCTTTCCCAGAATTCCTAGCACCACGGAAGTCCTGGAACCGCCTGATAATATCTGGGAAGACACTGCAAAATACGACAAGTGCAGTCACATCATATATCTTCATGGTATGAACCTGTTCCTGAAGGAGATAGCGATTTGGGTAACCTAATGAGAAGTTGTGAATCCTGTTAATTATGCATTTATCTTGGCGCCTCAAGGGTGCTTCTTTGTTTCTGGGGTTCTTCTCGGTGGACAGTCCCTACTTGTCAGAAGGATCCTATAAAGCCAAGCAGATTACAAAGAGTTCCCTGCTGGGTGAACATCTGAGGGAACCTGAAAGTAAAGATGCATTTACACAGCCCAAAAATTGGGCAGACTATTGGGAACGAACGTTCCTGTGAACAGTCGTTCCCGATAGTCTGGCCATGTAAAGTGCTGCCGATCACCCAATGATCGAACGAAAGGCTCGTTCGTTGCGTGATCCTGTCGTTCATGCAGGCACCACCGATCATGGCTCCTGGGCAGCAGATCGTTTGGTCTAAACTGCTGCTCAGGAGCCATGATTCTGTATGAGGATGAGGGATCACTATAGCCACCCCCGTCCTCATACTGTGAAGGAGATCGCTTCATGTAATGCACGGCCTCCTTCACTGAACAAGCAGCTGACTGTCAGGAAGGAACACTTCCTTTCTATCAGTCGGCCCTTGTAAACCCAGCTTAAAGAGGTTATGTAACTGGGATCTGTCGACGCGCTCGCTTCCTGCAGCGCCGCCAGCATCCCATTCCTGAGGAGGAGCGAGGACGCGCCCGGTGTCCTCGTATCCATAGTAACAAGAGGGCGGGGAGGACCCGGCTGCGCACGCCTCAGCGTAGCTGGCGTCCTTCATTCCCTAGACAACGAGCAGCGGGGGAACTGAGCGCCGATGGCAATGAGTCGGGGCTCAGGTGTTTAGATCTTTTAAACATGGGTCACGTGACGGTGGCCACGTCACGTGACTCATCAATTAGACCTATTTAAACAGGTAACCTGCTGGCCACAGGTTGCCTGTGATTGGTCTTATTACCTCACTAGCGCTCTCTGCATGTGTGACTTTGTTTGTTTGACTTCGGCTTGTATTTGACCTTGTGTTACCCCTTGTACTGACGCGATCTTTTGGCTCCTGACCTCGGCTTGTATTGACTTCTATTTTGTATTACCCCTTTGTGCCTGTGTTACCTCCTGGCCCTTTACCCCGGCTTCCATTGGTTCCTGTTGCGGTACTTACCCAGCCTGGGAAGCTTTGCGTTTCTGTGTGTTCTGTCTTGTCTTTTGTTTTCTACCCTTGTTGTTCCCTTCATTTAGGCCCCTGCACGTACGTAAGCTAGGGACTGCCGCCCAGTTGTACCCCGTCTGTTAGGATGGACCGTGCAAGTAGGTAGGGATAGAAGAGTGGGTGGATTTTAGGGCTACACTTATCCCTACCTTTTCGTGACAGGTTATCCCATGAATAATGTAAAAAATGAAAATCAGACATCATATAGTCCATGACAATACCTTTCTTACAAAGCTAGAACCAGCCCTGCACCTCACATGGATCCAGAGATCTCCCTATTCATTGCTCTGCTAGATTTATATCAAGCTGACAGCTCAAGGGGAGTGTCTTTTCCACTGCCGCATTGTCTCCCTATCACAACCCAGGAGGCAGTTGAAAGATGAAACTGAGCATGTGCGGCCATCTCAGTGAGCAGGTCAAAGAGATAAGAAATTAAGTGGCCCTATAAAGCTATGTTTTACTGAATAACTCAGTAGCTATACAAAATTTTTAATTACATGCAATTACAAAAGTATTCAGATCCAGGTGCTGGTTTGAAAACTGTGGAATATTTTTTGTGGGACAACCCCTTTAAGAAATCGTTTCCCTGCAGCTCCACCACAGGAGAAATTAAGTATTACACGATCCATTCAAATAAATAAGTTGTCTGTGTCATGCAGGACAGGACAAGTCCTCCAGAGCAAGAGGTGCTCTTTATAACTACTCCTCACTCTGGCCAAGAGATGAGGATTGTAAACAAAGGACCCCATCTAATAGGGTGCATGGAAAGGGGTTTTCTGACTGGATGACCCCTTTAATGTTTAAGTTATTGCTGCCTACATTGCAAGAAAATTCTGATTTATGACCGTTGCATGGATCTCATTGTCCTGCCTTAGGAGAGCTCCATTATCATTTACTTATCCAGGGTGTGAGAAGATTTGGGCAGCACCCTTTGGTCTACAAAATGGTTCTTGAGATGTTTGCCCAGTCGAAACCTATAGACATTGCAATGTACCTGCTGGTTTATTTTGGTGCAGTCACCACCAGGTTCACTTTGGGAGGTGGGGGAAGTACAGATGAGAAATGTTTCTTACATTGGTGCACCATTGGTGCACATTGGTCAGCTAATTGGTGTGGGCACCAGTAGAGTTGTGTCACTTGGGAAGACTGCCTGGGGTCATCCTATGACTTTTCACCTATAGAAGCCTCATATGATGTCTTCCTAGTCATCTAAAGCACTTCCCACTCTAACGGGTGGAAAATCACCCACGTAGGAGGCCTCTAAGTCCTAATGACTGACTGAGCCGCTTCACTGTAATGAGCCACATCATTTACATAGACCTTGACCCTCAAGCCTCAATAACCTCTCTATTTGAAGATCAGTGATACAACAATATCTTAGGACAGAAAGCGTCACATTGGCCATGAATGTAGTGCAGAGTTACTGTAGGTCAAGATGTCTGTGTGATCCAGCGGCCACCGTTTACATAGTGGAGTGGTTCAGCCGCTCGCGCCCGAGGTAATAAAAACCTCTTGTAGGAAGCAGAAGTCCTGACCTTGAGCTGGAGCCTAGTCACCTCTAAACAAGACCAGGACTTGTATATAGTAATTGCTTCAAGGATTTACAAAGCCTCTGGCCGGAGCCTGTACCAGCCTTATCGCCAAGTGCCCTGTTTATTTGGTTTCCCAGCAAACTTAAGAGAGTGCAGCTGTTCTTAAAGCTGTTTCCTTGTTTCTGCACGGTACCCAACGGCTGGCATCCTCGAGGTGGGGGGAGTAGATAAGGCTAACTGTGTCTGCGAATTGACTTATTAAACAGCCAGGCAGGAATTTGGTTTAATCATGTGGCTTTCCTTAGATAAACTGTTTTTCCAAGGCCATTACAGAGCCTGATACGTTATCCCAACAAATAGATTTCCCTCTCAGAACAGTGAAGCCCTTACTGCGGGGTAATCACTGCAAGCGGCGGAGGTAAGCCGACACCCCCCGCGTTATCCTCCGCAAATATACATTTGCGTCTCAGTTACAGTTTTCTTTTTAAGTTTATTTTAATGCTATTGTTTTTCCAAATACAAAGCCTAGAATATTGTGTTTTGGTCTTATGAGCTGGTGTGTTACAGGCAAACTCCACATTGAACAAGTCAGCCGAGACCTATAGGACCTGGAGAAAAGGGGGTTAAATAAGATAATGGGTAAGTTAGATATTATGTGCAGTTAGGTCTTAAAAAAATAAAAAGTAGCATGAATTTTATATCCACCCGTATGTAGAAGGCTGGTTCTGTAGGCTGTGTGTTATAATTTTCTCGCTTCTTCCACCCCGATCCTGGCTCGGTTCTCTTCGAATGGTCTTTAAGGAGAAAGAAAAGTTCTAGGTGGAATTATGTAGTACCATGACATAGAAGTATGGTGAGGAAGAGCGGAGATGGGACATGATCTTTCTGTCTAATGAAATAAAGAATGGTTGTGGCGACACAAAAAAACAAACAAAAAAACACTGCTTCTGACTGTGTTCACACATTGTGTTATGGTGCAGCATGGCCTTGTGCTCCCATAGAAGTGAATGGAGAGAGTTGCGTATGTGGATTACCTGCCACTAGAGATGAGTGAAGTTTACAAAACCTCAAATTTTACAAAGAAATTCCACATTTCACAAAGCACAATTCTTTGTAGGTAGTGGGTGCACTGATGGGGAAGTTGCATTCATCTTTGTAAGTAGCGGGCACTCCCGCCATTGAACCCTTCAGATGCTTAATCACTGATCGCGGCATCAGAGATGAAATCTTACGGCTTTCAGGGGTTAATTGGTTAAAAATAACTAAATAATACTAACCTCATCCATTTGGGCGCGAAGAAGCGATGTCAGCCTGGCCATGGTGACATCATACGTGCATGAGATTTTGTGCGAGATCTATAATCAAGATGGCCACGGCGGCCTCTTTGTGCTCAAATGGATGAGGTGATATTTTTTTTTACTGCCATTTCAGGCAAAATTGATTTGTTACCATGAAGCATGAGGAAATTCGGCTTCGTGGCAAATTGAATTTTGCCTGAAATTCAGATCGAAGTCCACTTCGGATACTTCGATTCGCTCAACACTACCTGCCACCTTTCCATTATTTCACCAGTTGGATGCAGTGACCGGTGCCTGCCCTAGCAGGTGGGACAGGGGATGGGAGACTACCAGTCTGGAGATAGGATTGGAACCGGTATCTTTCAGACATGTTTTCCATATCCTGTGGATATGCCATAAATAATAACCCATTTCAACTAGGACCATTAGTAATTTGTTAAAGGTGTTTCCCACAATGTAAAATGTGATGCCAGTCCTTGGATCCAACCTAACTCAAGAATGATGCCTGGTTTTCAGTTTCTGGGAAATGGCCACACTTGAGATCTCTGAATTTGAGAGGGTCCCAATGGGACTGTGTTGTAGGAAACCAGTCCTTTTCCTATCAACTGCTTCCGTTCTGGACTGTAACGTCTATTGTAACGCGGTGATGACGATCGTCGCCCCTATCAGACTGTGTCATGATATAGTGAAGTGGTGTCTCAATGGAGCATCTTTAACAGAGGTCATGGTATTTTTGAAAGATTTTTAATTTTCTACATTGAGCACAGTAAAGAGGTTCTCTGAAATTATGGACGAGCAGCATTTTGATATTAATGGTCTATCCTCAGGACAGGCCATAAATATCAGATTGGCGGGGTTGGGGCACTCCACACCCCCACCAGTCAGCTGTTTCGGAGTAGCTCTGGTGCTGGAACTACACGGCTCCTTCCATTGTATGGTGCACGGAGCTGTTTACTGCAGTATTCACTTCAACAGGAGCAGCACTTCTTACACAACGGATAGAGCTGTATTGTTCCATTGCTGGAGCTACAAAGCAACCGCTGATCATTGAGGGTGTGGTATGTCTGACCGCTGCCAATGTGATGGCCTGTCCTGAAGATGCTGGTCTACTGGAATTCTGCTGTGAATATACCGTATACTATTACTGAAGATGTGTACACAGTCAGATGTCTCCGAAGCCTCCATGATCCAGAAGAAATGTTCTCCAGATTTTCTCCTGAAATCCTCCATTACTGTAATGAGTGCTTTGACACATGACACTTTGTCTTCGGTTTCTCTTTGGATTTTGTCACATTTTACAAAGTGACTGTTAATTACCGCCAGTGTTTTTTTTCAAGAGATTAATACATGATCAGGATGTCGTCCCTGTAACTACCCGTGTCAGTTTTATAGTAATTTAGTGTAAAACGTTTAAAACCGCTTTGCCGAGTGCCGCCATAAAGTGATTCTGTAAGTGATGTATTCTTCACATCCGCAAATAACTTTAATTGCATGTGAAATTCATTTCGCTCGATCGTTCTTCTCAAGCCTTTCACTTTCCAGTCCTCGTTTTTGGAGGATGTTCTGTTGGAGCTGGAGATGGCCTTGATCAAAAAGCAGCCGATCTCCCCAATATGTGATTTCACAGCAGATCGGCACCCCTTTAATTGATTATTAATGGCTTTGCGGTTTTTGTAAAATTAATTGATGAACTGCTGATTAACTGAAAAATCATTGAAAGCTGCACTTATTAAAGGGGTTATCTAATTCCTATAATAACCCCCAGAATGCCTGGGCCCCTCCTCTAGAGCATACTTACCTGCTGCCCGGCACCCGCGTCTCTGGATCTCTGCACGATCGCCGCTGCATCTCCCTGTCATGTGGATCAATAGCAGGCTGTGACAGTGACCAGCCTCCCTAGAATCACCCGCGATCCTAGGGAGGCTGGTCACCCTCATGTCCTGCTAATGGCTGCTCCCACTCTTACAGGCACCACAACATACAGTTACGTCATGCTGTGTTATACAGCCAGCACCCAGTCTCAGTGACTGGGATCGGCAACGGTGCCGTTCCTGGTTATTTAACCCCTCAGATGCCACAGCCAGTTGTGACCAAGACATCTAAGGCGGCTTTCCCGGGGAGTGCTGTGCTCAAGGGAGCCGTTCGTTCTCTGTTGTAGTCTCGAGCCTGCTAGAGGCTTCCAGGCTTACCACAGGCGTGCTATGAAGTCCATAGGAACATAATGAAACTCCCTTAGGCTGAAATGGTAATTCATTGCAGTCTATGGGAGAAGCGATGAGATGATCGCACTTTAAAGTCCCATAGGGGGATGTAAAAAAGTGGAAATTTTTTTTTTTCAATATAAAAAAAATCTAAAAATCTAAATCTCCATCCCTTTCCCTAGCTACATAGAAAAATAAACAATAAAAAAATAAACATAACAGGTATCGCCATGTTCCAAAATTCCCAAACTTTTTCATGCATAGTGAACGCCGTAATAGAAAAAAAAAATCCAATCTTATCCCTCCAAAAAAATTGAAAAATAAAACTAGATTGTGTCCAGAAAAGGTTAGTGTATGTATTCAAACATCAGTGATCCGTGGGTCCGTAGTGCCACCAGGGAAACATTCACATGGTGGGCTCTTCAAAACCACTATGTCCCATAGATGCTATCTGTGTCTGGTCCGTCGTTTTTGTAGACCAGGAGATGCTCTGGAAACTAATTTGCAGCCTCGCAGTGTAAGTTGAATACGGATGATACACAGACACACGGACCAAACAAAGATTCTTCATGGACATCTTCACGGAAGAACCATGACATCCTCTCATGGATGTCATCATGGACATGTGACCAAGACCTTGAGCTAACCATATATTTTAGGTAGCTCTCAAGCAACAGCTATCTCTCCCGTCCCCTCATACACATGCATGCTCGGCTTGGACTTCATGAGGATTGAGAAATTAGCCACTACCAGACACCTCAGGTGGCAGCTCATGTTCCCGAGAACAAAAGGATCACCATGTTGAAATGCAGCTGTCAATTTCAGTGCAACCAGATGACCATCTTACATGTATATGGACCTCCCTACTTTCCCAGGATCGGCAGATAGCAGGCCCCATGCACATTAGATAGTGGGCTAGTTCTACTGAAATTGGTGTCTATTGGGAGCCCACACAAGTAGAATTTTAGCCACATCGCCAAAGACATCCAACATAGTCCATTGACAAATATTTTTCTGTTTCTAGCGTGAAACAGAAAAATCTTTCTAATCTCAGAAATCTTTTTTTTAAAGGGCTGTCGTTTAGATTAGCTTTAAACTAAATGGGCAGAGTTGGGGACACAGGGAAGGTCCGATCAAAATAAAAGCAGTTCTAGCAGAAATTACAGAGAAAAGGGGCCCTATGGACAAAAAAAAATGCTACTGTCCTCCTGATTCTAGTTCAGGCCACCACCTTCCCCACCTCAGAACAGAGAAGAATTAGTGGTTTTGAACTGAGATTGATAAGAGGCATAGATGATCACTGTAACATCCAGTCTGGAGGAACGAAGTCATGTAGGAAGGGTTATAACATAACTCAGTGCAATGAAAGCTCTCAGATATGCAGAGGCCACATTCAGGTGGAGCTGATCCACAATGGGCTTATTGTACGTGGCCCTCATGGCCTTGCTCTTCACACAAGTAGTAGTCATACAGGCCCAGCTTATTGGATCCAAGCTTCACTGCTCCAGATTTGGAGAGAGGTATTCATACTGTTTCACTTTTAAACAGAACGATCCTGTATGGCGCCAGAACCTTAAATCGTACTGTCTATAATGGGCTTTTCCATCCATAACTAAGCAGGATGAGGACATTGTGAATGGATGTCATTTACTAACACTGAAGCTATGGATAAGTTGAAGAGCGTACGACCCTTGACCAGGAAGGTCAACCCTAATCCAGCAATTTAGAGATGGACCCATTGTTGCCAAGTTTTCTGAAGTCTCTTGCTAATGACGTACCGTGGAGCCAAGACCCTTTTAGTCTATATATTCTCTCCCCACTCCCAAACAGAACAATATAAAGACTCCTTACCAGAATTGGTGGCACTAAACCTGTTCCACAGTGTTCACTAGAAGACCACTTGTCAATGCAAAATTATATACACAGTACTTCTGTTTATGTTCAGATGCTTAAAAGGGTTGTCCAGGACTCTAGAAACATGGCGGATTTCTACCAAAAGAATGCCACACTTGACTACATGTTGTGTATGGTGTTTACTTCAGTTGAGCTGATCGGCAGTACCACACACAACCTGTGGACCAGTCTAGTGCTGGTTTTGGAAAAAAGCTATGCTTTCTATTCTTGGAAGTCCCTTTAAGGTTCCCAGACCATTAGTGACTCTATACTATTTTTGCCAGATGCAGTGCCTTAAAAAAATATTCATACCCCTTGAACTTTTCCACATTTTTTTACATTATGCTCTGTATCAGTCGTGTTCCACATATACTACTGTAGACGTACACTGACCTGTCCGGTGTGTTCCTTGGTTTCCATGATGCTGTTTGATTGCTAATGTTCTGTAACAAACCTCTGAGGCCTTCACAGAACAGCTGGAGCTATACTTAGAATACATTACACATAGGTGGACTCTATTTACTAGTGAGATGACTTCTGAAGACAGTTGGTCACACTGGATGTTATTTAGGTGTATCAGAGTCCAGGGGGCTTAATACAAATGCACGCCACACTTTCCAGATTCATATTTATTAAAATTCATTTTATTTTCACTTCACACATACTTGTACTTTGTGTTGGTCTATGACATAAAATCCCAATAAAATACATTTAAGTTTGTTGGTGTAAAATTAAAAAATTGTGGAAAAGTTCAAGGGGTTCAGGGCACCGTACCTAGGAATTATTAATAAAGTGGTACTTATCAGGGGCCTTTCTCTTTCACCTTTTAACACATAATGCCATACATTAACAGCATTAGCATGTAGGGGCTGTATGGAGAAAGCTCATGGCGCTGTATAATACACTAGCCACTCACCGGCAGTGACCGGAATCAGCGTTGATGCAGATTCCAGTAATTTAACCCCTCACATGCCACTGTCAATTAAGACTGTGGCATCTGTGGGGTTAGACAGAGTAAGGGGGCTTGATCGGGGCCTTGTGAACATTCCTGGGCATGTCATGGCTAGCTGCCTGAAAAGCTGCGCCCATGGCATGGCTTGGCAGGCAGGATCCCATAGACTGCAGTTGTATTCTATTGCAGTCTATGGGACAGGTGATGAGAACATTGCATGTTCATGTCCCCTAGGGGGAATAAAAAGTACAGTGTTAAAAGTGTTTAAAAACGCATTCGTATCCCACAATGGAACCTATAAAAACTACAATTTGCCCTGCAAAAAACAAGCCCTCATACAGTAGACGGAAATATAAAAAAGTTACAAAATGTTTATTTTTTCTAAAGTTTTTTAAGTATACAAATTTGATATAGCTATAACCCATACTTACCTGCAGAAAAAGGGTGTCATATGCCGTAATATCAAAACCGAAAAAAACTTTTTTTTTTTTAATTTCACTTCACAATGATTCTTTTTCTCGTTTTTCATTACAAGAAAAATAGGCCCTCATATATGAATGAAAAAGTTGTGGCTTTTGGAGGTAGAAAGGAAAAAAACAAAACGAAATTGGACGAGTTAAGGGGTTAAGTATTTGGGTCAAAAAATAGAAATGCCATATTTATTCCTTATCATACCGTACACGATATGGCCGCAGTCCTGTCTCAGGAGTGTAGTTCCGGTGTAATGGACTTTGGAATCAGATTTGTAAGGCCATTTGATTATCAGCCTGTGCATGTGTTTCTCGCCAGCTTCAGAGCCCCCCAGCTGACCAGCACAGATCAAAACCAGGCCCGTTTGGAGGCGATAAGATAATGCCAGATGTGGCATTTTAATTAGCACGATTTGCTAAACACTGGCTTAATTAAATGCAACTTGATAAGCACGCTAATCTCCGTACATGTCTTTCCCAGCTGTTTCTGCTTCTACCCAGTCCTATCCCCAAAGCTAATTATGCACGGGATTAGGGAACCGCGCAACAATCCATGAACCTGTCCGAGGTCGTTTCACCAGATTTCCTGCAACGCAAGTCACGGCTCTGCAAGGGACAACTGTCCATTCTTAAGGAGAAGAAGCTCTGGAGAAATGGAGAGGCTCAGAACATGTGTGGCCGGATAATGAAATTGTCGCTTCGCTTACCTTAGGACCCATGTGCACAGCAGGGAGCCTGTCCGGCGGCACACCAGTTCCATATTACGCGCCTAGCTAGAGCTAAAGTTTTCTCTACATGTTCACCAATTCCTTAATATCCCTCAATTTTATCAGCAGAAACCTTTGCTTTAACAGAGCACACCAGGTCAGAGGCCTCCCTATGGTGTATTCCCGCTTATCTAGCTGGAAATTAATTTGGATTTTGATGGCCGTTCCATAATACGTCATTGTAAATTCACCTAATATTATTAGGATCTCCACTTGAATTTGTGGCAGTGGGCAGCAAATGGGTTTAAGAAACATAAAAGTGCTTGTTCCCTGCCACCATCTTTTTGACGGTGCCCGAGTCCCTGCTGCGCTCCACTTCCTGCTCCTGTTATTGACTGCACAGCATTCTCAGCCATTTCCTTCTGTGTTGGGATTGGAGCAGGAAGTGGAGTGCAACAAGTGCCTGGATACCTTGAGGTCGGGGGGAGTAGCACTTTAACTTTTTTAAATCATTTGCAGCACACTGCACTTTTTTTTTAACTAGAAAACTTCTTTAACACCTTACAAACCGAGCCAGTTATGGCCATAAAGTCTATGGACACCTCTGAAATGGAAGATATAATTTATACATTCATACATATCCATTCTAATATTCATTTTCATCTCATATTCAGTTTGTAAGTTGCACCTGATTTCATACTTTTCTCATGTGGACATGTTCCTCCCAGGAATACATGCTGGATCTGTGTGTCTAGGATGCTTTTGTCTTCCCTTGTATACAGCTTTGTGTGTGTTTTCCTCCCTATCTACAGCCTATGTGTTCAGTCCTCCTTGTATTCTTTTCCCCTTTGATCTTCCATGTACGGTACAACCTCCTACCCCTCCCTGCTGCTATCTCCAACACTGAGAAAAGGGAGGGGGAGAGGAGAGAGAGTTGACAGAAACAGAGCACAAGCTGGATTTTTGCCAAATTCAGCAACACCAGTGAATGACTTAGAAAGACTTTATTTTTAATGAAGACTTCTATGTTTTTAGAAAATCACTTACATTTGTATTTAGGAAGCAAATGAACGATAAAAAAATATAAAGTCACAAAGCTGTCAATACCATTAATAGACCATATTACTTTTTTAAATTTTTGCTTCACAGCATTCCTTTGGCCAAAACTTTTTTTATTTTTGCCTGTATAGCTGCAAGGCTTCATTTTGTTATGGGCGTCTTGCAGATTTTATAAATTATTTTGCGGTGCATATAATTTCATGTTTTATTTGTATTTATATTTTAGAGTGGTGGAATGCATGAAAATTGCAATTCCACCATGGTTTTTTTTCTTTTTGCTTACAGCATTTACCATAATTGGCAAAATAACTTTATGGTGTGTTATTATGAGTTCAGACATACTTGTAACGGCGCCGGATGTTCACCAGACCACAGAACTGGACTTCGCTTATAGCAGTTGCCTTTCCCAAGTACTAACAGTGTCTGTTGATTCTCAGATACCCTCAACAGTAGGGCTTAACTGTACAACAACCTGACGGTCCCAAGAACAACTTATATGAATAAGGTGTCATCACTGGCAGAAAAAAAGGTTATAAAATAAACTCATCTCCAGATGAGAGGAACCAATAATGATGGCCACACATGAAAGATATCCTTCAGCAATGGAGTGGATGGAAAATGCATAGCACACAGGCTTATAGTGAGTGAATGGCAGTAAACAGGAATGAAGCAATACTGCATGGACCATGCTCTGTGTAACAGCATCCTCTGTGCGACACTGTTCCCCTGCTTACCGCCACGGTTCCGGGCACCGTGCTCATCTGTTCTCTGCTGCAGCTTTGGGTTCTACCTGTGTGGTTAGTGTTACCTTGAAGATTCCGCTTCACAACTTCCATTTGTGCTCGGATCGGCTCATGCTGAGAGGGTACCCTACCTAAGCCTATACTCCACCCCCCCAACCTAGAAGCAGCAGAGTTATGCCGGAACTGCTTATCGAAGGGTAGGCTAAAGGGGGCTACCCCAATGATGAGACCTGAAAGAAGGGAGGGCTCCTGGGTGGGTTGAAATCGTTCGAACCGACAAGTGGGGGGAGGAGGGCCAGGTTTAAATAGTGAACGCCCCGCCTCCCCTCACACAAATGCGGCACTCTTAATTGCCTACCACTTGTGCTCGGATCGGCTCATGCAGAGAGGGTCCCCTACCTAAGCCTATACTCCACCCCCCCAACCTAGAAGCAGCAGAGTTATGCCGGAACTGCTTATCGAAGGGTAGCCTAAAGGGGCCAAAAGAACCATGCATAGGAGTTAGAAAACTTGATAACAGAAACTACAGACCAAAACTCGAAAGCCAATGATATTTCGTATAAGGATCCGGGATATTACGCATGGAACACGCGGAACTGCGACGACCCAACCGTTTGATGACATGTACTGGCACCTAATGCATGGACGCCGTTGCTGCCGCGCCCATGCGGAAGGAATGTCCTGTGATCCAGCGAGGACCGACCCCTGAACCTGTCAACTAACCTGAATGTACGTAAGAAAGGCCGCGGTGGTTAGCCGGGCATTGCCTAGTTCGAGTACGGGAGAACATGCCGCTTGGACTAAATACTACGCAGCCAAGCCTCCAAGGCCTGCCCGGACACCATCTGCTGTCCGTGGGAAAGTATCTGACCGCCACTGGTTGCCCCGGCCGTGACGTCTTGGACGAGGCCAAGGTGAGGACATAGATGGACCCGCGCCGGATGAGCTGACCTTTCCGCAGGCACCCAGCCAGCGTATTGGTGCCCATGAGCTCGCCTGACCTGAGGAATCCATGGAAGACCAGGTACAAGGCTGTTTCTACCAGAGCGCTAACCTGTGGCCCGAACGGTTTGCCCCTGCAGTTTGCCTGTCACGGCCTGAACAAGCTACCGGTAAATGGCTGACGCCCATGTCGTTTCACAACAGACATCTTGCGCAAACCCTTCAACGCCGCTTTGATCGGGTGGGCGGAGAAGAGTGACGGTAGGTCCGGATGTAGCCTGTACCAATGGTGCTGAATACCTGCCATGTATAGTTAACAATGCTATAGGACAAGTTTAATTGAGAGTGGCAAAAACCCTGACAAAGCCCAATAGGTGAGTGATAGGCCCCCTTTTTTTTTTTTAATCTCCATGCGTGAGAGACTCTAATGGCGGAGTCCTGTGTGTAAACCTAAAGCGGAGAAGCCATGCGTGAGAGACTAATGGCGGAGCCTTGCGTGAGAGACTAATGGCAGAGCCATGCGTGAGAGACTAATGGCGGAGCCATGCGTGAGAGACTAATGGCGGAGTCATATGTGTAAAACTAAAACGGAGAAGCTTTGCGTGAGAGACTAATGGCGGAGTCATATGTGTAAAACTAAAATGGAGAAGCCATGCGTGAGGGACTCTAATGGCGGAGTCATATGTGTAAAACTAAAACGGAGAAGCCATGCGTGAGAGACTCAGATGGCGGAGTCATTTGTGTAACCTAAAACGGAGAAGCCATGCATGAGAGACTCTAATGGCGGAGTCATACGTGTAAACCTAAAACGGAGCAGCCATGCGTGAGAGATTCTAATGACGGAGTCACATGTGCCAACCTAAAACGGAGAAGCCAGGCGTGAGAGACTAATGGCGGACTCGTATGTGTAAAACTCACATTGAGAAGCCATGCGTGAGAGACTCTAATGGCGGAGTCATATGTGTAAACCTAAAACGGAGAAGCCATGCGTGAGACTCAGATGGCGGAGTCATATGTGTGAACCTAAACGGAGAAGCCATGCGTGAGAGACTCTAATGGCGGAGTCATATGTGTAAACCTAAAACGGAGCAGCCATGCGTGAGAGATTCTAATGGCGGAGTCATATGTGCCAACCTAAAACAGAGAAGCCAGGCGTGAGAGACTAATGGCGGAGTCGTATGTGTAAAACTCACATGGAGAAGCCATGCGTGAGAGACTCTAATGGCGGAGTCATATGTGTAACCTAAAACGGAGAAGCCATGCGTGAGAGACTCTAATGGCGGAGTCATAAGTGTAAACCTAAAACGGAGAAGCCATGCGTGAGAGACTCTAATGGCAGATCCGTATGTGTAAAACTAACACGGAGAAGCCATGCGTGAGAGACTCAGATGGCGGAGTCATATGTGTAAACCTAAAACGGAGAAGCCATGCGTGAGAGACTCAAAAATTAATTTTTATTTTTTTCACTATCAACCACTTAAGCAGCTCCCGTATGGGCACAGCTCTGAGTATGAGCATGAAGAGCATGGTATAACGCAGATCACCTGCACGGACTAACTAACATCCTGTGCCTAAATAACCCCCTTGGAACCTAATGTACGGCCGGCAGCAGGAAGCCAGCCACCGCCTATGATCTGCTCCCCCTGACCGAGCCTAGTACTCCTTCCCCTGATCCCTGCCTACCTAACGGCACGGCGGCCCGTGCCAGACTTTATTGAAGATGAGGAGCCTTACCCCCCAGCCGCGTGGGGAGCTCACGCTGCTCCCTGGCAGAATGCACCAGTGCGGGGGAGCCCCCCTCCTCAGCTAGGGCCGACCCACCGCCGGCTGGACACTTGTACCGCGTGGGGAGCAGCGCCACTCCCTGGCAATGTGCACCGGATCAGAGGGAGCCCTTCCTTTACCGTGGGCCCCGGCCCCCGCTGGTTTGAACCGTGTGCCGCGTGAGGAGCCGCACAGCTCCCTGGCATTGTGCGCCGTTGCGGGAGTGCCCCCCCTCACCTAGGGGCTGGTTATTGTGACTGGAACCCGCTGGGAGACTGAAGCCTAACTGGACCTACCTGTGACCGTGAAGGCTGACCTCCCAGGCCGTGGCTGACCCACGTGCGTAGTCGTGACGCAACTACCCGTAGATGCCCACCCAGTGCCTGTAGTTAACGGGAGTGCGACCGAGTCTGTGGATGTGACCGACTAGCCCCTGTAGTCGTGAGGGGACCCTACATCGAGAGTAGCGGTAACGGACCATCGCCTGTAGACGTGGTAGTATTACCTCATGAGTCTGTTGACATGAGACTAATGCCTGCAGTCGTGGCCGGTCTTAATAATGAGTCTGCAGTCGTAACGAATTTGTGCCTGCAGTCGTGGCAGGGCTTTAGAGCGGGTCTGTAGTCGTGACAGACTGATGCCTGCAGTCGTGGCAGGGCTTTATAACGGGTCTGTAGTCGTGACAGACTGTTGCCTGCAGTCGTGGCAGGGCTTTAGAGCGGGTCTGTAGTCGTGACAGACTGATGCCTGCAGTCGTGGCAGGGCTTTATAAGGAGTCTGTGGTCGTGACAGACCTGGCAAAGCAACATTCCTATCTATACCATTATTATTATTTTTTCTTTTCTTTTTTTTTTTTCTTTTCCCCCCCACCAAAGGCCACGACTGTAGGCGCCACCCTGTAAGAGATGCGCCAGAGGCCTGGACATAATAGTCCACCATCCCCCGTCCCCCAAGCCTATGCAGGAGAAAAGAGGGGGTTGGCCCCCGCATGCACCACCCCTGACTCACCTGGCGGCCATGACAGCCACGAACCCCACAGTATCGTAAGTTAGCCCACCACCTGTGGACCTGAACAACCAAGAACAGACGTGTGAGTGAGCGCCCGCCAGCTGGGCGACACTTCACTCATGCCACCGCTCTCTAGCTAACCACCGGATTATTGTGACTGCGCCCGAACCAACCCCCTGACTGACCGTATGGGCTTACGGGCGGCCCGGCTGCGTGCGCAAAGTGACGTGGCCAGCCCCCCTCCTTGAAGCCCTCTTTATATTTGATCCTTGAACATATTCCAAATTTTATTTTTTTTTTTTATACTCCTGCCTTAGTACCTAGCCACTGTGCCTGAGCAGAGGAGCCCTGCACCTGGACTGCAGTACCAGTATGGGCCTGTAGGTGTCGACCATCCCCCGCCCTCTCTCAAGCCAGGACCTGCTGGAGCGCAGCAAGCCAGTGATTCCCTTCTAGGTTAGAATTAACCATTGAAATCCTAACTTGTTATACAGTGCACATGTCTGAGTATCTGCTTATCTCGTCTTGCCTGAGTTTGGCGCAGTAAAGAAGACGAGTTTATTCTGCAGCGGATTCCTAGACATGACTGAAAGTCACATAAGCATGTCCACCTTCACAGCCTCGCTAATTGTAATTACCAGGAGAACGTGCATCGGGATCGGCTGCGAGGGATTTGCGCTCCGCCATGTGGAACATTGCATCCCGTGCCCACCGCTATCGACTATTTGTACAGGGAAAGCCGCGGCGTATTAATCGCCTATAGGTTTCGGCTTCCGTCCCCTGATCCTGCAGCTGGACCTCCGCTTACTGATTGCAGCTAATGAATAGATCCCTGTGTGAGCGGACGGCGTTTTCCTCTACGGCGGAACGTTCTGATACGGGAGTGAGTGATATATAACGCTGCGTCGTGGAGCCGACGGCCGGCGTGACCGATGCTCAGGGTATGCGAGCGGACGTCGTGACCCGTCGCTGCTGAGCCACAGGTGAGGGGTGCCTGCCTGGGGGACGCTGCATGTGGGAGCGGGGGTGCTTAGCGCAGGGCCTGGGGCGGATCGGGGTGCCTGTCTCGGGGTGCCGGAAGCGATCGGGAGTGCAGGCAGTCTCCAGCGCAGCTGGGGACCGGCGGCACGGTCGGCAGCCCCACATGTTATACATAGCGAGACGGGTGTGCAAGCCACCCTGCCTACCTAATCACCGTAGCGACGAGCCCGACGCAGCCGATCCCCCGATCCTCCAGTGACGCATGCCCTTCTCTGGCACCAACCCACAAGCCGATTCGAAATCGTTCGAACCGACAAGTGGGGGGAGGAGGGCCAGGTTTAAATAGTGAACGCCCCGCCTCCCCTCACACAAATGCGGCACTCTTAATTGCCTACCACTTAACCTGAACACTGCTTGAACTCGGCTTCTGTTTTGCAGTACGCATCACTCCCTGGGCGGGGCTGATCTCGTTAACCTATCCTGGCTTTCCTGCAGGTACTTTAGTAGCTCAGCCCTCTACCCAGATGCCTTAGAGTCAAGGTCCTTATCTTGTGCTAAAGAGCTTTTTTACCACTCGTGTTCCTGACTTCATGCTTCGTTCCTGGACTTCGTTTATCTCCTATCCCAGCCTGCTTGCATCGCCTCTCCTGTTGCCGATCCGGATTGTCTAACCTTACTCCTGTGCCTCCTGCCTTGAACCTTTGCTCGTCCTGACTACGTCTATGCATCATCCTCCGGTTCTTGTCTTGTTGCTCCTGGTAACGACCCTGTCTGGCTTACTACGTCTGTACTGTCGATAACTTCGCAGGTACCTCCTGGCCTGGCCCAGCTGTCACTGACTGGTTTACGCTCCAGAGTAGCCCCTGGCAACTACCGACGGTCAAGCCTATCCTCACCATCAGAGGCTCTGGTGAAATCCGGGTGGTCGCTTAGTCACGCCGCTCTGTAGTAAAGCTAGTCAGTGGCACAGTGGGGCCACATCCGCTGTTCTGTGGTACTCTGAATTCAAGACATCTAAGACAATTCAACAACAGATTTCTAAACACAGCAAATAAAGATAGTGGAACTACAGGTCCCAGAACACAAAGAAAACTCACCAGGCTAGAACAAGATACAAATGCAAGAGACTAAGAATCTGGTAGGAAATTTGCATACTGTAGCATCTGGTTTTCCTAGCAACTAGAATTGAATAAGGTCTGGATAGATAAAGGCTCAGCAATCAGCAATTCCAACCTAATTAACATAGCCAAGCTAGGCAGTAAACAAACCCAGATTCAGATGTGAGGCAGCTGCATAACTACACAAATAAAGTTATTAACCCATTAAGTGTCCATTAAGCAATACATGCTATCACGTGCGGATTGGGACCTTAAAGCGGCCCTATAGAAAAAAATAACTAAAAGTCATGGTCCCATGTTGTAGGCAGGACTAAATTAATAGAAGACAGGGAAACATAAATAGGCAGGGCCAACACAAGTAGGCAGGGACAACAGAAGTAGACAGGACCTGCAATACCATAGTGCAGCACAAAGTACCGCCACAGCAGAATCAAATACCACAGTGCAGCACAAAATACTGCTGCCCTCTTCACAGTATTCAACTGTCTCATGGTCCTTAGGATGGTAATACAGTTGAGTTCAGGAGGGCAACTGCGACCGTTGCGCATCAGACTATTATGTACCTGCCTGGCAGCGATCAGAAAAGCTTTGGTGGCCCCCTGGGCACTGGCCCACTGGGAAATTTCCCGGTAGGGTCTATGGCCAATCTGCCCCTGCATGCTATTTCACAGCAAAAAAATATGCTGCATATCTGCCACATGTGGACCCTATAGTTTCTTATTATATCCCAGTCTTTTACTGGATGTACTGTAGAGATGCTCATTCTGAAAGACACAGGACTAGGGATGAGCAAATCCGTGGAAGTTTGGGATTCGCCGGTTTCGGCCGAACTTCATGTGAAAGTTCATGTTTGGGACCCGAACTTGACTGTGAGCCTGAACCCCAATTTAAGTCAATGGGGACCTGAACTTCATTTAATTATTTTCCCTTATACATGGTTATATCGGATAATAATAATATCATTCTTAAGACAAAACAATATGACCATTTAGGGGTTAAAAACAAAACAACTCACCTCATCCACTTGATCGTTCTGCAGAAGCTTCTTCTATCTTCATTTAGCAGGACCTGCCAAAGGACCTGCGATATGCGTGATGACATCACCATGTGGAAGAGCGCGGTGACATCATCACGCACATCACAGGTCTTGTTCAGTAAAGATAGAAGAAGCTGCTGCAGCGCGATCAAGTGGATGAGGTGAGTTGTTTTTTGTTTGTTTTGTCAACCCCTAAATAGTCATATTGTTTTGCATTCTGTCCTAAGATGCTATTATTTTCCGATATAACCATGCTATAACGGAAAATAGTAATAATCACCCGAACACTGAACCCGAAAAAGTGAAAAAATACGGGTTCGGCTACTTTCACACTGGCGTTTTGAATTCCGTTTGTGAGATCCGTTCAAGGGCTCTCACAAACGGTTCAAAACTGATCAGTTCAGCCCCTATGCATTCTGAATGGATAAGGATCCGCTCAGAATGCATCAGTTTGCCTCCGTTCCGCCTCCATTCCGCTCTGGAGGCAGCTTGCAGCGTTTTGGTGTCCGCCTGGCGATGCGGAGCCAAACGGATCCGTTCTGACTTACAATGTAAATCAATGGGGACGGATCCGTTTTCACTGACACAATATGGTGCAATTGAAAACAGATCCGTCCCCCATTGACTTTCAATGTAAGTCAGGACAGATCCGTTTTGACTTAGACTTCTTTTTAGAAGAATAATGCAAACGGATCCGTTCTGAACGGATACAAGCGTTTGCATTATAGGTGCGGATCCGTCTGTGCAGATACCAGACGGATCCGCACCTAACGCAGGTGTGAAAGTAGCCTTCTCGAACTCGCAAAGTTTGGAACGAACCCGAACTTTGCAGTTCGGGTTTGCTCATCCTTACACAGGACACAACATTCATTATCTTTACCACTAGAAAACCCTCTGCTGCAAAGTGTCTTGTGCTGCACTGTAAAGTGTTTACCGTAAGAAACAATATGTTATTCCACTTGTAGAGATCACGCAGCCGGTGGATAAGTGCAGGAAAATGTCCAGGAATTCTTCTAATTTGTCCCACAATTAGCTCAACCTCTGCCCTCTCATTACACATGGAGACATAAACGTCCATCTCTTTAGCCAGCACCTTAAACAGGGATTCTAATGGCCTGGAAATGGCCGTAGGCTGCGTTTCTGATGTCCTGAAAATACAGATAATAGCAAGGTTTACTGTCAATTACTGATCTCAGCTAATCCTGTAGAGCACATAAAGACTAGAGGCGGCTTGTAAGCCCATCATTTTACAAGATTCCTCATAATTTTGAATTTTAAAGCGAGTTTGTCAAGTCAGAAAAAGAGAACAATGAAATAGCAAACACACAAACCTACAGTAAATATATTCAAAGTCAGTACAGCTGCCTAACGCTTTTTGAATGTGATCTAATGGTCTCTATACATATGAATCTCTACATAGCAGCAGTATTATAGTAGTTATATTCTTGTACATAGGAGCAGTATTATAGTAGTTATATTCTTGTACATAGGAGCAGTATTATAGTATTCATATTCTTGTACATAGGAGCAGTATTATAGTAGTTATATTCTTGTACATAGGAGCAGTATTATAGTAGTTATATTCTTGTACATAGGAGCAGTATTATAGTAGTTATATTCTTGTACATAGGAGGCAGTATTATAGTAAGTATATTCCTGTACATAGGAGGCAGTATTATAGTAGTTATATTCTTGTACATAGGAGGCAGTATTATAGTAGTTATATTCTTGTACATAGGAGGCAGTATTATAGTAGTTATATTCTTGTACATAGGAGCAGTATTATAGTAGTTATATTCTTGTACATAGGAGGCAGTATTATAGTAGTTATATTCTTGTACATAGGAGCAGTATTATAGTAGTTATATTCTTGTACATAGGAGCAGTATTATAGTAGTTATATTCTTGTACATAGGAGGCAGTATTATAGTAGTTATATTCTTGTACATAGGAGGCAGTATTATAGTAGTTATATTCTTGTACATAGGAGGCAGTATTATAGTAAGTATATTCCTGTACATAGGAGGCAGTATTATAGTAGTTATATTCTTGTACATAGGAGGCAGTATTATAGTAGTTATATTCTTGTACATAGGAGGCAGTATTATAGTAGTTATATTCTTGTACATAGGAGCAGTATTATAGTAGTTATATTCTTGTACATAGGAGCAGTATTATAGTATTCATATTCTTGTACATAGGAGCAGTATTATAGTAGTTATATTCTTGTACATAGGAGCAGTATTATAGTAGTTATATTCTTGTACATAGGAGCAGTATTATAGTAGTTATATTCTTGTACATAGGAGGCAGTATTATAGTAAGTATATTCCTGTACATAGGAGGCAGTATTATAGTAGTTATATTCTTGTACATAGGAGGCAGTATTATAGTAGTTATATTCTTGTACATAGGAGGCAGTATTATAGTAGTTATATTCTTGTACATAGGAGCAGTATTATAGTAGTTATATTCTTGTACATAGGAGGCAGTATTATAGTAGTTATATTCTTGTACATAGGAGCAGTATTATAGTAGTTATATTCTTGTACATAGGAGCAGTATTATAGTAGTTATATTCTTGTACATAGGAGGCAGTATTATAGTAGTTATATTCTTGTACATAGGAGGCAGTATTATAGTAGTTATATTCTTGTACATAGGAGGCAGTATTATAGTAAGTATATTCCTGTACATAGGAGGCAGTATTATAGTAGTTATATTCTTGTACATAGGAGGCAGTATTATAGTAGTTATATTCTTGTACATAGGAGGCAGTATTATAGTAGTTATATTCTTGTACATAGGAGCAGTATTATAGTAGTTATATTCTTGTACATAGGAGGCAGTATTATAGTAAGTATATTCCTGTACATAGGAGGCAGTATTATAGTAGTTATATTCTTGTACATAGGAGGCAGTATTATAGTAGTTATATTCTTGTACATAGGAGGCAGTATTATAGTAGTTATATTCTTGTACATAGGAGCAGTATTATAGTAGTTATATTCTTGTACATAGGAGGCAGTATTATAGTAGTTATATTCTTGTACATAGGAGCAGTATTATAGTAGTTATATTCTTGTACATAGGAGCAGTATTATAGTAGTTATATTCTTGTACATAGGAGGCAGTATTATAGTAGTTATATTCTTGTACATAGGAGGCAGTATTATAGTAGTTATATTCTTGTACATAGGAGCAGTATTATAGTAGTTATATTCTTGTACATAGGAGGCAGTATTATAGTAGTTATATTCTTGTACATAGGAGCAGTATTATAGTAGTTATATTCCTGTACATAGGAGCAGTATTATAGTAGTTATATTCTTGTACATAGCAGGCAGTATTATAGTAGTTATATTCTTGTACATAGGAGGCAGTATTATAGTAGATATATTCTTGTACATAGGAGCAGTATTATAGTAGTTATATTCTTGTACGTAGGAGCTGTATTATAGTAGTTATATTCTTGTACATAGGAGCAGTATTATAGTAATTATATTCTTGTACATAGGAGGCAGTATTATAGCAGTTATATTCTTGTACATATGAGGCAGGATTATAGTAGTTATATTCTTGTACATAGGAGCAGTATTATAGTAGTTATATTCTTGTACATAGGAGCAGTATTATAGTAGTTATATTCTTGTACATAGGAGGCAGTATTATAGTAGATATATTCTTGTACATAGGAGTAGTATTATAGTAGTTATATTCTTGTACATAGGAGCTGTATTATAGTAGTTATATTCTTGTACATAGGAGCAGTATTATAGTAGTTATATTCTTGTACATAGGAGCAGTATTATAGTAGTTATATTCTTGTACATAGGAGGTAGTATTATAGTAGTTATATTCTTGTACATAGGAGCAGTATTATAGTAGTTATAATCTTGTACATAGGAGGCAGTATTATAGTAGTTATATTCTTGTACATAGGAGGCAGTATTATAGTAGTTATATTTTTGTACATAGGAGCGGTATTATAGTAGTTATATACTTGTACATAGGAGGCAGTATTATAGTAGTTATATTCTTGTACATAGGAGCAGTATTATAGTAGTTATATTCTTGTACGTAGGAGCTGTATTATAGTAGTTATATTCTTGTACATAGGAGGCAGTATTATAGTAGTTATATTCTTGTACATAGGAGGCAGTATTATAGTAGTTATATTCTTGTACATAGGAGCAGTATTATAGTAGTTATATTCTTGTACATAGGAGCAGTATTATAGTAGTTATATTCTGGTACATAGGAAGCAGTATTATAGTAGTTACTGTAGAGGGAAGAAGAAGATTTGAATATATATATATTTATATATGTATGTCTAATATGTACATATATGTATTGGACCTGAATGGCTAAATTGTATGGGCTATGTGCCCCAGGTTACCAATATATGTTTGGGGGTATATATACACATGTATACCTAAGTGATATATATTGGTATATATGTATACTTATATAATAGGCCCCGTAGAGGGAAGTGCCAGGTCCCCCACGATATATATTGGCCCTGTGTGGCCAAATGGGAATATTTGTCCCAGTATGTTTCCTGTATATGGGCCCAGCATATGGGTCCCATGTATGCCCCAGGTATATTTGGGTATATATATATATATATATATATATATATAGATTTAGATATGTATGTATGCCCTAGTTATTACATACATCTATATATATATACTTATAATCTTAAATATGGCGCCTGCAGGAGGCAGATGCTGCCTAGATGAGTGGACAATTATGTCCAGTTGCGGTCACTTCAAAAGACAGAGGATCAATAAAGATCCTCTGCCTTGTGATAACTTCTCAGGGCCGGAGATGTTATGCATAACAGGGACAGAGGAACAAGGCGCTCCCCTGCCCCTGTATGGTGCGTACCTATGCGCGGGCACTTCACAGGCAGGAGGAACAAAGCATCCTCCAGGTCCCTGGTCAGTATCTGTTACTCTGTTTACCTTGCATTATTTGGTTTTTTGTTTGGTTTAGTATGGTTTATGCTTTTAGGCCTAATTGGGAATTATTCTCTGGGCACTGGCCGTTTGACCACCATATCTCGGCAATTAGTCTTTGTGTTATGCAAAGTCTTGTACAGGGTTGCGCATGGTTGACCGTCTTGTGAGTTCAATTATTGACAATTTTGTCGGACTCCAATGGACATAGTATTTCCGAGTTTACAGTACATGATCCAGTGAACGTTTTTGGGGGGTACATGCTGCTACAGTGCTGCATGCATTGCTGCTTATTTTTAAGGATGTAATTTATTATGTTTTGTATGAATAAGTAACAAACTATGAAGTTATATTATATGTGTGTCCGTGTATATTTGATGAGTCTTTGTGGAATATCACACATATTGAACTATTCACAATTTGATTTAATTGGATGTTCCTAAAAATCAATAGTTTAAAATAAAATCATGTTGTGTTGATGCCAGCGAGGACATATGTGTTCAATTTAAAACTATTTCTTTTGGCCCTGGTTAGCTCACACTTGGGGACACCTTTGTTCGTATTGAAAGAATGGCCTGCAGTATAGTATTGCTGCATGTGTACTGGTTCTAAATGTTGTACTGACAATTGTGTTATTAGACTGATCTAAATTTAAATTCAGATCTAAATACAATGTTCTAGAAGTGAAATGGGAATTGATATTATTATTGTTCAGATATCCAATGAACCCTGGTATGGCCGCCACCTTTCCACCCCATATAAACAATAGGTCGTCAATGTAGCGGACATACCAGAGGAGCATTTAATAAAGGTTTATTTGATGCAGTGTTATTGACGTGCTGATTTGGATAAAGTATGATTGATTTTACTGTATTGATATCCTATTGTCATATAATGTATGGTTTATCTGAACAATTGCCTGTATGTAAAACCTTTATTAAAAATGATCTGATTCAAAAAAAAATTTAACAACTTGTATAACCCTGCATCGCAAATAACAATGGTGCCTCCTTTGTCTACCTGTCTCAGCACAACTTCCTTTGTTACTCAGTGGGGCAGATTTAACATAGTACAGCAGATCACATACCTTACATTTTTAATCCTGTACTGATTTTGAGTTACATCATGTATTATACTCCAGAGCTGCACTCAATATTCTGCCGGTGGAGTCACTGTGTACATACATTACTTATCCTGTACTGATCCTGAGTTACATCCTGTATTATACTCCAGAGCTGCACTCACTATTCTGCTGGTGCAGTCACTGTGTACATACATTACATTACTTATCCTGTACTGATCCTCAGTTACATCCTGTATTATACTCCAGAGCTGCACTCACTGTTCTGCTGGTGGAGTCACTGTGTACATACATTACATATAGTAACATAGTTAATTAGGCTGAAAAAAAGACATTTGTCCACCCAGTTCCGCCTGTTATCCTGCAAGTTGATCCAGAGAAAGGCAAAAAAAAAAACTGTGAGGTAGAAGCCAATTTTCCTCACTTTAGGGGAAATAATTCCTTCCCGACTCCAATCAGGCATCAGAATAACTCCCTAGATCAACGACCCCTCTCTAGTAGCTATATCCTGTAATATTATTACACTCCAGAAATACATCCAGGCCCCTCTTGAAGTCTTCTAGTGAATTCACTATCACCACCTCCTCAGGCAGAGAGCTCCATAGTCTCAATGCTCTTACCATAAAGAACCCTCTTCTATGTTTGTTATCCTGTACTGATCCTGAGTTACATCCTGTATTATACTCCAGAGCTGCACTCACTATTCTGCTGGTGCAGTCACTGTGTACATACATTACATTACTTATCCTGTACTGATCCTGAGTTACATCCTGTATTATACTCCAGAGCTGCACTCACTATTCTGCTGGTGCAGTCACTGTGTACATATATTACTTATCCTGTACTGATCCTGAGTTACATCCTGTATTATACTCCAGAGCTGCACTTACTATTCTGCTGGTGGAGTCACTGTGTGCATACATTACATTAATTATCCTGTACTTATCCTGTTCTTTTTATGAAAATTTTAAAAACATAACAAATAAATAAATAAATACAGAAATCACACAGAACCCTAACCAAATATACAGGACATAATGCACCTCAGCACGGTACAGACAACACCCGTCCAACCCAACACTCACTCTCAAACTATACCAACTATATACACTATTTACAATATTTACAATGCCAATATCAATGTACTAACATTCCTGATCTGGTTGCACCCTACCTACACACAGCAAAATACAACAAAATACAGAACTCTTACAAAAAAACTTACAAAAATCCCACACGCCAATACAACACACATATATTTTATTTATTTTTTGTCCCTGAGCTGTTCCCTCATCCCATGCCCCCAGTACATGATAACAGACTTCCATGAACCAGCCCAGGATTTTCTCATATAGCCCAAAAGTCCCCCATAGTCCCCAATGTCCCATAGAACCTAGAACCCTCATCCCATTTACCCACCACCAACCTAACACTACACCTAACTCAAATAATAAAATATATATATATCACTATACAAACATAAATATATATACACTACATACCAATATATACAAATATACATATAGACATATAAACTAGAATACATGGCAGACCATCCATACCAACCATAGCGAGGCTTTTCAGTCACACACAACCACTAAAGCCCAATTTCAGCGCCTGCAAGCCCTATGTCCTCAACAAAAATTTAGAGTGTCAGCATCAGCCCACCACCAGGAAGGGAGACAACATGCTAGGGTACCCCAAAGGCAAAACCCCTCCAGAGGAGAGAGGCTATACCTGCCACCAACCCCTCATACTCCAGAGAGCGCACCTTCACCAGGTCTCCAAGAATGATCCTGCCACCCAGGTGTCTGAATGCTCCATAGGCCCATTCCGCATTGGAATGAGTGACCAGCCTAGGGCAGCCGATGGAGGACCCCACCCTAGTATAAACCTTTTTGTTAAAGGGACAATGAAGCAGGAAGTGGTCCATGCTCTCTAGCACACCCACGTACTCCTCCCGGGTACACCCCGTGTCCTCAGAGCTCCTACATTTCCTGATGGAATTCAAAAGCTGTAACCAGACCCTCAGATCCCAAAATGGGTCAACAGAACCCTCTGGTCAAGGAGTTTCCTTGACTGAGTCCTGATTTCCCACATCCCCAGACCCCACTAACATAATACCTTCAGAACCAGGGCAGCATAAGCCGGGAGATGCTCATGTGGTGTGCGGAGATCCTTCACTTGCCCACTGTCTCCCACTTCTGGAAGATAGGCCGAAACAATCCATGACAGGAGATTACCCACGGAGGAGCCCTCTCTCTCCAGAGGCTTGCGAGATTAATCTTAATAAAGGTGTTCACAAGGAACACCACAGGGTTGACCATACCTAACTCTCCTAGTCTCCTTGTACAGTAAGTAACCTGCCTCTTGACAAGGTTCAGTCTATTTCCCTATAACATCTTGAAGAACAAACTGTAGACCCGAGTCCAGAAAGGTTCTGGCAAGACGCACACACTGCCTAGATATAACAGCAAAGGGCTCAGGTAGGTTTTGATAATGTTGACCCTTTCCCTGAGGGTCAAAGACCAACCCTTCCACTGGTCCACCCTCTGAGCGGCAATGTTAATCCTGCTATCCCAATTTTGATGGGGTTAATCCCCCTGGCCAAATTCAATGCCGAGGACTTTTGTAGACTCCGGGGGCTCTGGAAGGGTGTCCAGGAGATCAAAACCAGGATCTTCTCCCCCTCCCCCCAGCCAGAGACTCTCACACTTATCCCATTTGATCTTGGACCCAGATGACTGAGTAGCGTTCTACCTCCAACAGCAACCCCTCTGCCTCCCCTCTCGAAGACACAAAGATAGTTACATCATCAGCATACGCCACCACCCTCAGTGTGGTCTTCGGAGCTGTCTGGTCCATCCCGACACCCATCAATGGCCCACGATCAACCCTTCTAAGCAAGGGATCAATCACGGGCTCAAAGGACAACCCTGGTGAACCACAGATCCCACCTCAAAAAGGTGGCCAATACAACTGTTAACAAGCGTGAAACTCTCTCCCCCTGCATACAAAGTCTAAGCCATTCAACAAATCCCCTCCCCCCCCTTCCCCACCGGCAGGCCATATCTCAGAAGGACCAACCAGAACTACTGGTCAATGCGATCAAACACTTTTGCCTGATCCAAGGACAGCATGTACTATTCTGCTGGTGGAGTCACTGTGTACATACATTACATTACTTATCTTGTACTGATCCTGAGTTACATCCTATATTATACTGCAGAGCTGCACTCACTATTCTGCTGGTGGAGTCACTGTGTACATACATTACTTATCCTGTACTGATCCTGAGTTACATCCTATATTATACTGCAGAGCTGCACTCACTATTCTGCTAGTGGAGTCACTGTGTACATACATTACATTACTTATCCTGTACTTATCCTGTGTTGCATCATGTTTTATACTTCAGAGTTGCAGTCACTATTCTGCTGGAGGACTCTCTTTGTACATACATTACTTATCTTCTACCGATCCTGAGTTACATCCTGTATTATTCTCCAGAGCTACACTCACTATTCTGCTAGTGGATTCACTGTGTACATACATTACATTACTTATCCTGTACTGATCCTGAGTTACATCCTGTATTATACTCCAGAGCTGCACTCACTATTCTGCTGGTAGAGTCCCTGTGTACATACATTACATTACTTATCCTGTACTAATCCGGAGTTACATCCTGTATTATACTCCAGAGCTGCACTCACTATTCTGCTGGTGGAGTCACTGTGTACATACATTACATTACTTATCCTGTACTGATCCTGAGTTACATCCTGTATTATACTCCAGAGCTGCACTCACTATTCTGCTGGTGGAGTCACTGTGTACATACATTACATTACTTATCCTGTACTGATCCTGAGTTACATCCTGTATTATACTCCAGAGCTGCACTCACTATTCTGCTGGTAGAGTCCCTGTGTACATACATTACATTACTTATCCTGTACTGATCCTGAGTTACATCCTGTATTATACTCCAGAGCTGCACTCACTATTCTGCTGGTGGAGTCACTGTGTACATACATTACATTACTTATCCTGTACTGATCCTGAGTTACATCCTGTATTATACTCCAGAGCTGCACTCACTATTCTGCTGGTAGAGTCCCTGTGTACATACATTACATTACTTATCCTGTACTGATCCTGAGTTACATCCTGTATTATACTCCAGAGCTGCACTCACTATTCTGCTGGTGCAGTCACTGTGTACATACATTACATTACTTATTCTGTACTGATCCTGAGTTATATCCTGTATTATACTCCAGAGCTGCACTCACTATTCTGCTGGTGCAGTCACTGTGTACATACATTACATTACTTATCCTGTACTGATCCTGAGTTACATCCTGTATTATACTCCAGAGCTGCACTCACTATTCTGCTGGTGCAATCACTGTGTACATACATTACATTACTTATTCTGTACTGATCCTGTATTACATCCTGTATTATTCTCCAGAGCTGCACTCACTGTTCTGTATTCTTCACAGTTGAAACTTCTATGTTTTCCCTGGTTTATCAATTATACAATTTATACAAAATTGTGGTTAAGAAAATAAATAACTTTCACTCTGCATTATAGTAGGTCAGGTGATCTGTCACCAATCTTGCCAGCTGTGTCCTATAACAACCAGCAGAATTATGATTTCTGCTTTGCAGTATAATGTGCTTATTTTGATAATTTGGTGAAACAATATTAATATATTAATGGGTAAACTCACGTTTGAAATCCATTGCCATAGCTACTGTAGGTTAGCTACATTATAAAGCAACAATGCGGTACGACAGGATTTTAGGATCTCTTTCTCTCCCCGTGTCGCTGTTCCTGCTCTGTATTATTACCACAGAGCCGTTTCCTTCTAAAGAATATTACTGTCATTTACAACACGCCGTTTATTGGAGCACAATAATTAACATTTCTTTCCTTTGGCCCTGGAATGATTAGGCTTTCAATGGTTGACCCCAGGAACATCTAAATCCTCTTAATAATTTGGGATTTCATCTCTCTGAAATTATCAAGCAGAGCCAACTTCATTAATTTTAATAGGTTTGAGGGGGCCCGAACCTCAGCTGAATTCCCACCACCGCAGGTCAGGAGACTAGAAAGGATGCACTGCATGGCAAAGGTGTGTGGGGGTCACCAGTTCTTGTTATGAAGGGAAGGCTCCCTCAGCCCTGGAGCCACGTTCGCTGCTCTCCATAAGGAATTGTCACCGCCTGGAAGTACACGTCTGTATTGACACTGAACAGATACAATTAATTTCATTTTTATGCTTTAATCTGAACGTTTCTTAATTGCTTTTCTCCCCCTGCAGCAGAAATCCTGGCAGTAATTCATTGACGAACAATTGGCTTTGGTCCTCCTCGGCGGTATTATTTATCCAGATCCAGTAAGGAAAGCTGCCGAAATGTAAAAAAAACGTAATACTTTTGTTCCATGTTGGATTTTACAATTTTCCAAGTTACATTTTGTTTTATATTATATTATATTTTCTGAGCTGTATTTTGGGTGTTTCTCCTTGCTCGCGTGAACAACTAAGGCTGTGTTCACATCTTCATTGGAGGCTCCGTCACAGAAATTGTCAAAAATAACATGCATATGTTTTCCCGAACAGAAACTGAACGGATCCCTTTATGGTCAGTGGGATCTGTTAGGTTCATGTCAGTTCCTCTAACAGAGCAGAAGAACCGAAAATAGTAGCAGTGATGTGAACAAAGCCTTAGACGTATATAAGTAGTGATAAGTCGGAGCAACTGGACTTTTTGGATTTTTTAATTTCTTGAAGACGTTTCGCTAGTCATCCGACTGGCTTTCTCGATTAGAAAACGGAAACAGAGGAGTGGTGAGCTGACTACACACATGTTAGTTTGACATACAGTGCTTTGTCTTTAGTTACCCGTCGGTACATATATAGCAGTACCCTCTGAACGTAGGCTACTTTCACATTAGCGTTAGGTTTGTCCAACAGCATGCTACAGTTTTTGTCCCACCGCCCCTCGGCATGTTTGCCATGCTGCAGCCGATCCTCCGGCCCGTCCCCTTTATAGTGAATGGGGCTAGAGCGGACTTCCGGGGTCACACATGGGCTAGCGTTAGTACGGATCCGGCAGGTTGTTAGCTAATGCTAATGTGAAAGTAGCCTTACCCATGTAAGTCTAATCAGCAGCACAATGGTACTTCCTCAGCAGTGGATATATGCCAATTTCTCCTTAGGTGCGGTATAGAATCCTGACTCCATAGTGTAGCATAGAAAAACTATAGCACTCCTCGCTAAATGCAGTGATAATATATATGATGGCACCAGATATTGCAGCATTTTTTTCTACAGTAAGTTTTCTACTTTTTTTCTTCACACACAGACACAACAGTGAGCCCTGCCGCCGGTTTGCCAGTTGGACCACTTTTTGTAGCCACTGCATATTGGGAACACCCCCCAAGACTTTTAACTTTTTACATGTTCTGACCTCTTTGTCCCTGTGCTCTACCACGGCTCTCACCCCCACTGCCTTCTCAGCTCCACTGACTCAGACATGTGGCAAGAACTCTAGTGAAGATCTATGACACACACATGCACCATAGTGAAGATCCATGACTCACACATGCACCATAGTGAAGATCCATGACTCACACATGCACCATAGTGAAGATCCATGACTCACACATGCACCATAGTGAAGATCCATGACACACACATGCACCATAGTGAAGATCCATGACTCACACATGCACCATAGTGAAGATCCATGACTCACACATGCACCATAGTGAAGATCCATGACACACACATGCACCATAGTGAAGATCCATGACTCACACATGCACCATAGTGAAGATCCATGACTCACACATGCACCATAGTGAAGATCCATGACTCACACATGCACCATAGTGAAGATCCATGACTCACACATGCACCATAGTGAAGATCCATGACTCACACATGCACCATAGTGAAGATCCATGACTCACACATGCACCATAGTGAAGATCCATGACACACACATGCACCATAGTGAAGATCCATGACTCACACATGCACCATAGTGAAGATCCATGACTCACACATGCACCATAGTGAAGATCCATGACTCACACATGCACCATAGTGAAGATCCATGACTCACACATGCACCATAGTGAAGATCCATGACTCACACATGCACCATAGTGAAGATCCATGACTCACACATGCACCATAGTGAAGATCCATGACTCACACATGCACCATAGTGAAGATCCATGACTCACACATGCACCATAGTGAAGATCCATGACACACACATGCACCATAGTGAAGATCCATGACTCACACATGCACCATAGTGAAGATCCATGACACACACATGCACCATAGTGAAGATCCATGACTCACACATGCACCATAGTGAAGATCCATGACTCACACATGCACCATAGTGAAGATCCATGACTCACACATGCACCATAGTGAAGATCCATGACTCACACATGCACCATAGTGAAGATCCATGACACACACATGCACCATAGTGAAGATCCATGACTCACACATGCACCATAGTGAAGATCCATGACTCACACATGCACCATAGTGAAGATCCATGACTCACACATGCACCATAGTGAAGATCCATGACTCACACATGCACCATAGTGAAGATCCATGACTCACACATGCACCATAGTGAAGATCCATGACTCACACATGCACCATAGTGAAGATCCATGACTCACACATGCACCATAGTGAAGATCCATGACACACACATGCACCATAGTGAAGATCCATGACTCACACATGCACCATAGTGAAGATCCATGACACACACATGCACCATAGTGAAGATCCATGACTCACACATGCACCATAGTGAAGATCCATGACTCACACATGCACCATAGTGAAGATCCATGACACACACATGCACCATAGTGAAGATCCATGACTCACACATGCACCATAGTGAAGATCCATGACACACACATGCACCATAGTGAAGATCCATGACACACACATGCACCATAGTGAAGATCCATGACTCACACATGCACCATAGTGAAGATCCATGACTCACACATGCACCATAGTGAAGATCCATGACACACACATGCACCATAGTGAAGATCCATGACTCACACATGCACCATAGTGAAGATCCATGACACACACATGCACCATAGTGAAGATCCATGACTCACACATGCACCATAGTGAAGATCCATGACTCACACATGCACCATAGTGAAGATCCATGACTCACACATGCACCATAGTGAAGATCCATGACTCACACATGCACCATAGTGAAGATCTATGACTCACACATGCACCATAGTGAAGATCCATGACTCACACATGCACCATAGTGAAGATCCATGACTCACACATGCACCATAGTGAAGATCCATGACTCACACATGCACCATAGTGAAGATCCATGACTCACACATGCACCATAGTGAAGATCCATGACACACACATGCACCATAGTGAAGATCTATGACTCACACATGCACCATAGTGAAGATCCATGACTCACACATGCACCATAGTGAAGATCCATGACTCACACATGCACCATAGTGAAGATCCATGACTCACACATGCACCATAGTGAAGATCCATGACTCACACATGCACCATAGTGAAGATCTATGACACACACATGCACCATAGTGAAGATCCATGACTCACACATGCACCATAGTGAAGATCCATGACACACACATGCACCATAGTGAAGATCCATGACTCACACATGCACCATAGTGAAGATCCATGACACACACATGCACCATAGTGAAGATCCATGACTCACACATGCACCATAGTGAAGATCCATGACACACACATGCACCATAGTGAAGATCCATGACTCACACATGCACCATAGTGAAGATCCATGACTCACACATGCACCATAGTGAAGATCCATGACTCAC
Organism: Bufo bufo; assembly: GCF_905171765.1. Classification (NCBI taxonomy): domain Eukaryota; kingdom Metazoa; phylum Chordata; class Amphibia; order Anura; family Bufonidae; genus Bufo; species Bufo bufo. The sequence goes on from NC_053394.1 coordinate 426,410,725, forward strand.
ACATGCACCATAGTGAAGATCCATGACTCACACATGCACCATAGTGAAGATCCATGACTCACACATGCACCATAGTGAAGATCCATGACACACACATGCACCATAGTGAAGATCCATGACTCACACATGCACCATAGTGAAGATCCATGACTCACACATGCACCATAGTGAAGATCCATGACTCACACATGCACCATAGTGAAGATCCATGACTCACACATGCACCATAGTGAAGATCCATGACTCACACATGCACCATAGTGAAGATCCATGACACACACATGCACCATAGTGAAGATCCATGACTCACACATGCACCATAGTGAAGATCCATGACTCACACATGCACCATAGTGAAGATCCATGACTCACACATGCACCATAGTGAAGATCCATGACTCACATGCACCATAGTGAAGATCTATGACTCACACATGCACCATAGTGAAGATCCATGACTCACACATGCACCATAGTGAAGATCCATGACACACACATGCACCATAGTGAAGATCTATGACTCACACATGCACCATAGTGAAGATCCATGACTCACACATGCACCATAGTGAAGATCCATGACACACACATGCACCATAGTGAAGATCCATGACTCACACATGCACCATAGTGAAGATCCATGACTCACACATGCACCATAGTGAAGATCCATGACACACACATGCACCATAGTGAAGATCTATGACTCACACATGCACCATAGTGAAGATCTATGACTCACACATGCACCATAGTGAAGATCCATGACACACACATGCACCATTACAAAGAACCATAACACACAAACACGTAGCAGAGCTCATAGATTGCAGCAGCTGACACTCGTCCGTGATGTCTGTACATAGGATGTAGCCACACATCCCACAAAGAACTACAAAAAAAATGTGCTGTCCCAGCAGACACCGGTCACCAGCCGTCAGATGCTGCAGGTCAGACAGCGTCACCCCCATCGTGCTGAGAGGTGCCCTTTATCATCATTCATCCCTGGGCCTGAACCCTTTATGAACATCCTTGCTTCCATCTCCGAGCCCAACTACAGATAGCAGCAAATATGTCATGTAAATACTGTAGTTGTTCCACTAGCGCTTCTCCCTTGTTCCTCTATATACGGCTGTGGTATCGCAGCAGAACCGCACAAAACTGCTGATATACACTTTGGAATAATATTAGTGATACCGCGCACTCTCTTATATTAAGTGCAGTGCCTCCTGCTGAAAGGTACCCGCAGTGTTGGAATTAACTTGTATTTAACTTTTGGTTGACTTCTTATTCTGACGGGGTCTGTCTCTTTCTATGCGCAGTCCAGGACTTACACTATGGCAGATCTGGTGTCTCTGTTAATGGATCGTGCCCCGTCTGGTGGCATGATTCAGTTTGTACAGGAGTTCGAGGCGCGCGCTTTAACGAAGCAGCAGTGACGTCACTTTTGCAACTACGGATAGTTGCAGATGCCAGAATTCCTCCAACGCGTTTCGGACAGAACGCTGTCCTTCCTCATGGAAGATTACCTGGCTATCTCTAGTGCCCTCCTTATATGCGCTCGTCTATAACACATGTTGCAAATTTTAAGCGGTATCAAATGGAAGGAGAACTATATAATCGGCACATTAGACGTCAAATCACTGTATACTGTCATCGAGAACAAAAAAGGATGTTCTTCCTAAAAACGAAGGGCGAAATGCCAGAAGCACAAGTTGAGTACCTAGGGGAATGTATCATGTTTATTTTGCAGAGAATTTATTTTATGTACAATGGGAATTTTTACCTCCAGACGTGGGACCCAGATGGGGACGAGGTTCGCAAATCTATATGTGGAATGGGGGGAGCACCAATACATTCATGTAGATGGCGGACTCTGGGCGAGCCTCGTCCTATGGCGGCGTTTTATCAATGATGTAATTTTTATATGGGAAGGGGGGGGAAGAGACATTACAGGAGTTTTTTAAGTTTACACCCACTTACAGAAAAAAAAGAGGTACATTTTTTAGATCTAACAATATACATTGAAGGGGACAAAATTTGCACAAAAACGTTCAACAAACCCACAGATGCAAATAGCTTCATTGCTATGGAAAGTTGCCATTTACCTCGCTGGCTGGAAAATATACCTAGGAGCCAGTTCACACGGATCAAAAGGAACTGTACAGAAGGAGAAGAATATAAAAGAGGCGCGAACTTATGCAAAAGAAGTTTGAATCCAGAGGATATAATAGAGAAAAATTAACACAGTGTAAAAGAGAAATAGGACAATTAAATAGGCAGACGCTCTTAGAAGAGAGGGAGGTGGAAAAAACTAAAATAAAAGAGGAAGCACTAATCCCCCCAATAATTATACCATATAACAGCCAAGCATTATATTTCAAAAAAATTGTTAGGAAATATTGGGACATCCTGAAAGAGGACAAAATAATTGGCGAATTGATCCCTACAGAACCAAGATTTGTTTACCGTAAGGCAAAAAATAAAGGAACATGGTAGCGTCTACAAATGAATATATAGCAATAAGTAATGGAAGTGAAAAATCGAGTAGAGTGGAGGGTCAATTAAATGGATTCTACCCTTGCAAAAAAATGTGTAGGATGTATCAAGTCGCGGAATAATAAAATCCAAACGGAAATAATAAATACGGAAAGCTCATTTAAGCAAAATATCAAGCAATTTATTAACTGCAACAGTTGGGGAGTAATATACGCAATAACATGCCCCTGTAATAAAATATATATATATTGGCCGTACAAAAAGACAACTAAAGAAAAGATTGGGGGAACATGTGTATAACATTCAGAGGGAGTTTGAGGGACACCCGTTGTCACGTCACTATAAAGAAAAACACAAAGAAAACTTTGCAGGTTCAACCTTTTGAGGGATAGAAATAATAAAGAAAAGTAAAAAGGGAGGTGACTTTATCAAAAATATGTCCAGAGCAGAAACCAAATGGATTTTTAACATGAACACCTTAGTACCTAGTGGCTTAAATGCCGAGATATAATTATTTGCCTTTGAATAGGAATATGCACGTGAAACAAAGTACGGTATAAACCTTCAGCACTAGGGGAAATATATTACACTATATAGCGGAGGACAAGGAGTTAAAAAGCGAGTGCATATAAGGAGGGCACTAGAGATAGCCAGGTAATCTTCCCTGAGGAAGGACAGCGTTCTGTCCGAAACGCGTTGGAAGAACTTTGCCATCTGCAACTATCCGTAGTTGCAGAAGTAACGTCACTGCTGCTCCGTGAGAGAGCGCGCCACAAACTCCTGTACAAACGGAATCGTGCCACCGGCCGGGGCACGATACCTTAACAGAGACGCCAGATCTGCGATAGTGTAAATCCTGGACTGCGCATAGAAAGAGAAAGACCCCGGAAGAATAAGAAGTCAATCAATAGGTAAATACAAGTCGATTCCAACACTGCGGGTATCTTTCAGCAGGAGGCACTACACTTAATTTAAGAGAGTGCACGGTATCACTGATATTATTCCAAAGATAGCAGCAAATGGTGACAATGTGAAGTGTCGACAAAGTATTTATACTTTAATTCCCAGTGCAACCCTGCTACATACTGTGCTCAGTGCGGATTTATCCAGTAATACATGCATTCAGAAAGTCTTCAGGCCCTTTCACTTTTTTCACTTTTTTCCCTCTAAATCTGCACTGAGAAAGTGAAAACAGGAATCTTTTATAGAATTCATTTATTGAAAGGGAAAACCTAAAATCTTGAATCAGGACTAAGGCCTCTTTCACACTTGCGTTGTCCGGATCCGTCGTGCACTCCATTTGCCGGAGGTGCCCGCCGGATCCGTAACACCGCAAGTGAACTGAAAGCATTTGAAGACGGATCCGTCTTCAAAATGCGTTCAGTGTTACTATGGCACCCAGGACGCTATTAATGTCCTGGTTGCCATAGTAGGAGCGGGGAGCGGGCGAGCAGTATACTTACAGTCCGTGCGGCTCCCGGGGCGCTCCAGAATGACGTCAGAGCGCCCCATGCGCATGGATGACGTGATCCATGTGATCACGTCATCCATGCGCGTGGGGCGCCCTGACGTCACTCTGAAGCGCCCGGGAGCCGCACGGACGGTAAGTATACTGCTCCCCCGCTCCCCACTACACTTTACCATGGCAAACAGGACTTTAGCGTCCTGGAAGCCATGGTAACCATTCAGAAAAAGAGCTAAACGTCGGATCCGGAAACGACGTTTAGCTTAAGGCCAGATCCGGATTAATGCCTTTCAATGGGCATTAATTCCGGATCCGGCCTTGCGGCAAGTGTTCCGGATTTTTGGCCGGAGCAAAAAGCGCAGCATGCTGCGGTATTTTCTCCGGCCAAAAAACGTTCCGGTCCTGAACTGAAGACATCCTGATGCATCCTGAACGGATTTCTCACCATTCAGAATGCATGGGGATAATCCTGATCAGGATTCTTCCGGCATAGAGCCCCGACGACGGAACTCTATGCCGGAAAAGAACAACGCAAGTGTGAAAGAGCCCTTAGTTGAAGCACCTTTGGCAGCGATTAAGCCTCCAGAGGATGATGCCACAAGGTTTGCACACCTGGATTTGGGGTATTTCTGCCAGTCTTTTCTGCAGATCCTGGTTGGATGGGGACCATCGGTGGACAGCCATTTTCAGGTCTCTCCAAAAATGTTCCATGAGGTTCAAGTCAGGGCTCTGGCCGGGTCAGTCAAGGACATTCACAGAGTTGTCCCTAAGCTGCTCCTGGATTGTCTTGGCTTGTGTGTTTAGGGTTTTTGTCTTGTTAGAATGTGAACCTTTGGCCCAGTCTGAGGTCCAGAGTGCTCCGGATCAGATTTTCGTTAAGAATATCTCTGTACTTTGCTCCATTCCTCTTTCCCTCAAACCTGATCAGTCTCCCGGCCCCAGCTGCTGAAAAACACCCCCACAGCTTGATGCTGCCACCCCGTACCTCACTGTAGGGATGACATTGGGCAAGTTATAAGCAGTGCCTGGTGTCTTCCAAACATGACACTTATAATTGAGGCCAAAAAATTAAATCTTGTTTCTTACAGTCTGAGAGTCCTTTAGGTGCTTTCATGTGTCTTTTACTGATGAGAGGCTTCTTTCTGCACACTCTGTTATAAAGCCTATATTGGTGGAATGCTGCAGTGATGGTTAACCTTCTGGAAATTTCTCACATCTACACACAGAATCTTTGGAGCTCGACCAGAGGGTTCTTGGTCACCTCTCTTGCCAAGGCCCTTCTCCCCTGATTATTTAGTATGGTGGGGCAGCTAGCTCTAGGAAGAGTCCTGGTTGTTCCAAGCTTCTTCCATTTAATAATTACGGAGGACACTATGTTCTTGGGAACTTTCAGTACAGCAGAAATGTATTATACCCTTCTCCAGATCTGTGCCTCCACATAATCCTGTCTCTGAGCTCTACAAGCAGCTCTTCCCTTATCATTGCTTGGTTTTTGCTCTGATCTACATTGTCCATTGTGAGACCTCAGGTGACTCCAGTCAAGGTGTAGAAACATCTCAAAGATGATCAAGAGAAATGGGTGACCAAAATTTCAAGAGTCATACTAAAGGATCTGAATATATATGCCCATGCAAATTTTTTTTATTTTTTTTATAAATTAGCAAAAATGTCTTACATTTTGTGGAATTATGGGTTATTGAGTGCAGAGTGATGGGGAAAAACTTGATTTATTTTTTTGTCTATTTTAGCACAAGGTGCAACATGAAATGGGAAATCGGTGAAAGGGTGCGAAGACTTTCCAGATGCACTGCATATCTATTGCCCAGCATCAATCTTCTCTTATTTACAATGCCCATATCTTGGTGTCTAGTGTGCAGTTGATTTCCTTGTATATATAGGCCTGTGGCCCTGAATGTGCTGTGAAATATACATTGTCCAGTCCCTGATAGCCCATTAGATAAGGCAGTGCCCAGCATCTCTTTTTCCTATAATGTAGGCAAAAAGTAAAAATATAGAAATGGCAAAGCAATAACTTTACATGTTTCTCAGAAATGTAATTTCTTAATTACCCTGAAATGTAGATCCTACAAACTGATGATGCAGTGTTATTCTGAGAGCCGCAGTCGTCACATTTCGCTTCACCAAACAGAGGTCAGCGGTAGATTTATTCCCCGTCCTCTTCTGTATTCCGTATGTTGATAGCACTACAACCATCGAGAGCCCCCTTCGTTACGCCTCATTGGAGAGGTCACGTCATCTGGAGCATGACAGGTACCGGAAAACTTAGCACTTATTAAGGGAAATGGTCGGCGACTATAAACCTCATTTTATGATTCCACCTCTGCTCATAGAGTAAGAATTTCAGCATATTAATCGGAAGAAACCAGAGTTGGGAGAAGCGGTGGTCAAGTGCCCCGAAGTCTTGCCGTTTACCATAATAAATGGAGGTCGTTACTCTGTCCGACACAGTCAGCATTTACAAAGTGCTACATTAGCTGAGGATTGCCAGCCTTTTAAACTATTTCCTCATAATTATGAGATTTGCATCGTCCTTGAGACTAATAGATTCTAATGACTTTTAGAGACCTTATTCACTTGTGTAGAGAGAAACGAGACGCCCACGAGTACCCAGCACCCGGGAAACTGGTGGATTTATACCAGTCGAGTGACACTGTCTCTACACCTTGAGAAGATGATTCAACCATTGATGGACTGGTCTTTCTCCTCTCCTGTGATTTCTGATGAACTAAAACATAAAGGACACCTTTGCACTTTTTTTAATTTGCTTTCTACAGAGTCCTCCTAAAAAAAATGTCCCACCATTTTGCTTCTGCAGCGTGTGTGTGCGTCCTTTACCTGGTGCTGCACAACATTAGTTGGTCAGAGCTCTGCTGCTGTTTCTGGCAGCAATCCTCTGCACTCCCCTTCCCATTTCTCAGTTTTAGATATAGCAGCAGGGAAGGGGAGGAGGTTGTACACAAGCCGTCTGCAGCAGCATCCTGGACACACAGAATCCAGTAAGTATTACTGACACGACCACATGAGAAAAGTCTTAAACTAGAAACAGGCTACAAACGAATATCAGGGGGTCTGAAAATGAATGAAGCCTAAAACTTAGTGCAACTTCTTTTTTTTTTTATTTATTCTTTATTTATAAGTTTCAAGAATATGACAAGACTTGTAATATGTTAGATCACATATAACAAAATGGCACAGCCGAAACCAGTCCGGCAAACAGACATGAGTAACATATTGATATTCGGACAATAGAATCTGAATATATATAGCATATGATATCCATGATAGTGACTGAGCAACATAATAATAATAAAAAATAAAATAAAAATAAAAGAGACCACGACAAAACAATAAGAAAAGCCACTCTCTAAAAGTGCCACATCACAGAGTATTCTTAGCATAATACCAATAGCATCAATATAACTGACAAAGGGACAAGACACACCACAAAGGGGGGGGGGGGACATATCCAGTTGAAGAAGACTTAAGAGGAGGGTTAGGCGTAAAGGATACCATCAGGTAAGCAAGGATTGATACTCGGCTGAATCTTGGAAGGTAAACCAAGGGGTCCAAGTCGTAACAAAAGTTTTGTTGTTGCTCTTCAAGGACGCCGTTAGTTCCTCCATTCTCCGGATCTCTTCCACTTTTTGAATCCACAATTCAGTGGATGGTGGAGCAGAGGATTTCCACTTCACCGGGATGCAAGATCTAGCTGCAATGACCAGATGGCGCAAACAGGAGCGTCGGAATAAGCTCTTGGGTAAATCCGAGTGAAACAATAAGAAAAAACCTGGCGAGTTTGGAATGGCGAAAGAGAAAATGGACGACAAAGCCCTATGAATTGAGTCCCAAAAATGCCTGATTTTGTCACATTGCCAGAAAATATGGAGAAGCGAACCCTGAGACGTTTCACAACGCCAGCACAAAGGGGACGCTGTTGGAAACATTCTCTGGAGACGGGTCGGAACATAGTACCATCTTGACACAACTTTTTTCTCACTGTAACCTCTAACCTATGTAAAATCACTTTTATCTACGACATAGGTGTCCATAGCCAGTAACTGCACCCAGATTCTACTTTTTGGCAACCTATGAATCTTTCGCCAATTCTGATGTCCTATGCTCTTGTATATATCTGGATTGGGCTCCTACTTCGGGCATCACTGTGTTATCCAGTTGTGCAGAAGTGCCCTCTGTACCTGGCATGATGTTAGTTAAAGGGGTTGTCTCATCTATCCGTTACTAAGGAGATGAGACATAGTTCCGACCACCTCCTTGCCGGGAAATCGGGAAATAGTAGAGCACTCCGGCACACTGCATTGTCATGCATGAGAGCTACTAAACAGCGTAGCACATCAAGGTATGCTGTTTCTGAGTTCATTTCAAGCTGGCAGATTAGGGAGCATGTCCTTACTCAGAGGATGTATCCTGTCTGGTGCAGCAAGTGGCAGTTGAAGTGTGGAACTGAGCATGTGCTTCCATCTCCGTAAACAGGACAGAGAAATTAGAAAAAGAGCAAACAGCAGGTGGCGCTATACAGATAGATTTCATTGAATAACTCAGTGGCTTTATTACATTTTTATTTACATGCAATTACAATAGTATTCAGATCCAGGTGCTTTTTGAAAACTGTAGAATATTATTAATAGGACAGCCCCTTTAAGTCCTGAAATAAACATGTAGAGCAATGGGTTGGACTTGATTTACTAAGATGAATGTACCTTATGTTGGTACCAGTTCCATATTCTGCATTGAATATACACTTTTGGGGGACTATAGTGCATTCTTCTGTTCCGCCATGATGCTTGTACTTTCCAGCTCAGATGAGTGGCAGAAAACTTTCAGTAATCTTCACAATAGGCAAATCCATGTTCACATTTGCTGAAAAAAAACAAGGCTTGCTATGGACAACACCACTGTTAGTACTAGGGTACCTACAAGGGCAGTGAAACCAAAAGAGCCATACTGGTCTTGACGAGTACAAATAGTCCTCAGCCTCCACAGCTTTCTCTCCATTTATGGTGGGGACCCGCAACCATCAGATATTTATGGCATATCGTATCAATATGCCATAACTGTCCAGATAGCAATACCTCTTTAAGTCCCCTTTACACTGGCTGATAATAGGGTCAAAGGGTATTCATAAGAATGCGAATTGCCAATCATTGCAAAATGTAAACATGGCAGCGATCGGACGAAAAATGAGCAAACGCGGATTGCATCTTTTATCCGAGCTCTAGAATCATCAGCGTCGGCAGCACATTTCCCATTGTAAACAGGGGATGTGCTGCTAACAATGTGGAAACTGTACAGACAAACCAAATGTGTGTATTAAAGGAGTTGGCCCTTCTCAGACACTGATGTCATATCCCCGGGACCTGCTCCTATCTCCAGAATGGGAGCACAGTTCTGAAGAAAAGCACAACGCGCATAAGTAACTTCTTCTCCATTCATTGCTATCGGAGTTCTGAAAATGCATTTTCAATGTTTTTGGAAGTCCCATAGCGGTGAATAGAGGGTGGCGGTGTATGCGCACTGCTCTACATTTACTTCAGGAGCCCCGTTCTGGAGATAGAAGCAGGTCCCAGGGGTGGGACCCGTTCCTATCTGTCATTGATGGCATATCCTAGCAATATGCCATCCGTGTTTGATATGTGCCAACCCACTTTAACGATCTTTCAGCCCCATACAGTTTGAGCATTTTAAATAAGCGCCGATTGATTTGGTTTATCACTGATTGTTCTAGGTTGAAAAAAATGTAAAAGGCCTTTTAAACACGTGCCAATCAATTTGTTATATTGCTGATTGTTCTGAAGTAAAAGGCCCGAGCCCATAGCGATTTGTCATCTTTCTGATCGTTCTGGGCTGAAATCAGCTCATGTGAAAGGCCTTCACAACAAGCCCTGAGCAATTTATTATATTGCTGATTGTTCTGGGCTGAAATCGGCCCATGTAAAAGGCCTTTGGCCTCATGCACACGACAGTTTTTTTTGCGGTCTGCAAAAACGGGTTCCGTAGTCCCGTGATCCGTGACCGTTTATTCTTCCGTGGGTCTTCCTTGATTTTTGGAGGATCCACGGACATGAAGGAAAGTAAAAAAAAAAGTCGTTTTGGTGTCCGCCTGGCCGTGCGGAGCCAAACGGATCCGTCCTGACTTACAATGCAAGTCAATGGGGACGGATCCGTTTGACATTTACACAATATGGTGCAATTGCAAACAGATCCGCCCCCCATTGACTTTCAATGTAAAGTCAGGAGTCCCTATTATACCATCGGATCGGAGTTTTCTCCAATCCGATGGTATATTTTAACTTGAAGCGTCCCCATCACCATGGGAACGCCTCTATGTTAAAATATACCATCGGATTTGAGTTATATTGTGAAAACTCATATCCGACAGTATATTCTAACACAGAGGCGTTCCCATAGTGATGGGGACGCTTCAAGTTAGAATATACTAAGAACTGTGTACATGACTGCCCCCTGCTGCCTGGCAGCACCCGATCTCTTACAGGGGGCTGTGATCAGCACAATTAACCCCTCAGGCGCCGCACCTGAAGGGTTAATTGTGCGTATCATAGCCCCCTGTAAGAGATCAGGTGCTGCCAGGCAGCAGGGGGCAGACCCCCCTCCCTCCCCAGTTTTAAATTCATTGGTGACCAGTGCGGCCCCCCTCCCTCCCTCCCCAGTATTTAATTCATTGGTGGCCAGGGCGGCCCCCCTCCCTCCCTCCCTCCCTCCCTCCCCTGTATTTAATTCATTGGTGGCCAGTGCGGCCCCCCTCCCTCCCCAGTATTTAATTCATTGGTGGCCAGTGTGACCTCACCTCTCCCCCCCTCCTAATTAAAATCCCCCCCCATCATTGGTGGCAGCGGAGAGTTCCGATCGGAGTCCCAGTTTAATCGCTGGGACTCCGATCGGTAACCATGGCAACCAGGACGCTACTGCAGTCCTGGCTGCCATGGTTACTTAGCAATTTTAGAAGCATTATACTTACCTGCGATGCCCGGGCGCTCCTCCTACTGGTAAGTGAAAGGTCTGTGTGGCTCATTGCTTATAGCACAGACCTGTCACTTACCAGTAGGAGGAGCGCCCAGCCGGTCACAGACCTCGCAGGTAAGTATAATGCTTCTAAAATTGCTAAGTAACCATGGCAGCCAGGACTGCAGTAGCGTCCTGGTTGCCATGGTTACCGATCGGAGTCCCAGTGATTAAACTGGGACTCCGATCGGAACTCTCTGCTGCCACCAATGATGGGGGGGATTTTAATTAGGAGGGGGGGAGAGGGGAGGCCGCACTGGCCACCAATGAATTAAATACTAGGGAGGGGGGGCCGCACTGGCCACCAATGAATTAAATACTGGGGAGGGAGGGGGGGCCGCACTGGCCACCAATGAATTAAATACAGGGGAGGGAGGGCCACACTGGCCACCAATGAATTTAAAATTAGGGAGGGAGGGGGGTCTGCCCCCTCCTGCCTGGCAGCACCTGATCTTTTACAGGGGGCTATGATATGCACAATTAACCCCTCAGGTGCGTCATGTACACAGTTCGTAGTATATTCTAACTTGAAGCGTCCCCATCATTATGGGAACGCCTCTGTGTTAGAATATACTGTCGGATCTGAGTTTTCACGAAGTGAAAACTCAGATCTGAAAAAGCTTTTATGCAGACGGATCTTCGGATCCGTCTGTGTGAAAGTAGCCACGGACACGGATCACGGACGCGGATGACAATCTTGTGTGCATCCGTGTTTTTTCATGGACCCATTGACTTGAATTGGTCCGTGAACCGGACAGGTCATATTTTTTGGACGGACAGGAAACACGGATCACGGACGTGGATGAACAACGGTGCATTTTTTCGAGTTTTCAACGGACCCATTGAAAGTCAATGGGTCCGCAGAAAATCACGGAAAACGGAACAACGGACACGGACGCACACAACGGTCGTGTGCATGAGGCCTTTAAATGAGTGGAGATAAATTTGTTATATTGCTGAAACTTCTAGGCTGGAATCAGCTCACGTGTAAGGACCCTTCTAGTCCTTTAAAAAAAAAAAAAGGATAATAAAAAGATATGTGAACCTCCAACTAAATGATTAGAAGTGACAGCCCCAAAACTCAGTATCCAGACCATCTGAATAGGGTGCCAAGTGAGAAATCCACACCCATCTGGCTTCAAAGAACTATCAGAGATTATGTCTGCCTTCAGAGGACGCTCTGTTTTGCTGGCACTTTTATCCATGTGATGAATTAGGTAGCGTCTTTTGTTCTGTCGGGTCCTATGATCTCGTAAAACAAGAACTGTTTCATATTTAGCTAAAGCGCACCATGTCTTACCTAAACGACACAATTGATATGTAGAACGGACGGCCCGTGCTTCCAGCCGCCATCTGCTGCCACAGGTTTGTTCCTAGCGGTGGATGGTTTATCGCCTGTCAAGTAAATGAACTGATTGAATGAAGTTTGAAAGGCGGCAGATAAAGACATTTTTATTGGCCCACGGACTGATGGATTGTTTGCTTACCTATTTAATCATATGTCAAATAAAAGGAGGCAGAGGAGCCCAGTGCAGCCTGTCTTTGAAACAGCACTTTAGAAGGTGTTAGGGGGGTGGGTAAAAATGTGGGATTTCTCTAAAATAATGTTCTTCTTGGTACTGCTTCCATTTGTAGTCATACAGACCTGATGTTCCTTGGGGTTGTCAGTGGAGATTAGACTGCTCCTTGTCTTTAGTGTGAATGAAATTCAAAGACAACGGATTGAAAACTCTAAAGGCCCCTTTACACTGCTCAAAAGTGCAGACAATTCTCAGGAAGGAAGGGTTCCTTCCAGACAATTGCCTGCTCGTCAGTGGAGGAGAAAGCTGCATGTAATTGCAGTGATCTCCTCCACAGTATGGGGAGCAGTGATCACTAAGGCCATCGCTCATCCCCATACAGAATCATTGTTTGTGGGCAGCAGAGGCTGTTTAGGCTTCACCATCTTCTAGCCATAAGCAGTCATTTAGAGGACCGCACTAATGATCTATTACCCGGAAGATGATGGTATACTGTTACAGAGGGATCTGGATAGATTGGAGGCATGGCAAGAGAAGTGGCAGATGAGGTTTAACACTGACAAATGTAAGGTTATGCACATGGGAAGGAATAATGCAAGTCACCCGTACATACTAAATGGTAAAACACTGGGTAACACTGATATGGAAAAGGATCTAGGAATTTTAATAAACAGCAAACTAAGCTGCAAAAACCAGTGTCAGGCAGCTGCTGCCAAGGCCAATAAGATAATGGGTTGCATCAAAAGGGGCATAGATGCCCGTGATAAGAACATAGTCCTACCACAAATCGCTAGTCAGACCACACATGGAGTACTGTGTACAGTTCTGGGCTCCTGTGAACAAGGCAGACATAGCAGAGCTGGAGAGGGTCCAGAGGAGGGCAACTAAAGTAATAACTGGAATGGGGCAACTACAGTACCCTGAAAGATTATCAAAATTAGGGTTATTCACTTTAGAAAAAAGACGACTGAGGGGAGATCTAATTAATATGTATAAATATATCAGGGGTCAGTACAGAGATCTCTCCCATCATCTATTTATCCCCAGGACTGTGACTGTGACGAGGGGACATCCTCTGCGTCTGGAGGAAAGAAGGTTTGTACACAAACATAGAAGAGGATTCTTTACGGTAAGAGCAGTGAGACTATGGAGCTCTCTGCCTGAGGAGGAGGTGATGGTGAGTACAATAAAGGAATTCAAGAGGGGCCTGGATGTATTTCTGGAGTGTAATAATATTACAGGCTATAGCTACTAGAGAGGGGTCGTTGGTCCAGGGAGTTATTCTGATTGCCTGATTGGAAGGAATTTTATCCCCTAAAATGAGGAAAATTGACATCTACCTCATGAGGGTTTTTGCCTTCCTCTGGATTAACGTTTCAGGGTAACAGGCTGAACTGGATGGACGGAGGGCTTTTTTCAGCCTTAAAACTATGTTACCCGATGAATGAGCGTTTTTTGCTTATTCATCAGGTAATCGGTGACACCTTTTAATGGGCCAAATACAGCTAACGAGCATTCGTATGAACGCTCATTAGTGATAATCTGCCCGAATATCCCATACAATTTAGATAGTTGACAGCCAAACCCATACATGTGCACTCACAACTTGAGTTTTAAATGAGGAGAGCCTAATAAATTGCTGAGAGACTCCTCTGGTTGTGGCCCATCTCTTGCAGCATCAGGCATGTTGAAATCCAGTTTGCCCAATCTACCTATAGGGGAAAACCAGGACATTCCTATACAAATCAGTCGACCAGCCCTGTTAGAATCGTCTGTGCCATCCAATGTGTACGGACACCGTCAAGACTCGTGTGATTTTATTGTAGACGAAGTGGAAACCATCAATAGAAACTAATGTGAGGCATAAATAGCACCTGTCTTGGCTCAGTAGCTTCCTCGGAATTTTTCCGACCTTACTATGGTAAGTACTGTTGATTTATAGCTTGCTGACAGTCCTAGAATGCGGGGAAAAACTGCTTGACCAATTAAGGAATCTTAAAGGGGTTATCCCATGAAAAGTAATACTATGCAATGAATAGGTTATTTCAAATGAAGGATTATTACAATAAAAATATTGTTGTTGTTTTTTAAATGTACATTATTCCTTTCTTGCAGCGCCCCCTGCTGTTTATCCTTCAGGTTCCCCTTTCTCCCGCACATGCTCAGTAGCTCCCCTGCTCCCCTCTGCTCAGTGCAGGAGTAGTGATCTCATAGAGAAGCAGGTGAAGCGGTACAGACACCTTTCATTCATTCATCCATACTTCTTAATGCATAGAACTATATAGCGGAGAAGGAAATTGTGGGTACATTAAATACCCTATATACCTCTGGGACTACTATCTATGCAGGGGAGGAAGGGGTTAACAAGCGCTAATGGGAGATGTCGGTCCTTGATTTTCTCGTGTGATGAGCTGCTATCCATCCTTGGAAAAGTAAAAAAAAAAAAAAATGCTCCAGATATGTGAGTAAAAAGGGATCTGTGACCAGTTTTAATATATGCGAATGAGCCTCTAGGAGCAATGGGGGCGTTACCCTTACACCTAGAGGCTCTGCTCTCTCTGCAACTGATGCACCCTTGGTACTCTGATTGACAGGGCCAAGCACCATGACGTTTTCACTGCCTAGCGCTGTCAATCAAAGTGGCGAGGGTGCGGCAGAGAGGGCAGAGGCTCTAGGTGTAATGGCAACGCCCCCATTGCTCCGAGAGTCTCACCCTTTTAAAACAGTGGTGAGAATCACCAGCATGACGAGCACTGAAACCCCAATTTTCCTGAGCTGAGGCTCCCTACCCTGTCCTCCCACGGATGATTGACAGCTTTCTTTCCTGTGATTAGGGAAAGAGTAGCCAATCAGTGGGAGGAGGGGTCTGGGAGCTCATTAATACAAAGACTCCTGAGCACGTGCAGTAAATTGAGCCGACTCAGGCTCGGACTAGCCCACCGGGGTACAGGTGTATTCCCCGGTGGGCCCCTAGTCTCCCATCAGCTGCACAAGTGGCGCATGGCACAGTGTATAGCCACCCTATGTTCATATAAAAACTGGGTAGATTATTTGAGAGACTACCCAGTTTATTATCATGTGGCTGAGAAGACACAGAGACATGCCAGCCAGTGTCCTCTTTTCCCAGGAATCCATCTTCTCAAAGTCGCTGCAGGAGCCCCCATAATCAATCATCTTGTAGCGTCTTGCTGCTGTGTCAGGTAATATTTGAATGTATTCATACGGTGGGCCCCCAAAATAAATTTTACTGGTGGGCCCTTGGCACCCATGTCTGACACTAAGCTGACTCCTTCTCTCAGGACCCGCCAGAGCTGGCCGAATTAAAAGAAGTGACTCTGCCATTGATTCACGGTCTGTGTCACTAGTTTTGCTGCCTTAGGATACAGTAGCAGAAAACTGGCGCCAAATTCCCTTGGTTTCCATATAGGGTTGCACCGGGTATACCCAATCGAAACTTTTAGACCTGGATCGATACGATACTGGGTCTTAATATTTAACGATACTAGGCTGCGCGCGCCATGTTCTTTTCACTAGCACAGTGGAGAAGGACGGAGTCCCTCCCTCCCCACTGTGACACGGCTGCCGCTTCCACCAGTGGGGAGATGGCAGGGAGGAGGACGGGATAGACTGTGGCCACTGCACCACCAATGAATGTAAAACACATTAATTCAAGTATAGGCAGCGGGTGCCGGCGGCGGTATCACAGAACCGGCACCCGGCCTCAATAACAGGGCATGCAATCTGCCGAACCGCGGCAATTAGCCCCTCAGGTGCGTGACAACCCTATTTCCATATTTTTTTTAACGATAACTAGGTAGATACTAGTGGGAGCTGTAATGATCTCCACTTCTGGTTGACACTAGCTTTTCTATGAGAATGGGGTAGAATAAAAGATAGACTTGACAACTAAGTGAATTAAATTTAGAGGAAACGCAAAGAGCTTAGAAAACCTATTTTTAAGTACCCTATTGGTGAACCTTCAGTTTATATGGGGATCATTCTTTTAGGAACACTGCCAAGAACGTCTGGAGGACCAGGAATGTCCTTACCTATATGGTCAACCCATTGATTTCAGTGGACAACCTGCAATGCTTTATTTCAAATTGCACACTTGCTCCTAGGCCCCACCTTGTTCTGCAGTGTGAAACTCCACCATCAGTTTTTTTTTGTGTGGGGGCCCTTCTAACAAACTGGGATTGTCCAGAGTCCAACCCCTTTTAGCATCTCTCAATTTAATTTTCAAGCGTAGGTTGTTAGTGGACCCTCACCTCGACTGCAGTGAAAAGAATACCAAAAAAAATACCCATATCCTCACACCAATGACGTAAATGTTGGTAAGACCCTCAGCTGTTGAAAGTGTATTAACAGCTCAGTTTACTCTGTGCCCCCGGCGGGTCACCGCGTGGATGGAGATTAGCATTGGCCGTAGCTCGTCTTTAATTACTGTTTATACAGTTACACTGCGCCGTTATGTTTGACTAAATGCCCGCTTAGAAATGAATATAGGAGTATCTTGGAAAGGAGCCACCTGTTCCCCACTGGGTTGCAGAATCTAAAAAATGGTTTTGATGTTTTAGCTTATACGCATGAGCTAATTTCTCCGAAGCTCTTGAAAGGCTTTCCAGATCTTATGTTAAATGGATGAAGGGTTGAATAAGTGGTCCCCCACTGGGAGCGGGTAAAACAGCATCTATTATCAGAGGGGGAGAAATTTTGGATTATCTCGCAGATCTGACTCCCCTCCCTTGGCCTGTGGTAAAGCTGACCGTAATCCCGGCACTCAAGAACACGTCTGTCTTTGCATGGAACATGGAGGTGAGATGGCTGCGTAAGATCAATGACTGGTCCTGCACACTCGCTCCAATTAAAGCACTCGTTGAATGGTTGCACTGTGCCCCGCTTTGGCCGGGATCTGATGACACGAAGGTGAGAGGTCTGAAAAAGGAATGCCGTTTATCCCATGCCAAGTAATGAAATTAACTGTTTCATCACCAGGAGTAGGTTAGATGCAAGCCTGCCAAAGACCGGCAGCGTATATATATGCGCCATATGGAGTACAGACTGAGGTTATTATTCAAAAGGCAAAACACGCGCCCCGCGCAGATCTACACAATCTTGTCCTCTTGTTTCTTAATGGACTACGGGACATGTTTATGTCCATGTTTTATTTGTAGAGTAAAATAATAAATGTGCACCCAGATACATGGAAATAGCAAAAAATTAATAAAAAATAGGGTGAAATGGTCTACAGTTAAAAAATGGATGGTTGGGTACCGGAGGTGACTGTAAGAAGCAACTACTGGAGCTGTGAGCATGAATTGTGCTCAGACTGAAGTCATTTATCTCTCTGTAGAAGACCTTCAAAAATAAGGACGATTGGCACAAAGGATCATAGACTATTTTTATGAAAGCTGCACCAAAATTTCTCTGTGGGAACAAGGCCTGAAGAGCAACCTCAGCCCGATGGAGTATTTTCCAGGTTGACTTACTCTCTTGAGCGAGGTTAATTGTTTCAGAGAATCCCAAATACAGAGAAGAATTAGACTGAATTTACATGAGGCAGGTTTGCTGCAAACATTTTAGCTTCAGTCCCATTCCTCTGAATGCAGCTTGTAGAAGTCCATGTGCTGCAGAAGCAACCCCATTTAGATGAATTAAACTGATTTTCTTGCACAGAACTTTCTGCCACATGTCAGTATTTCAGTAATTTGAGGTTATCCCCTATCTGAAGTATTGGGGTTGCGTTCCTGCCGCCGGGACCCTGCAGATTACAAGAACGGGAGGCCATGTACCTCACAGGGCCCCGTGAAATGAATGGAGTGGAAGGTCAAGTATGCAAACTGCCACTCCATTCATCTCTATGAGATAGCCAAATAAAAAGCTAACTTCAAATTACCAGAATACCCCTTTAGGAGTTAATTTATCATCAGGAGGTTTTTTGAAGTGTTGCCTTGAATATATGTTGTTTTAATTTTCTCCAAATGTATCAAACTCTGCACAAATTTGGTACTTTTGGCTCACTTTTGTCTAGAGATGTTACTTCGGTTTTTGTATGCCACCCCCTCCCCTACAAGAGTAAGATTGTGCCTTTTTTCTATTCACAGACCAGAATGATGAAAAATTATCAAAGAAGTAATGCTTTCCTTAAAGATCCAGGCCATCTTCACGGTCTCATGTGGGTCTATACTTTCTGGTCTCTCTCTACCCATAGAAGATGGTGTGTTGAGATGGACCAGGAAGTTACCATGGAAGAGGAGGGGATTGGTATCACTTATGGTATTATTTTCCACTATTCTGAACCTTTAAAAAAGAAATAATCAGCCAGAGAACCCATTTTCTAAATGTGGATCCACTGGTGATCCTGGGCAAAACTACAGGGAACTACACATTTGCATTACAAGATGCCTATTCTATTAAATGAATACAAGGTTGTGTTAAATTCTCGAGACTGGCAATATCTCTCTGGGGTAGTTAACTGGTCACAGCTCCGAATATCGGACACCTCTCTGATATCAATAGGTCCTAATTGAACATATAGACAGGGTTGCCATAAGGTTCTTAAACGCAATCGATCTAAGAAGATTGCTGATGGGGTTTTGGTTTTGTTTTGTTTCCCACCATAGGATTTCTCTCACTTCTAAGGGGAGGTTAAATACAGAAAATGTTTCTCTTGTTTTTGTGCCCACCCCTTAGGACATGTGGGTATTTTCTGTTGGCCATGACTAATGTTTAGGTACCAGGAATAACAGCAGAAGACATTGATATGTTGAGTCATCCATTCTCCGAGCCTCATTTCAGGAGGTAAAGTTTCATGTTTTGCCCTCTTACTGTGTCTAGGACTCTGGCCTGAACAGTCCCAGAACAGGAGACACAGTCAAGGAGCCCTCACGATGCAAACAACTGGAACGCTGCAGGAACCAACAAAAGAACAAAAGCGTTAAGAACCAGGAGCATTCATGCTCCATCGAATGTCAAAGCTTTCCCTACCAGGGCCATAGACACTGGGCAGTGCCTTGCTTAGGATGGGATTACTATTCACTCTCCTTGAGAACTTCCTTTCCTTTCAGTGGATGGCTGACCATGAAAGGATGGGAAAGATAAATGCACTGCTAATATGAGAACTTATTCAAGGAAGGAGAGACTGGTGGAGCTTAGGAGCCTCAAGGTACATTTTAACTTATAAGCAAATCACTGACATTTTAACTTATACTCACAGTGCCCTTCTAAGTACACCACTTAGGCTCAGAGAATATATTGTCTAACTGTCCATACACAATATTACAATGGCAGCCCGTGCCCACCGCTGTCCCTCTCTCCAGGGCAGGCACAGGTTACTCACCTATCTTCAGCTGGCATCCGCTTACCCCCTGCTGGTGACCAGCATCAGTCATGACCACCAGTGTCTCATGTAATCTCTGCAAGCCATGGCCTGCGCAGCTTTGTGCAGGCCTCCAAGCCTGGCTTCAGGGTGTGTGCTTCCCGGCTCTTAAAGGGGCTGCTTCCAGCTAGTGGCTGATTACTTATGTCTATTTAAGACACCTTCCACCTCAGCTTTAAGTTCCTAGCTGGCTAGTGTTCCAGTGAAGGTGTGCTTATCTGTTTGTCTGTCTGTGTACTGTACCTCTGCCTGTTCATTGACTCTGATTATCCACTGCTTGCCCTGACTATAGCCTGACTACTCTATTGAACCATTGCTGCCTTCCCTGATGTCACTATAGGGATTAGTGAGGCCCTGAACTTCACCCGCACCTCTGTCCCTACCTGCTTGCACAATCCACACCTAGATGATGGCCTGCAACTGAATATTAGTCCCTTCCTACTACGTGCAGAGGTCTACAGCGATAAAAGGCAAGGAGAAAATAATAAACATAGTGACAGACACAGAGCAGATAACTGATGAGATGGGTTGGCTAACGAGAACCAGAATAACACCAAACTGAATATAGCAGAGTCGTACACGCCAAGGTCAATACCAGGAAAAAACAAACTAACGCCGCCAAATCAGAAGACTGAATACAGAAATGTACCAAACCAGGAAGTCATGTCATGTCCAAATTGTCAGGCAAAGGGGTAGTGGTCAGATAGACACAGAGGTCCAAAATTCAGACGTCAGAAAAAATATACAGTCAGGTCCATAAATATTGGGACATGGACACAATTCTAACATTTTTGGCTCTATACACCACCACAATGGATTTGAAATGAAACGAACAAGATGTGCTTTACCTGCAGACTGTCAGCTTTAATTTGAGGGTATTTACATCCAAATCAGGTGAACGGTGTAGGAATTAAAACAGTTTGCATATGAGCCTCCCACTTGTTAAGGGGCCAAAAGTAATGGGACAATTGGCTTCTCAGCTGTTCCATGGCCAGGTGTGTGTTATTCCCTCATTATCCCAATTACAATGAGCAGATAAAAGGTCCAGAGGTCATTTCCAGTGTGCTATTTGCATTTGGAATCTGTTGCTGTCAACTCTCAAGATGAGATCCAAAGAGCTGTCACTATCAGTGAAGCAAGCCATCATTAGGCTGAAAAAACAAAACAAACCCATCAGAGAGATGGCAAAAAAATTAAGCGTGGCCAAAACAACTGTTTGGAACATTCTTAAAAAGAAGGAACGCACCAGTGAGCTCAGCAACACCAAAAGACCCGGAAGACCACGGAAAACAACTGTGGTGGATGACCGAAGAATTCTTTCCCTGGTGAAAAAAACACCCTTCACAACAGTTGGCCAGATCAAGAACATTCTCCAGGAGGTAGGTGTATGTGTGTCAAATTCAACAATCAAGAGAAGACTTCACCAGAGTGAATACAGAGGGTTCACCACAAGATGTAAACCATTGGTGAGCCTCAAAAACAGGAAGGCCAGATTAGAGTTTGCCAAACGGCATCTAAAAAATCCTTCACAGTTCTGGAACAACATCCTATGGACAGATGAGACCAAGATCAACTTGTACCAGAGTGATGGGAAGAGAAGAGTATGGAGAAGGAAAGGAACTGCTCATGAACCTAAGCATACCACCTCATCAGTGAAGCATGGTGGTGGTAGTGTCATGGCGTGGGCATGTATAGCTGCCAATGGAACTGGTTCTCTTGTATTTATTGATGATGTGACTGCTGACAAAAGCAGCAGGATGAATTCTGAAGTTTTTCGGTCAATATTATCTGCTCATATTCAGCCAAATGCTTCAGAACTCATTGGACGGCGCTTCACAGTGCAGATTGACAATGACCCAAAGCATACTGCAAAAGCAACCAAAGAGTTTTTCAAGGGAAAGAAGTGGAATGTTATGCAATGGCCAAGTCAATCACCTGACCTGAATCCGATTGAGCATGCATTTTACTTGCTGAAGACAAAACTGAAGGGAAAATGCCCCAAGAACAAGCAGGAACTGAAGACAGTTGCAGTAGAGGCCTGGCAGAGCATCACCAGGGATGAAACCTAGCGTCTGGTGATGTCTATGCGTTCCAGACTTCAGGCTGTAATTGACTGCAAAGGATTTGCAACCAAGTATTAAAAAGTGAAAGTTTGATTTATGATTAGTATTATGTCCCATTACTTTTGGCCCCTTAACAAGTGGGAGGCTCATATGCAAACTTCTGTAATTCCTACACCGTTCACCTGATTTGGATGTAAATACCCTCAAATTAAAGCTGACAGTCTGCAGGTAAAGCACATCTTGTTCGTTTCATTTCAAATCCATTGTGGTGGTGTATAGAGCCAAAAATGTTATAATTGTGTTGATGTCCCAATATTTATGGACCTGACTGTAAATCACCAGCTAAATAAGGGATAGACTCCTTAATCACTGGCAAGTCCGGCCAGCAGTTGCCTGTTTGAATAGGCTGCATTTTCGATCACGTGAAGTGTCCTGCGTCATGTGACCAGTGATGTCACTCCCCTGGATGAGTCAGCGCTCAATCTCATTTGCTGATGCTCCTGTCTTCAGGAGGCCTGGCCTGATCACCAAGGCAACAGGAAGCTGGCGGCGCTGCTTGCTAGGAAGAGCGCCCACTGGCACAGGTATGGATGTAATATTACACCCACCGGCCTGTAACACCTGACAGACCAGTTTCATGGATACGTATGCAAACTTTTCTTGCCCCGACCTTGGTTTCTGACTATGAATATTGCCTGATTCCTTGGTGCCAACTCTACCAGGACTATCTCCAGAGGTACCGTCTTTCCCTGAAAATAAGACATCCCCCGAAAATAAGACCTACCTCTAGTTTTGCCTCTTGCTGAAATATAAGGCATCCCCCCGAAAATAAGGCCTCCCCGATAATAAGGCCCCCCGGAATATAAGGTCCCAGAAGTCACTGCAAGGCATCTGACTCCTCCCGATCGTAGCGGCGGGCGCCGCCGCGCAGCTCACTGATTGGCCGCAGCACAGCCAGAGCTGTTCAGGCGGTGCGAGGTCTCTTTAAATCAGAGAGCCTGCGCCACTGCCAGGACAAGCTGCCGCCTGCTGCTCGCTCTGCCCTGACGGAGTCTGGCTGACTCACTGTCTAAATGTGAGTGAGTTGCGCAGGGCAGGAATCGGGCACATTGTGTGGAATCTGGCCGGCACGGACACACAGGGGTGACTGAGGTATGGGGGGGGGATGAATGTCTGATAAAGTGGTGGGGGATGTCTGGTGAAGGTAGGAGGGGGGGGGGGGGAGACTAAATAATCCACTGTCCGCTGGCACAGGGGAGGGGGATCACTTAAAATGACACAGGGGGATCAGAGGGGGGAATCAAAATGACACAGGAGGATAAGAAAGGGTACTAAAATTGTAATCTTCCCTCAGATTCTCCTGTGTCATTTTGATTCTCCCCTCTGATCCCCCTGTGTCATGGAAAAATAAGACATCCCCTGAAAATAAGACCTAGCCCATCTTTTGGAGCAAAAATTAATATAAGACACTGTCTTATTTTCGGGGAAACAGGGTAGTAGCCTGGTGGCTCCCCTACAGCAAAGACCAGATCCCTGTATAGGTGTTAAAGCGTGAAAACCAAGGGACTTCCAGGACAACTTCCTTAGACATAGCCCAAAGCTGAACTGGTTAGTTGGTACAGTAGATCCCCACCCACTGCCTGTTCGGGTACGGCCACACGATCAGGTTTCTGCATGCAGTTTTGGAAGCCAAAACCAGGAGTAAAAAAGAGGAGAAGTTGTATCTGTATTTTCTTTCTTTTTATGATCCACTCCTGATTTTGGCTCCCAAACTGCGTCAGTAAACCTGACAGTGTGGTCGTAAACTTATGCAGAAGATATTTGCTGAATAGAAGTTGTTTTGTGCACGCTTATGCCCTTGGACAGAGACAGCTCTTCTATTAGGTAACAAAAGGCAATAAAGGACACCTCATCAAGGCTGGATTTTTTGTCCTCCGCTTTCTATGAGGAGAGGGGGAAGCAGTAATTGGTTTGTCTGTGAAAATCAAACCTGACTGATAAAATTGTTCCCTCCTGAAAGAGGCAGCAAGTCATCACCTTCTTCATTCATTAAATACCCATTGAAAAATGGACAATCTGTGCACAGTCCAACCTACAGAGTTACTGGCCAGGTGTGCCTAATGTAGTCTTAATTATCTGTACCTGAGGCCATGCGGCAGCTGTGCCCCCTTAACCTGCGCTAGCCTTATGTACGGTAGTTAATTACATAGGTACACCTGGCCTGAATCACTCCTTGGTTCTTTAATGAATATCCTAGAAATGTTGAAAATTCTGATGAGGCAGAAGGCTCCTAGTCATGGACATTCAATGTTAATTCAGGGAAAAGGTCTTGCTGACAAAAGGGAAGACCACCGTATTTGCAAAACTGATACCTAATGCCTGACCTTAAGGGGCGCAGCAGGTCGCTTTGGAAGTCTTGTAATCCCTTTAGGTCCTACAGTAAGACTAACACAATGTGTATGTTTATGACTGTAGTGTTTATGGGGGGCAGCATCTAGCTTCTTGGTGTATCAAAAAGGGGTTGTCCATGATTTTGATGGCTGATCCTCAGAATAGGCCATTGATAACAGATTGGTGAGGGTCACACACTTTGCACACCTGCAGATCAACTGTTTCATGGTAGCTCCACTGCTGGAAGTAGGTGGCAGAACTTCACAATAGTGATGGACGAACATCTCCCGGGACGGTTCACGAACACGATCAAATGTTCGCGAACCACAAGCTCGCTGCAGGTCCCATTCATTTTAATGGCAGGCGAACCTGAAAAACCTTCAGCTCATATTTGCAGCCAAGAAATAATTACTAGAAGTGCACAAATAGTCCCACAACATGGACAGCGACATACCAGATGTATTATTTGAATTTGCGATCTCCATTCATTATTTTTTTCAATGCTAAATATTGGCAATATAATTTTCGCGTACGCGCATGCGCACACCAGTTATAATTATTTTTTCCAATACCGTTTGTCACTGTGTGTAGCAGACGGAACGCAGCAAAACAGCAAACAAATGCTGCAGTACCCAAATGCACTGTATAGAAGGAATATTATTGGTATACACCCCGCTTCTATCAGTTTTTTTGGGGGGCGACTGGTATATCACACCAGTTATAATTATTTTCTCTAATTGCGTTTGGCACTCTGTGTAGCTGCAGTATCGCGGCAGAACCGCTCAACACTGCTGCACAATACAAATCTACTATAATATACTTTCGATGTTAGAAAGTATATTATAAGTATATCGCACCCCTCTGTGTATCACACCTATCGATAGCACACCTATACCAGTCCTTAAAACGACTTTTGTGGACCTATTTGTCCCTAACAGCCTGTCCCTGCTCCACACAACAACCTTTCCCTACATTGACAAAAGACTGAATGTAAAATGGCGGCTAGATCGGGTCTATTTATAAGGTAGGGGGTATGTCCATGTGCTGAAACGTCTCAATTGGCTGTCCTGTACCACCTGATGGATGTGTCATGGGTCAAAGTTCTTCACAATGCAAAAGAATATGGCGGGCTCGAATATCGCTATATGTTAGAGCAAAGTTCGCCGTGAACCGACCGCCGGGCGAACCGCAAGGCCATCACTACTTAACAACTCTGTACATGGAGTAACGGGCAAAACTGGTAACTGCAGAGCTGCGTCCACTGAAGCGAATGGAAGCGGCACTACAGTTACCAGCTCCATCCACTACATAATGGTCAAGGCTGTGTAGTTCCAGCGCTGGAGCTACCCCAAAACAGCTGATCGAAAGGGATTTGGAGTGTCGAACCCCCGCTGATCAATATGAGATCCAAAACATTTATTATCCAAACCGAGCCACTGTAATGAATTTGGTGCCTCTCTAGACATCTAAAGGATTATTAAATCTGCCATTTTGTGGGGCAAATGCTGACTGTATACACCAGTATTGACCATAACACTTCTTATTTGATGGTTCTGCATTAGGACAACCTCTTGGTGTATGTCCTCTTAGGCAGTGGCGTGCCCAGGGTGTTTGGCACCCGGGGCGGGTCATTTCTCTGACACCCCCCCCCACCCCAATACTTGACCACATACCACTCTTACATCCAGGGACATCTCCTGTCATGTAGACCTTCTCTTTCCTCTTCTCCTCCGTTAGACCGCCATGAGAAATTCAGCCGCATCTCGTCTCTACAGAGTTTGTAATACAGACACGTTAGATTTCTCTATTTTTCCATCAACCTCCCCATCCTGGTGTCCCCACAGTGTCATCCTGCTGCCACCCCCAAATCTGTGCCCGTGGTGCTCCCCAATGCCCCAGGTACTATACTGCTTAAATAGTGACCCTAATAGACATAATTGGGGTCATTTATCAAACTGGTGTAAAGTAGAACTGGATTTCCAAAAGAGCTGTCAAATATGAAAGGTGGAATCTGATTGGCTGCTATCGGCAACTAAGTCATTTCTACTTTACACCAGTTTGGTAAATTACCCCAAATGTGCCTATAGTGTCCACAGCAGCTGTAATGTCCCCTAGAGTGTCCCCAGTAATAATAACACCCTATATTGTGCTCCAGGTAATAATCCCTGTTTAGTGTCTCCAGAAACAATAGAATGGCCCCTACAGTGCCTCCCCAATAGCAACGCCCCCACACAGTAGTGTCCCCCAGACAGTAGTGTCCCCCACACTGCCCCCCACACAGTAGTGTTCCCCACACTGTAGTGTCCCCGTCACACTGCCCCCCACACAGTAGTGTTCTCCACACCGTAGTGTCCCCACACTGCCCCCATACAGTAGTGTCCCCCACACTGTCCCCCATGCTGCCCCCACATAGTAGTGTCCCCCACATTGCCTATATAGTAACTTTCCCCCCACATAGTAATCCTTCCCATAATAATTTGCCCCCACACAGTATCCCCCCATACCCCCCCCCCCCCCCACATCCTCCTGTTAGACCATATGGATGCCATTGTGGAGTGTCTCCTCTTCTGAACCCCAGCCAGTTAGCCAGGTCAGAGATCTGCTGCCGCTTTGGTAGCTTCAGCTCACCCATGTCTGCCAATCATTGGTGAGGGAGGAATATCTTCTGACCTAAAATAATATTACTAGGAAATTCACCAGCAGCAACAACCCATCCGTTTTCATGAAACACGAGATTCCCCATGCAGGATTCCTCTTCCTGGAAGAGGTTTTCGAGAAAACCAGAGTCCTTTTAGAAGATCCATAAGCCACATTCAAGCTGTAATGAGGGATTACTGGGTGGTTGCACACTTTTCTAAATTGTAGACAAGTCTCAGAGATGACTCACGAGGACCCCGTTATAATCAGACAATAGTTCACCGCGGCTGAGACAAATCTTCACATCCTGGAAGTTTCCATTCGGTAAAGTCCGTGGTTACAGAAGATCTCTCCCGCCTTACAAGCCTCAGGACTGGTGCCTGTCTGCTACATTTAGGTATTTTGTGGCAGCACAACAGACTTATTGCGCCAACCTGAAAGCCAAATCACATATGTCATTGACGTTGATTTATTGGCCAGGGGATGAGGTTATGTGACTGTGATTACAGGGAATCGCTTCTTTTTACTGCAGCTCATTGTAGACTTAGATGGAGCTGGCAGAAGATGCATGAAGTTATTGCCCTGGAAATGTGAAGTCGGATGACGAGAAGGGTGTAAAATTTTCGGAAAATGGTTCCTCAGATGTCTTGAAGATTCTCTGCTTTGCAAAACATTTTTGCAAGTGTTCTTGGAGCCCAAGGCAAAAAAATTTGAACTCGCCCCAACATCCTCAGTCCACAGTGATATTGGAGCTTAGGTGCACACGCATATAACTCATGAATTTCGCTGCGTGTCCAGCACAGATGTTCCACCCCAAAATATGTACCCTTATAGTTCTGTACATGGCAAAGTTGTCATACATAATCCTATGTGGCCAGGTCTCACCAACTGAATGCAGGGAATCTCACAGGAGTGGATTGTGAACTTAAAGTGGCCCTGGTAAAAAAACAAAAACTAAAGTGGCCCCATGTTGTAGGTGAGTCCAAATTGATAGAAGGCAGGTCCAATATGAGTAGCCAGGGCCAACTAAAGTAGGAAGGGCCAGCAATACTGTAGTGCAGCACAAAACATCCGAAGTCGATTCGCAAAAAAATTTGTTAGAATGCTGTACGGAGTGAGCGCTCCATACAGTATTAGAATGTATTGGCTCCGATGAGCCGAAGTTATTACTTTGCAGAGTCTCGCAAAACTTTGGGTAATAATTTCAGAAATGAATTTCAACTGTTAAAAACCTTTTATCGAACTCTGGTTTAGTTCCAAGTTACCACTTGGAACCGAAACCGAGTTCCGTAAAAGGTTTTTAACAGTACATATTAATTTATGAAGTTATTACCCGAAGTCTCACGAGACTCCGCAAAATAATAACTTCGGCTCATCGGAGCCAATACATTCTAATACTGTGCTGAGTCAATTCGCTCATCCCTACTAGCAATCTTGAGAGCATCAGATCGCTATGTACCCGACAAGTGGCCATGAAGAGGGCTTGGGCATCAGCCCACCAGGATATTTTCCTGTAGAGTCTATGGCCAGTCCGCCCCTGGAATATCAGCACCGGTAGAAATAATGCTAGGAATAGCAGATGCCTACAAGCTGGAGATCACCGTTCAAATACATTTTTTTATTGATACCATTAATGGATATTTTCTATCCAAAGCTCAAAGAGGGTGTTCTGAGAATGGGAACCTCTTATGATATTTGCAGGTTGGGTACAAAGGGTCACCTCTGCTCTGATTCCAGTGCTGAGGAACCTTATTCTCTTTTATGTCTAGAGGCTAAAATCTCCTTACCGTGCAGGGCTCATTTCATTGTATCAGAGCTCTCCCATTTTATAAACTGAACCTGTTTCTAGTGATGGATGAACATCAGCCGGGGCATTTTGCGTTCGCGGCGGGCCCCATTTACTTTAATGGCAGGCGAACCTGAAAAACCTTCAGTTCATATTTGCAGCCACCAAATACTTACTAGAAGTGCACAAATATTCCCACAACATGGACAGTGACATACCAGAGGGGGATCAGTGGCAAAAATTCCCACAAAAAATATGTATTTTTATCAGGGGCCATTTTTATGCATCTTAAAGGGAAACTCTCAAAAGTGTGCCCTGCTGGAGCCTAGAAAAAAATTATTTTAGGCCACGGCAGTACAGGCCCCAAACATTAGGCATTCACCAGACAGAAAAGGCCTTTTATGCTGCTGTATATACATAAGACAAGGACCATTCTTTGTTCTGGGTGGTGGCGGATATGTGTGGGCTGGCGTGAGGAAATTCAATTACACATGGTCGTCACAGGTATTGAATTCCTCCGAGATCCATGCCTCGGAGGACTTCAATACCTGTGATTTTAGAAATGTGAGGTAGTCCACACTATTGTGAGCTAGGCGAGTGTGCTTATCGGTCACAATCCCCCCTGCTGCGCTGAACGTCCTTTCGGACAGGACATTCAAAGAGGGGCAAGCCAAAAGTTCCATGGCAAATTGTGCCAGCTTTGGCCACAGGACAAGCCTGCACACCCAGTAGTCCAGGGGTTCCTCGCTTCTCAGAGCGTCCACATCGGCCGTCAACCCGATGTAGTCGGGCACCTGTCGGTCTAGGCGTTCCCTGAGGATGGATCCGGAGGGCGGCTGTCGATGGATTGGGTGCAAGAATAATCTCATATCCGAAGTGACCAACACATCTTCAAACCGCCCTCTTCCTGCAGGCGAGGTAGGATTGGTATGCGCACCTGTTTCGCTGTGGGTGGAAATTCCTCTGCCAGTGCCCGCAACAGCAGAATGCAGCATCTCTCGCAGCAAGGCCTGGAAATGCTGCATTCTGACAGCCCTCTGTGATGCTGGTAACATGTCCGCAATTTGGGTTTGTACCTGGGGTCTAAGTATGTTGCCACCCAGTACTGGTCCTTGCCCTTTATGTTTTTTATACGGGGGTCCCTCTTCAAACACTGGAGCATGAAGGCCCCCATTTTCACTAAATTGGAAGAGGTGGAGCCCTGGCTCCTGCTCATCGCCCAGGAGAATGCTGTCCTCGGTCTCCTCCCCCCAGCCACGGATAACACCAGGGATCCCCGAAAAGTTTAAAGTCCCCCTCAAAGCCTGCTCTTTTTGTTCCTCCTCCCCCCAGCCACCATCCTCCTCTGACTCCTGTTGACTTGTCTCAGATGGAGTAGCTCGCCCTGGGAATTCATTCAGCATTGCGACTTCTTCATCTTCCAGCTCCTGCTCCTCGACGCTTGATCAATGACACAACGCAATGCACGCTCCAGAAAGAAGTCGTAAGGTACGATGTCACTGATGGTGCCGTGGCTGCGACTGACCAGTTTGGTGATCTCATTAAATGGCCGCAGAAGTCTGCATGCGTCGCACATGAGCAGCCACTGGCGCGGTGAAAAGAAACCAAGCTCCCCAGAACCTGTCCTGCTGCAGATTGGCACCGTTGTCGCACACCACTTTACCAACTGTCAAATTGAGCGAGGTTAGCCACTGATCGGCCTGTGACCGCAGAGCTGAAAGCAGTGCAGGACCGGTGTGGCTCTTGGCTTCCAGGCACAACAGCCGCAGCACAGCATGGCATCGTCTCACCTGGCACGTCAAATAGGTTCTGGGGAGCTTAGGGGGTGCAGCAGAAGAGGCGGTAGCAGTGGAAAAGGAGGAGTCAGCCGAGGATGGAGGAGGATAAGAAGAGGCAGGCCTGCATGCAATCCGTGGTGGTAACACCAAATCCACACGGGTTACATGAAGCAGGCATTGGCTATTCGTTCAGTCCTATAAGCCTACCCATCCCATAACCTCCACCCCTCACCTAACCCATATAAATAAACACACCACACCACTGCTTGGATTTAATCGGCCACAGCAGCCGTTTATTAAATAAATACAACCTAAATATAACATGAGTTAACCCCTGACGAGGGAGGTCCTAGAAGCCCCAATAACTTTTTAAACACTGGAACACCTGCGTCTCCATCTTGCCCCCAGCCGTTGAACCCAGCTCGGAGGCAGCAACTGATGGACGCGTAATTAGTTCCTACCAGCTCCTCAATGAGAGTCCAGCCCCTCCCGCGGGGCCCTCCCATCCTCAGGTACCACCATATTTCACCACTTCAAGGACCTCCCCCGCCTCCAAGAACGCGCAGCTTGACTACCTCAACCCTGCGCGTCCCTCCACATCCGCAAAGCTATCTCCACTCCACTCTGGAGCCCCAGAGCCCACAAATCCGTACCTACCGCATTCAGGTGCACTCCATCTGCTCTCCAAAACGCACCCTCACCCTTCTCCAATACCTCATGCCGCACCACCACACCACCATTCCTTGCCATAAAACGGCCCACCGCTCTGTTTACCTTTATCCTAGCCTTATTAAGGCTCTCCACTGACCTCGCACCTCTCCACGCCTTCCGCGGCACAATGTCAGACCAGACAATGATCACCCCCGGAAACAACGCCCAAATCCTGAGTAAGTCAAACTTGACATCCCGAACCAATTCCCTAAACGGACGCTTTCCTAAATCATTCCCCCCCACATGCAAAACCAATACATCAGGAGGACGATCTAAACGAACGAAATGATGCACCTCCCGCAACACTCCGCCCCACAACATACCTCTGACGCCTAACCACCTGACTGTAGCCAACTCCGGACTCACACCCAACTGCCGCCCACTCGGCCTCACATCCGCTCTGATCGCACCCCAGAACACATAGGAGTGCCCCAAAATCCACACCAACGCCGCCATCATTCGACCTGCGAACACAAAAGAACAAAATCAACATCACCTACCTACATCCTTACTCTACAACAATGCAGGCCGCACATACGATTTAAAACGAACCAACTCCCAACACCCAATCCTCCTAATCACCTCCTCACTGGCGCCCAACCTGGCTGCCTCAGTTGCCGCACCAATTCTGAATGAATGCCCAGAATAATCTTTGACCGGCACCCCCAAAACCTTTAAACATTTTTTAAAGACCGCCAGAAACTGAAACCTAGACAAAAAGGAACCGTCCTCATGCCTCAAAAACGGGACCTCGTTCCTCTGAAGACTCGCGCCATACGATCCCGCACACCTCACCGGGCACAAACTACACCCCGACACTGCAAACAACGTAAAACGCTGCCCCCTACCCTCCTGATCCGTCTTTGACCTGCGAATCCGGACATGCAACCTATCCCCCACCCACTCAATATCCTCACTCCTAAGGCCCCCCGCTCTCCTAACACTATCACACACCAACTCCCCCAAGCGGAAAGCCCCAAAAAACGCCAAAGCAAACGCAGCCTTAAACAGCCCCAGCTCCCACCCTGAACTACAAACACCACTCAACTTATCACCCATTTGCACCAACAACTCAAAAGACACCGGCCTCTGACAGTCCGGCACCCTGCCTGCACCCCTACGCCAACCCTTCAAAACCTGTCGCACCAAAAAACTCTTAGTCAAATCAGGTAACCCCCGCCACTTAAAACCAAACGCTATACCTGAAATAAGATGATTCACCTTTGACACCGACCACCCCTCGCTCTTCAACTGCCCCAACAACATCAACAACCGCACATCACCATCCACTCCACCAGCACCCCAAGTCCCATTCCACGCCTCCCAGGTCGTCCACGCCTTACCATACTCCCTCCAAGTACCCGGACTCAACGAATCCCTCAACAACCCCATCACTTCTCCTCCAGGATCACCCACAGCCACAACGGACACTCCAGACCCTCCACCTCCGCTTCTGGCGCAAGAAGCCGGAACCGCTCCCACTGTAAACGAGAAAGAGAATCCGCCACTGAATTAGCCACTCCAGCCACATGTTCCGCCACCAACCACACGTTAATCGACAAACATCGCAATACCAAAAACTGTAACAGCCTAACCACCGGCGGGGAAGATGCGGACAAACTGTTGATAGCCTGAACCACCCCCAAATTGTCACAATGAAAGCGCACCTTCCTGTTTTCCAATTTCTCGCCCCACAACACCACCGCCATTACAATGGGAAAAAGTTCTAACAAGGCCATGTTTTTTACCCACCCACGACTTACCCACGACTCTGGCCACACGCCTGCACACCATTGTCCCTGGCAATAGGCCCCAAAACCCACCCCCCCTGACGCGTCTGTATATAACTCAAAATCCACGCTATCACACAACTCCGCCATCACCAAAGACCTACCATTGTACTGACCCAAAAACTCCGCCCACACCCTCAGATCCCCTTTTAACTCTTTACATAACCTGATAAAATGATACGGCACCGATACCCCCGCCGTAGCCGCGGCCAATCTTCTACAAAAAATTCTACCCATAGGCATAATTTGACACGCAAAATTCAATTTACCTAACAATGACTGCAACTCCCGCAACCTAATCTTCTCCCTCCCAATGGCCCCATCAATCTCCTGACGCAAATCCACCAACTTATCCTGGGGAAGCCTACACTCCATCAGTTCCGTATCTATAACAATCCCCAAAAAACACAATTCCGTCACCGGACCCAACGTCTTCTCCTGCGCCAACGGTACCCCAAAGCGCGCAAAAACCGACTGCACTGTATGCAGCAACAAAGAACAAACCCGTGAATTCGCCGGCCCTAAACATAAAAAATCGTCTAAATAATGGATAACGGATGAACAACCTGAAACTTCCACCACTACCCATTCCAAAAATGAGCTAAAGGTCTCAAAATACGCACACGAAAGAGAGCAGCCCATCGGCAAGCACCTATCCACAAAATATTCCCCATCCCAAAAACAACCCAACAATCCCATGCTCTCTACGTGTACCGGAAGCAAGCGAAAAGCCGCCTCCACATCAACCTTAGCCATCAATGCCCCCCGCCCCAACCGCCTCACCCATTTTACAGCCGCATCAAATGAAGTGTAGACCACCGAACAAAGTTCAGGATCTATACCATCATTGACCGACGCACCTTTCGGGTAAGACAAGTGATGAATGAGCCGAAACTAGTTCGGCTCTTTCTTCGGCACTACCCCCAGCGGAGACACCCTCAACCCCCCAATCGGCGGCTCCTTGAATGGACCCGCCATCCGCCCCAACTCCACTTCCTTCCTCAACTTCTCCGTCACTACTTCCGCGTGAACAAGCGCAGACCTAAGATTCTTATGAACCATAGGCCCCGCCGTAACAACCGATGGAATCCGAAAACCAAACCTAAAACCATCCCCCAACAAACCAGCCGCAACCTGATCCGGGTATCTATCTAGGAACACCTGCATCTCTTCCACCCGCACCGGCGTCCGTCCCTTTTCCAGAACCATCACCCCCCTTATTCCTTCCCCCTTTGAAACAACGGTTAGCTCCATGAGCTCCCCCACACCCCGTGCACTCGTGCTTAAATTTGCACTTGGCCCCAAATCTGCAATTTCCTTTGTTGAAAAGGAAACACAACCCTTTTGCCGATGCCGCTGCCAACGCCCCCGGGGATGATCCCCCGGACTCCCCCCGAAAGGACTGCCCAGCCCTAGGAGGCGCCGTCACCCTCAACCACAACCCAATATCCTTATGATCCCACCGGATATCAGGCCTCACCGCCTTACGCTGCCGGAACTGCTCATCGTACCTGAGCCAGCCCACCCCCCCATAAACCCTATAAGCCTCCCCAATAGCGTCCTGGTAGCAAAAAAGCGCCGAACAACATTCCGGAGCCCTTTCCCCACTGACACTTGCTAATATGGCAAACGCCTGAAGCCAATTAGCAAAAGTACGTGGGATCAAACGGTGCCGCCGCTTCTCTTCCTCCTCCTTTTTTCCCTCATCCTTCTTACCCCTATCCAAATTAAACCTTTCTAATGGGAGCAGCGAGAATATCTCCACGTACTCACCTTTCCAAATCTTTTCCCTCACCTCTTGCTTCAAATGAGCCCCCAGCGGCCCCTCAAAGCACACATACACCTCCCCACGAGCCCTATCATCTAACCTCTGCCCCTCCCCTTCTCCACCAGCCTGCGTCTCCACTGACACCGACCCCAACCCCGCCGCAACCCCTTGCGCACCAGCCCCTGACCCCGGCACCACTCCCCACCCAGGCAACGGAGACCCCCCGCCAGCTCCCATACCTGACAACCATCCCGCCAATCCCCCCAAAAACTGCCCCAAACCCTTACTAAAATCCCCCATGGTCCCCCCCCCACCAACCGGGAGACCCTGCGCTAACATGGAGCCCCAAGCAATCTCACCAGGCACCACGGGCGCTGTGACTCCCGCTGCCGTAGATCCTGACTCCTGCCGCACGGACACTGCCCCATCATAGCTCCTGGACGTCGACGGTTGCTCCTCCTGGACCACTTTCACGACCCTCTGCACCACACTGGCCGGACACCGGGACGAGACCGCGGCCTCCACCACTGCAAGGGGACCTTCTTCCACGCTGCTCAAATCTTCTCTGGACCTGCGCTGGTATTCGTCCTCCACCAGCGCAGTCCGAGGAACCCGGACATCATCAAACAGCCGAGTGGACCGCCCGCTAAAGGAGAGACTGGGCCGGTCCACTGTACCTGGTCCCGAATCCAGCTGCACAGCCGCAGGGAGCGGGGGAAGGGGCGTCCCACTCCTCACAGGGCCCCGCCGCGTATCGGGATTCCTTCCACGGCGAGAGCGGCTCGCAGAAGGCTGAGCGGCCGCTCTCCGCCGCCGAGGGTCCACAGGGGGGCTCCCTACTCGGCGCCGGGCCCGGGGTGTGACTTCAGGGCTTAGGCGCGCCGGTGGAATACTCCGCCGCGGCCGGGCAGCCCGAACATTAGGGGTAGCCACAGGAGCAGGTGAAACTATGCATGCACCAACCTGCTCCTGCAGCCAGCCAGGCCCCCGCACCTCCGCTTCTCTCCTCAACCTCTCCAACATCTCCTCCACTGTCATCACAGGCGCCGACATGCTGCAGTCCGTCCGATTCAGTCTCCTGGCCAGCACTGCTTTCACTTCCGCCTTCTTCCTCCTTCTCACCTCTGGCCACGCCCCCCGTCGCCCTAGCAACTCCCGCCTCACCTCCGCTCCCGCCCCCACTCACCACTGACCCTTTCCTCACCAGTCCTGCCCTGCCAAGCCTCTTCATGAACGTCCTCCCCCACCGCTGCGCTCCTTGTCCGGACTGACTTGCTTGACGGCCGTCAGAAGCTTCACCCAGTGGGCAGTAAATATTATTTACCTTCCCTGCCCGTGTTTGCTAGACCACGTGTCTGTAGTCAGGTGTATCTTGTCACCGACACTGTGTGCCAGGGATATATTCAATTGCCGCTGAACATGGCCATATAGCTCTGGGATGCCCTTCTGGGAGAAATATTTCCTTCCGGGGACCTTCCATTGTGGTATGCCAATGGCCACAAATTTTCTAAATGCCTCCGAGTCCACCAGTTTATATGGCAGTAGTTGGTGGGCTAGCAGTTCTGACAAGCCAGCGGTCAGCTGTTGGGCAAGAGGGTTATCTGGCGTCATCAACTTTTTACGCTCGAACATTTGGGCCACGGAAGCCTGCCTTCTGCTAGATGAATGCGACGATGGCACGGTGGAAGGTGGAGTGGGGGACAAATGAGAGGAGAGAGGAGAAGAGGCAGGACGTGGAGCGCCAGGAGTGTGGCTTTGTGGGTTCTGACAGCGTTGCTCCCACTGGGCTCGGTGATGTGAGGCCAGGTGCCTTCTTAAGGCGGTCGTCCCTAGGTGAGTGTTGGGCTTGCCGCGACTTATGCGTTGACAGCACAGGCTGCAGATGTCAACACCATTGTCAGCAGCTGACACATTAAAAAAAGCCCACACTGCGGAGCCATGTGCCGGCATCCTGGGATCGCAAGATGTAACCGTGCATGGTGGATGGCTCGCTCCAGATACATTTGCAGTCTGATTTTTGCCTCCTGTGCACTGCGAGTTCTGCCTGCTTCTCCTCCTTCTCCTCCCTATCTGCTGCTCCGTCTCTCCCTCTGAACTCCCCTCCTCTTCCTCTCTTGTGGGCACCCATGTGACGTCCATCGACACGCCATCATCGTCACCTTCACCACCACTGACATTAGAGATCTCGGAGTAGGCAGCAACAGCGGGGACCACCCTCCTTGGGCTGATCCGGGTACTGTCGTCATACCGCTGGGTGGCGGCCGTTGCTACCTCCTCTTCCTCATCCGATGCCAAGAATGGCTGCGCATGGGTAAGGTCTGGGAATGGATGGGGAAATAATTCCTCTGACTCGAGTGGAGGAGCTATGGTGGTGGTGGTGGTGTCTTTGGGGGTGCACACAGCAGAGAGTGAGGAGGGTGCAGATACAGAGGATAAGGAGGGTGCAGAAGCGGAAGGCTGAGAGAGCCACTAAACCAACTCTGGTGTGTCCTTTGACGTAGTCACACGCACCTTCTCCAACTTACCACTCAAGCTACAGCCTGGTGCACCTGCCCGACCCCTACCTCCCCTGCAGAACGGCCTGCCGCTTCCTCTGTCTGTCAAATGACCCTGTGCCAAAGTCCCTAGAGAAGAGCAGTATTTGTGGAAGCAGGCCTCATTAAGTATTTGGTGGATGCCGATATATCGCACCCCTCAATCTGTATTTTGTGGAAACAGGTATATAGAACACCTGAATCAATATTTGGTAGAAGCAGGTATATCGCACCCCTCAATCAGTATTTTGTGGAAGCAGGTATATCAAACCCCTCAATCTGTATTTTGTGGAAGCAGTTATATCCCACACCTCAATCATTATTTTGTGGAAGCCGGTGTATCGCCGGGCTCAATCAGTATTTGGTGTAAGCCGGTATATCGCACCCCTCAATCAGTATTTTGGGGAAGCAGGTATATAGAACACCTGAATTAATATTTGGTGGACGCGGGTATATCGCACCCCTCAATCAGTATTTTGTGGAAGCATGTATATAGAACCCCTTAATCAGTATTTTGTAGAAGCAGGTATATCGCACCCTTCAATCAGTATTTTGTGGAAACAGGTATATGAAACCCCTCAATCAGTATTTTGTGGAAGCAGGTATATCAAACCCCTTAATCAGTATTTTGTGGAAGCAGGTATATTGCACTCCTCAATCAGTATTTTGTGGAAACAGATATATAGAACCCCTTAATCAGTATTTTGAAGAAGCAGGGATATTGCACCCCTCAATCAGTATTTTGTGGAAGCAGGTATATCAAACTCCTTAATCAGTATTTTGTGGAAGCAGGTATATCGCACCCCTTAATCAGTATTTTGTGGAAGCAGGTATATCGCACCCCTTAATCAGTATTTTGTAGAAGCAGGTATATTGCACCCCTCAATCAGTATTTTGTAGAAGCAGGGATATCGCACCCCTCAATTAGTATTTTGTGGAATCAGTTATATCGCACCCCTCAATCAGTTTTTTGGGGGGGCAACAGGTATATCACACCCGTTGCAAATAGTTGTTGCAATAACGCTTGTCCCTCTATATACCTGCGGTATCGCAGCAGAACCGCACACAACTGCTGCACAATACAAATGCACTATAATATATTTTCTATGTTAGAAAGTATATTATAGGTATATCACACCCCTCAATCAGTTTTTTGGGGGGCAACAGGTATATCACATCCGTTGCAAATAGTTATTCCAATAGCGCTTGTCCCTCTATATACCCTCTATGTATCGCAGCAGAACCGCACACAAGTATGTTATAAGTATGTAACACCGCTCAGTATGTCACACCTATCGATAGCACACCTATACCAGTCCTTAAAACGACTTTTGTGGCCCTATTATCTAGCGTTTGGTGTCCCTAACAGCCTGTCCCTGCTCCACAAAGCAACCTCTCCCTACACTGGCAAAACACAGAATGTAAAATGGCTGCCAGATCGGGTTCTGTTATAGGGTGGGGGGGGTGTCCATGTGCTGAAACGTCTCAATTGGCTGTCCTGTCCCCCCTGATGGATGTGTCATGGGTCAAAGCAATGCAAAATAATATGGCGCATGCGAATATCACCATATGTTCGCATGTTTGGCAAATCGCGAACGAGCAAAATTCGCTGCGAAACGACCGCCGGTGCAAACCGCAAGGCCACCTCTACCCGTTTCATCTGGACCAGAATGGTTCTAGTCGCTGAAAGCAAGCAGAGATCTTGAAAATGAAAAAAAAAAACGTGAAAGCTTATTATTCACTGAATGGGCTTAATTTGCATGTAACCAGAAAGCCGATTTAATGGCGGGTCTCCGGTTTCTGTACTTCAGTGAAAAATGAATGGGGCTCATGACTAATAACGTCTGGAGGTGCGGGAAATGAATGCGGATTCATACTTGTCAGGGGGGAGCAATGACATCATCTACACATACTTAATACAAAAATCTCACATGGGTGATCGAATTAAATGTATTTCGGCCCTGGAGACCTGCAGGTCGTTATGCGGATACAGATGTGACCTTCCTTACCTTTTCCTCTTGGCTCATGATATTCTGAGATGAGTGGCGCGAGATGACCAGATTTGGAAAAACAAACTAGTCGTCTTGTGCCACTCATCTCGGGATATCAAGAGCCAAGAGGTAAGGTAAGGAATCTGGGTGCCATTCTGGGCCAGTCCAGCCAAGGGTCAGGAATGATGGTGTGCTCCTAAGCTCCTAAAGCGGCCGAGTAAACCAGGCAAAGAAATGCAGTTGCTGGTGTAAGGTTGGGGTTCTTCTTCTGGTGCAGTTCCTAGTCATGTCAAAGTCATGCATGAAATTTGGGGGTGGGCTTTTGCCCTTTCTCCCCTCAAAAAACCTTCATAGATAAAGCCGGGTTGCAATTTGAACAGGGATATTATCATGTAGTGAGAAATGGACTTGACTGACTGAGTTACTTAGTGGATGGAGCAGGATCGCACAGCAGCACAGAGTGTTTTAGGAGAGGAGTTGTAGGAGGCAGTGACCTGTCAACGTATGTGATGATGTCAGTGAGGACAGAACCACTGTTGGCAGGTTCAGCAGGGCTTCTGAGAGAGATGACCTACATGTTACACCACCCAATGGAATGTCTGATATATACAAACTCAGAGACATACGGCGGGGCATTAAGTATACCTCAGGCCTTAGATAGTGGAAGGAGCAGGGTTCTTAAGCAGCACAGAGTATTTAAGAGAGGGTTGTTTGGATCTTGCCGGCCACTGACCCATCCAATCCATGATGATGATAGTGAGGACAGGGCTGCCAGTGACATGGGAAGAGGAGAATGTAGATATATGGAAGGTCAGGGTTGAGACAGCAGGGTACCCCAGCAGCACAGAATATTTAAGAGCGGCTGTTTGGATCTTGGGAGGAGTGACCTGTCCACTGGTGATGATGTTAGTGAGGAAAGGGCTGTCGGTGACATGTGAAGAGGAGGATGGAGACATGTGGAAAGTCGTGAGAGAGCAGGGTCCCCCAGCAGCACAGAGTATTTAAGAGTGGGTGTTTGGATCTATTGGGGGATAGGGGGGCAGTGATCTGTCCACTGGGAATAATGTTAGTGAGGACAGCGCTGCCGGTGACATGTGAAGAGGAGAAAGGAGACATGAGGAAGGTCACAGAGTTACATACTGGAGAGAGCAGGGTCCCCCAGCAGCACAGAGTACTTCAGAAGCTGAGGGTGCTAAATCTAACTCTGGAGTTCCTCCATGAAGTTACTATAATAATCCATTTTGTGGCCGAGGGTGATGATGAAGCCTCCTGAGAACACAACGTATGGTTAGTCAGAGGTTCTGATTACATCGGCCGCTTGTCCAGCATTTGACATTAATTATAAAAGTTTTTGGTTTCAACAGAGGAAAAAAAATTCTGACATGAAAGGGAGCAGGTTGGGATTGATTTATTCGTCTGGCGTTGCTGCCATCCCTTTCTGTTTTATTGATGCTGGATTCATAAAATGCAGTGGTGGTGAAATGCTGACCTCCATGCGGGTCTCGCTCTGGAGGCTTCGCAGCCTCACCAGCAGCCTGTACGTTCCCGCAGTCACCGGATATGAGAAAATTCATTAGCACAAACTAATACAACACAGAGCAATAAAGAGAGTGACCTGCTGCCGCCTCATCTGTGAGAGCCATGTTGGTCCGCGGGCTCCCATGCATACCTTTAACCCTTGCAAATCTAGCCCTCAACCTTGGGAGCAGAGTGGGATCCAATTCTGCTATTAACCTATTTAATCTAAGAATATCTAAAAAATAACTCAAACCCCCATCTCCTCAGATGACGTGGCTGAGCACGTGGACAAGCGTGCTAGACTGTGTCCTAAAAAGGATTGAAGGTGCCGTGGTGCTCCGGTGAGTGCTGTGGCTTCCTCATGGTATACCAGGCACAGGGAATAGGAAAGAGCTACATGTAGTACCACTCACAGCCACTACAAAATCTATGGCGCTGTGCCTGGTAATAAAAAGGCTGCTGCACTTATTTGAGCGCCGTGGCCCTTCAAGCTGCTAATTGGTGGTAGTGCCAAGAGCCGTACCCTCGTCAATCTAATACTGATGGACTATCCTAAGAATAGGCCATCAATTTT
Source organism: Bufo bufo (assembly GCF_905171765.1). Classification (NCBI taxonomy): domain Eukaryota; kingdom Metazoa; phylum Chordata; class Amphibia; order Anura; family Bufonidae; genus Bufo; species Bufo bufo. The sequence continues at coordinate 426,452,187 of NC_053394.1, forward strand.
AAAATGCTGGGTAATCCCTTTAACTCACGTAGAGCACCGTGCCCACCTTTCCACTCAGTGTCCTCCTGGATGCCAGTGGTGGCCACTTCAACTTGCAGAATTATGTTGAGAGAAGCCCCTTTCAGTCAGTGGGTAGCCTCTTGGCCTCTTCTTCTGTATGGAATGCAGTATTGCTCCATGATCTAGCAATGTCACCAACTCAACCATGAAAAACTCTACACATTGACAAAAAAAAGAACGCACCCAGACGGTGCTGCAAAATTCGTCCTGCAGATTGTAAATAATTACAGGTGAGGTCTGATTTGACACTGGAGGAAAAAAAGAGACAATGCAGCAGCACCCTGCAAATCAGATAAAGTACAATAATGCCAAAAATGATAGTGCTAATGCTACGCTTATTTATAAAGTGAGATGCTTGGCCAATGCATTTTGTACAAAACCATCTGAGCCCGTCCGCCGCACGTCAAGGCGATCTCTGTTAGACGGGTCCCAACATTAAATATTACCTGCCATGCGCCATAATGGCCGCCATAAAGTTCAGGGAGTGTTGGATCCACATGCATGCTGGATCCACTCTGCTTTTTACAATTTTTTGTGCCATAATGGCCTCCATTACAAGGGATGCAGGTACCAACATGCATGCCGAGCCCACTCTATACCTTTCCTTGTGACAGACAGCTTCCAATGAATGTAGTGAGAGCAGGCTACAGCTTTATACTGAAACTAATTAAAATCAACCTATGGGGCAGACAGGCTAATCAGGAGTGCACGACTCGCTGGAGTGCCACATCTCCAGCATTGTAAATCTGCAAAAAAAAGTGGGTTAGTCAGCACCTCCCAGTGCGCAGGTGCATGCCGCCATGACAAAGACCTAGAGGGAAAAAAGACAATGCAGCAGCACCCTGCAAATCAGATAAAGTACAATAATGCCAAAAATTATAGTGCTAATGCTACGCTTATTTATAAAGTGAGATGCTTGGCCAATGCATTTTGTATAAAACCATCTGAGCCCGTCCGCCGCACGTCAAGGCGATCTCTGTTACACGGGTCTCAACACTAAATACTACCTGTCATGCACCATAATAGCCGCCATAAAGTTCAGGGAGTGTTGGATCCACATGCATGCTGGATCCACTCTGCTTTTTACCATTTTTGGTGCCATAATGGCCTCCATTTATCTGATTTGCAGGGTGCTGCTGCATTGTCTCTTTTTTTCCTCTAGGTCATTGCCATGGCGGCGTGCACCTGCGCACTGGGAGGTGCTGACTAACCCCCTTTTTTTGCTGATTTGACACTGGGTCTGACCAAAAGAGGGCGTTAAACTGGTTGCCCCACTGCCCTATAAAAAGGCTCTCAGAGGCTACTTTTGGGTAGTGTACCTCTTGGTGAGAGATCGTTGACTGCTTGACATGCCTCTGTGATCCACTTGAAGAGATTTTGCCCAGTTGACAGACTTTGAGAGGGGGCATCACTGGACTGAGAGAAGCAAGATGGTATTTCGATGAATTGCCCGCCATCTGGTTGTTCTGACCTAGCTGTTAGAAGGTGTTGGGAGCAGTGGTTACATGAGTGCACACACATGGCAAACAGACTCCGGACGGCCCAGACAGACCACCAGTAGAGAGGGTCGTTTGACCCACTGTCAAGTACAAGCAGCTCCCACAGTTTCGTTGTCCACCCTCCAGACACAGGTGGCCCCTTTATCACACCTATGTCTCTGCCAGGACCATTTCCAGGTGTTTATTTTTTTTCTCATGGCTCCAATTATGTGTCCTGCCATTGACTGACAGTCACCGTAGCCTTTACAGTGGTGTCAAGAAACCTGGAAAGCTACGGACTGGAACCATATCGTCTTTATGGGATCCCACAATTCTAGTATAAAGGTCTTTTGTTGAGCGCTTTAGTTCTGTCTTTGCTGTGGAGCGACACACTGCCCTAGCTGCGGGTGTGATGATCTGGGGCCATCGCATACGACAGTCGGTCACCCCTAATAGTGATACGAGGGACACCAACAGTTCAGCGATATCTGTAGGACATCCTGCCACCACATGTACTCCTCTCATGCCACGATAATGCTCGCCTGCACACAGCAATTGTTTCCCAGGAATGTCTCCTCCAGATTACAACACGTCCTTGGCTGCCCGATCCCCAGATTTATCGCCAATTGAGCATTTATATGACCAGCTGGGACGTCATCTTCACCAACCTACAAGTGTGCAGGCCCAGCTGTAACATCTGTGGGCAAATGTGCTGCAGGATACCATAGAACCTGTATGACTCCATGACCAACCACATCTCATCTTAGCCCAACAGGGTTGAGGAACCTCCTTTCAATTGTACCGCTTTCCCCAATAATCTTCTCATTTTCTCTAATATTGCAATCACTTCCATTTATTATCATTACACATATAAAGCTTCACCCAACAATTGTTTCTTGGTGCATCATTTTTATTTATTGTATGGCCCCTTTCACACGGGCGAGATTTCCGTGAGGTAAACGCATTGCACCCGCGCTGAATCCGGACCCATTCATTTCTATGGGGCTGTGCACATGAGCGGTGATTTTCACGCAACGCGTTGCGTGAAAATCGCAGCATGCTCTATTTTGTGCGTTTTTCACGCAACACAGGCCCCATAGAAGTGAATGGGGCTGCGTGAAAATCGCAAGCATCCGCAAGCAAGTGTGGATGCGGTGCAATTTTCACGCACGGTTGCTAGGAGACAATCGGGATGGGAACCCGATCATTATTACTTTACCTTATAACATGGTTATAAGGGAAAATAATAGCATTCTTAATAGGGGGGGTTAAAAAATAATATATAATTATTTAACTCACCTCTTCCACTTGTTCGCGCAGCCCGACTTCTCTTCTTTCTTCAGGACCTGGTAAAGGACCTTTGATGACATTACTGGGCTCATCACATGGCCCATCACATGATCCATCACTATGGTGATGGATCATGTGATGGACCATGTGATGAGCGCAGTGACGTCATCAAAGGTCCTATTCCTGTGCACAGCAAAGATGAAGACAGAACAGAAGCCGGGCTGCGCGAACAAGTGGATTTTTTTTTTTAACCCCTCCATCTATTATAACCATGTTTAAGGGAAAATAATACAATCTACACAACACCTAACCCAAACCCGAACTTCTGTGAAGGTTCGGGTTTGGGTACCAAACATGGCGATTTTTCTCACGCGCGTGCAAAACGCATTAAAACGCTTTGCACTCGCTGGGAAAAATTGCGCATTTTCCCACGACGCACCCGCATCTTTAGAGGCCTAAATGAGTGTAATTCACACTGAACACCATATTTATCAAGCCCCCCCCCCTCCTCCACCTGACATCCAGGTTATATTCAAAGGTCTCAAGGTCATAGCTTTATGTGTCATGAAGGCGATGTCATTCTACAGACCGTGTTGCCATTAAGAGTCTGAGGAAAGCTTGGACAGGAGCTCCAAGAATACTGGTGGGCATATGGCATCTCTTCTTCAGAGCAGGAGGGGACATGGAATAGACCGGGCAGCGATCTATAATCAGGCTAAGGAGGTCCTGCCCAGTGGAGCCTATAATATAATAGAGACAGCATATCCCGAAGTGATTGCCCCATTGTAAGCCATGACCTTGCTGAACTTACATTGCCACATTTTTTGCTGTTCGTTAAGCTCCGGTGGTCCGGTCTCTTTCGTAAATGACTTTTCCTCTCGGCCCCTGGTGAATGTAGAAATATATTCAGCCAGAGGTCTGGCAGCTGACATTATTGAGCAGCGCAATCCTACGAGACGTTTTATTAAAAGGGAATTAAGTTTGGAGCAGCGAATGACCCGGTCGGTGACTGGCAATAATATGAGGAAGCTTCGTGGTGTGTGATATTAATACTGTCCGTGACAAAGGTCCCGCTGAGCAACTGCCGGTGAGGGCTACTGCTGGCAATCACTGTCTCCCATATTCAGCCATGAGCCTTAGGCCTCCTGCACACGAACGTTAGGGGTCCGTGCCCGTGCTGCGGAGCGCAAATTGCGGTCCGCAATGCACGGGCACCAACCGTGGGGCAGCTGCATGCGGTTCGCAGACTAATTCACTTGAATGGGGTCCGCGATCCATCCGTTTCGCAAAAAGATAGAACAAGTTATATCTTCTTGCGGAACGGAAGCACAGAATGGAACACCACAGAAGCACTCCAAAGTGCTTCTGTGGGGTTCCGTTCCGTGCTTCCGTTCCGGATTTGCGGACCCATTCAAGTCAATGGGTCCGCATCCGTGATGCGGAATGCACGCGGAACGGTGACCGTCTATTGCGGATCCGCATATGCGGTCCGCAATATGGCAACGGGACACCTACGGTCTTGTGCAGGAGGCCTTAGTATTTATGTGATTAGTAAGGCCCCCTGCACACGACCGTAGGTGTTCCGTTGCCTTATTGCGGACCGCATATGTGTTCCGTTCCGTGCTTCCCTTCCGCAAGAAGATAGAACTTGTTCTATCTTTTTGCGGAATGGATGGATCGCGGACCACATTCAATTGAATGGGTCTGCAATCCGCATGCGGTTGGCCCACAGTTGGAGCCCTTACGTTCGTGTGCAAGAGGCCTAAGACTGGCCTCTCGTCGCTTCTTCTTACATAGAATGATATGGAACAGAAACTTGTGCACGTTGTGCTTTGCATTATATGGGCAGCCATTCAGGAAGGGTACGTGCAGATCTGGCTTCCCCTGGTGATAAAAGCTCAGAGCTGGCTTTGGTTTTCAATGTGGTTGTGTTTTTTACAGGTAATATACCTTTATTTAACAGTAGGTATCACTCTGAACTCAGTATGATAGTCTCTCTGCACCCCCATTTGCCCCGCAAGGTGTGTTCACATGTAGCAGGTAGGGTACCAGCACATGGGTGCAGGTATACAAACAGAAAATCGGCACAGATCACCTTGTGGATTTCTGTGCGTTTTTGCATACACACATGTGTGTCTTGCGGTTTTTGGTGCAGATTTGATGATGTTGTGTAGATCTCACTCTTGCATTGCAGAGAGTGATATATTGGGCAGACTAGATGGGCCAAATGGTTCTTATCTGCCGACACATTCTATGTTTCTATGTTTGTGTACAAACCTTCTTTCCTCCAGACGTAGTGGATGTCCCCTCGTCACAGTCACAGTGATGGGGATAAATAGATGATGGGAGAGATCTCTGTACTGACCCCTGATATATTTATACATAGTAATTAGATCTCCCCTCAGTCGTCTTTTTTTCTAAAGTGAATAACCCTAATTTTGATAATCTTTCAGGGTACTGTAGTTGCCCCATTCCAGTTATTACTTTAGTTGCCCTCCTCTGGACCCTCTCCAGCTCTGCTATGTCTGCCTTGTTCACAGGAGCCCAGAACTGTACACAGTACTCCATGTGTGGCCTGACTAGCGATTTGTAAAGTGGTAGGACTATGTTCTTATCACGGGCATCTATGCCCCTTCTGATGCAACCCATTATCTTATTGGCCTTGGCAGCAGCTGCCTGACACTGGTTTTTGCAGCTTAGTTTGCTGTTTATTAAAATTCCTAGATCCTTTTCCATGTCAGTGTTACCCAGTGTTTTACCATTTAGTATGTACGGGTGACTTGCATTATTCCTTCCCATGTGCATAACCTTACATTTGTCAGTGTTTAACCTCATCTGCCACTTATCTGCCCAAGCCTCCAATCTATCCAGATCCCTCTGTAGTAGTATACTGTCCTCTTCAGTGTAAATTACTTTACACAGTTTAGTGTCATCTGCGAAAATTTATACTTTACTATGCAAGCCTTCTACAAGATCATTAATAAATATATTGAAGAGAATAGGGCCCAATACTGACCCCTGAGGTACCCCACTAGTGACAGTGACCCAATCTGAGTGTGTACCACTAATAACCACCCTCTGTTTTCTATCACTCAGCCAGTTACGTACCCACATACAGACGTTTTCTCCCAGGCCGAGCATTCTCATTTTATATACTAACCTTTTATGTGGTACAGTGTCAAATGCTTTGGAGAAGTCCAGATATACGACATCCATTGATTCGCCGCTGTCAAGTCTAGAACTTACCTCTTCATAGAAACTGATTAAATTAGTTTGGCATGACCGATCCCTCATGAAGCCATGCTGATATGGCGTTATTTGCTTATTTCCCATAAGATGCTCTAACATAGCATCTCTCAGAAAACCTAAAACAGTTTACCCACAACAGATGTTAAACTTACCGGCCTATAGTTTCCAGGCTCTGTTTTTGGACCCTTTTTGAATATTAGCACCACATTTGCCATGCGCCAATCCTGTGGGACATTCCCTGTCAGTACAGAGTCCGCAAATATCAGAAATAAGGGTCTGGCTATGACATTACTTAATTCCTTTAGGATACGGGGGTGTATGCCATCCGGTCCTGGCGATTTGTCTATTTTTATCTTTTTAGGTCGCTGTTGTACTTCTTCCTGGGTCAGACAGGACACTTTTAATGGGGAATTTATTTTTACATTCAGCATTTCATCTGACAGTTTATTTTCCTCAGTGAATACATTGGAGAAAAAAAAATATTTAACAGCTTTGCTTTCTCCTCTTCGCTCTCTGCGACTCCCCCCTCAATACTCTTTAAAGGGCCGACACCTTCAGATTTATACTTTTTAACATTTATATTATTGAAGAACATTTTAGGGTTAGTTTTACTCTCTTTGGCAATTAATCTCTCGGTCTCTAGTTTGCCCGCTTTTATTTGTTTTTTACATGTTCTATTTTTTTCCTTATAGTTTTTCAGTGCTTCCGTGCTACCCTCCTGTTTTAGTGTATTATATGCTTTCTTTTTGTCATTTATTGCTTTCTTTACAGTTCTATTTATCCACATTGGTTTCTTTTTGTTCCTTAACCTTTTATTCCCATACGGTATGTACCTCTCACAATGAGATTTTAGAATGCTTTTAAAGATATCCCATTTTGTGGCTGTATTTTTTTTTTGAGGACTTTGTCCCAGTTAGTTAGGCCTATGGCTTCCCTTAAATGGCTAAATTTAGCTTTTTTGAAGTTTGGTATTTTTGTTCCTCCCTGTAGAAACGCTCTTTTGAATGATAATTCGAAGGTTATTACTTTATGGTCACTATTTCCCAGGTGTCCCCCAACCTGCACGTCTGTTGTTCTGTCAGGTCTATTGGTTAATATTAAGTCCAGTATGGCCGTCCCTCTAGTCGGGTCCTGAACCAGTTTGGAGAGGAAATTATCTTTGGTTATTGCCAAGAATCTGTTTCCTTTATGAGATATACAAGTTTCAGTTTCCCAGTCTATATCTGGGTAGTTGAAGTCCCCCATAATAACCACCTCATTATGATTTGCCGCCTTGTCTATCTCGTTTAGTAGTAGATTTTCTGTGGACTCTGGTATATTAGGTGGTTTATAGTAAACTCCTATTAGTAATTTATTATTGTTTTTGCCTCCATGTATCTCTACCCACAGTGACTCCACGTGTTCATGTCCCTCACTTATATATTCCCGAAGTGTGGGCCTTAGACAGGACTTTACATAAAGGCATCCCCCCCCCCCCCCCTCCAGTTTTGACGATCCTTTCTAAACAGACTTTAACCTGCCCAGTCATAGCTATCATCCAGCCATGTTTCCGTTATTCCCACTATGTCATAGTCCTCCTCACACATCACTAATTCCAGTTCCCCAGTTTTATTAGTCAGGCTTCTGGCATTAGTATACATACATTTGAGAGGTGTATGTATATTTTTTACCCTACACCTTTCCTTCTGAACTGTATATGGCATTGTTCTTTGACATCAATGGTCTTTAAGTATGCTATGGCTGCAATCGCCTTGACTGAAGCATCACAGAAGATATATAGTCTTTGTATCTTGACTTCAGTTGACGGCACGGAAGCATAGGGTCGTGCCACGTGAAAGCTGGTCAAAGCTTCGAGAGACTTCTTCCAACCTGTCCACAGGTCCTTTTTCTCTATGGGAAGTGGTTCATCCCAATCAAACGTCTGTGTGGTGAAGTCTCTTAACATCATTTTGCCTTGGATAGTAACAGGCGCTACGAATCCCAGAGGATCATATGAGCTGTTTATGGTGGACAAAAATCCTCTATGTGTGAAGGGATTTTCTTCCCTGCTGATTTGGAAGGTGAATGTGTCTGTCTTTAAATCCCAGAACAAACCGAGGCTCCGCTGCATGGAAAGGGAGTCGGTGCTAAGATCCAAGTCCTTTAGCTCACTTGAATGGTCTTGGGGTGAGTAGGCTTCCATTAACTTACGGCTGTTGAAGGCGATTTTGTGCAACCTCAGATTAGATAGAACAAGCATTTCTTGAGCCCTTTTTAGAAGACTGATTGCGGTCTCGTTCGTGGGGGTGGGTTTCAAATAGTCGTACACGTAAAAATCCTTTTCCACAAAGGATCTGACATCTGACCCATATTTCGCTTCACCCTCTCGGGCTGAATGTCTGAGACCGTAGATAGCGACTGCAGGGGAAGGACTGTTTCCGAACATGTGCACTCTCATTCGATACTCTACAATGTCTTCATTGGGATCGTTGTTGCGTTACCAGAAGAACCTCAAGTAGTTTCTATGTTCTTCCTTGACGAGGAAGCATTGGAACATCTGTTGTATGTCGGCCATAAATGTTACGGAATCTCTGCGGAAGCATAGGAGTACCTCCAGAAGTCTTTTGTTGAGGTCTGGACCAGACAGTAAGACATCGTTTAGCGAGACGCCTTTGCACCTGGCGCTCGAGTCGAATACTACTCGTATCTGCCCTGGTTTTTTAGGATGATACACGCCGAATATGGGTAAGTACAAACACTCCTCGGAGTCTTGGAGCGCAGGTGCCATTTCTGCATGGTTGTTCTGGAATATTCTTTCCATGAAGGTAAAGAAATGTTCTCTTACCTCTGGTCTCCTCTGAAGTTTGTGCTTGAGGGAGATAAATCGACTGTTGACAAGTTCTTTGTTGTTAGGTAAGCATTGTCTCTGGGGTTTAAATGGTAGAGGTGCGACCCAGCTTTTTAACTTGTCTTTTACTATTCCTTTATCCATGATCTCCAAGAACAGCCTGTCTTCTATGGACATCGCGACCCTGTTGTCTTCTCGTGTCCTGTGGAAGACTGTGCACTCTAAATGATCTTGCTCACCATTGCAGGCGTGGTCTTCACAGTAAGGATCTGGGAAAGGACAAGGCACGGGAGCTCTGTGTGGCAGTTCTTTTATCAGGATACTACTGTGACATGGCTGGAATAGGGAAAGACATCCATTCTCAAGGCTATTGGTGAGCATACTGTTGACTGAGGTTGGCTTGTGTGCCCCTCCTAGACAGACGTCTCCTAGAATGACCCATCCTAGGTCAAGTCTCTAGGCATATGGAGCATTCTGGGGACCGTTATTCTGTCCTCTAGCCTTGTGGACTCGTAGTATGTCTCTTCCAAGGAGTAAGACTATCAGGGCTTCTGGGTCCAGTTCTGGTATCAGGTGAGCTATACGCTTCCGATGAGGGTGGTATGCTGCCACCTCTGGTGTAGGTATCTCAGACCAGTTGTCAGGTATGTGATTGCACTCCAGTATGGTTGGTAGGGACAAGCAGGTCTGAACATCTATGGACTCTACCTTGTACTCAGTTGCCTTCCTCCCCGCCGTCTCAACGGTACCTGCACATGTCCTTAAGGAGTAGGTAGAACCAGGCTTTACGATGTTGAAGGTGTCAAAGAAGGTGGATTTAGCTAAAGACCTATTGATTTGACATCTAAGATTGCGTATACCTTGATCGCCTTATCTCGGTGACCGCCCGGATAAAGTTTGACAAGGCAGATTTTTAAACTGGACTTCCCTCCTGCAAGTCCTTTACAGATCTCTGTACAGGGAGAATTGACCACTTGAGTATCTATATTGGTGTCTATCTGCTTTCCGTCATGCTCCTCTGGTTGAGATGATACCTGTGTGGCAGGCGCAGCACAATGAATTTTCTTTTGCGCTGTGGCATTAAAAGAATTTTGATATCTCTGACTTTTTAGTCTAACCAGACTGTCTATTACTCTGTAATTCCTCTAGCGCCGTTCTATGGAAAGAGTAGGTTTAAAGAGCATACCAAATGCTTGAAATAACTTTTTTATTAACTTCAACTTTTCTTCATTTGTATGCTTGCAATTTGTATTTGCACTTGTATGCTGGCAATTTCAATTTGCAATTGTATGTTGGCAATTTGAATTTGTATTTCGTGGAACTGTAAGTAAACACATATATATCTAGTTCAGTATACAGTTCTAACTACCTGTAACTGTTTTAACTACCTATTTTGGCCTCTTGTTCCCATAAAACTCAGCTCTCAGTGGAGTGAATGTCTCTTCAGCTCCTGTCTCTGGTGAATAATGATTCTAGCAGCAGGAGCTGGGGGAATTCCCAGACAGGCTGTGTGTGAGGCTGGCTGTGATTGGTGAAAACACTTGCTGTGTGAGAAGCTGTCTGTGATTGCTCTAGACTTCTGCCCAGCAACAACATATTACCACTATGCTTTCAGTTGTTTCTGCTGTGTCACTGAGCTTACCTTACATTACAAAATTAATCTTAAAGGCATATAATCTTTTTCTGCTTCTGTGAACACAAAATATAACAGTTATATGACATCCAAAACATGATGTCACAATAAATAACTCTGCTTTTGTCTCTATCACATAAACATAGGAACTGTATTAAGGCTATTGGCAGGTCTAGCTGTATACACATATAAGCTATACTAGCAACCTAGGACAGGTCTTAGCTGGCCAGCTACAACCTGAGAGGGTGGTCTAGGGTGTAAAGCCGTGTTGTGTTCTGTGCTACTGCATTCTGTGCATGTCACACTGGCCTTACAGTTCCTGGCGAAGTGCGATGTTGTAGTGCAGCACCTGAAGCAGATGTTGTTTTCTTTGAGGAATTCTTTGCAGTCCTCTAAAGACTTCTCCCTGAATGCTCTGCATTTTAGTAGAGAATGTGGTTTCTTTTGCAGGGGGCATTGTTTGGTAAGATCTTTGAGTTTGTTCTCTTCTTGAGAAGACTTAAACGGCCTGTAAGGAGAACCTGTGGAGGCAACGTTAGTTTTGTGGACTGCCACTGGTGTTTTATGAGGTTTGAGACCAGGGGTAGTGGGACATGACAATGTAAAGTCAAAACTGGGATAGTTTCTGATCCTTGCGTGTTGAGTAACAAAGTCTACAAACACCACGAAGGAAGGGGGGGGGGGGGATGGTACATTATGAACCTGTTTATAATGGGAACCATGTGTGATCCACTTCTCCTGTAGATTGTAAGGGAGTTTTTGGACAATCGGATTGACACCTCTGGCGGTGTCCAAGAATTCTGTATGGCAGCTGCTGCAATCTTATACCCTTGCAGATCTCCTTATGCCTGAGCAACCTGTACCTCTATTAACAAGTCACTGAGTTCCCTGAGCTTCTGGTAACCTCTCTTTAGTCCTTAGCCCAGATAGTTTATATTAATGTATCTGACTCTTTTGGCGTGTTCAGCAGATTTGCTTTCAAGCCACTTTACCAAGAGATCTAACTCCTCACTACAGGAAAGATCTAAGTCTCTTATGGCGTTCTGGAAGGAGGCTTGCCATACCCTGTAGTTCTCGGGGCGATCGGTGAACTTTATAAGTCCATTAATAACCAGCTCCCGTTTAGGAAAGAACTTAGCGAAGTCCATGGCGGCCAGGTTGGCGCCAATACTACCCGGTGTGGTATTGTTATGCTGCATGTGCGGATATCACCATACCTTTTAGTGGTTTCTGGCTTAGGCCTCTTTCACACTTGCGTTGTCCGGCTCCGGCGTGTACTCCACTTGCCGGAATTACACGCCGGATCCGGAAAAACGCAAGTGTACTGAAAGCATTTGAAGACGGATCCGTCTTCAAAATGCTTTCAGTGTTACTATGGCAGCCAGGACGCTATTAAAGTCCTGGTTGCCATAGTAGGAGCGGAGGAGCAGTATACTTACAGTCCGTGCGGCTCCCGAGGCGCTCCAGAATGACGTCAGAGCGCCCCATGCGCATGGATGACGTGATCCATGTGATCATGTGATCCATGCGCTTGGGGCGCCCTGACGTCACTCTGGAGCGCCCCGGGAGCCGCACGGACGGTAAGTATGCTGCTCCCCCGCTCCCCGCTACACTTTACCATGGCTGCCAGAACTTTAGCGTCCCGGCAGCCATGGTAACCACTCTGAAAAAGCTAAATGTCGGCTCCGGCAATGCGCCGAAACGACGTTTAGCTTAAGGCCGGATCCGGATCAATGCCTTTCAATGGGCATTAATTCCGGATCCGGCCTTGCGGCAATTCTTCAGGATTTTTGGCCGGAGCAAAAAGCGCAGCATGCTGCGGTATTTTCTCCGGCCAAAAAACGTTCCGTTCCGGAACTGAAGACATCCTGATGCATCCTGAACGGATTTCTCTCCATTCAGAATGCATTAGGATAAAACTGATCAGGATTCTTCCGGCATAGAGCCCCGACGACGGAACTTTATGCCGGAAGAAAAGAACGCAGGTGTGAAAGAGCCCTTAGGGAAGTCCTCATAATACCGTTCTGATGTGAAGGGTGTCCCTTTGAATCGAAGCGAAGGTTGTAGCTTTTGTTCTGCAGAGCGGAAGTTGTGGTCAGCATTGCCTTGTCATATACCGTCCTGTTTGAGGTACTGTGGTTCAAGGTAGGATCTTTGGCACTCTGTATAAGCTGGCTGATATACTGGATCATAGTTGTCTGTCTTGGGGTCCTGATGGACATTTTCTGAGACACGTTGTGTTGGATCTTGTTCATCTAGGTCTGGCCCAAGTACTTAGCTGTGTTTCTCGGATTCGGGGAACTCCAAGGCTTCCAGGTACTCTGCTTTGGCTATTGCAGCTGCCGCTTCTTTCTCTGCGGCAAGTTTTTCTAGTGACGCTTGCAGGAGTACTCTCTCCTTTTCCATTGATGCTTGATGGTGTACTCTCTTTTATTCCAGGAGTACTCTCTCCTTTTCCATTGATGCTTGCCCACATGCTCTTTCTGTTTCTTGATCTGCTTGCCTTAGCTTTAGTTGCATCTCTTGTGCAGCAAAGGAAGATCTTACTTTTGCAGTCTCAGCTTCTGCACGGGGGCAAGAGCAGCCTTTTCTTTTATTGAGGACTTGCTAGAGCAGCTTGCTCGTGACCTGGTCCTGTATGATGATGCCTGGCTAGCGGACATTGTGTGCCTTTTGCTGGCTGCTTAATGTCTCTGTGCAGACTCAGTCTAGGTAGAAACTGACTTTAGCGTGGTCTGGATCGCGCTGCACATGCTGGGGCTGCGCTCTCACTTCTTGTGACTGTATGGCAGTCGCTGCAATCTTATACGCTGGACTGCGTGTGAGAGGGTGGCTCCATGTAGTCAGATCCACGATTGCTGGTGACTAGCATCTGTTTTACTGTTCTGTCTTCATACAAGTTCACACAGTGTGCAGTCTGACATTCAGCATAAACCATCCCTGTTTTCCAAATAAGGGGACTGTTCTTTGTAGTCTAACTTGTTTATTGGTTAACAGGTTTGTATGATTGGCAAAACAGGAGTATTTGGTAAAACTATAAGAATACAAATAACATGTATAAGTATAAAGCATAGGAATCATGTACTATAACAATAACATTCATCTGGTAAAATGGCTGCCTATACATAGGATTGCATACCTATCTAACGGTTATAACAACTTCCCTGAGTAACAATGATAACTAGCTGAACAGCTCTGCATAACATAATGTCCCAGAAACAAAGATCGATCTCTCACCAGATATGCTTTTACCAGGATGGTAAAGATTAAGAAGGTGATATGCAGGAGGACAGCTCTGTACTGTGTCCTGGAGACTTCTCTTTCCCAGGATGCTTTGCACCACCCACAATGCAGCAGTCTTAGCAACAAGAAAAAAAAGGTGCAATAATATTTAACACCGCTAGGTGTTATAACCACATTAATCACTACAGGAATACCAGTGGTGGCACTGCAGTGGAGCTAAACACTTGCTGCCAGTTTCCTGCATAGATCACAGCTGATTTGGAGTGGTGAGAAGGGACATCCTGTGATCAGCTTATTTTTGGGGGCCATTCTTACAAAATAAAGTCCATTAATCTGTCCATAGAGTTACAGATATGTTTATTCCAGTTATCCCTTTTGTTGATGGAGTATAACGCTATGTTCACATTGCTTTTTTCTGTTCCGTATTACGTGTACATTGTAAAAAGCTCCCAATGTATATGTTAAATGAAGACAGTGACAAAAGCCTAATGATGGTGTCCATCACCCATGGGTTATAGTCGCAGATAGACAGCAGCATCTGTCTGGCCGGGCCCCTATCCTTTCAGGGCTCCTGCACCGCTGAACAGAAGAGAATGCGGCGGTATGTCTGTTATATAATGCTGTATGAATGCCCTTTCCATGCACACCACCACTATTTGCATGCCTTCAGTGGGGATTTCTAACCAGGATAGAATAGAACAAATAAATATTCTTTAGATATCTTGTATTTGAAAAAACTTCAAAACCTTGAAAACCATTGAAAAGTGTTGGTGACCATACACTGCCTCAGCCAACAGCTGTTCCGCCCGGCTCACCTTGGCCGAGTGTGCATGTGTTCTGAATGAGGAGAGGTTGCCATATTTTTTAATTGGTGGCTTATCGATTATGCATGTGCATCATATCTAATCTTACTTTCCCCAAACATCTGCCTCGGGGGAGAGTCAGAAGACCCCCACACACAGCCTGCCATCCTGGTGAGGTTGGTGGGTTCAGGCCACTTCCATCTACGCATTTTCTGCATTCAGAACACATCATGCCCTCTACACAGCCTCGACGCCAAGGCGTGCTTATGACCTCCTGGTTATGACTTGTGTTTGTCACTTTGTGGTTGTTTACTGGTCCGGACAACAGGAATCCCAGCAGAGGTTTGATACGAGCGCTCCAGCCAGCTCACAGCTCGCGGGGCGATCCTTCCAGCCTGAGAACACAGATTAGTGGATTTAGAGCAATTATCAGTCCGGCTCATTTTCATATTGAATAGAACGAGTCATCCATAAGGCCATTTAGCTCTAAGGCGCGGCCACTCTCACCGAGCACCCAGGTATTAATATCGCACCAAGCGTAGATCAACTGACGGTAATTATCCTCCACGCCCGGATTAATTACACTCCACTAAATAAGTATTGGAGCAATTTTCCCAAAATATTCTCACCGTTCCATCGACTTAAAGAGCCAGAAAGGTCAGGAGAGTGCAGGAACTTTCTGGCCTTTATGGTGTAAGACACCCAAGACCTGCCGAAGATGAGACGGCATGACGTGATGTAGTGCTGAGGTTACAGGGGTAGTCCAGGATTTCTTCCAAAATGGGATGGGAGGAATGGTAGTAGCTATGATGGTGATAGTAGTTCTCACCATTTACAGTGGCAGTCCTTAACCTGCGTCTCCCTGGGCTATGCAGTGATAGGAGGGCTCCTGGTATTTGGGCACCTACCTGGCAGTAGTTAGGGTGCCATTGATGGAAGATAGTTGGCTGGGTGCAAGGCAAGAGGTAGGGTCCATCAGATTTATGGTGGAGTCAATAACCAGGCCTGTTGGTTGCAATAACTAAAGTCTTTCTTTACTGAGTTGATGATGGGAGTAGTAATACATGTAGTAGCAAAAGGCAAAGTTCCAAAGTATATAACAGTATAGTCTTTTCCCAATAGCTGTATATAGGCAGCAACAATGATGGTAGTAGTAGTCCTGAGTCTTACTCTAAGTACTTTGCAAGCCTTCAAAGATGACCATATGAATGCTATACTGCTCTTATTAACCCTTTCTGAAATTCCTGGGCTGAGGGGTGCTGATTCTAGATACGGATGGCCAGTCTGCCTCAAAGTGTGGTGGGCACAGAAGCATTTCACCGTCCACAGAAGTAAAGTCTTTTGCCATAAACGAGCATATAACTTGCTACCTTGATGGTGGTTCTAGACCTTCTAAGACGTCTGGCCTCTTTCTCCTAGGGATACTCTGATGATAACGTTTCTTCTTTGGCAGCTGTAGTTTCAGAGGGAAATGTTCTCTGGACTTGGGCCTAGTCTGTAGGAGCTCTCATACACGTCCTTCCTATAGCTCTTCAAAACTAACTAACCAGGGTCGGGCTAAGTCCATCACTTTGGTAAACTAAACTAGTCTGCGAGTGTTAACAATTTGTTACCCTTACAATGCTATTACATATACTGGTATATAGTGCATACAGTGCTTTAACATTATACTACAACATAAAATGAACCATTTTTAACGATTTTTAACCCTTTGCTGTGGTCCACTGGGGCCCTACATGTGATATTGTTGTTCTAGCACAGGCACTCCAGCTGCTGTGAAACTACAATTCCCAGCATTCACACAGGCTCAGCTGCTCTTGCAACTCCTATAGAAGTGAATGGAGATTTCTGGGAGTTGTAGTTTCAGAACAGCTGGAGTGCCGGAGGTTGCTGATCCCTGTCCTTGCACCTTCATTTTAAAGGGGTTGAGCTGCCATACCACAAACAACCTGTGGGCAGGTTGTGGTGCTTTTTAAGGAAGAAAGAAGCCATGTTTTTTCTAATCCTGCACAACCCCTTTAATTGACTTTTCATAGGATATTCCTGGGCAAACCACTATCCATATCGCTACTGTTAAAGGGATTCTGTCACTAGCAGTACACATTAGACTAGTTAAGTACGCTCTCTATGCATGTCATTAAAGGGGTCTCCGGGCTACAGATATTGATAACCTACCCTCAGATTGGTCATCAGTATCAGGTCAGTGGGGGTCCGACATCTGGTGCCCCCAAGATAGCTGTTTCAGGCTGCTGGAGGCAGACAGCGCCGTACACTGTGCAGAGGCCATGCCGGGGTACTGCAGCTCCGCTCCTGTTTAAGTTAATGGATGATGAGATGGCGGAAACTACACCGCGTACGAAGCCTTCTGCTTCCGATGCGTACACAGTACCTGGCACTAATTCAGCGCCAAACAGCTGATCAGCGGGGGTGCCTGGTGTCCTCCAGACACCGCTCTCCATGAATATAATGGGCTGGGCCCACCGAAATCAGAGGGTTTGGTCTACATTCATCTAAGGGCGCATTCACACGACCGTAGTGTTTTGTGGTCCTCAAATTGCAGATCTGCAAAACACGAATACCTGCCTGTGTGCGTTTCACAATTTGCGGACCGCACATGGCCGCCACTGTCATAGAAAATGCCTATTCTTGTCCGCAAGAATAGGACATGCTCTATCTTTTTTGCAGGGCCACGGAACGGAACTATGGATGCGGACAGCACACGGTGTGCTGTCCGCATCTTTTGCGGCCCCATTGAAATGAACCCCTCACCAATCTGATATTAAGCAAAAACTAAAGTCCCTTTAATATAATTTTTAATACCCATATCCTATAGTTGTCGGATTCACAGATTTTACCTGCCGTCCCTATATATCTTCTCCCCATAGGACAGTTCCTTATTTCCGGTGCGTGCCTCATACTCTGGAGAGGGGCCTAGATAAATAGTCCGGTCATCACGTTTCATCAGTGAAATTCCAAAACCGATGCCAATGCTGTCAGATTCTTTTCTGATGACTTCCAGTCCAAAGAGGGCGCTTTGCGTGACACTTGACAACTTATTTCTCTCATTCCAAAATATACCACACCTCATCGGCCGGTACCTCAGGCAACTTGTACATTCAGTGTGCCAAAGAGCGCAGAAGACGCTTAATTGACTTATTCATATTTGTAACCTTTCAGATCATTCCTGAAGATTTATTACGAGCGATGACATCACTGTATAATTATATGAAGACTCCCGATCCCAACCCACATTCCAGTGTATATCAGACTGCACTCTGCTAATTTTTATATTTTTTTTCTTTGAAAGGCAATTATATGAACGTTTTTGGTCCGTTGACCTTCAGACCCTCCGTATAGACGACTTTTATATGTGTATGTATGATATATTCTATAAAGTTCAGTATCTTGTGCCGCACAGTATCCTTATGGTATTAATGACAGGGTCTACTGATATCTTGTGTCTATACGCATATTACGCAGCGTGAAGTCGATGGTATGAGAATACAGCATAGAAACATCACAAATCTGACGGTAAATAACAACGGCGGTTTTATAGACTAATAAAGGACTATTCTTAACTGAGTGGCGGTATGTAATATCAGTAGAGATGGCGAGCAGCTCTTTATGTGGAGGAGGTGAGGATGAGAGTGATAGTAGCTCTGGCAGTCCTCACACCTAAGCTCCCTAGGACCAGGGCAGTGATAGGAGGGCACACCCTGATGTTGGGGCTCCTACCTGATGGTAGCTGGGGTGCCCTTGGTGTTGTGGGTTTGGTGCGAGTGCAAGGCAGGAGATGTAGGTGCTGTGGCTGGCATATGATGCTGGAGTCCATAACCAGGCCAGTTGTAGAAGCTAAACAAGTCTCTATTGACTAAAGTGCAGAATGGGAGTTGTAGTACACCTAACGGTATCAAAACACAGTTCCAAACAATTCTCAGCAAATGTAAATAACCAAGCAATAAATACCTGTACAGGCGATCATTCCTGATAATTGGCCGTGTGAATGTGCTGCCGATCACTTGACAGGCGAGCTAGATCACAGGGTGACTGCATCTTTTATGCGGCACCAAAATTCGTCATTTGTTGGTAGCGCATCACCCTATTTAAATATATTCAGCCCAGAATGAATGGAAATCGACGACATACAAGTCTGAGGGTGCTCGTTGCACACATGGCCCGATGCACAGTGAATGCCGGACGAACAATAATTGCTGCAATCATTCATCCCCCATTTAGGGCGATGTGCTGCTGACAAATTTGAATTTTTGTTTCCTCATGTAAGAAGTGATCGCCCAACAAACAAGTACCTGCTTATTTGTCGTGTGTTTGGTGGCATGTATACACAGGGCAACGGTAGGGAAGGAGAGCTTTTCTTTCCTGATGGTCAGCCCATGTAAAACAAAACCTTACTGTCATTCAGTTCTCAAGAGTTGTCCAGCCTTTCTTTAGTGATGGCCTATTCTCAGGAAATACTGATCAGCTGTTCTCTGCAGCTTCCTCCCCAGAAGTCCTGAGGACAGGCCATCACTTTAAAAAGGCTGAACTTTTGAATGCACATGTCCATCTGTTCAGTGTTTTAGTACTTTTTGCACAACTTGCTGTTCTCTAACAAGGAGCTTAACGGCAAAATTCGCAACAGATGTTTGATCCATGAATCGCCCAATAAATTTCCTGGCTTAATTTGAATTGGGAATTAAACAGTCCTCCTCATCATGCTGTTCACATTTTGACATCAAGAGACCAAGACGACACCTAACAATTGATCAACAGTACCTCGCCATTGCGAGGCTTCAAGCAGGATGTTCCCAGACAGAAGTGGCCACTGAGCTTAGAGTGTCACAGAGTGTCATCAGCAGGTTACAACAGAAATACAGAGAGACTGGAAGAGTCACAGAAAGGCATAGAAGTGGACATCCTTTGGCCACATCCCAGACTAATTGCCGCATCCTTGTGAACAATGCCCTGCGGAACTGGATGATGAATGCCACACAACTCCAGGCACATACAAGGGAGGTGAGAGGCACCCAAGTGTCACGTCAGACCATTTGAAACCTTTTACATCAGCATGGTCTTGCTAGACAACCTGCAAGGGTACCTGGCCACACCACCAGGCACATTCGTCATCGTCTTGCATGGGCCAGGGAGCATCTACGAGGGACCAGTGGGCCTCAGTGCTGTTTACTGATGAAAGTCGATTCACGCTGAGCAGAAATGATGGCCAACAATGATGTTGGAGACGTCAAGGAGAGCGCTATGCATTAGCCACTGTTGTCACCAGACGAGCCTTTGGTGGTGGTGGTGTTACAGTGCGGGCAGGTGTGTCTAGTCAATACAGAACTGCCCTACACTTTGTGAATAAGCCCATACTACTTGAAGAACACCATTAATCCAGTCATTGTGCCTCTGCATGAACAACACAGGCCTAATTTCATCTTCATGGATGACAATGCGCCAGCTCATTGAGGTCGCATCATTAGGGAACGGCTGCTGGAGACCTCAAATGGAGTGGTTTGCACTTTCTCCAGACCTGAATCCCATTGAAAACCTATGGGATTAGCTGAGTCACTGTGTAGGTGTAGAGGCTTGTAACTCTGTACCCCAGAACCTCAATGACCTGAGGGCCTCCCATGAAGAAGAGTGGGATGCCATGTCTCAGCAGACAATAAGTCGACTTGTGAGACATCGTTGTCAAGCTGTAATTGATGCTCAAGGCCACATGACAAGTTATTGAGATACTGACATTTTTGTGGCGGTATACCCACCACTGGTGTTGGCTTTTGTTTCAATAATTTGTTTGACATGAGGAAATCCCCATTGCTGATTCTACTTAAATGCCCGACTTTCATCATATAATATCACTGGAGCGGGAAATTTTTGTGTTTTCCATAAATTTCACCCGAAAGCCAAATATCCCTTTATGTAAGTAGTGTATTTCCGGAGCAATGACCAGCACCCCATGTTCACCCACTGGTCTCCTAATCAGCCATTAGTTTTGCTTTTCCCTTGGTCATTGCCCATCAGCCTGTAGATCATTGACATGGTTGACTTTAGCAGGCTGTAGTTTGGTTGCAAAGTATCACAGACAAAATTGGCATCTGACCTACACGGCCATCTGATCAGTGGAGACGTTTTGGCTAAACGTTCCAATCACAACTAGTACAAATGGAGAAACACACGTGTCCTCTAGTCCTCTGCTGTCTACCAACTAATCTGTCTTGTAGGAACATCAAGCTTCAGCAATAACGATCCGACAATCCCCTTTTTTTCATCAGTCAGAAGAAGTTTTTTTCCGATCCATCAGAAGACTTGGTCTCGTTTTCAGCGTGGTTTGGCATCCCAACGCATCAGCTTTTTTAGTCTGGATGAGGAGGATTAGAAGGACATATGAGAAACATTGTCTGCTCGGCTCAAGTATCCTCGTGTCATTTCCCATGCTTTCTATGGTTTTGGCGGAATCAAATGTTTGTCCATATGGAACATCTCTTGATCCAACACAACAAACTCAACTCCAAAGACAAATTGGAAAGAGTTTTCTCTAAGCTAAAAAGAAAACACTCAGAAATCATTAGCCCGGACAAAGCTATTGAGTGGATATTATTAGGATCCAGTAAAAGTTTTAGTCCCCCCTCCCAGCGCTGCTATAAGCCTCTGTACATAGTATCCCGGCTTACCTCCGCCTTTCACATTCCATGCCACATCTTGAGTCCGGCCCGAGGTCATGCCCAGTGAGGACGAGCTGCTCCACCATGATGAAATAGAAGCTATCACATCAGGGCTGAAAGGTTTCCATCTGGACTGGAAGATGATACATGGAGTGGCACCATGTTAAGTATTTCTAATTACTACTGGCAATCAGGAGGCTCCTGTGGTGCGGTTAGCTGCCCATGATGGGTATCTTCAAGCGGCTCACGTCACTAGAGGAAGGGGTGCATGATGGGAGATTTGTCAGATAGTGCGGCCACGTTTTTACCAATGGAATCCTGATCCTGTTCTACTATTAGACAGGTGACTGCTCTTCAAATACTCTGTGCTGCTGGGGATCCTGCTCCTTCCACTGACCTCCCAAAGTATCACAAAGCCCCCTCTCCTGAAGTACTCTGTGCTGCTAGGGACCCTCAGGGTTGGTCTGTTGAACACTTCGACTTCCACTGTATAAGTCACTGTGACCTCTGACAAGATCATTACATCCCTTTCCTGAAATACTCTGTGCTGCTGGGGACCCTCAGGGCTGGTCATGCACATTAGATAGCTGTCTGCTAAACGTTTCGACTTCCACTGCATTAGTCACTGACTGTGAACTCCCAAAAGGTCACAGTCCCTTGTGACCCCACACCCCTTACCTGAAATACTCTGTGCTGTTGGGGACCCTCACCATGCACATTAGATAGCTGACTGCAATCTCTCCCCTAACCATACACATGCATGCTCGACACGGACCAAGTATGCAAGTGTCCTAAACAGAGAGAGGGTGGGTTCAGCCGACATTTATCTCATCTATATTGTCAACTTAAGGTAGCTTACAATCTCCGACCTCCCATCACATCACCACGCACGTCTCCTGAAACACTCTGTGCTGCTGCTTTCACTATCTGTCTGTGACCTCCGCTGGTCCCCATCTCCCTCCACACACTGCTGTCACATGCATCTCTGCCATCTCTAATGTCATCTCACAGCCCCTCCTGAAATGCTCTGTGCTGCTGTGATCTTTCAAATGATATGGCATAAATCACAAAGTACATCCTAGTTCTGATAAGAATGTCGTGGATCCATTTGTTATGTTCATACCGCTCATTCCCATCAGAGAAATCATCTTCCTACGCTTGTTTAGTGGTGTTGAGCCCGATCCTGCGGCTCTATCTAATCCGATCTCTCACTTCGAGGATCATGCCATACGTCTAGTCCGGAGACATGGGGGGATCCTGTACAATATGGAACGAGTCATTACATGGAGGCAGTGACGCTGATTATTTAGGCTTGCAGTTTGATAAGCAGCGCCCAGATTGTTGCAGCTAGTTAGCACCAGAGTCCATGGCGGTCCAGTGATGTCACCTGTTCACTATCCCGTGATGTCACCTGTGGTCATAGCAGTCACTAATTGTGCCCCAGCCGTGTGATGGGATGATTTCCTGAGCAAGATTTAGGGCCAAAACTCACTTTTTTTTATACATCTGTAGGCGGAATTCATCCCCATGAATCCCAGGGTGGGCTCCTGATAGTGGAGTATTACCGGGGGCAATGAGATGTGATGTCATCAGCTCTTCCATGTCATCACTTCCCATCCATGGCCCAATGTGCTGGATATACATCTAATGCTCGTATGTTATATTGTCCCTAGGGGCGTGGGAGACATACGTACGTAATCCCATGGAAGACTTAAAGGGAACCTGTCACCGGGATTTTGTGTATAGAGCTGAGGACATGGGTTGCTAGATGGCCGCTAGCACATCTGCAATATCCAGTCCCCATAGCTCTGTGTGCTTTTATTGTGTAAAAAAAAAACGATTTGATACATATGCAAACTAACCTGAGATGAGTCCTGTCCCTGACTCATCTCACATACAGGACTCATCTCAGGTTAATTTACATATGTATCAAATCGTTTTTTTTTTACACAATAAAAGCATACAGAGCTATGGGGACTGGGTATTGCGGATGTGCTGGCGGCCATCTAGCAACCCATGTCCTCAGCTCTATACACAAAATCCCAGTGACAGGTTCCCTTTAAAGCCCTATTACACGAAGCGATTATCGTACAGATTCTCGTGCATGCGAGCGAAAATAAACGATGTCGTAAGTGTGAACGATTCAAAGACCAGCGACAAATCGCTTCTTTCGTGTTCATCGTGACCTTTCAGCATTATAAAAAATAGATCGTTGATAAATCCGTTCGTATAATATGGAGTCATCTACTCGCTAGCTATCTTTTGACCAAGCATCTGTCCCCATCTTTACATGTAATAACAAGGGAACAAGTAACGACCGCAGGTACGAACGATTATCGTATAATAGGCGAAATTTATATCGTTAACGAGTCGCTACATCTCCGTTTATCGTGATCTGTATGACATCTGCTGGTGTAATAGTACCTGTAGATACATGGGCTCAGCAGAGAGTATCACATGATAGGGTTAGATACGGTAGCTGATCAGATAGTATCACATCTGATATACTTAGATACACCATTCATAGGACAGTATCACACATGATAGGATTAGATACACAGTCTCAAGGGGCAGTATCTCACATGATAGGGTTAGATGCAGTAGCTCAGCAGGCAGTATCACACATGATAAGGTTAGATACACAGCAGACAATATCATACATAAGATTAGATACACAGTATCATACATGATATGATTAGATACACCTCAGTGGTCAGATTCAAACATGATAAGATTAGATACCACAGCTTAGCAGGCAGTACCACACGTGATAGGATTAGATACACAGCCTCATGGGACAGTATCATACATGATAGGATTAGATACATGGATCAGCAGACTGTATCACATATGATAGGGTTAGATGCAGTAGCTCAGCAGATACTATCACATATGGTAGGGTTAAATGCAGTAGCTCAGCAGACAGTATCACACATGATAAGGTTAGATACACAGCAGACAATATATCATATATAAGATTAGATACACAGTTTTATGGGACAATTGTCACACATGATAGGGTTAGATGCACAGCAGACAATATCATACATGATAAGATTAGATACACAGTTCAGCAGACAGTATCACACATGATAAGATTAGATACACAGTTCAGCAGACAGTATCACACATGATAAGATTAGATACACAGCTCAGCAGGCAGTACCACACGTGATATATTTACAGTAGTTACACAGCTCTGCAGACAGTATCACACAGGATAGGATTAGATACACAGTTCAGCAGACAGTATCACACATGATAGGATTAGATACACAGCTCAGCAGGCAGTATCACATATGGTAGGGTTAGATACAGTAGCTCAGCAGACAGTATCACACATGATACGATTAGATACACAGTCTCATGGGACAGTGTCACACATGATAGGATTAGATACACAGCTCAGCAGACTGTATCACACATGATAGGATTAGATACACAGTCTCATGGGACAGTGTCACACAGGATAGGATTAGATACACAGTCTCATGGGACAGTGTCACACAGGATAGGATTAGATACACAGTCTCATGGGACAGTATCACACAGGATAGGGTTAGATACCATAGCTCAGCAGACAGTATCACACATAATAGGATTAGATACACAGTCTCAGTGGATAATTTCATACATGATAGAATTAGATACAGCAGCCCAGCAAACAGTATCACATGATAGGATTAGATACACGGTATCAGCGGACAGATTCAAACATGATAGGATTCGATACAGCAGCTCAACAGACAGTATCACACATGGTAGGATTGGATACATACTCTCAAAGGACAGTATCACACATGATAGGATTGGATACATACTCTCAAAGGACAGTATCACACATGATAGAATTGGATACACAGCACAGTATACTGTATCACACATGATAGGATTAGATACATACTCTCAAAGGACAGTATCACACATGATAGAATTAGATTCACATGTGATATGATTAGATACAACAGCTCAGCTGACAGTATCCCACATACATCATAGGATTAGATACACAGTCTCAAAGGGCAGTAACACATCATAGGATTAGATATGACAGTTCCGCAGACAGTGCCGCACAGGATAGGCTTAGATACAACACCTCATGATGGGGACAGTATCACGCAGCTAGCTTAGATACAGCGGTTCACCTGCTCCCTTTCTATAATGATGTCAGCTCTGCAGACGTGGAGGTAACAGGTTATTAGGAAGGAGACATGGACCTCCCATGGTGTATGCAGCTGAAATGTGACTGAGGTAATAACAGGCTGGATGGTAATAACTCGTGAGTCACCGGAGCGCCACTCCTCATGTCATCCCTGTCACGGGTGCCCACCCCGACTCCTGTACCTGCTATCACTCCATGACAGTGTCATTAATGTACACAGTGCTTCACAATACACAACCCCCTTCCATTTCCCTCAGAAATGTGTGATTTCATGCAGATAAGTGGGTGGGAGACTGGGCCTTAGCTAGATTTATCAACTACGAATTAAAGGGCGCAGTCTTACTCCTGTAGACAAAAGTGTTATGTTTAAAAATGTGCCAAATTTATCATCAGCATAAAACTTTTGATAAATTTGGCGCAAATTACTGTAATACAGGCACAAGAAAAAAAAATGATTTCGAAATTTCGTCTCTGGAACAGTCCCCCTTCTATGCAGTAACTGAGTGCAGGCTTTTTTCCAGGGAGATATTCCTGTTAAGGCCTCCTGTACACAACCGTATGGATTTTTTCAGCGTTTAGCGGTCTGTTTTTCACGGATCCATTGTTCCGATTTTTGTTTCCGTTGTGTTTCCGTTTCCGTTCCGTTTTTCCATATGGCATATACAGTATACAGTAATTATATAGAAAAAATTGGGCTGGGCATAACATTTTCAATAGATGGTTCCGCAAAAACGGAACGGATACGGAAGACATACGGAGTACATTCCGTATGCGTTCCGTTTTTTTGGCGGACCCATTGACTTGAATGGTTCCGTATACGGACCGTATACAGAACGCAAAGAAACGGCCCGTAAACGGAAAAAAATAAACGGTCGTGTGTGCAGGAGGCCTAAAGGGGTTCGGATAAAAATCTATCCCGGGAAGGGGGGATTTAAAAAATCATTTAAAAAAAACTAAACTCACTTGTTAAATCAGACACCGTTCCAGTGCTCCCTCCAAGCTGTTCACTTGGCCCATCTACACTTATTGGCCATACAATCCTTTACAAGTGAGGAAATTGTATCACCCCCTCTTTGTACTTTCTGATAGCTTTCAATACCTTCAATGAAGAATGGAGAATTCTGTCTTCCTGCAGCCACCACAAGGGGGAGCTCAGGAGCTGACTGCATACTGTTTACACATTGAGCTCAATAATAAAGCTGTATGCTAGAGGTCTGCATGGCTGCTATGAAGCTGCAACTCCCAGCATGTTCCATTCACTTCTACAGGAGAACAGCCCAGAGAGTGTGCATGCTGGGAGTCTCGCTACAGCTGGGGTTCCACAGGTTGCTGACCTGCGCTGTATGCAGGGCTGTTGGTTTCCGCTAATGGTGCTGTCAGCTCAATGTGGCGAAAAGCTGATTTAGAAACAATTTGTAGCAACCCCTTTTAAGAAAGTATCACATTTACATTTCTGACATTGTCGAAAACCGCTGACC
Organism: Bufo bufo; assembly: GCF_905171765.1. NCBI lineage: Eukaryota > Metazoa > Chordata > Amphibia > Anura > Bufonidae > Bufo > Bufo bufo. The sequence continues at coordinate 426,479,072 of NC_053394.1, forward strand.
GCGCAGAAGTCTTGTAACTTAAGTCCCATGTGTCTAAAGGCGGGCAGGTGAGAGCTGCAAGTTATCAGGTTCTCCGCCAGTGAGCGGGTTACACGCCATTAGTCAGCACTTGAAGCTGATTAGCGGCAGATATCAGTAGCTAAGAAAAGTCTAAAGCAAACAAGCCATTCACTGATGTATTGTCAGGCGGCTGAGTGCGTACAAGTGATATGGACGCTCGTTCACAAGCCCGGACTGGGAGGATCGCGCGCGAATTCCTCGGCTTTAACGCGAGGCTGCGCTTTCTATGGAAATGTCACTTTTAAGTGGGGGAAAGGAAGTGGAGTCTCGAGAGGTCTCTTCTGCTTTTGTCACGTGAGGAGGACGGGGACTTGAAGGAGAAGTCTCGCAGATCCGGTGATCCCGCCAACAAAAGACCAGGTGTTCTCCATCTCTTTTATGTTAATCTGAAATAAAGAGAGAAAGTCGCGCATTGTTCTCTGCTATGTAAAGTCATCGATTAGCGGTTACAAGGAATTTCACTCAACCCCGAAAGAGCTCCGTGAAGATCCAGCAAAATTGAAGGATCAAAACCCCGGTAGCTCAAAGCTGTCAGTTCTGCCATTCTCCAGGAATGTGTGCCTAGGATTCTGTCCCAGCAAAGTACACCGCGTTAGAAATGATATTTTCCTCCGATTTTCCTAAATGGTCGACATAAATGACAGGCGGTATAATGTTCAAGTCATCAGCCATGCAAATAACATTTTATTGAGCAAACCTCCCAATGATAACAGTATTTTTTTCACAAATTAAAAAACTCTAAATGCACTGTTTTAAATAATTATGTACAGCAGAGTTTCCAAATATTTAAAGGGGTATTCATATCTCAGACAATGGGGGCATATCACTACGATTGTCTGATCAGTCCGGGTCCCGCACCTACATGGAGAACGGATCCCTGAATGTGGTGAAGGGCGCACTGCTCATGCGGAGCCACCCTCCATTCATTTCTATGGGTGCACCGAAAAAAATTGCTGAGCGCTGGGTAAGCCATTTCCGTCAGCCCCATAAAAATGAATGGGAATAGTGGCCGAGCAAGTGCTGTGCGCTTCCATTTACTTCTATGGAGAGAGCGCTTGGTGTCGGCCGGACCAGGAAAAACCCGGGGTCCTCCAGCCACCACCTTCCCCGCTCCGTTCTCGGTGAAGCGATACGCCCTCATTGTCTGAGATGGGAAGACATCTTTAATAGCTTGTTAAGATCTGAAAATGGTGATTTGTTTAATTTGCAGCATTAAGTCGTCAGATTTACTCAAATCAAGAGCTATTTTAATCAAAAACATCTTAACAGGCCAAGTTACATGTTAACACAGGACCCCTTCTTTAATATCATCTTCACAATTCTTGAATCCATTGAACTTGTAAGTTATTGGAGTTTTTGCCTTCTCTTCATTGTTTACCTGCTCGTTGTCGCAGCAGCAGCCGTCCCATTCGCTATTATTTTGTATGCACTTGAATAGGAGCGAGCCATCCTGTAGAAGTGAATGGGACGGCTTCTTGTAATTACATCCGCTCACCGCTGCTGTTGCGACGACCCACAGGTAAACCATGACGAGAAGACGGTGTCGGACCTTCTCTTCGACCAGCTGATCGGCAGGGGTGCCGGGTGTCGGACCCCCGCCGATCTGATATTAATGACCTAACCTGAGGTATCGCATAGTGATCCATTCTGTACTGCAATTTGATATTGGGAGTCACATCACAAGCCTGGGGCGGCAAACAGTGTCTACACAAACCATCAGGAGATGTCTTCCCAACATTGGGCTACAAGCCAGACATCCACCTACAGGTGTACCATTCACCTCCTGCCACCGATGTCAAAGGCTATCATGGTGCACAGCCAGAAGGTAATGGAGGCTAGAAGGGTGGGCCATTCTCTTCAGCAATGAGACTTGTTTTTTTCTCAGACGCACTAATATAATAGCTGGAGATTGGTCCGGAGACCACGTGAGCAATGCCATGAAGAGGCCTTTATGGCGAATGTCCCAGGGGCCCAACTCCGAGGATTATGATTAGGGATGAGCGAATCGACTTCGGATGAAACATGCAAAGTTGATGCGCATAAAACTTTGTTTCAATACTGTACGGAGTGAGCGCTCCTTACAGTATTAGAATGTATTGGCTTAGATGAGCCGAAGTAATAACTTCATAGATTAATTTTTACTATAACAAAAACATTTTCCGAACTCAAAGTTTTATACGAATCGACTTCGGATGTTTCATCCGAAGTCGATTCACTCATCCCTAATTATGATGTTGGGTGACATAATGTATGGTAGCTGTACCCCTCTTATCTTCATTTGAGGTACACTCACAGCTCGGTGTTACATTGATTTGGTCGTGGAACCAGTAGTATAGTTATTTTTCCAAATTGTCCCTATAGCCTTTTTCCAACAGGACAAAGCCAGGCCGCATATTGCTCGTGCTACTGCGAGCAGCCTCTGTGGCCTAAATGTGCTACCATGGCCTGCATTGTCTCCCGTCAAGCACGTGTGGGATATCATTGGACGAGGATTGCAAAGGTTGCTGCCAACAGCGGATCTTGATGATTTGTGTGCCCAAGTGCAATCAGTGTGGCAGAACATTCTTCAGACAACCATTAATAACCTCATTGATAGCGACTGGGGCATGTAAGTGCAGGGATTTCTGCATGTGGCTCTCATACTCTATACGGAATAAATCGAGTTGTTTTGCGTATTTTGTTTCCAATTTTTTTTTATCATTTGCCGTTAACATGTCCATCCATCCTGTGTATATATGCAAGAGTGCAATAATATTATATAGCAGTGATGTAGGTCGGGATATGAATGTCTTTATATTGACCGTCTCCAGTGATATCTTCTCGCTGGTGCTGTGTACTTCTGTAGAGCCATGTTTATCACATACGGGTGCTTTTTCTGTTGTCGGACATTGCAGAGGTCATGTTTGCTGACCCTCGATCCACTACAAACAGACACCAGGGGAATGACCCGTCAAGCACTCTGAAGCCGCCCAGATAAAGCCCACACTGCCCTTAGTAGAGCCTGTGATTGCAGTAACAGCGATTAATCTCCATAAATTATACCAATTAAACCCTTCTTAAGACAAGCAGGACGTCATGTTATCTGTTAATGCCCCGTGGCCCCTGCAGGGCCCCATTTAACAGAACGGAGCTGGAACCCCACATAGCATCCTCCCTTCATTATAAAATTCCTCACCCTTACAGAAATAACAAGTTCCTTGGCCGAACGAGCCAAAGTTTATAGAAATGTTTATAAGGTCTCCCTACAAGCAGATGACATCACATAAATAGTGCGCCATCATCCAGCCTTGTTCTAAGGGACACGGCACGCTAATGGATAATGCTCCATCTTCAAAGCGCCCTTAATTGGGCTTTTCCCCAAGTTTCAAGGACCTGCCTTATCAGTTTCTCCATTACTGTGGTTCATTGGGCAATCTTTCCCGTAATTCTTAGTGCGGATGCTAAAAACACTCTGGAGTTGCAATTAAGAAATCTGGAGTTTACGTGGACTTGTTGCACAGCGTTCCCAGGAGGTGACATGTTACGTGCGTCACTGATGTGATGTAATTTATATGGCTCTCTAGACTCCCTATATGATATGACCTAAAATGCCATGGACTTATGTACAGTATAGGTCATAAAGCCTACCGCCCTGGCTCCGCCATGCATTGCAGATATGCAGGTTATCAGCTTGCACACAACCCAGCATCTTTCTAGATCTCTCTACTGAGTCTGCAGGAGAGGAAGGGGGAGCTGGGCTTCCAAACAGACTCTCCAGGAGAGGGCAAGGACAGTCCATTACCACCTGTGTCTTCATGAGCTGTGTATTTTCAGAGCTTAAAGGGGGTGCTCACTTCCAGGCAGACCCTCCACCAAGTCTGCGGAGGCAATCATACTTTCCAGGGCCCCACCTATGAGTTCCGGCTCCTTCAGTCCTCCACCACCTCTACAGATTCCGGGTCTCACCGCGTGACTGGTACCGATAGGGTACACACTATTGACTGCCGTTGCCACATGATCTGCGTGAAACTGTCTGTTAAAGTGAGGAGACCCGATATCTGCAGGTGAGTGAAGAATCCGGAACCCAGTGGCGCGGATCTGGAAGCAGTGGTATTTGTCCGGCCGAATCCAGACACTAATGCCGGAAACAGGTCGGATCTCCGCCAAGTCCTATTATAGTCAGTGGGGTCTGGCGGTGCTTTTTCCAGCTATGCCGAATACGATGTCTTCCCACAGGCTGTTCCTTTGCTGGAGGAATTTTCCGCTAGTGTGAAACTAGCCTTAGCAGACCAGCTCTAGGGTCCATGTCAGGAAGCCATATTTCCGCTGTAACTGGGACTAGCGTTGAGCGAATCGAAGTCAAGCAAATTGACTTTGATCTGAATTTCAGGAAAAATTTGATTTGCCATGAAGACAAATTTCCTTTTTCCTGAAATGGTGGTACAAACAAAAAAATATATGCATACCTCATCTATTTGCGCGTGAAGAGGCCGTCATGGCCATCTTGATTGAATATACCACACGTATGACGTCACCACGCCGGCCAGCGTGAAGTCATTTGTACAGAAAATTAATTTGTGAAATTCGGTGAAGCAGCCGAATCGAATTTTCCATAACTTCACTCATCTCTAACTGGGACCATTAGATCATCCCTACTAACAGGGCATGGCGGTTATTAAAAAAAAAATCATTCATTTATTAATAACCAAACAAGTAAAAGGGGTCGTATAGCAGGAAAAAAAGTTTTGCAGAGGGCTTTGAGCGGGGAAAATAAAAGTTTTGATATTCACCCCGCCACTCCTGTTCAGTCACTTCAGAGGTCTCTGCTTCTTGGTCATGGGAGCGGCATGGAGTCCTTGGGGGTGAATATCAATTATTTTATTTTTTCAACCCATTTTTAGCCCTTTCTTTGAAGGACAACTCCTTTAAAGTTTGCATGTTCATAGCCTTAAACCACCAGGGAGGGTGGTCTGATATTAAATCAGCTAAAGCAGTGATCATGGGGGCCCGGATGTGTCCTGTCAATGTTTAATTAAACTGCAACTTACTAATATACCGGTACTTTGTGCTTCAGTTTTTTATTATTATCAGGATCTCTGCTTGCTGTCAGTAACTGACAATATTCTTCTTGACATTTAGGCCTCTTTCACACGGGCGAGAATTCAGCGCGGGTTCAATGTGTGAGGTGAACGCATTGCACCCGCACTGAATCCGGACCCATTCACTTCAATGGGGCTGTTCACATGAGCGGTGATTTTCACGCATCACTTGTGCGTTGCGTGAAAATCGCAGCATGCTCTATATTCTGCGTTTTTCACGCAATGCAGGCCCCATAGAAATGAATGGGGATGCGTGAAAATCGCAAGCAAGTGCGGATGCAGTGCGATTTTCACGCATGGTTGATAGGAGATGATGTTAGTAATTCGATAAAAGTCAATTCACTGTATTTTCCCTTATAACATGGTTATAAAGGAAAATAATAGCATTCTGAATACAGAATGCATAGTACAATAGGGCTGGAGGGGTTAAAAAAATAAAAAAAAATTAACTCACCTCATCTTGTTGTTCGCGCAGTCGGCATCGTCTTCTTTCTTCATCTTTCAGGACCTGCAAAAGGACCTTTGATGACGTAATCGCACTCACCAGGTGGTGACGTCAGCGCAGGTCCTGCTGAATGAAGATAGAAGATTGATTACGTCATCAAAGGTCCTTTTGCAGGTCCTGAAAGATGAAGAAAGAAGACGATGCCGACTGCGCGAACAACAGGATGAGGTGAGTTAATTATTTATATTTTTTTAACCCCTCCAGCCACATTGTACTATGCATTCTGTATTCAGAATGCTATTATTTTCCTTTATAACCATGTTATAAGGGAAAATAATAAAATCTACAGAACACCGATCCCAAACCCGAACTTCTGTGAAGAAGTCCGGGTTCGGGTCTGGGTACCACATTCAGTTTTATATCACGCGCGTGCAAAACGCTTTTCACCCGCGCGATAAAAACTGAACATCGGAACGCAGTCGCAGTCAAAACTGACTGAAATTGCCTGCCTACTCGTGCGGTTTTCCCGCAATGCACGCGCGAGCAAATCCGGGACGCCCCTGTGAAAGAGGCCTTAGAGGATGAAAACGGGTCTTGCTACGTCTCACAGCTGAGGGTTTGCTATGAGTGTATCCAGCCTGGGCAATCCTCTGTGAGCACATCGGCAGCACACATCATCTCTACTATCCTGACAGGCTGCTACAGTGTGTCAGTGCAGGTGAAATGTATCAGGCTGTCTGTCTCAGGGAAGATTGTCAGCTTCAGATACAATTGTAGGGGCAGCGGGGACATGTTCTATTTTTTATTTTTTTGTGGAACGGACATGCGGATGTGGAGTAATTTCAGTTTTTTTGGGGCCCCATTGAAATGAATGGTTCTGCATATTGGCCGCAGGAAAAACGCAACGGACACGGACAAAAAATAAGTTCATGTGCACGAGCCCCAAGTTTGTGTGAGTTTTCTCCCACCCTCTAAATGCATACCATATTTAGACTGTGAGCCCCACCGGGGTGATGACTATCTCTGCACAGCGCTGCGGAATATGTTGGCGGCGCTATAGAAATTAGGTATTTAAGAAAGTAAAACATTGTAGCAAAGCTTCAGCTGTGAGAAGTAATAGGCGCTGTTCACTGCTTACAGAGATTTAAAACATAAAGGAAGGAATTTATTATTTCCCATTATGTGTCTTTTTGGCTTAAAAAAAATGTATCGTTTTGCAATCCTTTTTTTTGTCGCAGCTGGCGTTTTATACCAAAGTTCCGAAAAAAAGGGTCAGGAGGAGGGGGGAGGTCATTGGCACAATCATCATTATTGATGCCATTCGGGCCCACGGACTGCCGGAGGAGGCATCATTTATGACAAGGCGCGATGAAGACGGGCGCAGCAGACGCCGGACCCCAGAATTTCCGAAACTCACAGAGTCTGATTGGTTCGGCGCAGGAGAAAAATCTAACTGAACGTATTCCATCGAGGTGAGATAGCTGCTGTTTTTGACTTTTCCTTCAAGAAGCCTTTAGATCTTTCCCGGCTTTCATGTCGCTCATAAGTCATAGCGGGTCGCTCACGGTGAGTGACGGGACTATTGTGTAAGCTGATGGCACGCTCGTGCAGCGTATTCTGAGGAGCCGTGGAGGATCCAGCCTCCCCTCCGGGTATGCATATCTTGGCCTACATAATGCAGGCAGGTCCCGGGATCATTCTTTTGATATCCGCCGCCTCCCCAGCTGTTTGCACAGCTTCCCCGCACGCTGCTGGAACAAGCCGCCTTTGTGGCACAGTATTTGCATCTTGCTCCGTCACTCATGCACGCTCCGTGTTTGACAAACGTCATCCCACAAAGAGGGGACTTCAAAAACCGAGTGGATTACGTGAGGCCAGGTGGGATCAAACCTGCTTTTATCTCCAGGTGCAAGGGGAATGCGTTGGGTTCGGCGCAGCGATCCTTGTGTAAAGCAAGGTCTGCCATTGCCAGAGCCGCCCACAATTTACAATGCCCAGCAGCTGGCAGACGAGCTCCTAGCAATCCCTGGCAAGACCCACATGTGACGTATGGTCCACTGCACGTGTGAAGAGTAACAGTATGCTGTGTGTAGCACCAAAGTAAAAAAAAAAAACTGTCTGCAAATTTTTATATCCCAGAATCCTTTGCGACACTACAGTCATCTCCTGTGTCTGCGTATGTTCACCGTGCCCCCCTCCTGCCCTGTCTGTTTATAATCTAATAATCTATTTTTATGGTTCTATGTTGTACCAATCATTTATTATTCCTACTAGAAGTTATGAATTACCAGCAGTTTGCAATGAAAGCCCGAGGAGGGGTATTGGGGAGTCCGTACACAGTCTGGCGCTGGCAGCAATGAATTGGATAGTGTCGATTGTGAAGGGACACCCCCCACAACTGGTAACACCCATCTGGATCTTGCAAACCTTTAGGCCTCCTGCACACGAACGTGTGCGCCCCGTGGTCGTGCTATTGCGGGCCGCAATGCACGAACACTGTCCGTGGGGCAGCCGCAGCGGATCGCGGACCCGTTCACTTTAATGGGTCCGCGATCCGGCCGTTCCGCAAAACGATAGGATGTGCTTTATCTTTTTTGCGGAACGGAAGTACGGGACGAAACCCCACGGAAGCACTCCGTAGTGCTCCCGTAGGGTTCCGTTCCGCACCTTTCCGCATCTCCAGATTTGCGGACCCATTGAAGTGAATGGGTCCGCATCCGTGATGCGGAATGCACACGGAACGGTGCCCGTGTATTGCGGTCCGCAATACGGCCACGGAGCGCACACGTTCGTGCGCAGGAGGCCTTAGCAAACTTTTAGCGGGAATAATAGAGGAATGGCACATCGTAGTGCGTAGATGCTCTAGAATTGTTATTACATGGGGGATGCGAGTAGTTACCAAAACAGACATGTCAGGAGAGGGGACAGGTCCTCTTTACGGTCCCCAAAAATATTACTGCTACTGTCCACCAAGCCTGCCTTTTTCATCGGGACCGGCTCCAATCGAATATATATGGGGATCTTCTAAATTTCATTGTCTTTTGTTCTCTGGCAGCAGCGTTCTCCTCTCTCCCCACTGAAAACACAAACGTGCAGAGCTTAACCGAGGGCAAAAGATGGAAATACGAACCAAAAGTGGACCCATCACTGACATCATCATGATTTTATCCGTAACATGGGTGAGATTTGTTAATATTGTATCCACCGTGGACGTACTGGGAACTAAAAGTAAACCTGGAAAAAAATAAAAAATTAAAAATGGCCCTATGTTGTAGGTGGGTCCAAAATGACAGACAGTTGGGCAACACCAGTAGGCAGGGTCAGCAACATCATAGTGCGAAATACCGCCCCAGCAGAACCAAATACCACAGTGCAGCACAATATACTGCCGCCCATGCCACAGCATTTACCTGGATGACCGTCCTGAGGACAGTGAGACAGTTGAATTCAGAAGGACACCTGCAGCCGTCGGGCAAATACATAAGTACCTAAAGCTTCTATATTAATTAATGTTGAGCGCATCAGGTCACGGGACTGGCATCCGTGAGGAGGGTTTGGACGACCCTATGGGCGTCGTCCCACCGGTAAATTTCCTTGTAGAGTTTGTGGCCAGTCCGCCCTTGGTATCCACTTTGCTGCCACTGTACGGTTCTATCATGAAAAATCTGCGTCGTATCGGCCAGGTGTAGCAGCTGAGATCAGAGGACTGGCTGATATCACACATATAGATGTTAATATAGGTTGTTGTCAATCAGATATTCGATTTTAAGTAGTGTCACCAGAGTGGGGAATGTTCTGCAGCCCATCATCTCCATCACACATCACTGCAGACTCCTTCTCCATACCCCGAGATGGTTGGTAACAGGAGACAATAGATGGCTACCGCATATCAAACAGAGAGGTAGATGGCAGGAGTTGTGTCCCTTCATATATGTCCATATGAAGAAAGCCTTTAATCATCCCTGGTATAACGATACTAATTGTAAGACTGCAGAACTTGACCTCATCTATAATGGTCACCTTTCCAAAGTCCTAACCGTGACTCCTCGTACTCAGATAACCCCAGGACTTGAGTAGAGCTGAATTACTTCACAACCAGTCACCAGGAACATTATATGAAGGACAGATCAGACGTATCAGGCAAGAAATACAGATGAGGATGGCAACGGATGAGGAAGATGGAGTCCATGGCAATGGCCTACAGGTGGGGAGTGATGAACATAAGTAAGAGGAATCAAACCTGGCAGAAAGTGACCCTGAACTGCTGAGTCCAACAAGACAGAAGAAAATCAAAAGCCAAGCAGAAACGGAACCCACAACAAACATGACTACAATACGACCACGGAACTCCAAGTCCCAGCATGCAATAAAACAAAACTCAGATTCAAGACTCTGGAAACAAACTGCACAGAGCTATCACTATATCCGGCAAAGAGGCACAGAAACTAAAGTATTCAAATACAAAACAATCGAAAACCCTTCTCAGCAAACACCAAGCAGATAACCGGGTCAGATTTAGGTGTAAGGCAATCGCTTAGCAACTATCTCAAGAAAAACTAGTGAGAAACGAGCAAAATAACCCTGTTACTCATAGCCCAGGGGGGTATAGGAGTTGTCAGCGGCTCAGAGTTAGAAGGTAAAATGTTGAATTCCTTTTGTTGCCACTAGAGGGAGCTCAGGATCTGACTGCATACTGAGTTGTAAAATGCAATGTGTAAATAGGATGCAGTAAGCTCTTGAACTCCCTCTAGAGGTGACTGCAGGCAGACAGAATTTCATCATGTAATTGTCTCTACAAATTATTTGAAGCAATGTATTAAAAAAAGATCTCTCAACTTTATAAAGATATAATACAAAACTAATTAGCGCACACTTTTTTACCTATTTCAATAAAATGTATACTAATGGTGCTCAAGGGGGAATTCACAGTATTAGGAAATAGTATTAATAGTAGTTACTGAATATAGTGCTCTAAAACAGGACAATCTGCAGGGTGGTGAGACGTTCCACCCCCACCCTCTGTTATATGGATACATAAACTTGTATTGTAATCAGCCCCATCTTCAGGATGTGGACATATGTTTATTACAACGGGGCGGGTAGAAGCTCTGTCCCCACGCTCAGTACAAGAAGGTCAAGGCTTTCAGTAAAGCTTGCTCCTTTTCACCTTTACTATTTGTTTACATGAAATCCTAAATTTGAGCAGATAACAGAAAGCAAACACTGGGATCATTTTTTGGTCTGAGCGCTCTCGTAAAAACTGAGAGTCATTAAAACTGAGGCAAGATTTTATGAGAGGCTGTAAAACGCAGGAGAGACAGCAGATCCACAGTTACATTGCTATAGCTGCATATGAAATACATCATGTGTGTTTACTACTAAAGATGTGTATCATGTGGACAACGCCTGTCACCAAGAGCTTACACTCTAACGGTACATTCACACAACTGTGTCCAGATCTGAAAAACAATGACTCTGGCCGTGTGCACCACCAGTCACCGTGCGGACCCATAGACTTCAGTATACTATCTGTTCTGATGAATAATGTAAAAATGTACAGCTGGTATAACCTGGGTATCTCCTGTATATAATTATATATGTACAGCTGGTATAAGTTATACATCTTCTTGTATATAGTGATATGGACCAGGCTGGTATAACCTGGGTATCTCCTGTATATAATTATATATGTACAGCTGGTATAAGTTATACATCTTCTTGTATATAGTGATATGGACCATGCTGGTATAACCTGGGTATCTCCTGTATATAATTATATATGTACAGCTGGTATAAGTTATACATCTTCTTGTATATAGTGATATGGACCATGCTGGTATAACCTGGGTATCTCCTGTATATAATTATATATATACAGCTGGTATAAGTTATACATCTTCTTGTATATAGTGATATGGAGCATGCTGGTATAACCTGGGCATCTCCTGTATATAGTTATATATGTACAGCTGGTATAAGGTATACATCTTCTTGTATATAGTGATATGGACCATGCTGGTATAACCTGGGTATCTCCTGTATATAATTATATATGTACAGCTGGTATAAGTTATACATCTTCTTGTATATAGTGATATGGAGCATGCTGGTATAACCTGGGTATCTCCTGTATATAATTATATATGTACAGCTGGTATAAGGTATACATCTTCTTGTATATAGTGATATGGAGCATGCTGGTATAACCTGGGTATCTCCTGTATATAATTATATATGTACAGCTGGTATAAGTTATACATCTTCTTGTATATAGTGATATGGACCATGCTGGTATAACATGGGCATCTCCTGTATATAATTATATATGTACAGCTGGTATAAGTTATACATCTTCTTGTATACAGTGATATGGAGCATGCTGGTATAACCTGGGCATCTCCTGTATATAAATATATATGTACAGCTGGTATAAGTTATATATCTTCTTGTATATAGTGATATGGAGCATGCTGGTATAACCTGGGTATCTCCTGTATATAATTATATATGTACAGCTGGTATAAGTTATACATCTTCTTGTATACAGTGATATGGACCATGCTGGTATAACCTGGGTATCTCCTGTATATAATTATATATTTACAGCTGGTATAAGTTATATATCTTCTTGTATATAGTGATATGGACCATGCTGGTATAACCTGGGTATCTCCTGTATATAATTATATATGTACAGCTGGTATAAGTTATACATCTTCTTGTATACAGTGATATGGAGCATGCTGGTATAACCTGGGCATCTCCTGTATATAAATATATATGTACAGCTGGTATAAGTTATATATCTTCTTGTATATAGTGATATGGAGCATGCTGGTATAACCTGGGTATCTCCTGTATATAATTATATATGTACAGCTGGTATAAGTTATACATCTTCTTGTATATAGTGATATGGACCATGCTGGTATAACCTGGGCATCTTCTGTATATAGTTATATATGTACAGCTGGTATAAGTTATACATCTTCTTGTATACAGTGATATGGAGCATGCTGGTATAACCTGGGTATCTCCTGTATATAATTATATATGTACAGCTGGTATAAGGTATACATCTTCTTGTATACAGTGATATGGAGCATGCTGGTATAACCTGGGTACCTCCTGTATATAATTATATATGTACAGCTGGTATAAGTTATACATATTCTTGTATATAGTGATATGGACCATGCTGGTATAACCTGGGTATCTCCTGTATATAATTATATATGTACAGCTGGTATAAGTTATACATCTTCTTGTATATAGTGATATGGACCATGCTGGTATAACCTGGGGATCTCCTGTATATAATTATATATGTACAGCTGGTATAAGTTATACATCTTCTTGTATATAGTGATATGGACCATGCTGGTATAACCTGGGTATCTCCTGTATATAATTATATATGTACAGCTGGTATAAGTTATACATCTTCTTGTATACAGTGATATGGACCATGCTGGTATAACCTGGGTATCTCCTGTATATAATTATATATGTACAGCTGGTATAAGTTATACATCTTCTTGTATATAGTGATATGGAGCATGCTGGTATAACCTGGGTATCTCCTGTATATAATTATATATGTACAGCTGGTATAAGGTATACATCTTCTTGTATATAGTGATATGGACCATGCTGGTATAACCTGGGTATCTCCTGTATATAATTATATATGTACAGCTGGTATAAGTTATACATCTTCTTGTATATAGTGATATGGGCCATGCTGGTATAACCTGGGCATCTCCTGTATATAATTATATATGTACAGCTGGTATAAGTTATACATCTTCTTGTATATAGTGATATGGACAATGCTGGTATAACCTGGGTATCTCCTGTATATAATTATATATGTACAGCTGGTATAAGTTATACATCTTCTTGTATATAGTGATATAGACCATGCTGGTATAACCTGGTCATCTCCTGTATATAATTATATATGTACAGCTGGTATAAGTTATATATCTTCTTGTATATAGTGATATGGAGCATGCTGGTATAACCTGGGCATCTCCTGTATATAATTATATATGTACAGCAGGTAAAAGTTATACATCTTCTTGTATATAGTGATATGGACCATGCTGGTATAACCTGGGCATCTTCTGTATATAATTATATATGTACAGCTGGTATAAGTTATACATCTTCTTGTATATAGTGATATGGAGCATGCTGGTATAACCTGGGCATCTTCTGTATATAATTATATATGTACAGCTGGTATAAGGTATACATCTTCTTGTATATAGTGATATGGACCATGCTGGTATAACCTGGTCATCTCCTGTATATAATTATATATGTACAGCTGGTATCAGTTATACATCTTCTTGTATATAGTGATATGGAGCATGCTGGTATAACCTGGGTATCTCCTGTATATAATTATATATGTACAGCAGGTATAAGTTATACATCTTCTTGTATATAGTGATATGGAGCATGCTGGTATAACCTGGGCATCTTCTGTATATAATTATATATGTACAGCTGGTATAAGTTATACATCTTCTTGTATATAGTGATATGGAGCATGCTGGTATAACCTGGGCATCTTCTGTATATAATTATATATGTACAGCTGGTATAAGGTATACATCTTCTTGTATATAGTGATATGGAGCATGCTGGTATAACCTGGGTATCTCCTGTATATAGGTATATATGTACAGCTGGTATAAGTTATACATCTTCTTGTATATAGTGATATGGACCATGCTGGTATAACCTGGGCATCTTCTGTATATAATTATATATGTACAGCTGGTATAAGTTATACATCTTCTTGTATATAGTGATATGGAGCATGCTGGTATAACCTGAGCATCTCCTGTATATAATTATATATGTACAGCTGGTATAAGGTATACATCTTCTTGTATATAGTGATATGGACCATGCTGGTATAACCTGGGCATCTCCTGTATATAATTATATATGTACAGCTGGTATAAGTTATACATCTTCTTGTATATAGTGATATGGAGCATGCTGGTATAACCTGGGTATCTCCTGTATATAATTATATATGTACAGCAGGTAAAAGTTATACATCTTCTTGTATATAGTGATATGGAGCATGCTGGTATAACCTGGGCATCTCCTGTATATAATTATATATGTACAGCAGGTAAAAGTTATACATCTTCTTGTATATAGTGATATGGACCATGCTGGTATAACCTGGGCATCTTCTGTATATAATTATATATGTACAGCTGGTATAAGTTATACATCTTCTTGTATATAGTGATATGGAGCATGCTGGTATAACCTGGGCATCTTCTGTATATAATTATATATGTACAGCTGGTATAAGGTATACATCTTCTTGTATATAGTGATATGGACCATGCTGGTATAACCTGGTCATCTCCTGTATATAATTATATATGTACAGCTGGTATCAGTTATACATCTTCTTGTATATAGTGATATGGAGCATGCTGGTATAACCTGGGTATCTCCTGTATATAATTATATATGTACAGCAGGTATAAGTTATACATCTTCTTGTATATAGTGATATGGAGCATGCTGGTATAACCTGGGCATCTTCTGTATATAATTATATATGTACAGCTGGTATAAGGTATACATCTTCTTGTATATAGTGATATGGAGCATGCTGGTATAACCTGGGTATCTCCTGTATATAGGTATATATGTACAGCTGGTATAAGTTATACATCTTCTTGTATATAGTGATATGGACCATGCTGGTATAACCTGGGCATCTTCTGTATATAATTATATATGTACAGCTGGTATAAGTTATACATCTTCTTGTATATAGTGATATGGAGCATGCTGGTATAACCTGGGCATCTTCTGTATATAATTATATATGTACAGCTGGTATAAGGTATACATCTTCTTGTATATAGTGATATGGAGCATGCTGGTATAACCTGGGTATCTCCTGTATATAGGTATATATGTACAGCTGGTATAAGTTATACATCTTCTTGTATATAGTGATATGGACCATGCTGGTATAACCTGGGCATCTTCTGTATATAATTATATATGTACAGCTGGTATAAGTTATACATCTTCTTGTATATAGTGATATGGAGCATGCTGGTATAACCTGAGCATCTCCTGTATATAATTATATATGTACAGCTGGTATAAGGTATACATCTTCTTGTATATAGTGATATGGACCATGCTGGTATAACCTGGGCATCTCCTGTATATAATTATATATGTACAGCTGGTATAAGTTATACATCTTCTTGTATATAGTGATATGGAGCATGCTGGTATAACCTGGGTATCTCCTGTATATAATTATATATGTACAGCTGGTATAAGTTATACCTCTTCCTGTATATAGTGATATGGACCATGCTGGTATAACCTGGGTATATCCTGTATATAATTATATATGTACAGCTGGTATAAGTTATACATCTTCTTGTATATAGTGATATGGAGCATGCTGGTATAACCTGGACATCTCCTGTATATAATTATATATGTACAGCTGGTATAAGTTATACATCTTCTTGTATATAGTGACATGGACCATGCTGGTATAACCTGGGCATCTTCTGTATATAATTATATATGTACAGCTGGTATAAGTTATACATCTTCTTGTATATAGTGATATGGATCATGCTGGTATAACCTGGGCATCTTCTGTATATAATTATATATGTACAGCTGGTATAAGTTATACATCTTCTTGTATATAGTGATATGGACCATGCTGGTATAACCTGGGCATCTCCTGTATATAATTATATATGTACAGCTGGTATAAGTTATACATCTTCTTGTATATAGTGACATGGACCATGCTGGTATAACCTGGGCATCTTCTGTATATAATTATATATGTACAGCTGGTATAAGTTATACATCTTCTTGTATATAGTGATATGGAGCATGCTGGTATAACCTGGGCATCTCCTGTATATAATTATATATGTACAGCTGGTATAAGTTATACATCTTCTTGTATATAGTGATATGGACAATGCTGGTATAACCTGGGTATCTCCTGTATATAATTATATATGTACAGCTGGTATAAGTTATACATCTTCTTGTATACAGTGATATGGAACATGCTGGTATAACCTGGGTATCTCCTGTATATAATTATATTTGTGCTCGGATCGGCTCATGCTGAGAGGGTCCCCTACCTACGCCTATACTCCACCCCCCCAACCTAGAAGCAGCAGAGTTATGCCGGAACTGCTTATCGAAGGGTAGCCTAAAGGGGGCTACCCCAATAATGAGACCTGAAAGAAGGGAGGGCTCCTGGGTGGGTTGAAATCGTTCGAACCGACAAGTGGGGGGAGGAGGGCCAGGTTTAAATAGTGAACGCCCCGCCTCCCCTCACACAAATACGGCACTCTTAATTGCCTACCACTTGTGCTCGGATCGGCTCATGCTGAGAGGGTCCCCTACCTACGCCTATACTCCACCCCCCCAACCTAGAAGCAGCAGAGTTATGCCGGAACTGCTTATCGAAGGGTAGCCTAAAGGGGCCAAAAGAACCATGCATAGGAGTTAGAAAACTTGATAACAGAAACTACAGACCAAAACTCGAAAGCCAATGATATTTCGTATAAGGATCCGGGATATTACGTATGGAACACACGGAACTGCGACGACCCAACCGTTTGATGACATGTACTGGCACCTTATGCATGGACGCCGCCGCTGCCGCGCCCATGCGGAAGGAATGTCCTGTGATCCAGCGAGGACCGACCCCTGGACCTGTCAACTAACCTGAAAGTACGTAAGAAAGGCCGCGGTGGTTAGCCGGGCATTGACTAGTTCGAGTACGGGAGAACATGCCGCTTGGACTAAATACTACGCAGCCAAGCCTCCAAGGCCTGCACCGGACACCATCTGCTGTCCGTGGGAAAGTATCTGACCGCCACTGGTTGCCCCGGCCGTGACGTCTTGGACGAGGCCAAGGTGAGGACATAGATGGACCCGCGCCGGATGAGCTGACCTTTCCGCAGGCACCCAGCCAGCGTATTGGTGCCCATGAGCTCGCCTGACCTGAGGAATCCATGGAAAGCCAGGTACAAGGCTGTTTCTACCAGAGCGCTAACCTGCGGCCCGAACGGTTTGCCCCTGCAGTTTGCCTGTCACGGCCTGAACAAGCTACCGGTAAATGGCTGACGCCCATGTCGTTTCACAACAGACATCTTGCGCAAACCCTTCAACGCCGCTTTGATCGGGTGGGCGGAGAAGAGTGACGGTAGGTCCGGATGTAGCCTGCACCAATGGTGCTGAATACCTGCCATGTATAGTTAACAATGCTATAGGACAGGTTTAATTGAGAGTGGCAAAAACCCTGACAAAGCCCAATAGGTGAGTGATAGGTCCCCGGCCAGCGGCCGGGTAGGTGTTCTCATATCTCTGAAACAGGTGCCAAGCTGTCTTGTAAGCCCTCAGAGTATTACTGGCCAAGGAATTGGCCATCAGTCTCTTAGCTATGGTGAGATGGGAGACTAGTCCCAGCGCAGCTGGGCCTGGTGAGGAAATTTATTTATTTATTTTTTTTTAATCTCCATGCGTGAGAGACTCTAATGGCGGAGTCATATGTGTAAAACTAAAATGGAGAAGCTCTGCGTGAGGGACTCTAATGGCGGAGTCATATGTGTAAAACTAAAACGGAGAAGCCATGCGTGAGAGACTCAGATGGCGGAGTCATATGTGTAAACTAAAACGGAGAAGCCATGCGTGAGAGACTCAGATGGCGGAGTCATATGTGTAACCTAAAACGGAGAAACCATGCGTGAGAGACTCTAATGGCGGAGTCATATGTGTAACCTAAAACGGAGAAGCCATGCGTGAGAGACTCTAATGGCGGAGTCCTATGTGTAAAACTAAAACGGAGAAGCTCTGCGTGAGGGACTCTAATGGCGGAGTCATATGTGTAAAACTAAAACGGAGAAGCCATGCGTGAGAGACTCAGATGGCGGAGTCATATGTGTAACCTAAAACGGAGAAACCATGCGTGAGAGACTCTAATGGCGGAGTCATATGTGTAACCTAAAACGGAGAAACCATGCGTTTGAGACTCTAATGGCGGAGTCATATGTGTAACCTAAAACGGAGAAGCCATGCGTGAGAGACTCTAATGGCGGAGTCATATGTGTAAAACTAAAACGGAGAAGCTCTGCGTGAGGGACTCAGATGGCGGAGTCATATGTGTAACCTAAAACGGAGAAACCATGCGTGAGAGACTCTAATGGCGGAGTCATATGTGTAACCTAAAACGGAGAAACCATGCGTTTGAGACTCTAATGGCGGAGTCATATGTGTAACCTAAAACGGAGAAGCCATGCGTGAGAGACTCTAATGGCGGAGTCCTATGTGTAAACCTAAAACGGAGAAGCCATGCGTGAGAGACTCTAATGGCGGAGTCATATGTGTAAAACTAAAACGGAGAAGCTCTGCGTGAGGGACTCAGATGGCGGAGTCATATGTGTAACCTAAAACGGAGAAACCATGCGTGAGAGACTCTAATGGCGGAGTCATATGTGTAACCTAAAACGGAGAAGCCATGCGTGAGAGACTCTAATGGCGGAGTCATATGTGTAACCTAAAACGGGGAAGCCATGTGTGAGAGACTCTAATGGCGGAGACATATGTGTAACCTAAAACGGAGCAGCCATGCGTGAGACTCTAATGGCGGAGACATATGTGTGAACCTAAACGGAGAAGTCATGCATGAGAGACTCAGATGGCGGAGTCAAATGTGTAACCTAAAACGGAGAAGCCATGCGTGAGAGACTCTAATGGCGGAGTCATATGTGTAAACCTAAAACGGAGAAGCCATGCGTGAGAGACTCTAATGGCGGAGTCATATGTGTAACCTAAAACGGAGCAGCCATGCGTGAGACTCTAATGGCGGAGACATATGTGTGAACCTAAACGGAGAAGTCATGCATGAGAGACTCAGATGGCGGAGTCAAATGTGTAACCTAAAACGGGGAAGCCATGCGTGAGAGACTCTAATGGCGGAGTCATATGTGTAAACCTAAAACGGAGCAGCCATGCGTGAGAGACTAATGGCGGAGTCATATGTGTAAACCTAAAACGGAGCAGCCATGCGTGAGAGACTAATGGCGGAGTCATATGTGTAAACCTAAAACGGAGAAGCCATGCGTGAGAGACTAATGGCGGAGTCCTATGTGTAACCTAAAACGGAGAAGCCATGCGTGAGAGACTCTAATGGCGGAGTCATATGTGTAAACCTAAAACGGAGAAGCCAGGCGTGAGAGACTAATGTCGGAGTCGTATGTGTAAACCTAAAACGGAGCAGCCATGCGTGAGAGACTAATGGTGGAGTCATATGTGTAAACCTAAAACGGAGAAGCCATGCGTGAGAGACTAATGGCGGAGTCATATGTGTAAAACTCACACGGAGAAGCCATGCATGAGAGACTCTAATGGCAGATCTGTATGTGTAAAACTAACACGGAGAAGCCATGCGTGAGAGACTCAAAAATGTATATATTATTATTTTTTTTTTTTTTATATATATATATACACATACTTTTTTTTTTTTTTTTTTCACTATCAACCACTTAAGCAGCTCCCGTATGGGCACAGCTCTGAGTACGAGCATGAAGAGCATGGTATAACGCAGATCACCTGCACGGACTAACTAACATCCTGTGCCTAAATAACCCCCTTGGAACCTAATGTACGGCCGGCAGCAGGAAGCCAGCCACCGCCTATGATCTGCTCCCCCTGACCGAGCCTAGTACTCCTTCCCCTGATCCCTGCCTACCTAACGGCACGGCGGCCCGTGCCAGACTTTATTGAAGATGAGGAGCCTTACCCCCCAGCCGCGTGGGGAGCTCACGCTGCTCCCTGGCAGAATGCACCAGTGCGGGGGAGCCCCCCTCCTCAGCTAGGGCCGACCCACCGCCGGCTGGACACTCGTACCGCGTGGGGAGCAGCGCCACTCCCTGGCAATGTGCACCGGATCAGAGGGAGCCCTTCCTTTACCGTGGGCCCCGGCCCCCGCTGGTTTGAACCGTGTGCCGCGTGAGGAGCCGCACAGCTCCCTGGCATTGTGCGCCGGTGCGGGAGTGCCCCCCCTCACCTAGGGGCTGGTTATTGTGACTGGAACCCGCTGGGAGACTGAAGCCTAACTGGACCTACCTGTGACCGTGAAGGCTGACCTCCCAGGCCGTGGCTGACCCACGTGCGTAGTCGTGACGCAACTACCCGTAGATGCCCACCCAGTGCCTGTAGTTAACGGGAGTGCGACCGAGTCTGTGGATGTGACCGACTAGCCCCTATAGTCGTGAGGGGACCCTACATCGAGAGTAGCGGTAACGGACCATCGCCTGTAGACGTGGTAGTATTACCTCATGAGTCTGTTGACATGAGACTAATGCCTGCAGTCGTGGCCGGTCTTAATAATGAGTCTGCAGTCGTAACGGATTTGTGCCTGCAGTCGTGGCAGGGCTTTAGAGCGGGTCTGTAGTCGTGACAGACTGATGCCTGCAGTCGTGGCAGGACTTTATAACGAGTCTGTAGTCGTGACAGACTGATGCCTGCAGTCGTGGCAGGACTTTATAACGAGTCTGTAGTCGTGACAGACTGATGCCTGCAGTCGTGGCAGGGCTTTATAACGGGTCTGTAGTCGTGACAGACTGTTGCCTGCAGTCGTGGCAGGGCTTTAGAGCGGGTCTGTAGTCGTGACAGACTGATGCCTGCAGTCGTGGCAGGGCTTTATAAGGAGTCTGTAGTCGTGACAGACCTGGCAAAGCAACATTCCTATCTATACCATTATTATAATTTTTTCTTTTTTTTTCTTTTCCCCCCCACCAAAGGCCACGACTGTAGGCGCCACCCTGTAAGAGATGCGCCAGAGGCCTGGACATAATAGACCACCATCCCCTGTCCCCAAAGCCTATGCAGGAGAAAAGAGGGGGTTGGCCCCCGCATGCACCACCCCTGACTCACCTGGTGGCCATGACAGCCACGAACCCCACAGTATCGTAAGTTAGCCCACCACCTGTGGACCTGAATAACCAAGGACAGACGTGTGAGTGAGCGCACGCCAGCTGGGCGACACTTCACTCATGCCACCGCTCCCTAGCTAACCACCGGATTATTGTGACTGCGCCCGAACCAACCCCCTGACTGACCGTATGGGCTTATGGGCGGCCCGGCTGCGTGCGCAAAGTGACGTGGCCAGCCCCCCTCCTTGAAGCCCTCTTTATATTTGATCCTTGAACATATTCCAAATTTTTTTAAATATTTTTTTTTTTTTTTTTACTCCTGCCTTAGTACCTAGCCACTGTGCCTGAGCAGAGGAGCCCTGCACCAAGACTGCAGTACCAGTATGGGCCTGTAGGTGTCGACCATCCCCCGCACTCTCTCAAGCCAGGACCTGCTGGAGCGCAGCAAGCCAGTGATTCCCTTCTAGGTTAGAATTAACCATTGAAATCATAACTTGTTATACAGTGCACATGTCTGAGTATCTGCTTATCTCGTCTTGCCTGAGTTTGGCGCAGTAAAGAAGACGAGTTTATTCTGCAGCGGATTCCTAGACATGACTGAAAGTCACATAAGCATGTCCACCTTCACAGCCTCGCTAATTGTAATTACCAGGAGAACGTGCATCAGGATCGGCTGCGAGGGATTTGCGCTCCGCCATGTGGAACATTGCATCCCGTGCCCACCGCTATCAACTATTTGTACAGGGAAAGCCGCGGCGTATTAATCGCCTATAGGTTTCGGCTTCCGTCCCCTGATCCTGCAGCTGAACCTCCGCTTACTGATTGCAGCTAATGAATAGATCCCTGTGTGAGCGGACGGCGTTTTCCTCTACGGCGGAACGTTCTGATACGGGAGTGAGTGATATATAACGCTGCGTCGTGGAGCCGACGGCCGGCGTGACCGATGCTCAGGGTATGCGAGCGGACGTCGTGACCCGTCGCTGCTGAGCCACAGGTGAGGGGTGCCTGCCTGGGGGACGCTGCATGTGGGAGCGGGGGTGCTTAGCGCAGGGCCTGGAGCGGATCGGGGTGCCTGTCTCGGGGTGCCGGAAGCGATCGGGAGTGCGGGCAGTCTCCAGCGCAGCTGGGGACCGGCGGCACGCTCGGCAGCCCCACATGTTATACATAGCGAGACGGGTGTGCAAGTCACCCTGCCTACCTAATCACCGTAGCGACGAGCTCGACGCAGCCGATCCCCCGATCCTCCAGTGACGCATGCCCTTCTCTGGCACCAACCCACAAGCCGATTCGAAATCGTTCGAACCGACAAGTGGGGGGAGGAGGGCCAGGTTTTAATAGTGAACGCCCCGCCTCCCCTCACACAAATACGGCACTCTTAATTGCCTACCACATGTACAGCTGGTATAAGTTATACATCTTCTTGTATATAGTGATATGGAGCATGCTGGTATAACCTGGGTATCTCCTGTATATAATATTATATATTTACAGCTGGTATAAGTTATACATCTTCTTGTATATAGTGATATGGAGCATGCTGGTATAACCTGGGCATCTCCTGTATATAATTATATATGTACAGCTGGTATAAGTTATACATCTTCTTGTATATAGTGATATGGACCATGCTGGTATAACCTAGGTATCTCCTGTATATAATTATATATGTACAGCTGGTATAAGTTATACATCTTCTTGTATATAGTGATATGGACCATGCTGGTATAACCTGGGTATCTCCTGTATATAATTATATATGTACAGTTGGTATAAGTTATACATCTTCTTGTATATAGTGATATGGAGCATGCTGGTATAACCTGGGTATCTCCTGTATATAATTATATATGTACAGCTGGTATAAGTTATACATCTTCTTGTATATAGTGATATGGACCATGCTGGTATAACCTGGGCATCTCCTGTATATAATTATATATGTACAGCTGGTATAACCTGGGCATCTCCTGTATATAATTATATATGTACAGCTGGTATAACCTGGGCATCTCCTGTATATAATTATATATGTACAGCTGGTATAAGTTATACATCTTCTTGTATATAGTGATATGGACCATGCTGGTATAACCTGGGTATCCACTGTATATAATTATATATATACAGCTGGTATAAGTTATATATCTTCTTGTATATAGTGATATGGACCATGCTGGTATAACCTGGGCATCTCCTGTATATAATTATATATGTACAGTTGGTATAAGTTATACATCTTCTTGTATACAGTGATATGGACCATGCTGGTATAACCTGGGCATCTCCTGTATATAATTATATATGTACAGCTGGTATAAGGTATACATCTTCTTGTATATAGTGATATGGAGCATGCTGGTATAACCTGGGTATCTCCTGTATATAATTATATATGTACAGCAGGTATAAGTTATACATCTTCTTGTATATAGTGATATGGACCATGCTGGTATAACCTGGGTATCTCCTGTATATAATTATATACGTACAGCTGGTATCAGTTATACATCTTCTTGTATACAGTGATATGGACCATGCTGGTATAACCTGGGTATCTCCTGTATATAATTATATATGTACAGTTGGTATAAGTTATATATCTTCTTGTATATAGTGATATGGACCATGCTGGTATAACCTGGGTATCCACTGTATATAATTATATATATACAGCTGGTATAAGTTATATATCTTCTTGTATATAGTGATATGGACCATGCTGGTATAACCTGGGCATCTCCTGTATATAATTATATATGTACAGCTGGTATAAGTTATACATCTTCTTGTATATAGTGATATGGAGCATGCTGGTATAACCTGGGCATCTCCTGTATATAATTATATATGTACAGTTGGTATAAGTTATATATCTTCTTGTATATAGTGATATGGACCATGCTGGTATAACCTGGGTATCCACTGTATATAATTATATATATACAGCTGGTATAAGTTATATATCTTCTTGTATATAGTGATATGGACCATGCTGGTATAACCTGGGCATCTCCTGTATATAATTATATATGTACAGTTGGTATAAGTTATACATCTTCTTGTATACAGTGATATGGACCATGCTGGTATAACCTGGGCATCTTCTGTATATAATTATATATGTACAGCTGGTATAAGTTATACATCTTCTTGTATATAGTGATATGGACCATGCTGGTATAACCTGGGTATCTCCTGTATATAATTATACATGTACAGCTGGTATAAGGTATACATCTTCTTGTATATAGTGATATGGACCATGCTGGTATAACCTGGGCATCTCCTGTATATAATTATATATGTACAGCTGGTATAAGTTATACATCTTCTTGTATATAGTGATATGGAGCATGCTGGTATAACCTGGGTATCTCCTGTATATAATTATATATGTACAGCTGGTATAAGTTATACATCTTCCTGTATATAGTGATATGGACCATGCTGGTATAACCTGGGCATCTCCTGTATATAATTATATATGTACAGCTGGTATAAGTTATACATCTTCTTGTATATAGTGATATGGAGCATGCTGGTATAACCTGGGTATCTCCTGTATATAATTATATATGTACAGCTGGTATAAGTTATACATCTTCTTGTATATAGTGATATGGACCATGCTGGTATAACCTGGGCATCTTCTGTATATAATTATATATGTACAGCTGGTATAAGTTATACATCTTCTTGTATATAGTGATATGGATCATGCTGGTATAACCTGGGCATCTTCTGTATATAATTATATATGTACAGCTGGTATAAGTTATACATCTTCTTGTATATAGTGATATGGAGCATGCTGGTATAACCTGGGTATCTCCTGTATATAATTATATATGTACAGCTGGTATAAGTTATACATCTTCTTGTATATAGTGATATGGAGCATGCTGGTATAACCTGGGCATCTCCTGTATATAATTATATATGTACAGCTGGTATAAGTTATACATCTTCTTGTATATAGTGATATGGAGCATGCTGGTATAACCTGGGTATCTCCTGTATATAATTATATATGTACAGCTGGTATAAGTTATACATCTTCTTGTATATAGTGATATGGAGCATGCTGGTATAACCTGGGTATCTCCTGTATATAATTATATATGTACAGCTGGTATAAGTTATACATCTTCTTGTATATAGTGATATGGAGCATGCTGGTATAACCTGGGCATCTCCTGTATATAATTATATATGTACAGCTGGTATAAGTTATACATCTTCTTGTATATAGTGATATGGACCATGCTGGTATAACCTGGGCATCTCCTGTATATAATTATACATGTACAGCAGGTATAAGTTATACATCTTCTTGTATACAGTGATATGGACCATGCTGGTATAACCTGGATATCTCCTGTATGTAATTATATATGTACAGCTGGTATAAGTTATACATCTTCTTGTATATAGTGATATGGAGCATGCTGGTATAACCTGGGTATCTCCTGTATATAATTATATATGTACAGCTGGTATAAGTTATACAGCTTCTTGTATATAGGGATATGGACCATGCTGGTATAACCTGGGTACCTCCTGTATATAATTATATACGTACAGCTGGTATAAGTTATACATCTTCTTGTATATAGTGATATGGATCATGCTGGTATAACCTGGGCATCTTCTGTATATAATTATATATGTACAGCTGGTATAAGTTATACATCTTCTTGTATATAGTGATATGGACCATGCTGGTATAACCTGGGCATCTCCTGTATATAATTATATATGTACAGCTGGTATAAGTTATACATCTTCTTGTATATAGTGATATGGACCATGCTGGTATAACCTGGGTATCTCCTGTATATAATTATATATGTACAGCTGGTATAAGTTATACATCTTCTTGTATATAGTGATATGGACCAGGCTGGTATAACCCGGGCATCTCCTGTATATAATTATATATGTACAGCTGGTATAAGGTATACATCTTCTTGTATATAGGGATATGGACCATGCTGGTATAACCTGGGTATCTCCTGTATATAATTATATATGTACAGCTGGTATAAGTTATACATCTTCTTGTATATAGTGATATGGACCGTGCTGGTATAACCTGGGCATCTCCTGTATATAATTATACATGTACAGCAGGTATAAGTTATACATCTTCTTGTATACAGTGATATGGACCATGCTGGTATAACCTGGGTATCTCCTGTATATAATTATATATGTACAGCTGGTATAAGTTATACATCTTCTTGTATATAGTGATATGGAGCATGCTGGTATAACCTGGGTATCTCCTGTATATAATTATATATGTACAGCTGGTATAAGTTATACAGCTTCTTGTATATAGGGATATGGACCATGCTGGTATAACCTGGGTACCTCCTGTATATAATTATATACGTACAGCTGGTATAAGTTATACATCTTCTTGTATATAGTGATATGGACCATGCTGGTATAACCTGGGCATCTCCTGTATATAATTATATATGTACAGCTGGTATAAGTTATACATCTTCTTGTATACAGTGATATGGACCATGCTGGTATAACCTGGGTATCTCCTGTATATAATTATATATGTACAGTTGGTATAAGTTATACATCTTCTTGTATATAGTGATATGGAGCATGCTGGTATAACCTGGGTATCTCCTGTATATAATTATATATGTACAGCTGGTATAAGTTATACATCTTCTTGTATATAGTGATATGGACCATGCTGGTATAACCTGGGCATCTCCTGTATATAATTATATATGTACAGCTGGTATAACCTGGGCATCTCCTGTATATAATTATATATGTACAGCTGGTATAACCTGGGCATCTCCTGTATATAATTATATATGTACAGCTGGTATAAGTTATACATCTTCTTGTATATAGTGATATGGACCATGCTGGTATAACCTGGGTATCCACTGTATATAATTATATATATACAGCTGGTATAAGTTATATATCTTCTTGTATATAGTGATATGGACCATGCTGGTATAACCTGGGCATCTCCTGTATATAATTATATATGTACAGTTGGTATAAGTTATACATCTTCTTGTATACAGTGATATGGACCATGCTGGTATAACCTGGGCATCTCCTGTATATAATTATATATGTACAGCTGGTATAAGGTATACATCTTCTTGTATATAGTGATATGGAGCATGCTGGTATAACCTGGGTATCTCCTGTATATAATTATATATGTACAGCAGGTATAAGTTATACATCTTCTTGTATATAGTGATATGGACCATGCTGGTATAACCTGGGTATCTCCTGTATATAATTATATACGTACAGCTGGTATCAGTTATACATCTTCTTGTATACAGTGATATGGACCATGCTGGTATAACCTGGGTATCTCCTGTATATAATTATATATGTACAGTTGGTATAAGTTATATATCTTCTTGTATATAGTGATATGGACCATGCTGGTATAACCTGGGTATCCACTGTATATAATTATATATATACAGCTGGTATAAGTTATATATCTTCTTGTATATAGTGATATGGACCATGCTGGTATAACCTGGGCATCTCCTGTATATAATTATATATGTACAGTTGGTATAAGTTATACATCTTCTTGTATACAGTGATATGGACCATGCTGGTATAACCTGGGCATCTCCTGTATATAATTATATATGTACAGCTGGTATAAGTTATACATCTTCTTGTATATAGTGATATGGAGCATGCTGGTATAACCTGGGCATCTCCTGTATATAATTATATATGTACAGTTGGTATAAGTTATATATCTTCTTGTATATAGTGATATGGACCATGCTGGTATAACCTGGGTATCCACTGTATATAATTATATATATACAGCTGGTATAAGTTATATATCTTCTTGTATATAGTGATATGGAGCATGCTGGTATAACCTGGGCATCTCCTGTATATAATTATATATGTACAGTTGGTATAAGTTATACATCTTCTTGTATACAGTGATATGGACCATGCTGGTATAACCTGGGCATCTTCTGTATATAATTATATATGTACAGCTGGTATAAGTTATACATCTTCTTGTATATAGTGATATGGACCATGCTGGTATAACCTGGGTATCTCCTGTATATAATTATACATGTACAGCTGGTATAAGGTATACATCTTCTTGTATATAGTGATATGGACCATGCTGGTATAACCTGGGCATCTCCTGTATATAATTATATATGTACAGCTGGTATAAGTTATACATCTTCTTGTATATAGTGATATGGAGCATGCTGGTATAACCTGGGTATCTCCTGTATATAATTATATATGTACAGCTGGTATAAGTTATACATCTTCCTGTATATAGTGATATGGACCATGCTGGTATAACCTGGGCATCTCCTGTATATAATTATATATGTACAGCTGGTATAAGTTATACATCTTCTTGTATATAGTGATATGGACCATGCTGGTATAACCTGGGTATCTCCTGTATATAATTATATATGTACAGCTGGTATAAGTTATACATCTTCTTGTATATAGTGATATGGACCATGCTGGTATAACCTGGGCATCTCCTGTATATAATTATATATGTACAGCTGGTATAAGTTATACATCTTCTTGTATATAGTGATATGGGCCATGCTGGTATAACCTGGGTATCTCCTGTATATAATTATACATGTACAGCTGGTATAAGGTATACATCTTCTTGTATATAGTGATATGGACCATGCTGGTATAACCTGGGTATCTTCTAGTATATAGTTACATTTACACAGCTGTTATATACAGACTAGATGGTTACATGCAGTAATATGGTTACATGCAGGAATAAATATCATTTGGAAGCCCTGCAGAACAGAAACCTAAGACTTCTTCATGGGATACATCTGGCTCACTCGTAGCTCTCCTGCTTCCGCAGAGTGCTCCACCATTTAGGATGTACATCTTGGGGAACATATATCAGATATGTCGGGGGAACTGATGTAAACCTCTGCAGAAGACAAATCCCACAATAGGCTGTGGAATAGTAGGTTGGAAGTTGAGAAGTGCAATATTTTTTATTCTTTATATTTTGACATTACAATTATTTCTATTTTCTCTCCCAATTCCATGAAATGAAGCACGTCCGGGGGATCACAGGCTGTTACATTAGATGCACAGGAGATGATTTGGGTAGAGAACATGACACCAAGTATTTAACTCCTCTATTACAGGGTCTTGGGAATAACTTTGGAATGAAATAAAAAAAATATTTTCGCATTTTAAACCTTTTTAGATTGTGAAGTTCCCTAATTATTTAGCGTTATTCTGGTCTTTTGAGTGAGAGATGGGTGATTACCAGTAATGGCAGCTCCCTGTGTGCCCACATGTTCCCATTTTCACCCGTCCATACAGACCCTAAACGTCATGTAAGGCTGGGTTCACATCACCGTTTCATTTTTCGTTCTTCTGATCCATCAGAAGAACAGAAAAAAAAAAAAACGGGTCAGAAGAACGGAAAAATGAAACAGTGATGTGAACCCAGCCTTGGTCCTGGTCATCCGGGTTCTGTCTGTCTAGGTGTTAGTCATTCAGACTATGGATTACGGTTTTATTTTGGTTCCTCCTAGACAGAACGGTATTAGTTGAACTGCATGTTGTAGACTTTTACACAGACCTAGACACAGAGCAATAACTGGGAACAAACCGTTCGTTCCTGATCATTGCCTGCTCCTTCAGTTGCATTCACTTGTAGCTAATATTCCCTCTGTATGGGGATGAATGATCACTGCTATGATTATTCATCCCTATACAGATTCAGATAAGGTTTTGCTGGCAAATGAGGATTTTAGGTGATGATGACCATTCATCACCTTTACACGCGGCAATTATCAGGAATGAGTGGTTATAGGAACCTCTAATTGCCCAATCCTCAGACTGTGTAAGGCCTCATGCAAACGGCTGTTGTTTGGGTCCGCATCCGAGCCGCCGTTTTGGCGGCTCAGATGCGGACCTATTCACTTCAATGGGGCCGCAAAAGATGCGGACAGCACTACGCTTTGCGGACAAGAATAGGCATTTATATTGACGGCCGCCCGTTCTGTTCCGCAAATTGTGGAAGGCACATGGGCGGCTTCCGTATTTTGTGGATCCGTGGTTTGCGGACCGCAAAAAACGGAACGGTCGTTTGCATGAGGCCTAAGAGGGACTATCGAACAAGGGAGCCCTGGTCTTTTTTGCTTGTTTCCTGCACATGACTCTTCCAGCCACCCACTGAGCAGGGAATGGCGTCATGCTCACCTCACTGTTCTGTTACTGCTTTCATCCGACACTCCCCGGTTCGTGGATGATTTCCACCCCATGGTCCCCCTCGACACACAGGATATGGGTGCTCAGCCAATCACTAACCATAGCAGTGACCTACTCACCTAGTGATTGGCTGAACAGTCATTTCCTGTGTGTCAAGAGTGACAGGGGATCTGTGAGCTCAGTAGCACGTCTTGTTTTTATGCCATTTTGACATAAAAAAAAAACGATGTTACTGGATGGACATTCCATTGAATACCGCAGCTGCTCCTTCATTTGGAGGATCGGTGATGGTTGTTGCCATTGGTCTCTACTAATCACTAATGGTTTAAACATACCTATTTCTATGGGGTCAAGCACGTATATGGCGGTCTTCTCCGACAGCAGATGTTTGGGGGTCAGAAACATAGGGTGTGAAGAATAGTTGCCAAACGGATGAGTGGTTGTCTGGCAGCTATGTAAGGTTCCAAAAAAGCATGTATAGCCTATGAGGCCTCTTTCACACGGGCGTGTCCGGATTAGGTCCGGATGCGTCCCGGTGCATTGCGGCAAACCCGCACCAGTAGGAACGCAATTGTAGTCAGTTTTGACTGCGATTGCGTTCTGATGTTCAGTTTTTATCGGGCGGGTGCAATGTGTTTTGCACGCGCGTGATAAAAAACTCACTGTGGTACCCACAGTGTGGTTCACAGAAGTTCAGGTTTGGGTTAGTTGTAGTGTAGATTGTATTATTTCCCCTTATAACCTGGTTATAAGGGAAAATAATTGCATTCTGAATACAGAGCATAGTAAAACAGCGCTGGAGGGGTTAAAAAACAATAAAAAATAATTTAACTCTATATATTTTTTAACCCCTCCAGTCCTATTTTACTATGCATTCTGTATTCAGAATGTTATAAGGGGAAAGAATAATGATCGGGTCCCCATCCTGATCGTCACCTAGCAACCGTGCGTGAAAATCGCACCGCATCCGCACTTGCGGTGATTTTCTATGGGGCCTGCGTTACGTGAAAAACGCACACAAAGAGGAGCATGCTGCGATTTTCACGCAAACGCACAAGTGATGCGTTAAAATCACTGCTCGTGTGCACAGCCCCATAGAAATGAATGGGTCAGGATTCAGTGCGGGTGCAATGCGTTCAACTCACGCATTGCACCCCCGCGGAATACTCGCCCGTGTGAAAGGGGCCTAAGTCTATTATGTGTATACCCTTTTAACCCTAATGTCCCTCTTCCCCCGCACTCATCACACTTTACAAGGGTCCATGAAGCTGAGGTACTTGGAGCTTTCTGGTGTCTTCTGTGCGGTCAGAAGGGTAAGAAGATGTCAGATGTCCAAGTCATAGCACCGCATTACTGATCCCATCATTTGATTACATACTTTGTGAACTTTTCATACCGGTTTATCCGATGGAGACTTGTATAACCGTTTATTACTGTGCAGTCTCCAGAGACAACGCCCAAGATTATCATTCGTAGACGCTGCAACCCAAGGAGACATAGACGGGCGATTAGATCCCGTTCTGTGTTTGTACATCTACTTCAAAGCCGCACGGGTGTTAGTTTAATGAACCGCCGCTTTTCACGTGTCTTAATCTCCTTCCGTTACCCTTATCCCTGAAGCTTCCAGCTTAAACCAGGAGCTTCTCACATCTGCACCTCTGTGGTTCCCCCCAAAAAAACACACAAGGCCACGCAAGATGTTCTTAGTCAGTCAACATGCTGCTCCAACTCCAGGTAACCGTGGCTGACGAGGACGAGTCACCTCTCAACTTTTTACCTTGGATTCAAAACACAAAGCAGACTTGACATCACAACCTCCCAGACTCTCCGAGGTTGTAAAACGCCTTAGGTCTTCTTGACTCCTGGCATCTTTCCATCACTCTGAATACCTAACAATTTTTCCCAGACGCCTTTGCATTCCTTCCCCAGTTTAGGTCCTGCCACCTCTGCCGGTGGGCTTTGCTTTGATCATACTGCATTACAGTTTTTTTGGTTTTTTCTATCTCACTGATGATGTCAGCGGGAGGACTGCAGATCTGGTTGTTGAAATAGACAGAAGTGGAAGATGTGTGCCAGGTGGCCATGTGTAACAGATAGGAGTTTCTCTGTGGTGATACTGATTGTGGCTGCAAGTAAGGTTTCGTTCACATCTGCATCCATGGCGGCACTTTTTTGTCCAGTGAAATGCCCGTTGTTGTAAACCTGATGGAACCCGTTATAATCATTGGGCTCCGTCGGACATCTTTGGTTTTCGTCACATGATGGAACCGGATTTGCAGTTTTTTTTTTTTTATTGTTGTGCTCCAATTGTTTATTTTTTAGGTTCCCAAAAAAGGAGGATATTTTTTATGCAGATTTGCATGTGGATTTTGTTGCGCAGTGTATTGGAAATCCACTGAATTGACATGCTGCAGATTTCACAATCCACACCGCAAGTCAGTTTACACATGGAAAATGTCCACATTGTGAGATTTTTAGAGCCACTTAGTGCTGCAGATATTCCTCATGCAAATCCACGTAATATAAATCTTCTAAAGTCACTTTTCTTTGATGCAGCTGGGTAAAGTGAGCATACAGCTTCCCTCAACTCTTGTGCACAGATCCTGTAAGGCACCATATTGACTCCCTTTTGCTGCATATATTGGGTTATCTGACCTACTAAAGAAATGTTTTAAATGCTTAAAATGCTGTAAAATACTAATAGAAGTAATACTCTCCTTACTGATCCCTACCACTCCTGTTCTCCCCTACTTAC
The DNA here is from genome assembly GCF_905171765.1 of Bufo bufo. NCBI lineage: Eukaryota > Metazoa > Chordata > Amphibia > Anura > Bufonidae > Bufo > Bufo bufo. The sequence goes on from NC_053394.1 coordinate 426,512,681, forward strand.
CTTACTGATCCCCAACACTCCTGTTCTCCCCTACTTACCTTACTGATCCCTACCACTCCTGTTCTCCCCTACTTACCTTACTGATTCCCAACACTCCTGTTCTAACCTACTTACCGTACTGATCTTCTCTCTGCTCCAGCAATGATGTGCCGACACAGGTGACCGCCAGTGAGTACTGATGACGTGTTCAGAGACATGTAAGGAGCATGTCATATATTACCCCGAGGATCCATGTATGCTCACCGGAGTGCCCTGGTTGATACAGAGCCATATCAGGACTTGATTATTATACTGTGATCTAATGAAGGTCACCCACGCTATGCAGCTGTAGCAGTAACAAGGTCTACTGAGGACACAGTGAAGTTTATCTCTCACATCTGCTTGTAACATGCAGATGAGGAGCAAAAGTCTTCACTATCATCGTGCTGAGACTGGAAGTCATTGCGAGAAATTTCTGAAGGAAAGGTTCTGCAGGTTTAAGGCGGAGACTCTCTGGAGTGAATGGACACCTCAGTGTAAACAGGGGATCCTTAAATATGAAAGGCCCTTATCTATGGGTCTGTGTGTCCAGTATTGGCAGCCAACTAGTCTTAGGGATGAGGATGGATGTTGATAATGCTCCACCATTAAAATGGGAGCAGAAACTTTATAGAAAACCACCTCCTCTCCATATCTACTGGTTGCCATCAAGCCACCTTTCCTTCATCTTACTTACTATATGAGCCCTTATTTCAGAAAAGATGGTGGTCATGTGCCCTCATACCCTTTACGGCTCCTTGTTGGAATAGTTCTGACCCATGGATTTGGAGAGGGCAAGCTATGAGTTGGCACTAAGTCTGAGTGACTATGTGACAAAATGATAGCTCCATAACCGGACATGAAGAGTTCTCGGTGGAGGTAGCATTTGAGTAACAGTAGGGTAGATTTACTAAGCCTGTAGATGGCATAAAACTTTGATAGTTTGTCTACACGCGCACCAGATTTATCAAAGTGGCTCGGGCTGGATGAGAAATTTGACTCATGGCTGGACACTTTTATCTAACTTTTGCTTAGTTTGCAGAAAAATTGTAAAATTGTGTCGAAACATATTATTAAACACTCTGAAGCTTGCACGCATATTCGCATAACATTATATAGCAAGCTGCTCAAAGCCGTTCACAGTCAGTTGCATCCGACGGGCTGTCTGACGGCTCTCTAGCCCCTCTCTCTCCTCTCCTGAGACTTTATCTAAGCTGAATTTGATTGATTTGATCATCCTATATGAGCCTTCAAAAGAGCTGAGAGAGGGAACAGGGAAGAGCTGCCCATCTGATCAAATTGACTGTGAATGGTATCCTGGAGCATGCTAGGTTGTCTAATACGTGCAAGCTGAAGATGCAAAACGGTGCAACTTTTTAATAACAACCAATTGCAATTTTTTTTTATCTATCACATATAAGACAGACTGCATTAACAAAAACCACTACAGAGGTGTCCATAGCCTATAAAGGGGTATTCTCAAACATTTATGGAATACCCATACGATACCCCTGCCACCTGCACCTGTCTGTAGAATGGGTCACCTGAGCCTTTCCCATCTGGATTCAATGATCAGAAGTACTCGAGACTATGGAAACGGTTGAGTGGGCTGTGCTGCCCTGTTTCTGTGGGATGAGGTTTCCAGGTGGGATGAGGTCAGGTTGAGGGAAAGGTCTTCGCTCTTAGATGAGAGCACCCCTTTACCCCTTTAAAGGGAACCTGTCATCTGGTTTGGGGCCCAAAACCACCAGCATACTGTTATGAAACTGAGGTTTAAGATCCCTTCTGCCAATAACAAATAAAATTCTAATTGACCGGGAGAAGAGTCCAGGACTCTTCTCCAGTGATATCGGATGATAAAGCCGAAGATAGTACAATTCGTAAGGTGTGTACTCCTGATGTGCAATGAAGCAAGGTTTCACATCCTCAGACTCCTCGCTACAGAAGCACAGTGCCCATGTGCCTGATGCCCCTAAATAGGAGTCCAGGACTCTTCTCCCTATAACTTTGAATTTTATTTACTTTCTTTTGTGGGGCAAGTGTGGGGCCCTAAACCTGTGCTGAAATAACGGCATGCTGCTGGTTTAGTGGCCCCAAGCCAGATGACAGTTTCCCTTTAAGCTAGCTCCTGTCATACAATCACATGGAGTAATAGTCACGTAGGAAACATTTAACACATCATTTTTATGCATTTCCAGACGGTTGTGACACAGTTACACGCCGCTGCAGAAAACCGCACATTACTCATACGATTTCAGGACATCGATTGGTGAGTAATAATCTGTGTGCACGCAGCGGTGAAGCTGGTACCGAATGTGCTACACGTTGATGAGAGGCACTGAATATTGTCACAGGCGTGGTACACTTTGGGGATCGCTGCCTCCGCTTTGTGGCCCCTTGTTGGGGGGCCTCTTTGAAAGGCAGGGTCATGAAAGCATCTTGTCTTCCGGAGGGACGTGCGTGAAGCGTGAAACACAAACAAGAGAAAACGCATTAGCGAGATTTACTTTTAAGTGAACTTCACGCTGACAGGAAAGATGAAACAGGAGATCTATGGCTCGGCGCTGAAGCAAAATAAAATAACACAGAGAAGAGTGGAAGAGGACGACCAGTTACACTCATTTTGGCTTGAAAAGATGAAATTATGTCACTCCGCTTCCCGTGGGAAAATTCCATTGCGATTCTGCATTTCTGCGGTGGTTAGTTTATTAAACAATTTTTGGGGAGTAATTTAGGCCGTCTCGTAACCTACTTGACAGGCTGTCAGGGCCGCGCTCGTTTCCACCTGCCTAATTAGACAGGAAGGAATAGGAAGCGCAAGACGATAGGTTCAGAAGCCGAGAGCAGCGGATCGACCCGTCTGGCTCGCCATCAGATGGTGATTGTCTGCTGTTAGTGTACATCGAGTGTATTCGAATCCTGTTCACACAGGCCCATCAAGTAATGCAGTTTTTGGGAAATCTGTTTCGGATTTGTCGACTTCTACTTCTGCAACAACCAGGACCCAGTATTCTGCCCTTGGTGTAAGGGAAACTTGGTCTTCATGTGCTGGGTTCCTGGGGATATTTAGTAGCTGAGCCAAATTGAGCTGCAGTATAAGGCTACATGCATACAAAATTACGGATCTGCAAAACACGGATGCCACCCCTGTGCGGAACGGAACTGGCCGCCCATAATAGAAATGCCTATTCTTGTGCACAAAACAGACAAGAATAGGACATGTTCTATTTTTTTTTTTGTGGGGCCACCGAACGGACAGCACACGGAGGTCTGTCCGCATCTTTTGCGTCCCCATTGAAGTGAATTAGTCAGAGCCGCAAAAAATGTGGATGCGGAGCCAAGCAACCCTAAAGCGTGAGAGAGAGACAGCGCAACTGTCTAAACTTCTGATGAGCTAGAAGATGGATTTAAAGGGGTTTTTCCTGTCCGAAGCTGACTGACGGAAGCAGCATAGCATAGCGCGTTTTCTGATAATCTGGCAACCTCTGTCGCGGCATACGATGGGTGTTCCCCGAAGTGGAAATAACCCTTTAACACTACCATGGAGTACAATAGACAATGCAGAGTGGAGGAAGGGGTAACAATTTGAGCCTCTAATGAGACAAAGGGTTGGATTTCAGACGACTACAGACCCTATTAGACAGTGCAGCCAAGAAGCAGCCTGTACATCCCGGGCCATCCTATTGGTTCCCTATAAATACGCCCATGTTTGTCCGTTTTTTTTAAGTCCTCACGCACACGACCATGTCCACATTGCGGTCTACAAACTGCAGATCTGCAAAATAGAGATGCTTTCCGTGTGCTACCCACATTTTTTTCCAGACCCATTGACTTCAATAGGTCCACGGCCTGCATTTTGCAGACCTATTGGGGGTCATTTATTAAACAGAAATAAGCCTAAATTAGGCACAAAGGTCCTTGGCGCCGCAGTCTGCGACTTCTCGCCGCTCACGGCAGTTTTAGAGAAGGGCGTGGACGGGCCGTCAGGCCTATCTCATGCATCATTTTCTACGCCTGGTTTAGGCGTAGAAAAAGGTCTAAATGTAAGACAGCTGGGAAACTGTCTTCCATTTAAAAGCGGCGAAGTTATGAAGAGGCCGGCGCCTAGTCTAAAACGCCAGTCTTAATAAATGAGCCCCTTCGTATCTTTGGGGAACGGACATATGAATGCAAAACGCGCACAGACGATCCGTATGTCCGTTCCGCAAAAGGATTGAACATGTCCTATACTTGGCTGCAAAATGCGAGCCACCGAACCATTGAAGTCAATGGGTCCGCAAAAACCAATCTGCAAAAGATGCAGATTTTATCATATTTTACGAGACCACAAATTGCGGACCGCAAAATACATACAAGCGTGTGCATGAGGCCTTACTTTCTCCTTACTGCGTCAGTGGCGAGGCTTTCCCTTTTTATTTCCAGCCGATGAACGTGCACAATGACTGAAGAGTCTGTTTTCCAGAACTGAAAGCTCTTGCTCTGCTCTACAGGCGTTGATGGAAATTCCACCCTGCGTGCAGGTGATTAACCCCTGGTGGAAACGGTCTCTGCTCGGCAAATGACATGTTAAATGGGCGGAAGGAGTGCATGCATGCGGAGAGCAGAAGGAAGGACAGGAGTGGAAGGAGCAAAGTGTAATAGGAAAAAAATCTTTGTGGTTTTTGTTACATTGTAGCAGCAGCAGCTACCGAGAATTATTTCACAGATCGTAGGGTACGGCCACACGGTCAGGTTTCTACGTGCAGTTTTGGAAGCCAAAACCAGGAGTAAATTTAAAAAAGAGGAGAAGTCGTTACCCGTCCTTTCTACTTCCTCTCCTTTTTTGATCCACTCCTGATAACTGCAAGCAGAAACCTGACCGCGTGGCCGTATATTAGGGCGGAACGTATCAGCACAGGTCGATTGTATCAAATGTCATGAATTGGCTAGGCTGGATATAATTGTAGACTAACCCCAGCGGTGAGTACAGCCTCTCTGTTCACTGAAAACAAGCAGAGATATTGAAAATTGTAACGAACTGAAACACACAAGTTGTAGACTTTTTGGGCCAGGGCACCAAATGTAGCACTTCGGTCATTGAACGGAATGAGGTTTCATTGTGATTTACAAGCGAACACATCCCCAGAATTGCAAAAAATTCTGGGGTCACGGTTACTGCAACCCCAGTGCTACACAGCAATCATGTAGCCCCATAAAAGTGTGTCACTCCATTAATTATTTTCATACCTTATGTCATTAAAGATTGTTTTAAACTAGTTTACAGAGTTTCCAGCATAAAAGTTACCTTTTTAAAAGTTTTTGCTTCCCTGTGTCTCCCTTGGTGCTGCTGTTAATCTACATTGCTGGGGGATGCTCTGGACAGAATCAGTCTACTTCCCCCTCTGGCAGCTGACAGTATTCCCTTCTTACTTTCCCCGCAGGTGTTTTCTCACATACAGAGTCTCTGGCCTCCACATGCCACGCAGGGCAGAAAGCTATTTATAATGGCCGCTTTGTGCTGAACCGAGGATCACTGTACAGAGACCTGGATGTGCGGAAAGTGACTGAGCATGTGTGGCCACCAGCATTTGGCTCAGAAGGTGGATGTGTACATTGCTACACACTGTGAACACCAGGTGGTGCCATACTGTGTAAGTAAATGAACACCAGGTGGCGCTGTCCTATGTAAGTAAATGAACACCAGGTGGTGCTGTCCTATGTAAGTAAATGAACACCAGGTGGTGCTGTCCTATGTAAGTAAATTAACACTAGGTGTCGCTGTCTTATGTAAGTAAATGAACACCAGGTGGCGCTGTCCTATGTAAGTAAATGAACACTAGGTGGCGCTGTCTTATGTAAGTAAATGAACACCAGGTGGCGCTGTTCTATGTAAGTAAATGAACACTAGGTGGCGCTGTCTTATGTAAGTAAATGAACACCAGGTGGCGCTGTCCTATGTAAGTAAATGAACACTAGGTGGCGCTGTCTTATGTAAGTAAATGAACACCAGGTGGGGCTGTCCTATGTAATTAAATGAACGCCAGGTGGTGCTATACTATGTAAGTAAATGAACACTAGGTGGTTCCATACTGTGTAAGAAAAATGAACACCAGGTGGTGCCATACTGTGTAAGTAAATGAACACCAAGTGGCGCTATCCTATGTAAGTAAATGAACAACAGGTGGGGCTGTCCTATGTAAGTAAATGAACACCAGGTGGCGCTGTCCTATGTAAGTAAATGAACACCAGGTGGTGCTATACTATGTAAGTAAATGAACACCAGGTGGCGCTATACTATGTAGGTAAATGAACACCAGGTGGCGCCGTCCTATGTAAGTAAATGTACACCAGGTGGCGCTGTCCTATGTAAGTAAATGAACACCAGGTGGGGCTGTCCTATGTAAATAAATGAACACCAGGTGGCGCTGTCCTATGTAAGTAAATGAACACCAGGTGGCGCTGTCCTATGTAAGTAAATGAACACCAGGTGGGGCTGTCCTATGTAAATAAATGAACACCAGGTGGCGCTGTCCTATGTAAGTAAATGAACACTAGGTGGTGCCATACTGTGTAAGTAAATGAACACCAGGTGGTGCAATACTATGTAAGTAAATGAACACCGAGTGGCGCAGTCTTATGTAAGTAAATGAACACCAGATGGAGCGGTACTATGTACGTAAACAAACACCAGGTGGCACCATACTAAGTAAACTGGATTGCGTTTTTCACCTCATGTACATGCTTCATTTTTCATGATGTATACAGTTAATATCATATCTAATATTGGGACGACCCATTTAATATTGTCATGGAATTCCTTGGTGACTTTTAATAATTTTATCCTATAACTCATATATTACTTATCACTGTGGGGATGTAGGGTGGTAACTTTTTTGTACGTACAAAGCCACTTTCTTGCCCTTAAAGCTCTTGAGTGTTTTCTCGAATCTCTTTATCCCCAACCCTACGATGAAAGGTCTTCCCCTCACTTTAATCTTCATTGCAGGTCCCTCTGCATTGAGAACTTCAGAGATCAAACTTTGGGGCTTATCCCAATACAATTCCTATTGTCAGGAAAGCCAAGCACATGATGGATTGTCCCCTCAGTGTAAGGACTCCGGGACTCTATTGGATAATAAGAAATTGTCCCCTTTTTTGTTTTCCTCTGAAGTGAGGTGACGGACAGTGTGAAGGAATCTGACCATGGACAATAGGATGTTCTTGCCACAGTAGAGTCCTCCAGCTCGGCCTTTCAGGTCTCTCATTGTGTTTGGTACAGGATGAGGGTCATTGTGGTGGGGGGGATTGTAGTGTAGGTTCAACAACAGCCTCAGGCTCTGACCCGTGCAGGTTGCAATTAGATGAAATTTGTCATCTGCATCCAGGGGTCGATCTTCCTAGAAAACACCTTACTGTGCAAGAACAACAGTCCTTTTCAGCTCCCGAAAACCTTTGTGTGCCTCCATGGCTCTCTTCTCAGCATGGGTCCGGCTAATGTACCCCTGGCTGGTATCCTGAATGATGGCCGCCATTAACAGAGTGGGGCAGCTCCATATCAGACATTTTCTGGCTTCTCAAATCATTAGCCTTTAAAACCGCTCGAGTGAGAAGCGCGGTAGCTGGAGAACGCTTAGGACAGCACTTTCCACCTGCAAGGGCCTACATAGCCCCCACACCCATCACCTCCATAATGGAGGGTTCAGAAATGGGATCTAAAATAGAACATTAAGTCCTGGTAACGCCAATGCATAAATCAAGGCTGTTCATCATTGGGACTGGAGGCACCGAGCCGTCCCCCGTGACGCGTTTCACAAGCCCCCCACTGTACCGAGGCTTACCATACTCTCATTGTGGAGCGGTCCTCATATGTGTACATGGCTGACAGTGGTCTGGATCTTCTCAAACTGGTGGACAGAGGATTTATTTACACAGCATCCTAGAAATTCTGCACGCTGAATTTAATCATAAAATCTCCAAGGACAGCCTGCTGCTGAGCCACGTATCTAAGCCTATAAGGTGTGATACTATTTGCTGAGCTACGTATCTAAGCCTGTATATTTTTCTCTCTTCTATAGCGCTGAGATATACCGCAGCTCTTTACAGACATTAGCATCATGCTGTCCCCAAGGGGCTCACAATCTAAGTTACCTATCAGTATGAGTGTGGGAGGAAATCGGAGAACCCGGAGGAAACCCACACAAACACGGGAAGAACATACAAACTCCATGCAGATGTTGTCCTTGGTCAGGTGCGAGCCTGGTGGCCACCCGACAGTGTAGGGAGGGTATGCAGGGACTGGTGGTCCCCTCCCCTACCTTCGGTTATGGCGATACCCCTGGCCCCTATTCAGCATAGACGTTTTTTTTGGGTTAGGATAAGGTTAATACAGGGATCCGGTTCGGGGGGGAGGAGGCGGGGGTCAAGCAGGGTATATAAAACCCTGTCCCGCCTCTTCTCTTCCTCTTTAAGCGGAAGTGTCCCTCCCTCCCTCCTTTAAGTTTTTTTTAGTTATGGTTGTAATTTTCGGTTTTCTGGTCTTCATATTTGGTTTCGATTGTACTCTTTATGTGGACAAGGTAAACGCCTGGTTGAATTCCGTGAAGTAACAGCTGGCGGCAGGTTAATACAACGGAGAGGTGTTGGCGGCAAATGGGTGGAACTGCCCGCTGGAAGGCCATCGGCTGGCAGATCGCACGGTTCCAGTGTTTATGGTTTTACCGTTTGAATAAATAGCTGTGGCCGATTACCACCCAACAACAATAAAGTGGGTAAAAGAAGAGCAGTGTCAGTGTCCTTTATTTGATGGGGTTTTTAGTATTGGTAAGGGGCCAGAAGTAAAATGGGGTTTACCCCCCCCCCCCTTTCCTGGTTTATTACCGACAGTCTAGGACCCCAGCGCTGCAAGGCACCAGTGCTAACCACTGAGCCACCGTGCTGCCCCATGTTATATATCCTACTTATATATCTATCATGTGTGATACTGTCTGCTGAGCTGTGTATCTAATCTATCATGTCTGATACTGGCTGCTGAGCTTTGTATCTAATCCTATCGTGTGTGATACTGTCTGCTGAGCTTTGTATCTAATCCTATCATGTGTGATACTGTCTGCTGAGCTGTGTATCTAATCCTATTATGTGTGATACTGCCTGCTGAGCTGTGTATCTAATCCTATCATGTGTGATACTGTCTGCTGAGCTTTGTATCTAATCCTATCATGTGTGATACTGTCTGCTGAGCTGTGTATCTAATCCTATCATGTGTGATACTGTCTGCTGAGCTGTGTATCTAATCCTATCATGTGTGATACTGTCTGCTGAGCTGTGTATCTAATCCTATCATGTGTGATACTGTCTGCTGAGCTTTGTATTTATGCTTATCATGTGTAATACATTCTAAACCTATCCTGTGTGATACTGTCTGCTAAGCTATGTATCTAATTCTTTGAAATGTGATACTATCTGCTGAGCCTTGTATCTAATTCTAACCTGTGTGATACTGTCTTCTGAGCTGTGTATCTAATCTTATCATGTGTGATACTGTCTGCTGAGCTGTGTATCTAATCTTATCATGTGTGATACTGTCTGCTGAGCTGTGTATCTAATCCTAATAAATGTGATACTGTCTGCTGAGCTGTGTATCTAATCCTATCATGTGTGATACTGTCTGCTGAGCTGTGTATCTAATCCTATCATGTGTGATACTGTCTGCTGAGCTGTGTATCTAATCCTATCATGTGTGATACTGTCTGCTGAGCTGTGTATCTAATCCTATCATGTGTGATACTGTCTGCTGAGCTGTGTATCTAATCCTATCATGTGTGATACTGTCTGCTGAGCTTTGTATTTATGCTTATCATGTGTAATACATTCTAAACCTATCCTGTGTGATACTGTCTGCTAAGCTATGTATCTAATTCTTTGAAATGTGATACTATCTGCTGAGCCTTGTATCTAATTCTAACCTGTGTGATACTGTCTTCTGAGCTGTGTATCTAATCTTATCATGTGTGATACTGTCTGCTGAGCTGTGTATCTAATCTTATCATGTGTGATACTGTCTGCTGAGCTGTGTATCTAATCCTAATAAATGTGATACTGTCTGCTGAGCTGTGTATCTAATCCTATCATGTGTGATACTGTCTGCTGAGCCGTGTATCTAATCCTATCATGTGTGATACTGTCTGCTGAGCTGTGTATCTAATCCTACCATGTGTGATACTGATTACTGAGCTGTGTATCTAATCCTACCATGTGTGATACTGTCTGCTGAGCGGTGTATCTAATCCTATTATGTGTGATACTGTCTGCTGAGCTATGTATCTAATCCTATCATGTGTGATACTGTCTGCTGAGCTGTGTATCTAATCCTATCTATGTATGATCCTGTCTGCTGAGCCATGTATCTAATCCTATTATGTGTGATACTGTCTGTTGAGCCATGTATCTAATCCTATCATGTGTGATACTGTCTGCTGAGCCGTGTATCTAATCCTATCATGTGTGATACTGTCTGCTGAGCTTTGTATCTAATCCTATCATGTGTGATACTGTCTGCTGAGCTGTGTATCTAATCCTATCATGTGTGATACTGCCTGCTGAGCTGTGTATCTAATCCTATCATGTGTGATACTGTCTGCTGAGCTTTGTATCTAATCCTATCATGTGTGATACTGTCTGCTGAGCTGTGTATCTAATCCTATCATGTGTGATACTGTCTGCTGAGCTGTGTATCTAATCCTATCATGTGTGATACTGTCTGCTGAGCTGTGTATCTAATCCTATCATGTGTGATACTGTCTGCTGAGCTTTGTATTTATGCTTATCATGTGTAATACATTCTAAACCTATCCTGTGTGATACTGTCTGCTAAGCTATGTATCTAATTCTTTGAAATGTGATACTATCTGCTGAGCCTTGTATCTAATTCTAACCTGTGTGATACTGTCTTCTGAGCTGTGTATCTAATCTTATCATGTGTGATACTGTCTGCTGAGCTGTGTATCTAATCTTATCATGTGTGATACTGTCTGCTGAGCTGTGTATCTAATCCTAATAAATGTGATACTGTCTGCTGAGCTGTGTATCTAATCCTATCATGTGTGATACTGTCTGCTGAGCTGTGTATCTAATCCTATCATGTGTGATACTGTCTGCTGAGCTGTGTATCTAATCCTACCATGTGTGATACTGATTACTGAGCTGTGTATCTAATCCTACCATGTGTGATACTGTCTGCTGAGCGGTGTATCTAATCCTATTATGTGTGATACTGTCTGCTGAGCTATGTATCTAATCCTATCATGTGTGATACTGTCTGCTGAGCTGTGTATCTAATCCTATCTATGTATGATCCTGTCTGCTGAGCCATGTATCTAATCCTATTATGTGTGATACTGTCTGTTGAGCCATGTATCTAATCCTATCATGTGTGATACTGTCTGCTGAGCCGTGTATCTAATCCTATCATGTGTGATACTGTCTGCTGAGCTTTGTATCTAATCCTATCATGTGTGATACTGTCTGCTGAGCTGTGTATCTAATCCTATCATGTGTGATACTGCCTGCTGAGCTGTGTATCTAATCCTATCATGTGTGATACTGTCTGCTGAGCTTTGTATCTAATCCTATCATGTGTGATACTGTCTGCTGAGCTGTGTATCTAATCCTATCATGTGTGATACTGTCTGCTGAGCTGTGTATCTAATCCTATCATGTGTGATACTGTCTGCTGAGCTGTGTATCTAATCCTATCATGTGTGATACTGTCTGCTGAGCTTTGTATTTATGCTTATCATGTGTAATACATTCTAAACCTATCCTGTGTGATACTGTCTGCTAAGCTATGTATCTAATTCTTTGAAATGTGATACTATCTGCTGAGCCTTGTATCTAATTCTAACCTGTGTGATACTGTCTTCTGAGCTGTGTATCTAATCTTATCATGTGTGATACTGTCTGCTGAGCTGTGTATCTAATCTTATCATGTGTGATACTGTCTGCTGAGCTGTGTATCTAATCCTAATAAATGTGATACTGTCTGCTGAGCTGTGTATCTAATCCTATCATGTGTGATACTGTCTGCTGAGCTGTGTATCTAATCCTATCATGTGTGATACTGTCTGCTGAGCTGTGTATCTAATCCTACCATGTGTGATACTGATTACTGAGCTGTGTATCTAATCCTACCATGTGTGATACTGTCTGCTGAGCGGTGTATCTAATCCTATTATGTGTGATACTGTCTGCTGAGCTATGTATCTAATCCTATCATGTGTGATACTGTCTGCTGAGCTGTGTATCTAATCCTATCTATGTATGATCCTGTCTGCTGAGCCATGTATCTAATCCTATTATGTGTGATACTGTCTGTTGAGCCATGTATCTAATCCTATCATGTGTGATACTGTCTGCTGAGCCGTGTATCTAATCCTATCATGTGTGATACTGTCTGCTGAGCTTTGTATCTAATCCTATCATGTGTGATACTGTCTGCTGAGCTGTGTATCTAATCCTATCATGTGTGATACTGCCTGCTGAGCTGTGTATCTAATCCTATCATGTGTGATACTGTCTGCTGAGCTTTGTATCTAATCCTATCATGTGTGATACTGTCTGCTGAGCTGTGTATCTAATCCTATCATGTGTGATACTGTCTGCTGAGCTGTGTATCTAATCCTATCATGTGTGATACTGTCTGCTGAGCTGTGTATCTAATCCTATCATGTGTGATACTGTCTGCTGAGCTTTGTATTTATGCTTATCATGTGTAATACATTCTAAACCTATCCTGTGTGATACTGTCTGCTAAGCTATGTATCTAATTCTTTGAAATGTGATACTATCTGCTGAGCCTTGTATCTAATTCTAACCTGTGTGATACTGTCTTCTGAGCTGTGTATCTAATCTTATCATGTGTGATACTGTCTGCTGAGCTGTGTATCTAATCTTATCATGTGTGATACTGTCTGCTGAGCTGTGTATCTAATCCTAATAAATGTGATACTGTCTGCTGAGCTGTGTATCTAATCCTATCATGTGTGATACTGTCTGCTGAGCTGTGTATCTAATCCTATCATGTGTGATACTGTCTGCTGAGCTGTGTATCTAATCCTACCATGTGTGATACTGATTACTGAGCTGTGTATCTAATCCTACCATGTGTGATACTGTCTGCTGAGCGGTGTATCTAATCCTATTATGTGTGATACTGTCTGCTGAGCTATGTATCTAATCCTATCATGTGTGATACTGTCTGCTGAGCTGTGTATCTAATCCTATCTATGTATGATCCTGTCTGCTGAGCCATGTATCTAATCCTATTATGTGTGATACTGTCTGTTGAGCCATGTATCTAATCCTATCATGTGTGATACTGTCTGCTGAGCTGTGTATCTAATCCTATCATGTGTGATACTGTCTGCTGAGCTTTGTATCTAATCCTATCATGTGTGATACTGTCTGCTGAGCTGTGTATCTAATCCTATCATGTGTGATACTGCCTGCTGAGCTGTGTATCTAATCCTATCATGTGTGATACTGTCTGCTGAGCTTTGTATCTAATCCTATCATGTGTGATACTGTCTGCTGAGCTGTGTATCTAATCCTATCATGTGTGATACTGTCTGCTGAGCTGTGTATCTAATCCTATCATGTGTGATACTGTCTGCTGAGCTGTGTATCTAATCCTATCATGTGTGATACTGTCTGCTGAGCTTTGTATTTATGCTTATCATGTGTAATACATTCTAAACCTATCCTGTGTGATACTGTCTGCTAAGCTATGTATCTAATTCTTTGAAATGTGATACTATCTGCTGAGCCTTGTATCTAATTCTAACCTGTGTGATACTGTCTTCTGAGCTGTGTATCTAATCTTATCATGTGTGATACTGTCTGCTGAGCTGTGTATCTAATCTTATCATGTGTGATACTGTCTGCTGAGCTGTGTATCTAATCCTAATAAATGTGATACTGTCTGCTGAGCTGTGTATCTAATCCTATCATGTGTGATACTGTCTGCTGAGCTGTGTATCTAATCCTATCATGTGTGATACTGTCTGCTGAGCTGTGTATCTAATCCTACCATGTGTGATACTGATTACTGAGCTGTGTATCTAATCCTACCATGTGTGATACTGTCTGCTGAGCGGTGTATCTAATCCTATTATGTGTGATACTGTCTGCTGAGCTATGTATCTAATCCTATCATGTGTGATACTGTCTGCTGAGCTGTGTATCTAATCCTATCTATGTATGATCCTGTCTGCTGAGCCATGTATCTAATCCTATTATGTGTGATACTGTCTGTTGAGCCATGTATCTAATCCTATCATGTGTGATACTGTCTGCTGAGCCGTGTATCTAATCCTATCATGTGTGATACTGTCTGCTGAGCTGTGTATCTAAGCCTATCATGTGTCATACTGTCTGCTGAGCTGTGTATCTAATCCTATCATGTGTGATACTGTCTACTGAGCCATGTATCTAATCTTGTCATGTGTGATACTGTCTGCTGAGCCATGTATCTAATCCTATCATGTGTGATACTGTCTGCTGAGCTGTGTATCTAATCCTATCATGTGTGATACAGTCTGCTGAGCTGTGTATCTAATCCTATCCTGTGTGATACTGTCTGCTGAGCTGTGTATCTAATCCTATCATGTGTGATACTGTCTGCTGAGCTGTGTATCTAATCCTATCCTGTGTGATACTGTCTGCTGAGCGGTGTATCTAATCCTATCATGTGTGATACTGTCTGCTGAGACATGTATCTAATCCTATCATGTGTGATACTGTCTGCTGAGCTGTGTATCTATTCCTATCATGTGTAATACTGTCTGCTGAGCTGTGTATCTAAGCCTATCATGTGTGATACTGTCTGCTGAGCTGTGTATCTAATCCTATCATGTGTGATACTGTGTGCTGAGCTGTGTATCTAATTCTATCTATGTGTGATACTGTCTGCTGAGCTGTGTATCTAATCCTATCATGTGTGATACTGTCTGTTGAGCCATGTATCTAATCCTATCATGTGTGATACTGTCTGCTGAGCTGTGTATCTAATCCTATCATGTGTGATACTGCCTGCTGAGCTGTGTATCTAATCCTATCATGTGTGATACTGTCTGCTGAGCTGTGTATCTAATCCTATCATGTGTGATATTGACTCTTGAGTTTCTGTAGCTAATCCTGCCATGTGTGATACTGATTACTGAGCTGTGTATCTAATCCTACCATGTGTGATACTGTCTGCTGAGCGGTGTATCTAATCCTATTATGTGTTATACTGTCTGCTGAGCTGTGTATCTAAGCCTATCATGTGTGATACTGTCTGCTAAGCTGTGTATCTAATCCTATCATGTGTGATACTGTGTGCTGAGCTGTGTATCTAATTCTATCCTGTGTGATACTGTCTGCTGAGCCATGTATCTAATCCTATTATGTGTGATACTGTCTGTTGAGCCATGTATCTAATCCTATCATGTGTGATACTGTCTGCTGAGCTGTGTATCTAATCCTATCGTGTGTGATACTGTCTGCTGAGCTGTGTATCTAATCTTATCCTGTGTGATACTGTCTGCTGAGCTGTGTATCTAATCCTATCATGTGTGATACTGTCTGCTGATCTGTGTATCTAATCCTATCCTGTGTGATACTGTCTGCTGAGCTGTGTATCTAATCCTATCATGTGTGATACTGTCTGCTGAGCCATGTATCTAATCCTATTATGTGTGATACTGTCTGTTGAGCCATGTATCTAATCCTATCATGTGTGATACTGTCTGCTGATCTGTGTATCTAATCCTATCCTGTGTGATACTGTCTGCTGAGCCGTGTATCTAATCCTATCATGTGTGATACTGTCTGCTGAGCTGTGTATCTAATCCTATCATGTGTGATACTGTCTGCTGAGCCATGTATCTAATCCTATCATGTGTGATACTGTCTGCTGAGCTGTGTATCTAATCCTATCATGTGTGATACTGTCTGCTTAGCTGTGTATCTAATCCTATCATGTGTGATACTGTCTGCTGAGCCATGTATCTAATCCTGTCCTGTGTGATACTGTCTGCTGAGCTGTGTATCTAATCCTGTCCTGTGTGATACTGTCTGCTGAGCCATGTATCTAATCCTATTTTTTATTGTCTTCATTTATATAGCACCCAGGTATCCCGCAGCGCAGTAGACAGGTCATCACCCACTTTGGCCCGTGTTTATATTGGGACTCATAATCAACCTTTCAAATTAAAGGGATCCTCTAGTTTCCTAATACTGAAGGACTATCCTCAGAACAGGCCATCAGATGACTGGGGGCCTGACTCTCTGCTCCCCGTATGTTCCGCTGTTTGAGGGGTCCGCAGCGCTCGTTCATACAGTGCTGTATTGCTCCTGGTGAACATTCTGGGTATTGCAGCCTCGCTCCATTCTCAGTCCCGTCGCCATCAGTAGCTGGATCGGCTGCTTCTTTACATTTACGGTTCCTGGCACAGCGCCCCCAGTGGGCAGGGATTCTGCAGAAGGATAACTGATGGCTGTAATACTGCTGAGGCTTTGATACAATGTATCTTTGTAGATTTATTTTCCTCATCCTCTTATTTACATTGGACCTGACTTGGTTTCTTGGTCGTCCTGTGTATTTCCGGATACGCGCCTGCGCTGGCTCCTCCAGACGGGATGTTTGCTGTTCCTTCAGTCTCTGCAGGTACAAGCGTGGTTAACATGTAACCGTGAGTATGAACTCTTGTAAAAGTACTGATAACGCAGGTAAGTGAGGTCACCGCGCTGATAACCCCGCTCCGCTATCTGATTGGCCGGACACGACCTCCGGGGAGGAACGCAACTAAGAGAAATCTGGATTTTACTCTTGTATTTCTGTTTGTTCTCCCAGAGATCATTTATCCACGATTAGGGCAAAATTATACAATAACAGGTTCCTGCTCCAATAAACCGGTGTCTCAACGACCCCGTACCCCCACTGTTATAATATCTACCCCTCCCCCCACTGTTATAATATCTACCCCTCCCCCCACTGTTATAATATCTACCCCCTACCCCCACTGTTATAATATCTACCCCTCCCCCCACTGTTATAATATCTACCCCTCCCCCACTTATATAATATCTACCCCTCCCCCCACTGTTATAATATCTACCCCCTACCCCCACTGTTATAATATCTACCCCTCCCCCCACTGTTATAATATCTACCCCTCCCCCCACTGTTATAATATCTACCCTTCCCCCACTGATATAATATCTACCCCTCCCCCCACTGTTATAATATCTACCCCTCCCCCCACTGTTATAATATCTACCCCTCCCACCACTGTTATAATATCTACCCCTCCCCCCACTGTTATAATATCTACCCCTCCCCCCACTGTTATAATATCTACCCCTCCCCCCACTGTTATAATATCTACCCCTCCCCCACTGATATAATATCTACCCCTCCCCCACGGTTATAATATCTACCCCTCCCCCCACTGTTATAATATCTACCCCCTACCCCCACTGTTATAATATCTACCCCTCCCCCCACTGTTATAATATCTACCCCTCCCCCCACTGATATAATATCTACCCCTCCCCCCACTGTTATAATATCTACCCCTCCCCCCACTGTTATAATATCTACCCTTCCCCCACTGTTATAATATCTACCCCTCCGCCCACTGTTATAATATCTACCCCTCCCCCCACTGTTATAATATCTACCCCTCCCCCCACTGTTATAATATCTACCCTTCCCCCACTGATATAATATCTACCCCTCCCCCACGGTTATAATATCTACCCCTCCCCCCACTGTGATAATATCTACCCCTCCCCCCACTGTTATAATATCTACCCCTCCCCCCACTGTTATAATATCTACCCCTCCCCCCACTGTTATAATATCTACCCCTCCCCCCACTGTTATAATATCTACCCTTCCCCTACTGATATAATATCTACCCCTCCCCCACGGTTATAATATCTACCCCTCCCCCCACTGTGATAATATCTACGCCTCCCCCACTGTTATAATATCTACCCCTCCCCCCACTGTTATAATATCTACCCCTCCCCCCACTGTTATAATATCTACCACTCCCCCCACTGTTATAATATCTACCCCTCCCCCCACTGTTATAATATCTACCCCTCCCCCCACTGTTATAATATCTACCCCTCCCCCCACTGTTATAATATCTACCCCTCCCCCACTGTTATAATATCTACCCCTCCCCCCACTGTTATAATATCTACCCCTCCCCCCACTGATATAATATCTACCCCTCCCGCACTGTTATAATATCTACCTCTCCCGCACTGTTAATATCTTATCCTCCCCCACTGTTATAATATCTACCCCTCCCCCCACTGTTATAATATCTACCCCTCCCCCCACTGTTATAATATCTACCCCTCCCCCCACTGTTATAATATCTACCCCCCCCCACTGTTTTAATATCTACCTCCCCCCCACTGCTATAATATCTACCCCTCCCGCACTGTTATAATATCTACCACTCCCCCCACTGTTATAATATCTACCCCCCCCCCACTGTTATAATATCTACCTCCTCCCCCCACTGTTATAATATCTACCTCTCCCCCCACTGCTATATTATCTCCCCCTCCCTCACTGTTATAATATCTACCCCCCACTGTTATAATATCTACCCCTCCCCACACTGTTATAATATCTACCCCTCCCCCCACTGTTATAATATCTACCCCTCCCCCACTGTTATAATATCTACCCCTCCCCCCACTGTTATAATATCTACCCCTCCCCCCACTGTTATAATATCTACCCCTCCCCCCACTGTTATAATATCTACCCCTCCCCCCACTGTTATAATATCTACCCCTCCCCCCACTGTTATAATATCTACCCCTCCCCCCACTGATATAATATCTACCCCTCCCGCACTGTTATAATATCTACCCCCTCCCCCACTGTTAATATCTTATCCTCCCCCACTGTTATAATATCTACCCCTCCCCCCACTGTTATAATATCTACCCCTCCCCCCACTGTTATAATATCTACCCCTCCCCCCACTGTTATAATATCTACCCCTCCCCCCACTGTTTTAATATCTACCTCCTCCCCCCACTGTTATAATATCTACCACTCCCCCCACTGCTATAATATCTACCCCTCCCGCACTGTTATAATATCTACCCCTCCCCCCACTGTTATAATATCTACCCCCCCCCCCACTGTTTTAATATCTACCTCCTCCCCCCACTGTTATAATATCTACCACTCCCCCCACTGCTATAATATCTACCCCTCCCCCCACTGTTATAATATCTACCACTCCCCCCACTGTTATAATATCTACCCCTCCCCCCACTGTTATAATATCTACCCCTCCCCCCACTGATATAATATCTACCCCTCCCGCACTGTTATAATATCTACCCCCTCCCCCACTGTTAATATCTTATCCTCCCCCTCTGTTATAATATCTACCCCTCCCCCCACTGTTATAATATCTACCCCTCCCCCCACTGTTATAATATCTACCCCTCCCCCCACTGTTATAATATCTACCCCTCCCCCCACTGTTTTAATATCTACCTCCTCCCCCCACTGTTATAATATCTACCACTCCCCCCACTGCTATAATATCTACCCCTCCCGCACTGTTATAATATCTACCCCTCCCCCCACTGTTATAATATCTCCCCCCCCCCCACTGTTATAATATCTACCTCCTCCCCCCACTGTTATAATATCTACCCCTCCTCCCACTGCTATATTATCTACCCCCTCCCCCACTGCTATAATATCTACCCCCTCCCCCCACTGCTATAATATCTACCCCTCCCCCACTGCTATAATATCTACCACTCCCCCCACTGTTATAATATCTACCCCTCCCCCCACTGATATAATATCTACCCCTCCCCCACTGCTATAATATCTACCACTCCCCCTACTGCTATAATATCTACACCCTCCCCCACTGCTATACTATCTACCCCACCACTGCTATAATATCTACCCCTCCTCCCACTGCAATAATATCTACCCCCTCCCCCCAGTGCTATAATATCTCCCCCCTCCCCCCACTGTTATATCTCCCCCCTCCCCCCACTGTTATATCTACCCCCTCCCCCACTGCTATAATATCTACCCCTCCCCCACTGCTATAATATCTACCCCCTCCCACCACTGTTATAATATCTCCCCCTCCCCCACTGAAATAATATCTACCCCTCCCCCACTGCATTGTCACCTTCTGTACAAAATTCTATTTTTTACCGCCTCATTTGGGAGATATTTAAGACTCTTAGCGAGGCGAGTGGCGCCCGAACCCCAACCTTATAGATGTCCGAACACTGCACATTTACTACAAAGGTAGGTCATGGATTTGAGGCAGACATATCCGCCACAAGTGGATCTACCCTTCGAGCCCACCTACCCTTCGAAGAGCTTGTTAAAGGGCATATTTGGAGATCCCCCACTTGAGACGCCTCTCTATGTGCCAGCATGGAGACCTGCACGGGGGACTCGGGGCTTGGTGTGGTGGATCGGAGGCTGCCATGTCATGCTGTATGTCCCCTGCAGCGGCTATCTATGGTTAGTGGTCCAAAAGGGAGAAGATCTACGGCACCATTGATGCAATAAGGCGTCTATGATGTCCTCTTAGTCATTAATACGCCAGGCCACGTCTCCTTTGATCACAGTCCGTGGACCTCTCACAACTGCCCATTAAACTCCAAATCACATGGCAAGTAGATAATTACTCAGGTAAATGTGTTAAAAAAAAAAAAGCTCCGGGGATTACTTATTAGCGATTAACCCCTTACACACTGCAGGGTTTCTTTAAATTGGAGTCTTTCCAGGGTTAAATCTATACCTTGACAATATGTAATCTGCAGTAAATAAGTTTTCTCCATTGAAGGGAACTCATCGCCGACTTTCCCATGAGAGGTTGGGACTTGTCAGACAAAAGGCCGGTTTAAACATTGATGGGGTGCACACAATGGTCCAGATAGTTACTGATCTGCACCTTCCTGCAGATAGCTGAAACATAAAACGCTACCAAGTATAACCGCTTCCAGCCTACAGGTGGTACGGCTTCGCTTCACTGCAGAATGGATACCTTAGTCAGTGGAAGTATTAAATACAGTAATTAGGGGGTTTGCTGGGCCGCGGTGCAATAGGAAAGGCCCTTCCCTGCTGGTTCCCTATTGTTCCATGGAGATGGTGGGAGGACAGAGGAGAACTGAACATGACAAGTGAAACGCGTTGTGTTTGTGTGGGCAGGAAGTGTATAAACGCGGTAAACAATTGTCAGTGGGAAGAAGGGAGTGAAGGGGGGACATTAAGGATTTGTCATGGGAGACTCAAGAGGATGCGAAATGTATAAACCGTCCACGCAGCCCTGATTCTGGGAAATTTTAAGGTTCTTCGGATTTGAGCCTAGACCAGTTTTTAATACTAGAAGGGGCGGACTGGGAACTTAAAGTGTCCCTAGAAAAAATACGAAAAGTGGCCCCATTTTGTAGTCGGGTCCAAATTGATGGAAGTCAGGGCCAGCAATACCATATTGTGGCATATTATACCACCCCAACAGAGCCAAATACCACAGTCCATCACAAAATACCGCCAGCTGCACAAAATACATCCACTGGCCGGACCCCTGGGCATTGGCCCACCGGGAAATTTAACTGTATGGCCAGTCTGCCCCTGCATACCAGACACTTTCTGGAGTTTTTTATGTCTTGCAATCATAGCAAGTGCTTTTATTAGGATATGTTAAAGGAATCCTCCAGTCCACACCATGACACATGTATGGTCAACGTCCCTGACTCCCATGATTTCTTTCAAGATGGTCAACACAGTCTCACGCTTTCCCATTCAGGGCGGTAATGATGTAGGCAAAGGGGTGTCTTAGATGTTTCCTACAGCGATCTGCATGGAAGAGTGTGAGATGGTGGTGGCCATCTGTATATTAAATTCAATGGGAGACCAGATCGGAGGAATGGAAGTAGCTTGGAAAAAACATTTTCACCATGAGACTCCAGGGGGTGGTCAACCCAGGGTGGTAGCTGGAAGGTACACTGGGGCACATGCCATAGCTAGGGCAGGGTACTGAATATTCGCCTTGGGCCTAACCTATGGGGAACTGTAGACCATAAGATCACATCCTTGGATTCATTAGCCTGGAATATTAGGGGTAGGAAGTATGAAAGTCATTTACTGAATTTGGAGAAGTCCCACCACAAAGGAGTCCCATGCTGACACCGGGCCAAATAAGGGTAGTTTTCACCTATGCTAATTATCTTATATTGGGTTCTGTTTTTGGCCTTCCCAATCAGATCTTCAGACTGACACATTTGATCCATGTTAATAAGTAACGAGACCTCTTTTTGCTGATTTTCCAGTTGTAGTAGCAAATAAGGGTAATCTACTGTGAACACTGGTTTTATACACTGCAGTGACCTTTATAGTAATGCACATGGCTGGAATCGGGGTCTTCATTACCATGCAACATAATGTACTTGGTCTTCTCAGCCAACATATCTGCTCCAAACTGATTTGAACTTTAGATTGTGTTGACCAGAAAACAGGTAGCATTCACGGATCCAGTCTCTTTGGATAAAGAAGGAGAACACGGTGCCCTTCATGAAATATGTAGGTTGCATTGAACTGCAGATGCACAATTTTGCGTTGGCGTATGAATTTTTCATAAGCCTTTAGCTTTAACTCTTGCTCTGTACGTCGTTTCCTTCCCTATATAAAATCTGGTGCGTATTATAGCGTTTGCCTCCACGTTGTTAAATGAAGAAGGAAACACTCTCCTTGGACAAGAGAAGCCCACAGAGAAAGTTCCCCTCATTGTAGAACAAAGAGATAGTCTTAATTCAGAGCAATAAGGGACATTGAACCATCAATGACAGAACCAAACATGTCTCTCTGAATTGAGCCTTTTCATGTGTTTGCTGGGGTCCGTCTCAACGCATGACTTGATTCAGTAGCTGCCTTCAGTTCAGGAGCCTCTCTACCAACACCTGTCCAGATCTGATAAGATGGATGAGCAGTCTCGCTTGAGACATGTGTGTATGCGCGGCCCTTGATCAAAGCGTAAAAGCACAAGAGAGGCCTTTTTTCAAAGTAGATTATATCCCAGTCACTTTGAAAACACAAGTGAGCTATGAGCTCAGGCATCTTACAGCAGAGCGAGCTGTGTTTCACGGGGGCCTTAGTCCGGGACATCTGCAGAACTTTGACGTAAACATGAATGAGTCATCTCATAATCCTGGGCCAACCGAGCAGGTCGATGGAAGACTTGTCGCATTTTGGTGAAAGTCACTATTAATGAAGGTAGATTTCCAAATTGGGCTTGGAAAAACAGTAACCTGAAGTGGCTTTTTGTATGTGTGTTTGTAGGTAAAAGGGTCTACGTCATGTCAGAAGAAAGCCATAAAATAAATAGAGGGAATTTCAATTACCAGATGATTAAAAGAGACGTCATGAGAGTCTGCTTTTTTTTAATTAAATTTAGAAGGCATGATTCAAGGATCTCAAACCCGAGGCTTATGAAACACCGGTGTGTCGTGTATGATTATCGCACTGCTATTTCAAGGCCACCAGCGAGGTCACAGGTTTTCTACATTGTCTTGTTAGAGAAACATTCTAAGATGGCTTTTCTCTATTATGAATCATCATGGAACAGTTATTATAGCCACAATTGACATGTACATAAGTGGTGTAATAAAGATTACTTTAAACAATAAAGTTATAATTATAGTTCCCATATAGGCAACAACATAACTACTCTAATACTGTCTCCTATGTACAAGAATATAACTACTATAATACTGCTCCTATGTACAAGAATATAACTACTATAATACTGCTCCTATGTACAAGAATATAACTACTATAATACTGCTCCTATGTACAAGAATATAACTACTATAATACTGCTCCTATGTACAAGAATATAACTACTATAATACTGCCTCCTATGTACAAGAATATAACTACTATAATACTGCCTCCTATGTACAAGAATATAACTACTATAATACTGCTCCTATGTACAAGAATATAACTACTATAATACTGCTCCTATGTACAAGAATATATCTACTATAATACTGCTTCTATGTACAAGAATATAACTACTATAATACTGCCTCCTATGTACAAGAATATAACTACTATAATACTGCTCCTATGTACAAGAATATAACTACTATAATACTGCCTCCTATGTACAAGAATATAACTACTATAATACTGCTCCTATGTACAAGAATATAACTACTATAATACTGCCTCCTATATACAAGAATATAACTACTATAATACTGCCTCCTATGTACAAGAATATAACTACTATAATACTGCTCCTATGTACAAGAATATAACTACTATAATACTGCTCCTATGTACAAGAATATAACTACGATAATACTGCCCCCTATGTACAAGAATATATCTACTATAATACTGCTCCTATGTACAAGAATATAACTACTATAATGCTGCTCCTATGTACAAGAATATACCTACTATAATACTGCCTCCTATGTACAAGAATATAACTACTATAATACTGTTCCTATGTACAAGAATATAACTACTATAATACTGCTCCTATGTACAAGGATATAACTACTATAATACTGCTCCTATGTACAAAAATATAACTACTATAATACTGCTCCTATGTACAAGGATATAACTACTATAATACTGCTCCTATGTACAAAAATATATCTACTATAATACTGCCTCCTATGTACAAGAAAATAACTATTATAATACTGCCTCCTATATACAAGAATATAACTACTATAATACTGCCTCCTATGTACAAGAATATAACTACTATAATACTGCTCCTATGTACAAGAATATAACTACTATAATACTGCCTCCTATGTACAAGAATATAACTACTATAATACTGCCTCCTATATACAGGAATATAACTACTATAATACTGCTCCTATGTACAAGAATATGACTACTATAATACTGCTCCTATGTACAAGAATATAACTACTATAATACTGCTCCTATGTACAAGAGTATAACTACTATAATACTGCTCCTATGTACAAGAATATAACTACTATAATACTGCCTCCTATATACAAGATTATAACTACTATAATACTGCTCCTATGTACAAGAATATAACTACTATAATACTGCCCCTATGTACAAGAATATAACTACTATAATACTGCCTCCTATGTACAAGAAAATAACTATTATAATACTGCGCCTATGTACAAGAATATAACTACTATAATACTGCTCCTATGTACAAGAATATAACTACTATAATACTGCCTCCTATGTACAAGAAAATAACTATTATAATACTGCGCCTATGTACAAGAATATAACTACTATAATACTGCTCCTCAGTACAAGAATATAACTACTATAATATTGCTCCTATGTACAAGAATATCACTACTATAATACTGCTCCTCAGTACAAGAATATAACTACTATAATATTGCTCCTATGTACAAGAATATCACTACTATAATACTGCCTCCTATGTACAAGAATATAACTACTATAATACTGCTTCTATGTACAAGAATATAACTACTATAATACTGCCTCCTATGTACAAGAATATAACTACTATAATACTGCTCCTATGTACAAGAATATAACTACTATAATACTGCTCCTATGTACAAGAATATAACTACTATAATACTGCTCCTATGTACAAGAATATCACTACTATAATACTACCTCCTATGTACAAGAATATAACTACTATGATACGTCCTCCTATGTACAAGAATATAACTACTATAATACTGCCTCCTATGTACAAGAATATAACTACTATAATGCTGCTCCTATGTACAAGAATATCACTACTATAATACTGCCTCCTATGTACAAGAATATAACTACTATAATGCTGCTCCTATGTACAAGAATATAACTACTATAATACTGCTCCTATGTACAAGAAAATAACTACTATAATAATGCCTCCTATGTACAAGAATATAACTACTATAATACTGCTCCTATGTACAAGAATATCACGACTATAATACTACCTCCTATGTACAAGAATATAACTACTATGATACGTCCTCCTATGTACAAGAATATAACTACTATAATACTGCCTCCTATGTACAAGAATATAACTACTATAATACTGCCTCCTATGTACAAGAATATAACTACTATAATACTGCTCCTATGTACAAGAATATAACTACTATAATACTGCTTCCTATGTACAAGAATATAACTACTATAATACTGCTCCTATGTACAAGAATATAACTACTATAATACTGCTCCTATGTACAAGAATATAACTACTGTAATACTGCTTCTATGTACAAGAAAATAACTACTATAATACTGCCTCCTATGTACAAGAATATAACTACTATAATGCTGCTCCTATGTACAAGAATATAACTACTATAATACTGCTCCTATGTACAAGAATATAACTACTGTAATACTGCTTCTATGTACAAGAAAATAACTACTATAATACTGCCTCCTATGTACAAGAATATAACTACTATAATGCTGCTCCTATGTACAAGAATATAACTACTATAATACTGCTCCTATGTACAAGAATATAACTACTATAATACTGCCTCCTATGTACAAGAATATAACTACTATAATAATGCCTCCTATGTACAAGAATATAACTACTATAATACTGCTCCTATGTACAAGAATATAACTACTATAATACTGATCCTATGTACAAGAATATAATTACTATAATACTGCTCCTATGTACAAGAATATAACTACTATAATACTGCCTCCTATGTACAAGAATATAACTACTATAATACTGCCTCCTATGTACAAGAATATAACTACTATAATACTGCTCCTATATACAAGATTATAACTACTATAATACTGCTCCTATGTACAAGAATATAACTACTATAATACTGCCTCCTATGTACAAGATTATAACTACTATAATACTGCTCCTATGTACAAGAATATAACTACTATAATACTGCTCCTATGTACAAGAATATAAATACTATAATACTGCCTCCTATGTACGTAAATTTTGGGGGTGAAGGATAAACATAGCCCCAAAATAGCGGGTGTTCTCCCCAGGTGAGATGTTAATTTCCCCCACTGGAATAAAAATATCAGGTGTAGGTCTTATGGAAACGACCATGTTCATATTGGGGTCTGCAGAGCACAGATCCACAAAATACAGATACTTTGAAAGCGCGCGCCACATCTTTCTCAGTAGAAATTACTATTCTCATCTGCAATACAGACAAGAGTAGGACATGTTCTATAATTTGTGGAACAGACATATGGATGTGGACAACACACTGATGTGTTGTCAGACTTTTTGTGTGGACGCATAGAAATCAATGAGTCATATGCCATCTACAAAAAAATGCACATCCGGATGCAGAATTTTGAAAGAAGCAGTATCATGTAGAGAGGACATGTAACCCTGGACCTTATAACTCTTCCCTTGTGTGTGACACCACTCTTAAAGTGGAATTTTAGTTTTATCAATGTATATCCTATCTGCAAGGGGATAACTGTTAAATTGGCTGGAGATCCAACCACTAGGAACCCCCCGATTATGAAAACGGGAACTCTGTACTTCGTGAGGCCTCCCAAAATTAATATTGCTGTTGCTTCCAGCCTCTGCCATTAATGCGATACTGGGCTATCTCTCATAGAAGTGAATGGTTCACCATTGTGCATGGTTGACCATTTTGGGGTGCCCCTACTGATCTAATAGTTTTCCTGTATACTGTAGACAGGGGAAAAATTGATAAAACTGGAATACCCCTTTAAAGAGGTTTTCTAGGAGTTTCCATTAAATAGCTATCGTTAGCATTGACCATCAGTGTATGATAGGAAGGGGTCCAATCCCTGGGATCCCACTGATCAGAAGGACAACACGACTCCATTCCTGCAGTGTGTGACTACCTAGTGCAGTGTAAGTGAATGAAAACCTATGGTACATAAAGGTGGACATGAGTGATCTAAGAGCTATAAATGTAAATTTCGAAGAAAAATTGTTCCTACTATAAAAAGTAGCTACAAAATGCAGAATAATCATTAAGATTAAGCAAAAATATGGAATATGGAGACGTACTCATGGTCTTTGGTCAGTTTAGGTTGCACACATGTGGATGAAATAACCAGGTAAAGTGATCTGAGGCACAGGAAAGCTGGTGAGATGTTCTCCTGGAACTATGTACATAGACGTTTTACGAGGGTTATAGTTACCTGTGGTAAGATCACTTTATTCTTTACATTCTAATGAACTTCATGGTCTTCCTATCTCCTTGGAAATGACACTCCCTCTGTACAGTCTTATTACTCGGCTTCCACTTTGTCCTAATGCATCTTTAAACACATAAGTGGTCTGGACAGTAGACATTTGGGCACATTAACTAAAGAGGATCGTCTAATTTTGAAAAAACATTATCTGTGTATAATATACCTTATTAGAGAATTTTGAGTTAAGAGATGAGCTCCTCTGTTCAGAGTGCCTACAAAGAGTGTATTTCGCTCTGGAGGACCTTTCCTGTCCTGTATTCCATTGATTTAAATGATAACTGTGTAATACTTCTTTTCTCCTGTGGTGGCGCTAAAAGGGAAATTTAACACCTATTACCAGGCTCTAACACAGATTACAGATGATCTCTTGGGGTTCCTGCAGGTGGACTCTTTGTCATCCATTTATTGTCAAGAGACCCTTGTCCAAAGTAGGGAGCCCCTTTAAGGGGGTTGTGTCATCTGAGACATTGGTTTCTTATAGATTATGCCGCCAGTGTCAGATAGGTTTGGGACCTGCACCTTTCTCTAGAATAGGGGCCAGAAAGTGAACGAGAGCACACCAAGCATGCGTGGTGTGCTCTTCATTCACTTCTGTGGGTGTTCCAAAAATAGACAAGCCGATAGAAGTAAATGGAGGGTTTTTGTAAGGCCCATAGAAGTGAATAGACAATGCACAGCGCATGCGTGGCCACCTCTGCATTCACCTATATGGGAGGCCTGGAAATAGCCAAACCAGCGCTTGGCTGTTTTCAGAACTCACATAAAAGTAAATTGAGGATGCTGCACTTGAGCATTTCACTCTCGTTCACTTTGGGGGCCCCATTCTAGAGATACAGTACAGACCAAAAGTTTGGACACACGTTCTCATTCAAAGAGTTTTCTTTATTTTTATGACTATGAAAATTGTAGATTCACACTGAAGGCATCAAAACTATGAATTAACACATGTGGAATTATATACATAACAAACAAGTGTGAAACAACTGAAAATATGTCATATTCTAGGTTCTTCAATGTAGCCACCTTTTGCTTTGATTACTGCTTTGCACACTCTTGGCATTCTCTTGATGAGCTTCAAGAGGTAATCCCCTGAAATGGTTTTCACTTCACAGGTGTGCCCTGTCAGGTTTAATAAGTGAGATTTCTTGCCTTATAAATGGGGTTGGGACCATCAGTTGCGTTGAGGAGAAGTCAGGTGGATACACAGCTGATAGTCCTACTGAATAGACTGTTAGAATTTGTATTATGGCAAGAAAAAAGCAGCTAAGTAAAGAAAAACGAGAGGTCATCGTTACTTTAAGAAATGAAGGTCAGTCAGTCAGCCGAAAAATTGGGAAAACTTTGAAAGTAAGGGCTATTTGACCATGAAGGAGAGTGATGGGGTGCTGCGCCAGATGACCTGGCCTCCACAGTCACCGGACCTGAACCCAATCGAGATGGTTTGGGGTGAGCTGGACCGCAGAGTGAAGGCAAAAGGGCCAACAAGTGCTAAGCATCTCTGGGAACTCCTTCAAGACTGTTGGAAGACCATTTCAGGGGACTACCTCTTGAAGCTCATCAAGAGAATGCCAAGAGTGTGCAAGCAGTAATCAAAGCAAAAGGTGGCTACTTTGAAGAACCTAGAATATGACATATTTTCAGTTGTTTCACACTTGTTTGTTATGTATATAATTCCACATGTGTTAATTCATAGTTTTGATGCCTTCATAGTCATGAAAATAAAGAAAACTCTTTGAATGAGAAGGTGTGTCCAAACTTTTGGTCTGTACTGTAGGTGTGGAACCCACACCTATCTGACATTGGTGGCATATCCTTTCAATATGCCACCAGAGTCTTAGACGGGACAATCACTTTAAGGTCAGGGGTGACCAAACCCAAGGAGCCAGGGAGCTGAAGAACATTTTGGGTTCCTTCCTATTGATATCTATGAAATTGAATGTGAACTCAGTGGTTCTTCAGCCTCACAAAAATATCACACATGACAAAGAGACAAGTATTTTATTACCAGAGCCATTCCAGTAATCATGGTGGAAACCAGAATTCTTCCATCACAAAAAAAATTAATCAAACATCCATACTGAGAAGCCTGCCATGGTAGTGACTAAAGTATAATGAAGAATGGACGCCCTCAGTAACGTACAGCCATAAAATGTGATGATTACATAGTTTATAGTTCCATCGACATCAGTTCCCTCCACCCCTTGTCCTTCCTGGTAATGCCATAATGAATCTCCTGACAAATTGGCTTTGCAGAGACAGATAGATTTTCCTTGCAGCTGACAGAATACAGCTTTTCCAGTCACTACCCATAAAGTGAGCACATCTATCTCCCTCTGAATAGTTTATGTGGATTTGACACGTTCTTTGCTGGATGACTGGAGAAATGGAGCAATCTTTGACGTTTGAGGTTAGAGGAGAAGTTTTATCCATAGACAGTCTCTGACCCCACTGAGATCAACGTCTGCTAATCTGAGCTCTCTTCTACATGGTGTCCCTTGTTTCCCTATAGAGGAGTGCTGGTAAACTCACAAATGTGCTCTCATCGAGGATGGATTCTTAGATGGGAATGGAAAGAGTATAGTTGAAGGGGGAAACTCCTTGTAGACACCTTTCCTTGGATTCCCGGCCTGTGCCAGTACACTGTCCATTTTGTTAATGTAATCCCAAAATGTTTTTAACAACAAGTGACCATTGGCTGATTTAAGTTATGGCTTAAAAATATGTGGACACAGGTCCATCAAGTCCAGCTTTTCCCAATCAAGTGTACAACCCTAATTATAATCCTCAATGCTAGAGATGAGCGAATTTCTCAAAAATTTGATTTTGTCGGTTCGCTGAATTTAAAAAAAATTCAATCCAAATTTATTCATGGCGAATCACGTAAAAAAACAGCTATTTCCTGGCTGTAGAGAGACTGTATAGTGGTGTAGAACACTGTACCTTGCAGTAACACGCATAGGGAGTCTGCTGTGGTAGTGAAACAATACTGTGAGTATTACATGCAGATGACAGGCGTCGCTCTTAGAATCACTGCACACTTCACTTATTTCGGCAGTTACGTTGCCAAAACGGACCAAATAACTCAAGTGTAAACTCAGCCTTACAGGTCGATGTTAGTATCAAGAAGAAGCACACTCCTTTTACACCGTCGTCAGCTGATTCCACATAGATGTCTACAGAACCTGTTCTATTAAACGCTTATACAAGTAGAGCCCCCGACAGAGTGGAGAGGGTGTCAGCAGTAAGTTTGTGTTGATGTCACTGATTATTTTGTCCATACTTTGGTCTGTCAGAACAAAAAAATAAATAAAATAATCCTGTCTGTTGAACATCTGCCTTCACTCGGTCAGCATTTTGTCAGTAATCCATCAGTATTGCTAAAGCCCCCAAAAAAAGGAGTGGATCCAAAATAGAGATGACAAGTGAATGTAATATTTGCATGTCTTCTGTGTTTTGTACCCACTCCTGGTTTTGGCTACCAAATCATTAGCCAATTCTAATGGGACCATACAGGCCTTACAGCTGCTACATAGACAGGATCCATTGTGCATCTCATTTTTCCTTCCATCTGACAGATCAGAAGAAGGGTAAAATAAATGATGATGTCAACCAGGCCAAAAAGGCTAAATAGTGGCCCAGTCATGAAGTGGGGAGGGTGAGCAGCATTAGAAGTCCACAGAGTGGCCCAATAACAGTGGTGATGTTGCAGCAGAATGAGGAGACCACAGAGTGGTGAAGTGGCAGCAGCGTGAGGAGACCACAGAGTGGCTCAGAGACATAGTGTTAAGGTGTCAGCATGAGGAGACCATAAAGTAGAGATGTGGCAGCAGCAGCATGAGAAGACCACAAAGTGGTGATGTGGCAGCATCATGAGGAGACCACAGATTAGTGATGTGGCAGCAGCCTGAGTAAATCAAAGAGTGGTGAAGTGGCAGCAGCATGAGGAGACCACAGAGTGGCCCAGTGACATAGTGGTGATGTGGCAACAGCATGAGGAGACCACAGAGTGGTGATGTGGCAGCAGCATGAGGAAACCACAGAGTGGCCCAGAGACATAGTGTTGAGGTGGCAGCAGCATGAGGAGACCACAGAGTTGCCCAGAGACATAGTGTTGAGGTGGCAGCAGCATGAGGAGACCACAGAGTGGCTCAGAGACATAGTGTTGATTTTGCAGCAGCATGTGAAAAATGGCCCCCATTTTGGACCGGTAGCGAGGGTCTAACATGGTGGAGAGCCAGTAGTCATCCCTCTGGCAAATGGTGACAATTCGGCTATCACTTCGCAAGCAAGTGAGCATGCATCGGGCCATTTGCGCAAGTTACTCGGAGGGACTCCCTGCCTCTATCTCCACTGCATACTGCCACGGTGTGTCTGGGTCCTCTGCCTCGTCTTCCTCATCGTCCTGTAGCTCCTCTGGCTGCTCCTGCTCCTGTGTAGAAAAACCACCCATTTCTCTACACATTGCTTGTGCTCGAATGTCCTGCTCCTCCTCTAGTTCAGCCACCACAGGGCTCATGTGGTCGTGAAATGTAGTCGCCACGTCTCCTGTCTCCTGGTCAGCGAGATTTAGCAGCATCTGTTCCAAGAAATGAATCAGAGGAATGACGTTGTTCATCCCGTAGACCTGGCGACTGACAAATAAAGTGGCCACCTCAAAAGGCCCGAGCAAACGGCATGTGTCATGCATGAGCTGCCACTGGCTAACATCGAAGTTACACAGGGGAGTACCTCTGTCCGCCTGTATCATCAAGAAATCGTTTATGGCCATTCTCTGTTCATATAGTCGGTCCAACATATGGAGGGTGGAAACTTAGTTTATAAGCCTAGGTTGGGGGAGCTGTTCTGCCGCTGCAGCTCAAGGACGGTATGCTTTGCGGTGTACGAGTGGCATTCAAAGTTTCCTGGCCATTTTCAGGATGTCTTGCAGATGGGCAGAAGACTTCAGGAACTGCTTTACAATCAGGTTGAACTCGTGCGCTATGTAGGGCGCATGGCTCAGCCCTCCTTGACGCAGCGCCGACACCATGTTCTTCCCGTTGTCGGTCACCATGGTTACAATTTTGAGTTTTCGAGGAGAAAGCCAGGATTTGATTTCTTAATGAAGGACGCGGAGCAGTTGCTCCCCTGTGTGACTCAGTTCGCCAAGGCAAACTAGGTGCAGAACAGCGTGACACCCCGTGCCCTGCACATGTGGTATGCTGGTGGGGCACTGTGAATTGTCCCTGCAGTGGAGGCTGAGGACACGGTGGAGGATAAGTAGCCAGAGAGGGACATTGTTGCCAGACCAACAGCGTGAGAACGTGGAGGCGGAAGCAGCGTCAACTGGCCAAGTTGCTGGTGTGGCTGGGCAGGAACCACATTTACCCAGTGGGCCATAAAGGACATATATTGTCCAACGTCGGCGGCGCTGCTGTGCACTTTGGCAGACACCGACAGGCTCAAGAACTGACCCACCTTCTATTCTACATATGTGTGCAGGGCTGGAACTGCCTTTTTGGCAAAGAAATGACAGCTTGGGACTCTCCACCTCGGCTCAGCACAAGCCATCAGTTCTCTGAAAGGTGCAGTGTCCACCACTGGGAAAGGGAGGGACTGCAGCACCAGCAACTTGGCCAGGAGCACATTCAGCTTCTGCGCTGTTGGATGAGTGCATACTGTTGTCTCTTGGCAATTGCTTCGGTGATCGATTGCTGACGGAATGACTGACGGGGAGGAGCAGGAGCATCAGGACCAGCAGATGATGGGAAGGACAGACAACTCCCTTCGGCTGAGGTGGTGGAGCCTTGACTGCATGAAATTGGATGTGTGCCACTGGGTGATGCAGCAGGTTGGACCACCACATCAGAGCCACGGTTCTCCCAGGCCACTTTATGGTGATGCTGCATGTGTTGACGCAGGGCCATGGTGCCAACATTGGCACCCTGGCCATGCTTCACCCTCTGCTCACAAATCCGGCAAATGGCCATGTTCATTCCCTCCGGCGGCCTAACAAAATATTGCCACACCCACCAACACTCCGCGCTGACTGACTGTTAATACTGCTTCCGTGAACCCCTGCACCTCTACTTTTTAAGCCGGTAGGCTCCTGCGAAGCAGGTGGTCTACTCCGGACACATTTGGCTCCAGACCTCCCACTGCTGCCACCCTGCTGACTCACATCCACGCTGCCACCCTGCTGGCTCAGCCGTTGCCTCACCCACAAGCTGCCACCCTCTTCTCCTGATGATGATGATGAAGCCCCTTCTTCACCCGGCTCCCAAGTGCAATCAGCTACATCATCATCCGCTACTGTCTGCAAGTCACTGATTTCCCCCTCAACAGTCTTAGGGCCAGGAGCCTGACTACTTGCAACACCTGCTCCCAAGCGAGACTCTCCTCATCACTATTTGCCCGCCTACCGGATGAAGCGGCAGATGTCTCCTCCAGATCTTGGCTAGCAGTAGCTGCTGACTGTCCTCTAGTAGCCTGTCCTCCCTTGCGCTGAGGGAACTGAAAATTACAGAGGAAGGTTCAGGACAGGTGGGGACACAGGACCTGCTCCCGGGCCATACCAACTAAGCCTCATGTCAGAGGAACCCACCGCCTCTTGGCTGGGGGTGTTTGATGTCACTTGCGAGGAACTTGAAGACCGAATCAACCATTCAAGCATTGCTGGGTTGCTGGTCAAGACACGACCGCTAGATGACACCGGGAGCTCAGGCCTCTCGCTGCGACTCCTGCTGCCACCCCCCCTTCTTCTGCTGCCTACGACAGAAACATTTTGGCCACTGCCCATTCCCTTTAAAGGGCCTGTCACCTGTCTGTCTGACATAATGTATGTTAAAAGAATAAAATTAAAATAATACCCCCCAAAAAAGGCTGTAGTACAATGTTACTTCACCGCTGAACGTCAATTAAGACATATATATTTTTTTTCTGATTAATAAACTCCCTCCCCCTAAAAACAACAACAATTTACCGCAGAATGGCAATTAAGATGCATTATTTTTCCTATTTCTCCACCCCAAAAAAACTAATATAACAATCACAATTCACTGCAGAACGGGTGATGGGACGTATGTATATTTTCTTTTTCTACACCACGTAAATGTTTGTAGTACAATGTAACTTCACCGCCAAACGGTGAAAATAGTTTTTTTTCCTATTAATACACTCCCCCCAAAAAAGTAAAACAATGTAAAATCAGCGCAGAAAGGCTAATAGGACGTATGTATCTATCCTATTAATACACCCCGTAAATAGCTGTAGTACAATGTAACTTCACCACTGAACGGCAATTATGACATATATTTTTGCCAATTTTTTCTTCCTATTAATACACCCCCCAAAAAAATTAAGCAATGTCAACGCAGGACAGCTAATAGGACGTATGTATCTATCTTATTAATACACCCCGCAAATGGCTGTAGTACAATGTAACTCATTGCTGAACAGCAATTATGACATATATTTTTCCCTTTTTTTCCCCTAATAATAAACCCAACCCCCCCAAAAAAAATAAAATAAAGTAAAACAA
The DNA here is from genome assembly GCF_905171765.1 of Bufo bufo. Lineage (NCBI taxonomy): Eukaryota > Metazoa > Chordata > Amphibia > Anura > Bufonidae > Bufo > Bufo bufo. The sequence goes on from NC_053394.1 coordinate 426,548,518, forward strand.
TGTAAAATCAGCGCAGAAAGGATAATTGGATGTACATATCTTTCCTATTAACCCCTTAAGGACTCAATATTTATGGCCCTCCTGTAGGCTGATAGCTGTAGGCTGTTCGGGCATGCTGGGAGTTGTAGTTTTGCAACAGCTGGAAGGCCGCAGGTTGAGCATGCCTGGTGTAGATGATTCCTCCCTATGCTTTCCCTACACCTTGACTAATCTTTCCCTGAACTTGTAAATAGTTTTTTTTTAGCATAATGAAGTCTTTTCTAGCACTGTCCCTAGCGCCTGCTGACGTCTCTCCCTGCACTAAGTACACTGGAAAATGGCTGAATCCAAGATGGCTGAGGCTATTTATAGGGCTGTGACATCACAGGGCTGGCTGCTGATTGGCTGCATGCATGGCATTGTGGGTGATCCCTCGTTCCCAGAGTTCTTTGCCCCATGTCCTAACATGTGCAGCAGCCATTTTAGGAAAAAAATTTATTAGTTACCACGAAGCGTGAGGAAATTCAGATTCGGTAAGAATCAAATTTATTATGAAATTCGGATCGAATTCCACTTCGTCAACTTCGATTCGCTCATCTCTACTCAATGCCATTTGCTAATAGATAAGCCTCTTGCCTTTTTAAAAATGCTGACATAGTATCTACCAGTTCTATCTCTTGGGGTCAGGTATTCAATAGTCTGACTGCTCTAACTGTAAAGAAACCTTCCCTGTATTGATGTCTCCTCCACGTATAAAGAATGTCCCATGGTCCTTTGTAAAGTCCTTCAAAGAAATAAATCATGTGCCAGTTCTTTGTTTTGACCACGCGTGCAGATACATGTAGAGATCACTCTGGAGGTGTGTTTTTTTCAAGATAAGCGCTCATGCACATGAATGTATTTTCTTTCCGCTTCCGTATGCGCAACCATTCACTTCAATGGGTCCGCAAAAACAATGGAAGGTACTCCATTTGCATTCTGTTTCCATATTTCCGATCAGCAAAAAACAGATCGCATACGGAACCCATATGGATATGTTTTGTGGAATAACGGAACGCAAGAGGACTTAAATCAGAGAAATAAAAACTCAGATACGGAACAACGGATCAGTGAAAAACGTACCTCAAAACAACAACGTTCATCTCATTTCTGCAATCTAGTTGAAAAATCTAGTTCCCCTGGCTTTGAACCCTTTCCAGCCCTACTATACCCTTTTTTAGAATGCAGAACCTAAAACTGAATCCCATATTCAAGTTGTGGCCTTCTTAGGGATTTATAGAGGGGTAATATTACATTGGGATCAAGGGTTTTTATCTATTTATACACCCTAAGATCTCATTTGCTTTTGCAGCTGCTGCCTGATATTGAGTACTGCTGCTTAGCCTACTAGTAACTAGAATATATTAATACAAACGACCATAAATGTCCCTAATGCTATAAACCATAATTTAACAACAAGTGTTGTGGCCAATAGAGGGACACCAATATATAGTAGCTTGGTACAAGCTGCCAAATACACCAAACCAAAAAACAGAAAGAATATGGAGCCCATAAGTACCCATAAAAAAATATTTTATTACATATACAATATATAACAGACATCATGCCGTTAAAAACAGGAGGAAGTGACAGAAAAAAACATTATCCCGGCTCTACACAGACTGCACTAGTTGTTAATGTTAAATACAATATAGGAATATAGAAAATATTCTGAGTAAAACAATATCACAATGAATCCGCAATAACGGGATCATGAACAGTAGTTACCATCACAATGACCAATACGGCATATGTACACACAGTGCCCAAGATGATAAAGGACACGATCCCAAATAGAACAATGTAATAAAGCTGACTCACCAAACAACTGGACTGTGAGGACCAGGATGGCGCTACCCAGACGCGCGTTTCGGCGTGCCTTCGTTTGTAACATATGCGTTATTGGTTTAGTAACTAGAATACTCAAGTTCTTCTCTTGTTTTGCTATCCCGAGTTTTATTCCAAATTGACCCTGGTTGAGAAGAAAACCTCAGTTCATAAAGAGGATACGATTAGGAGGTTTCACCAGTTGGTATCTGCTTGACAACAGTCATATATGGCTACCAAGTGTACTCTACTGCTGAAGGCTTCAACCAAATAACCACAGACGTACAATCACTCTCATTCCCTCCTTTTGAGGTCCACACCCACAAACTTTTTCACCCATTTTCCCTCACAGTGGAGGTTGTTTACCGCCTCCCTGGCTCACCCAACCAGTTCCTGGATCACTTTGCTGCCTGGCTGCCACACTTCCTGTTCTCAGAATTCTCATTTTGGGAGACTTTAACATCCCTATAGACTTTAATATCTCCCCATCTGCCTCCCAGCTTCTGTCTCTAACCTACTCTCTTGGCCTTTCACAAATTTCTAATTCTCAAACACATATAGGTAATACACTTGACATGGTCTTTCTCCTCTTCTGCCCAGTTTATGACATCACAAAGTCTCTTCTCCCACTCTCTGACCACAATCTTCTCTCCTTCACTATCACACTCCTACTTATCACACATTCAGAAATCTAAATGCCATTGATCCTAAGTCATACCTCCCAACTTTTTGGACGGTCAAAGAGGGACACTAATTATGTTTATTATGTGAAAGGTCCACTTTTCCTGCATATTTATATACTTCAATAGCTTTTTTTTTTACACAATAGCGCAAAAATGATCTGAATATTAAGATTTCTAAAATCAGAATTACATCAAAAAAGGAAATAATATGAAAGTTGGGCTTTAATATATACTGTACATAGGAACCAGGGAAATACATTCTGGATCAATATTGTAAATGTAATAATGCAAAACTATACCTCAGATCAAAAAGAGGGACATTTAAGGAGCAAAGAGGGACAGAAGGACTTGGGTCAAAAAGAGGGACTGTCCCTCCAAAAGAGGTATGCTAAGTAACTTACACACAACCTACAGTGATCATTGTCCCCAATCTTTTCTCTCTCCTCTCCTGATCTGGCTGCAAAACACTATAATGACACCCTCACAAGTACCCTGAATGAAGTAGAACCTTCACTCCAAATAGAGATGAACTCAACCCTAGAACACACCTCAAACTCACTTTCTACAGTGATGCTCCAAGAGTGCCGAATGCCTATCGAGAAAAACTCCTACACCATTCCATTACATATTTTTGCTGAGAATTTCTAACTCTGCCCTTCAACTCAGCAAACAGACGTATTTCATGACCTTGATCTCCTCACTTTCCAATAACAAAAAAAAAAACTTTTTGACACTTATCACTCCCTCCTCAGTCCAGAAGTGCAGGTGCCTATCACAAACCTCTGAGCTATATATCTGGCCACCTACTTCAAAGAGAAACTTGATAACATTCTAATTTTCCATATTCGACCCAGTCACAGAAGAAGTCTTCAGGGTCCTCTCTTCTTCTCGCTCTACCACATGTACTAAGGACACTATTCCCTCACATCTCCCCAAGTCTCTCTCCCCGGCTGTCACTGCTCACCTCACTAAAGTCTTCAACCTCTCTCTCTCTTTTCCAATATCTTCCCCTCCTCTATCAAAATTTGAATCATAACCCCATTACTAAATAAACCATCTCTTGACCTATACTGCACAGCTAACTACAGACCTGTCTCTAATCTCCCCTTCATCTCTAAACTCCTAGTGCTCTTCATCCTCTGCCCCTCTACCTCGCCACCTTTACTACCTTGCCTCATCTACTACCTCTCTGTTAACTATCCCCTTGAACCATTACAATCGGGATTCAACACTCTACAGAAATTGCCCATACCAAAGTGACAAATGACCCTGTGTCAGCTAAGTACCATGGTGAGTACTCTTTGCTTATTCTTCTGGATCTCTCGGAAGCATTTGACACTGTACACCACCACCTCCTCACTATTCTCCAACTTATTGGCCGTCACTGCTGTCTCTTGGTTTTTTTCCTATCTCTCTGGCCGCTCTTTTAGTGTATCATTCGTTGGCTCTACTTCTTCTTCTTTTCCTCTTAATGTTGGAGTTCCTCAGGGTTCAGCCATATTTCCTCTCCCCGTTTCTCTCTACACAGCCCCTGTTGGACAGAATACCAGTAGATTTGGTTTTCTGTACCATGTCTATGCTGATTACAGACAACTATACACTTCATCACGTAACATCACCCCTGCTGTACTACAGAAGACCAATGACCGTCTGTCTGCTGTCTCTAACATCATGTCTTCTTTCTGTCTGAAAATGAATCTCTTGAAAACTGAGCTGTTTGTTTTTGCACCATCTACTAACCTACCTAAACCTTATCTCTCCATCTTAAGGTGTGGCACTACCTTCACGCCTGCTGTCTCGGTGTTATGTTTGACACTGATCTTTCCTTCACCACATACATTCAGGTCCATAAATATTGGGACATGGACACAATTCAAACATTTTTGGCTCTATACACCACCACAATGGATTTGAAAGAAACGAACAAGATGTGCTTTAACTGCAGACTGTCAGCTTTAATTTGAGGGTATTTACATCCAAATCAGGTGAACGGTGTAGGAATTACAAAAGTTTGCATATGTGCCTCCCACTTGTTAAGGGACCAAAAGTAATGGGACAGAATAATAATCATAAATCAAACTTTCACTTTTTAATACTCGGGTGCAAATCCTTTGCAGTCAATTACAGCCTGAAGTCTGGAACGCATAGACATCACCAGACGCTGGGTTTCATCCCTGGTGATGCTCTGCCAGGCCTCTACTGCTGTTTTCAGTTCCTGCTTGTTCTTGAGGCATTTTCCCTTTAGTTTTGTCTTCAGCAAGTGAAATGCATGCTCAATCGGATTCAGGTCAGGTGATTGACTTGGCCATTGCATAACATTACACTTCTTTCCCTTAAAAAACTCTTTGGTTGCTTTTGCAGTATGCTTTAGGTCATTGTCCATCTGCACTGTGAAGCGCTTTCCAATGAGTTCTGAAGCATTTGGCTGAATGAGCAGATAATATTGCCCGAAACACTTCAGAATTCATCCTGCTGCTTTTGTCAGCAGTCGCATAATCAATAAATACAAGAGAACCAGTTCCATTGGCAGCCATACATGCCCACGCCATGACACTACCACCACCATGCTTCACTGATGAGGTGGTATGCTTAGGATCATGAGCAGTTCCTTTCCTTCTCCATACTCTTCTCTTCCCATCACTCTGGTAAAAGTTGATCTTGGTCTCATCTGTCCATAGGATGTTGTTCCAGAACTGTGAAGGCTTTTTTAGATGTCGTTTGGCAAACTCTAATCTGGCCTTCCTGTTTTTGAGGCTCACCAATGGTTTACATCTTGTGGTTATCCCTCTGTATTCACTCTGGTGAAGTCTTCTCTTGATTGTTGACTTTGACACACATACACCTACCTCCTGGAGAGTGTTCTTGATCTGGCCAACTGTTGTGAATGGTGTTTTCTTCAACAGGGAAAGAATTCTTCGGTCATCCACCACAGTTGTTTTCCGTAGTCTTCCGGGTCTTTTGGTGTTGCTGAGATCACCGGTGCGTTCCTTCTTTTTAAGAATGTTCCAAACAGTTGTTTTGGCCAAGGCTAATGTTTTTGCTACCTCTCTGATGGGTTTGTTGTGTTTTTTCAGCCTAATGATGGCTTGCTTCACTGATAGTGACAGCTCTTTGGATCTCATCTTGAGAGTTGACAGCAACAGATTCCAAATGCAAATAGCAGATTTGAAATGAACTCTGGACCTTTTATCTGCTCATTGTAATTGGGATAATGAGGGAATAACACACACCTGGCCATGGAACAGCTGAGAAGCCGATTGTCCCATTACTTTTGGTCCCTTAACAAGTGGGAGGCACATATGCAAACTGTTGTAATTCCTACACCGTTCACCTGATTTGGATGTAAATACCCTCAAATTAAAGCTGACAGTCTGCAGGTAAAGCACATCTTGTTCGTTTCATTTCAAATCCATTGTGGTGGTGTATAGAGCCAAAAATGTTAGAATTGTGTCCATGTCCCAATATTTATGGACCTGGCTGTATATTCAATCTCTCACCCACTCATGCTGCCTGCAACTCAAAAACATCTCTAGAATCTGCCCCTTTCTTACTGTAGAAGCAACAAAAACTTGCAGAAGCCAGGCTCATCTATCTGTCTGACTGCTACTCCGATGCCTCTTCCCTGTGCCAGTCATTACACTGGTTGCCCATACAGTATAGGATTCAATTTAAAGTCTTCATTCTCACCCACAAAGCTCTCCACAGTGCTGCACCCCTACATCCTCTCCCTCATCTATGTCTACCACCCTACCTGTGCCATCTGTTTAGCCAATCATTTATGACTGACATACACCATAATCTGAACTTCTCACTCCCATCTCCAAGACTTCTCCCAAGCAGTGCCAATTCTCTATAGTGCCCAACCCCAAGCAATTAGGTTAATTCACAACATCCACAGTTTTAGGTGCTTCCTAAAAACACATCTTTTTATGGTGGCCTATCTCATCTGCTGATGTAACTCTTCCCACACACTCCCCCATCCTCATCATCCTTCTGAACCTAATCCATCATCAAACACTATCTACCACACACCATGCGCTCAGAACTACTACAGATATTAACTGGTGACGGCCCATGCAGCTTTATATCTAAGATCCAGATGGCCAGTCTGTCTCAAAGTGTGGTGGGCACTAAAGCAATATCCCCTTTCCACAGCAGTAAAGTCTTTTGCCATAAACGAGCAGTACCTTACTGACTCTACCCTGCACTGCCTTTATGGTTCTTGACCTTCAAAGATGTCTGTTCTCTACTAACAAATCACAGCATTTAACGTGGACAATATGAAATTAACCCTAGCAGTGACTACTGGGTCACTGCACACTTATAAAAAGGATGGCAAGAATTATTTAGAGTAACTTCACAATATATTGTTTGGCAATTATATTTGCTAGCAAGTCTCTGAATCAGCATGTATGCACTTAGAATTACCACAAGGCATTTTCCTCCCTCCTAGCGTGTTGGAAAAATGTCTTAATTATAAAAGAGTTTGAGAGATGGTTCCTGTAGCAGTGGAAAAGCCTACTGAGGTTTTAACTTCAGCCCGGCTTGTTCTGTGCCGATGCTTCAGGATAAAATGTTCAATTATTAATGTACTCATAGTGCTGCCTAATTCTGACTGGCACTAAAACACAACTTAGATTTAACCTCATCAAACTTTCATGGAGGTTTAAGAAAATACAGGTTCATTGAGAGAAGGCGCTGCTTAAAGGAGAAGGATTTTAATGAGTCCCAGTTAATTTTTGTAGCACTGGCTAAGAATACAGTCTATGGTTTCAACTTTTTTAATATTTTTTTTTTTAAGCACAATCTGATGAAACACTGTCATTATGGGTCACATACGATCATTGTTAGGTTTTCACATGGTGGTCCAGGCCATGGAGAATAAATGATGCTCAATGAAGCAAAGTCTCCCCAGATAACCCTCACAATAGAGCTAAAAATGTGAGGTCAGGTTATATTGTTGCTCACGAATGGATGGGTCTTTGAGGAAGACCTACTCAACCTAGGCGAAGCTAGAATTTGACAAAAAAAAAAAAAAAAAGCAAACCAAAACATGATCATACATAGGTGCTGATTTTGAGCATAAAAAATAGGTTACACCCTGTCACCCAATTACCTACCCTGGCATAATCTGGTACCTGTGATTCTTATGTACATGTTTATGTTATAGTATATATTTAGCATACCTCCTAACTTTTAAGAAAGCCCAAAGAAGGGCAACATCAGTGGCACACTACGTGTGCCGTTGTTTTTAACCATGATGCAAGGGGAGCAGGTCACTGTTGCAACCTGCTATTGGCTGCACCCCCCGTCGCCGAATGTTGTGATCTTCAATACTGGGAGATGCAGCGATGGCTGGGGAGGGCATTGAGCCCAAAGAAGGGCAACATCAGTGGCACACTACGCTCGCCGTGGCAAGTTGTTTTTAACTGTGACGCAAGGGGAGCGGGTCACTGTTGCAGCCTGCTATTGGCTGCACCCCCCGTCGCCGGATGTTGTGATCTTCACGACGGGGAGATGCAGTGATGGCTGGGGAGAGATACAGGAGGACTCAGGCGTCGGGGACCAGGTACGTATTGTCTATATAAGGGGCCCGGGCATTGGGGGGGGTTACAGAATTGGATAACCCCCTTTAAGCAACACCTCTAACTCTGCCCAGTGCCTGTCTATACATGCCCAATCCTGCCCAGTCTCCTTTGTGTCTTCATTTATGACCTCTTAGTGCCCCTACACAGTAGTTCTGCCTCTTTAGTGCCCCCACACAGTAGTCATGCTCCCTTAGTGCCCCCCACACACTATTTGTGCCCCTACACAGTAGGAATGTCTCCTTAGTGCCCGCACACAGTAGTTATGTTCTGTTAGTGCCCTACTCAGTCGTTGTGCCCCCTTCACAGTAGTTATTCCCCCTTACTAACACCTCGCCCTGTTCCCCCCTTGAATGAAGCACATTCTAGTCTCCCCAGCAGCAGGGGCAATGATGATGTCATTGCACCTGGTGAGCTGAGCACAAGAGTGCACAGGCTGAAGAATGGTCTCTTACTCAGTCCTGCCGGCGTAATGACGTCACCACATCATATCTGCTGCTTGGCAGAGCCCTGGCTGGGTGCATGGTGGAGCAAGATCCTAATGGCTCCCTGCTTCACTATTGTATTCAACTGTGAGAACACAGAGACAATTGAAAGTGGGACATACCTCAACCCCAGGAAAGCCACAAAACAAAAAAAAAATGGACTGTACGGGATGTGTTAGGAGGTTGTATCTAGTTCTCAGTATGTGCTCACAAGTTGCATTATATCTAGTCCAGTTATTTGGTTCCCAATGAACTAGTAATAGGGCCTTATGTATGCATATGTTGTCCTTGGATGCTTTCTACTTAGTTAGCACTTTTGCCTTGCAAATTTGCATGGAGTTTGTATGCGCTCCCCATGTTTCTGTAGTTATCCTCCATTTTCTCCCACACTCCAAATAGAGGTTTATTGGCTTCCTGTGAAAACTGACCCTAGTGGATGTTGGGGAATGAGCGCCTAGATGGCTCCTTGTCAACAAGATTTGGGTGAGAACGCACATGAATGTATATTCAACAAAACAAGCTTTATTTCATGGTCCTGAAGGCTTTTCGTCATCATTCCTGATCTTCTATAGTGGCTATCCCATGGTGTCCATTCATGGGGGTTTGTTCTAACTTTTTTTTACTCCATTTTTTGAATGATGCCTTGGTTCCACATCCTGATCTTCATGTCTTCTAGTTTAAGCTAAATATGACATAAAATTCAGCCAAATTGGAGAATTTTGGCAATTTTGGATGACCAGTTAAAACTGAAGGCGAACAATTACTCACGATGGCAGGTGGTAGACAATTGTCTGCTTAAATTGTGATCCATCCTGTTGGAAAATTTGGGCTGATCACTTGCCATTTTGTGAAAGTCCAGTGTGTTTCATCTTTTTTTTTCTAAACTGTCTCCATGATCACACCCAATTTAGTCTGCTATGTTGCTGGTGGGATTGTTTTTATGAACGATCCTACGAACAACGATCGGCTGCATTCCAGCCAGTCCTTCTCTCGTGTATGGCAAGTTTTGGTCTAGTAATTCACCAGTGGAACTAAATCAAGGGCTTTCCCTTCCTGGTGGCATGCATCCATGACTCTTCTCTATAGCTTGGGAGCCTGATGAAGTACTTAGACCCTACTCCTGGCCTGGCAGTAGCCTTGTCATAGATGATCCTTTTTTGAACAACATCAATGTCATTACTGCTCCAGGATCAGATTTTGGGCCATAAATGTTGGTCAATCCATGAAAAATGGCTTTCTGCTTTCCAGGTTACCAAAGTGTGCTCTGCCTATAGTTTAACTGTGTATGAAATTCCCACAAGTTCCAGGGAAACTGAATCAGTCAAAATCTATGAACAATTTAAAAAAGGAACAGACATAATATGTATTACATATGAGATACATGCCAACGATCATGTGCCAAGCCACATAAAACTGCGAGGCAGGGCGGCGTACGGGAGTCCAGGGTGCTCAGCCCATGTGTTTTTAATGATGGGACAAACCCTTTTTTCTCTTCTATCAGATTGGGAACAAACCACAACATACCAGCAAAGGCTGTACGACAGTCTGAGGCTTCAGCTCAAACCAGATGTTTAAGTGGTGATTCACTTTCCACCACCAGTCAGATGGTGCTGGCTACATTGAAGGCTCTGTATGGCATCAGTGGGCAATGTGTAATGGTCCATCTGTCGGCGGTAGAGACTGAACATAATCATTATTAATGACTATCCAAGGTCTGTCGTGTTTGATCTAATACCATAGACATCTCGAAGGAAAGAAAAAAGAAGTAAAAAAAAACATCTTGTCAACGGAGGCACGGAAAGTATACCGCAACGGAAAATTCTGGGGTGTCATTTGTAATTTGTTTTATTTTAATTTAATTTTACGTTTACCAAACTCTGTAATTACTTGTCAAGGCAGAAAAGTTTTCCTAGTTTTATCAGGCAATACTTGGACTGGATGCATAAATGGAAAAGTCACTGTACTGGGCGATCAGGGTGAACTTGAAAACCCCAAAAATGTAGCATAAAGTCACCAAGAAAGCCACTGATCGTGACTTGGAGATCATAAAATATTACTTTTTTCATACAATTAAAACCACTCAATACACAAACAAAAATTAATCACAGCATTCAAATATGGTCCAACCGAGAACCATGATGGTCCTGGTCATTGTGGAGTAACCAAAAAGAGCGACTCTTCCAGTCTAAAACTGGGCAGCCCTAGTATTCTAATGGTCCTTTTACATGGGCAGATTTCTGCTTGCAATGAGTATCAATTGATGATATAGCAAGTTAGGCTAGGGCGACAACAAGTCGCGCGACACTTAGGGCACAACTACACTGCAACATGTGTCGCGTGACATTGATATCGCAATAATGTCGCGCAACAATTTTTATAATGATAGTCTATATGGTGTCGCACTGCGACATGCTGCGACTGCGACACGACAGTCACAGAAAAATTCATTTTGAATGCATTTTTTGCGACTGTCGCGTCGCAGTCGCAGCATGTCGCAGTGCGACACCATAGACTATCATTATAAAAATTGTTGCGCGACATTGGTGCGTCAAAACGCACTTCCACCATGGCTTTTTGGGTTTTGTGTTTACTGCGTTCTCTGTCCTCTAGAAATGACATAACAACCTTATTCTGCGGGTCAGTACAATAACTGAGATACCAAATTTATACAGTTTCTATGATGTTTTAGTACTTTAAAAAAATAAAATCCTTTGAAAAGATTTTTATTTTGCATCGCCATATTCTCATAGCCATAACTTTTTTATTTTTCAATCTACAGAGCCGTGTTGGAGCAAATTTATTCTGGGGTGAGCTGTAGCTTTTATTAATACCATTTTGGGGCACATACAACTTTTTGAATACTTTTCATTCAGTTTTATTGGCGGGCCAGCATGACCAAATACAGCAAAGTGTTCACTGCACACAATATATGTCATTATATGTTAATAGATTAGACATTTTTGGACAGAGCAATGCCTATTACGTTTACTTTTTTAATAGCTTATATATTTTTATATATAAAAATGGGAAAGGGGGATCATTAGAAGTTTTATTATTTTTTGAGTTTTTTATAAAAAAAAAAATTATTGTACTTTTTTGTCCCCTTGGCGGACTTGAACATACCACATTCTGACTGCTTGGGATTTTCATAGGCTGCCTACCAAGTCATGCCTTGGGCTCGGCTTTGTAGGCAGCTCGCTATGACAGCAATGGGAGCTTTCAGAAGGCCCCGGCAGCCAGAGTAACCGATTGTAGCCCCACGATTTTACCATGTGGGCTCCGTTCGAAGGCAGAGTTAACCGCCTCTGTCTAATTCCACAGATTCTGTGGTTACTATTGACCACGGCATCTGAGGGGTTTAATGACCAGGACTGGAGTCATCTCCATTCCTGGTTACTGCCGGCGCCTGCGTGAGCCGACTCCATACAACACCTTAACCCACATGATGTACAGCTACGTCAAGGTAGTTAAAGGGGTTAAGTAGTGAATAGATAATTGTTGGGCACCTTTACATGGGGCAATGGTTGGGAATGAGCATTCGTTTCACCTTATCAACTGCCTGTGTAAAAGGCCCTTAAAGGGATTGTCCTATCTGGATATTTGTGGCATATTGATAGAAAAAGCCATAAAAGTCTGATAGGTCTGGGTTTCACCTTGAGAACTGATCTCAAGATCCTATCGTAAGATCTCCTATGTCAAGATCTCCTATCTGGGGGGACTGCTGTGAATGAAGAGCATGCCCCCAGATTTGTCCATCCCGATGTACTCTACGTGTCATCAGCTTTCCAGTACATAAACATAATATAAACCATGTTTACGGTGCTGCATCCTCCGATTTTGTAGCTCTTAATGCCCGAATCAATTTTCGAACCTATTAATATGCACAAAATTAATTTTATGATAACAACTGTGTAAAAAGGAGGAGAAGTGAACCATATTACAGTGTAATGATACCGGTTTATTCTGCGCTGATGCTACACGAGGTGCAGAACCTAGAAAAGCTAAATTTGGAGAATTCCGGGTCTCACAAATAGGTATAATATGACTGAACAGACATTTTCGTGCCGGACTTCTCAGATCTTGGTAGGAGATTATGTCGTCTGGTGCAGCGTTCCTGTAATTGTACAAATCCTTCATCTGGCTGCTTCCTGCGTACACGTGTTGTTAATTATGAAATGGTTAACATGTCGGCTTTAGGCACCGCTACCTTCATGAAGCCTGTTCTCCAGCCCTGAGATCACTTACTGCTGTGTGACTGCCACGGGCAAGGAGCGCCTGAAATAAAGAAATAAGCATCAGAGGCCACGGCCTTATATTTATTCCTGCCGAGATGAGTGAAATTTCGAAAAATTGTATTCGGCTGATTCGCCGAAGTTCTCCAAGAAATTTGATTCGTTCCGAATTAATTTGTCACAAATCGCTATAAAGCCTCATTTACACGTCACAGATGCCATCCGTGTTTCACGGATCATTAGGAAGAGATGCTTTGAAAATTATTTTGTGTCAGTAAAACACGGATGACACAAGGACAGCAAAAAACAGACACACGGATCCTTCACAGGCAGCATCACTGACCACCTTTTCACAGATTTAAGCCTCATACACACGTCCGTGGAACATGGTCCGTGAGATACCGGACTGGCATCCTGCTTAGTGCCGGAGCACACAGCGTTATTGGTTGCTATGACGCCGTGCGCTCCGTGCTGCCGCTGCTGAACAGCAATACACTCGCATAGATCTTACCAGTGTATTACTGTAGTGCAGCGGCGGCACAAAGCGCGCGGCGTCATAGCAACCAATGACGCCGTGCGCTCCGGCACTAAGCAGGATGCCAGTCTCACGGACCGTGTTCCACGTATGTGTGAATGAGGCTTTACCCAAGCCACTCTGCTTAATCATTTTCTTTCCACTTGGTGGCCCAATCTCAGCGTGAAGGCTTGGAAGTTAATTGAGGCTTGGAATGCTTCGCTCAACTCTACTGCCGATTTAACAGGGTTTTCCGGCAATAATGATTTTCTAGTAAGTGCCCGTAACCTGAAACAGAAAATTCATACTTAGGCTACATTCACATGTCCCTTTCGGAGATCTGGCGGTGCAAATGTCGGCTGACGGCCAGACCAAAAAATTTTAGCATGCCACGGTTTTTGTCCAGCCAACACCCAGCATTTATGCTGGAAATCGGTTGGATCACTGCCGGACCTCATTGCAATCAATGGGGATCCGGCAGTAAAGTAGAGGATCTGGATCATTGGATCACTGGATCTGTGAGATCCAGCAGGGTTCTCTTTGTTGGAACCAATGTGAGGAAAGAGTTGAACGGCACACCTCTGTGATGAAGGTGGTGCTCACTCGTATATAAAGTTCATGCAATTGAAGAGAAGACCACGGGACACTAGTTGCTGTTTCGTTAAATGCTTATTTTTATTATTATTATTAGAAATCTTTTTTGATTTTTTTTAAACTTTTTTTATCCATCCAGAGAATAATATTTAGCCACTGGCCAACGTTTCGGTCAACAATAGACCTTGATCACGGCCTTAGTCATGGTGCTTGTAGTTTGGCTGGATGGCACCATCTGTAGAGTGGTTAGACTTCAATGCGGATCTTTCCATAAACTGAAAAACTGCATAAAAACCCCGCAAAAAACACACCAAAACCGCAATAAATGGTGTGGATTTATGTGTTTTTTGTGCAGTTTTGGTGTGGATTTTCTGCATACAAATGCAGGTATCCAAAATGTTTATTTTGGAACATTTCCGCCTCAAAATCATCTCCCAAAAAAAAAAAAAACGCCTCCCTTTCATTTGAGTGCGAAGCAGCTCTTGTACGTCAGACTGAAAAACATCCACAAGCTGAAAATGCAGTTTTGTATTGAAGTAAACATTGCAAAGAAAAGAAAGGGAGTCAGTCAGCGCTTCCCAGTGCGCAGGTGCACCTCGTCACGAAAGCAAAAAACAGACGATGCAACAGCACTCTGCAAACAGAAACAAAATATATATCTAATAGCTCTGCACTCACTATAGAAAATGTACTAATGCTAGCACTACCCTCATTATATAAATGTGAGATTCCTGGCAAAAAAAAATTGTACATTGGTTAAAAAAAAGCGTCCAAAACTGCATAAAAAACGTGTGAAAAAACGCACTAAAGATGTGCAGATTCTGTGCTGAATTTGTAGGTGGATTTTCAGAATCTGTCATGTGAATATTCGCTAAGGGGCCGTTCAGAAGGTAGGTCTAACGGCAGAATTTTCACTGAAAGCTTGTTGGTGGCCGCGTCCTTTTTGCCTTCCATTTATTTCGATGGGAGTCAGCGCTGGAGATTGCTGAGTGGCGGTTGAAGCCTCCGCTCTGCGATCCTCAGCGCTGCTTCCCACTGAAATGAATGGAAGGCAGAAACCATGGCGGCCACTGGCAAAATGTTGTCATGCCAAAGTTCCACGGCAAAAGACACCGGGTGAACATACCCACAGGGAGCCTGCACACAAGTGCAGATTTTGAAACAGAAAATCTTTTTCCAGATTCGCTCCAAAAACTGGATCTGTCTCTTGTGATTTTTGGTGCCGATTTAATGCAAATGCACATCAAAAATCGCACAAACATGTGACAGAGTTCTAAATCCGCAAGTCGGGTCAATTTCCGTACGGAAGAAACAAGCAACGTGTACATTAGAGTTGTCTAATCTCATACACTTTGCTGGTGCTGTATTATTACACTGCGTTTTTTCTGCACGTAATCAGCATCGCGTGCAGGTGGCCTAATAGCGTCAGATGCATGAGGACTGTGGGTGCCACGTGTTGCGGCTGTGCTGCGTTTTTTGTTGCGTTTTCTTCCAGTAGAAGGAAAACACAGCAAAACTGAATTACATTAATTACAAAATAGAGTAAGGGCTCAGGCACGCAAACATACTTTTTGTCTGTGTCCATTCCGTTTTTTTGCAGCCCGTATGCAAAAAAAACCAAAAAACGGAAATGACTTCTGTGTCCATATGTTTGCATGGTCGTTCAACAAAAAAATAGAACTTTTAGTCCTATTATTGTCCGCATTACGGACAAGGATAGGACAGTTCCGTTTCACAAAATGCGGAATGCACACGGCCACACGCGTTTTTGAGGTCTGCAAAACGCCAACGGTCGTGTGCATGAGCCCTTACATTAATGTAATATAAGTCCGCTGTGTGTTTTCCTTTGCTGGAACCAAAGAGTATATTGTTGCAAAAACCACACACGTTTTTTGCCGCACCAATAACGCAGCACAGCCGCGACGTGCGAGCGTTTCCTTGTTACGTTTATTCGGAACAGCTGTACGCGGCCCAGCTGTTGCTCTCCGTACACGTCAGTCGGATCCATCGCCGGTGATACCGCCTCAGGCTAGACACTCAGCTCATTGACCATACGGCACCAGCCTGCTGTTTGCTACACAGTGAGAACTGACAGAACATCGAGGCAGAGACGGAAAAGTCGCCGGCGTTATATTATTCATCCAAGAGATTTATGACGAGTGCAAGTTAGTCGGTAGCTTTTCACTAAGGCATATTCAGGCTCTATAGGTCACCCCGTAAGTGAATCTTCTGTAAAGTCCTGGTTCCAGCTTTTGCCTCTTCTTCTTAAAGGGGTTTTCCAGGACTCACGTATTGATGGGCCATCCTCGGGATAGGTCATCAGTATCAGATCTGTGGTGATCAGCAATCCACTGCGTCAGGAAGCTGCCAGTGCGGGAAACTATAGAGTGGACGGAGCCCGAAGCAAAAGGTGCCGTCTGTTTCCTGCTTCGTCCACTGTATAGTTTCCTACGTCGGCGACTGCCCAAAACCGCCGTTTCGTGGATGTAATGGCTATTAGAACACAATCGATCAAAAAGGGCAAGACTGAGGGCTGCAAGCTGGAGGAGTTATAGCGTCAGGGAGGTGGGGAGGAGAATGTTTTTTTTTAAAAAAAAAAGGGGAAAACCACGAGGGCTGGCGGACACTTTTTTTGCTTTACATTGCTTAGCGTTGGAAGCGTTTCTTCTTGGCAATCTCCTGTTCGTCAGTGGAGTAGACATTTACATGCAGCGATCTCCTCCACAGTAGGGGGAGCAGTGATCACTAATGCCATTGCTCGTCCCCATGCACAATCATTGCGCGTTTCGCTCATTCATCAGGTAAATGGCAGCACCTTTAGGGCTCTTGCACGTTTTTTTTTTTTCTCTTTACGGTCCGTTTTTTGTGTTCCGTATACGGACCATATACGGAACCATTCATATGGCTTCTGTTTCTGTATTTCCGTTTTTTCCATTCCGTTCAAAGATAGAATATGTCCTATAATTGTCTGCATAACGGACAAGGATAGTACCGTTCTATCAGGGGCCAGCTGTTCCGTTCCCCAAAAAACGGAATGCACACAGACGTCACCCATATTTCTTGCTGATCAGTTTTTTGCGGACCGCAAAATACAAAAAAAGCCATACAGTCATGTGCAAGAGGCCTCACACAGACTGATTATCGCTAATGAGTGTTCCTACAAGCACTTGTTAGGGATCTGCCAGTGTAAAGGGGCCTTAACCCCTTAGGGACACAGCCTTATTTCACCTTAAGGACCAGGCCATTTTTTGCAAATCTGATCAGTGTCACTTTAAGTGGTGATAACTTTAAAACGCTTTGACTTATCGAGGCCATTCTGAGATTGTTTTTTTGTCACATATTGTACTTCATGACACTGGTAAAATGGAGTAAAAAAAATAATTTTTATTTATAAAAAAAATACCAAATTTGCCAAAAATGTTGAAAAATTTTCAAATTTCCAAGTTTCAATTTCTCTACTTCTATAATACATAGTAATACCTACAAAAATAGTTATTACTTTACATTCCCCATATGTCTACGTCATGTTAGGATCATTTTGGGAATGACATTTTATTTTTGGGGGACGTTACAAGGCTTAGAAGTTTAGAAGTAAATCTTGAAATTTCTCAGAAATTTTCAAAAACCAACTTTTTAAGGACCAGTTCAGGTCTGAAGTCGCTTTGTGAGGCTTGCATAATAGAAACCACCCAAAAATGACCCCATTCTAGAAGCTACACCCCTCAAGGTATTCAAAACTGATTTTACAAACGTTGTTAACCCTTTAGGTGTTAGAGATACAATTTCAAAATTTCACTTTTTTGGCAGATTTTCCATATTAATATTTTTTTTTCCAGTTACAAAGCAGGGGTTAACAGCCAAACCAAACTCAATATTTATGGCCCTGATTCTGTAGTTTACAGAAACACCCTATATGTGGTCGTGAACTGCTGTACGGGCACACGGCAGGGCGCAGAAGGAAAGGAATGCCATACGGTTTTTGGAAGGCAGATTTTGCTGGACTGTTTTTTTTTTTACACCATGTCCCATTTGAAGCCCCCCTGATGCACCCCTTGAGTAGAAACTACATAAAAGTGACCCCATCTAAGAAACTACACCCCTAAAGGTATTTAAAACTGATTTTACAAACGTCGTTAACCCTTTAGTTGTTCCACAAGAATTAATGGAAAATAGATATACAATTTCAAAATTTCACTTTTTTGGCAGATTTCCCATTTTAATATTTTTTTTCCAGTTACAAAGCAAGGGTTAACAGCCAAACAAAACTCAATATTTATGGCCCTGATTCTGTAGTTTACAGAAACACCCCATATGTGGTTGTAAACTGCTGTACGGGCACACGGCAGGGCGCAGAAGGAAAGGAACGCCATACGGTTTTTGGAAGGCAGATTTTGCTGGACTGTTTTTTTTGACACCATGTCCCATTTGAAGCCCCCCTGATGCACCCCTAGAGTAGAAACTCCAAAAAAGTTACCCCATTTTAGAAACTACGGGATAGGGTGGCAGTATTGTTGGTACTAGTTTAGGGTACATATGATTTTTGGTTGCTCTATATATCACTTTTTGTGGGGCAAGGTAACAAGAAATAGCTTTTTTGGCACCGTTTTTTTTTTTGTTATTTACAACATTCATCTGACAGGTTAGATCATGTGGTATTTTTATAGAGCAGGTTGTCACGGACGCGGTGATACCTAATATGTCTAAAAAAAATATATTTATGTAAGTTTTACACAATAATGTCATTTTTGAAACAAAAAAAAACATGTTTTAGTGTCTCCATAGTCTGAGAGCCATAGTTTTTTCAGTTTTTGGGCGATTATCTTGAGTAGGGTCTCATTTTTTGCGGGATGAGATGACGGTTTGATTGGCACTATTTTGGGGTGCATATGACTTTTTGATCGCTTGCTATTACACTTTTTGTGATGGAAGATGACAAAAAAATGGCTTTTTTTACACCGTTTTTATTTTTATTTTTTTACGGTGCTCATCTGAGGGGTTAGGTCTGATCCTTTACAATGCATTCCAATACTTCTGTATTGGAATGCTTTGGCTGTATGAGTAATACTGTGTGTATTACTCATACAGCTTCCGGACTGTGAGATCCAGGGGGCTGGATCTCACAGGCTCGTTACCGGAAGGCAGCGCAGATGCCTCAGGAAGGCATCGCGCTGCCTTCCATGCCATCGAGTCCCCCCCACAGCCCCACGAGGACCCGATTGCACCACCGCCGCCCGCACAATAAAAAGCCGCAGACCGCAGGTCTGAATTGACCTGCGGTTTGCGGCGATCGCCGACATGGGGGGGTCACGTGACCCCCCCGCGCATTTAGCCGAGGTGCCTGATCAAAAAAACACAGGGCGTACAGGTACGCCCTGTGTCCTTAAGTACCAGGACATAAGGGCGTACCTGTACGCCCTGTGTCCTGAAGAGGTTAAAGGGGTTGTCTCACTACCGCAAGTGGCATTTATCATGTAGAGAAAGTTAATGCCAGGCACTTACTAATGTATTGTGATTGTCCATATTGCCTCCTTTGCTGGCTGGATTAAATTTTCCATCACATTATACACTGCTGGTTTCCATGGTTACGACCACCCTGCAATCCATCAGCCGTGGTCGTGCTTGCACACTATGGGGAAAAGCACCAGCCAATGTGTGCACCAACGATCTCGGCCACCAGAGAGGAAAGGCACTTTTTCTTATAGTGTGCAATCACGACCACCACGGATGGATTGCAGGGTGGTCGTAACCATGGAAACAAGCCGTTTATAATGTGATGGAAAAATGAATCCAGCCAGCAAAGGAGGCAATATGGACAATCACAATACATTAGTAAGTGCCCTGTATTAACTTCTTCTACATGATAAATCCCACTTGCTGAAGTGAGACAACCCCTTTAAGTCCAGGAAAACCACTTTAACTTCACACCCTTTTCAGTCTGAGATCCTGATCCCCGGGGCAGCAGGTCAGGCAGAAGGCTGGATATCTGCACAGTGTAAACTTCACATGCTTTGGTCAGCTCTTCCCAAACAACAATTAGGTCTGCAACAACCGCCCCAGGCCCTGGATGTAATGCCAGGCCGGGGGACCGCGGTAATGAGACCATTGACCGGGGGAAGTGTGGACACAACAGCTTTGTGACTACCTTTCCCATTAGCAAGCTTTTCATGTTAGAAAAGATTGCAAAACATCTTAGGTGAACTGTACGTCCAGAGGTCCCTAATCAGACAGGTAATTGGCAGGGAAGCAGGGCGGTTTGTCTGATGGCAGG
This sequence comes from Bufo bufo, assembly GCF_905171765.1. Taxonomy (NCBI): domain Eukaryota; kingdom Metazoa; phylum Chordata; class Amphibia; order Anura; family Bufonidae; genus Bufo; species Bufo bufo. Next base: position 426,568,724 of record NC_053394.1, read on the forward strand.
ACATTTGCCCGGCAGTTTTACAGGCGCGTTTGTTATTTTCTGTATCCTATTCTTGAAATGAGCATTTCCACACTGATAAGTGATAGCTTGTTAGAAGTTGGTGTTGTATGAGATATATGCATTCTTCAAATGTGGCCCTGCATTTTTTGAAGACCAAATGCTGACAAAAAAAAAAAAAAATAGAACATGTCCTATCCTTGTCCATTTTGCGGACAAGGATAGGACATTTGTGAAGGAATAAAAAAATAAATAAATGGCAGCAGGCTCTCAGCCGGTATCTGTGTTTTCCAGACCACAAAAACAGATATGGTCACGTGCAGGAGACCTTAAGAAAAGAGATGAGCGAACTTGTGTTTTCAAGTTTGGCGTACAAGGTTCGGGTTATTTAAGAATTCCGTTATGGATTCTGCTACCACGGAGCATAATTTTTATCATCAGTGGGGGTCCGACATCCGGCACCCATGCCAAACAGCAACAATGTGTAAGCAGGTGTGCTTGGCATTGCAGCTTGGAATAGGACAACCCCTTTAAAGGACTTGTCCCGTGAAAAATGTATTACAGTTTTCAAACCAGCACCTGGATCTGAATATTTTTGTAATTTCATCTAATTAAAAATTTTGCATAGCCACTGAGCTATTCAATAAAATCTATCTGTGTAGCGCCACCTGCTGTTTGTTTGTTTTCTTATTTCTTTGTCCTGCTCACTGAGATGGCCGCACATGCTCAGTTTTATCCTTCAACTTCCTCCTGAGCTGTGATAGGGAGAGCTGAGACACGCCCCCTGAGCTGTGATAGGGAGAGCTGAGACACGCCCCCTGAGCTGCAGCAGAAAAGAAACACCCCTTGAGCTGTCAGCTTGATATAAATCTAGCAAAACAATGAATGGTGAGATCTCCGGATCCATGTGAGGTGCAGGGCTGGTTCCAGCTTTGTTAGAAAGAGATTGTCATGTGATGTCTGATTTTCATTTTTTACATTAATCATGGGATAACACCTTTAAGCCTCCATGGTGCATATATGGAGACATGTCATTAGTGGTGGGCCCAGACTTTCCCTGTGGCCCTGGAGCCTCAAGCAAGGTCTCTGTCATCAAGCCATTACTACCATGAAGAGAACTAACTCTAAAATGTGTACACTAGGAAAACCAAGTCAATAACATTTTCTCGATATTCTCTCAGAAAATAATCATCGTAATTAACATAGTTTTCCAAATATGCTACTAATGACAAGAGATTTTTTTGACAAGATTTGGCTTGTCGGTATTTTTCTCGTGACAGCTTCATGAAGCTGATTATTTTATAACATGAACAACAGAGAAAATATTTATTGTTTCAGCCCGGAGAGACTTCACTGCGCGCCCGCGATTATCCCACACACCTTGAGAATATAATCCAATTTCACAGTCCGAAGAACCACCATGGAAATCGCTCTACTGTCTGTAATAAACACTATTATGGGCAGTTCTGGTATGTGCATTTATCACATAAAAGGAGCAGACTGCATTAGGGGGAAAAAACATTACAACAGATTCTCCTCCTAGATGTAGTTTTACAAAAATCTGATTACTATGGCAGAAATATGGTTGAAAATGTCTTAGTCTGCATTATTAATCAGATTTTTCTAAAAATAAATAAATAATATATATATATATATATTTGATATATATATATTAGGGATCGACCGATATAGATTTTTTAGGGCCGATACCGATAATTTGTGAACTTTCAGGCCGATAGCCGATAATTTATACCGATATTCTGGGAAAATTCCTACACAAATCTGCTGAAAATTTATATGTTTATTGTTAACGTGTATTATTATTATTATTTTTTTGTAAATCTTTTTCATTTATACTTAATATTTTTGTGTTTTTTTTTTTTACTAACTTTTAGCCCCCTTAGGGACTAGAACCCTTGTCCCATTCACCCTGATAGATCTCTATCAGGGTGAATAGGAGCTCACACTGTCCCTGCTGCTCTGTGCTTTGTGCACACAGCAGCATGGAGCTTACCATGGCAGCCAGGGCTTCAATAGCGTCCTGGCTGCCATGGTAACCGATCGGAGCCCCAGGATTACACAGCTGGGGCTCCGATCGGAGGAGCAGGGGAGAGGGGATCCTGTGGTCACTGCCACCAATGATTAATACTGGGTGGGGGGGGGGGCACTGCGCCACCAATGTTTTTACTATTGGGATTGGGATGGGGTGGGGGGCGCACTGCGCCACCAATGATTAATACTGGGGGGCTTGAAGGGGGGGCGCACTGCGCCACCAATGAAGATAAGTCTCTCAATCATTCATATACAGGAGGCGGGAGCTGGCTGCAGAATCACATAGCCGACTCCCGACCTCTATGAGCGGTAGCTGCGATGCGCGGCACCTAAGGGGTTAACTACCGCGGACCGCAGCTAGTACCGCTCATAGAGGTCGGGAGCCGGCTATGTGATTCTGCAGCCAGCTCCCGCCTCCTGTATATGAATTAATGAAAGACTTATCTTCATTGGTGGAGCGGTGGCCACAGCCCCTCCCCTCCTCTTATCTTCTCCCCTCTCATTGGCGGCAGCGGCAGCAGCAGCACAGGGGGAGGGAGACACGGCTTCCTTCCCCCCTGTGCTGCGGAGGGAACACGGAGAGCGCTGAGAGCAGCACGTTCTGTGTTCCCAATACGTTATCGGTATATCGGCAAAATAGATGCCGATACCGATAACGTTCAAAATCCTGAATATCGGCCGATAATATTGGTAAAACCGATAATCGGTCGATCCCTAATATATATATATTATATATATATATATATATATATATATATACACAGTCAGGTCCATAAATATTGGGACATGGACACAATTCTAACATTTTTGGCTCTATACACCACCACAATGGATTTGAAATGAAACAAACAAGATGTGCTTTACCTGCAGACTGTCAGCTTTAATTTGAGGGTATTTACATCCAAATCAGGTGAACGGTGTAGGAATTACAACAGTTTGCATATGTGCCTCCCACTTGTTATGGGACCAAAAGTAATGGGACAGAATAATAATCATAAATCAAACTTTCACTTTTTAATACTTGGTTGCAAATCCTTTGCAGTCAATTACAGCCTGAAGTCTGGAACGCATAGACATCACCAGACGCTGGGTTTCATCCCTGGTGATGCTCTGCCAGGCCTCTACTGCAACTGTCTTCAGTTCCTGCTTGTTCTTGGGGCATTTTCCCTTCAGTTTTGTCATCAGCAAGTGAAATGCATGCTCAATCGGATTCAGCTCAGGTGATTGACTTGGCCATTGCATAACATTCCACTTCTTTCCCTTAAAAAACTCTTTGGTTGCTTTTGCAGTATGCTTTGGGTCATTGTCCATCTGCACTGTGAAGTGCCGTCCAATGAGTTCTGAAGCATTTGGCTGAATATGAGCAGATAATATTGCCCGAAACACTTCAGAATTCATCCTGCTGCTTTTGTCAGCAGTCACATCATCAATAAATACAAGAGAACCAGTTCCATTGGCAGCCATACATGCCCACGCCATGACACTACCACCACCATGCTTCACTGATGAGGTGGTATGCTTAGGATCATGAGCAGTGCCTTTGCTCCATACTCTTCTTTTCCCATCACTCTGGTACAAGTTGATCTTGGTCTCATCTGTCCATAGGATGTTGTTCCAGAACTGTGAAGGCTTTTTTAGATGTCGTTTGGCAAACTCTAATTTGGCCTTCCTGTTTTTGAGGCTCACCAATGGTTTACATCTTGTGGTGAACCCTCTGTATTCACTCTGGTGAAGTCTTCTCTTGATTGTTGACCTTGACACACATACACCTACCTCCTGGAGAGTGTTCTTGATCTGGCCAACTGTTGTGAAGGGTGTTTTCTTCACCAGGGAAAGAATTCTTCGGTTATCCACCACAGTTGTTTTCCGTGGTCTTCCGGGTCTTTTGGTGTTGCTGAGTTCACCAGTGCGTTCCTTCTTTTTAAGAATGTTCCAAACAGTTGTTTTGGCCACACCTAATGTTTTTGCTATCTCTCTGATGGGTTTGTTTTGTTTTTTCAGCCTAATGATGGCTTGCTTCACTGATAGTGACAGCTCTTTGGATCTTATCTTAAGAGTTGACAGCAACAGATTCCAAATGTAAATAACACACTTAAAATTAACTCTAGACCTTTTATCTGCTCATTGTAATTGGGATAATGAGGGAATAACACACATCTGGCCATGGAACAGTTGAGAAGCCAATTGTCCCATTACTTTTGGTTCCTTAACAAGTGGGAGGCACATCTGCAAACTGTTGTAATTCCTGCACCGTTCACCTGATTTGGATGTAAATACCCTCAAATTAAAGCTGACAGTCTGCAGTTAAAGCACATCTTGTTTGTTTCATTTCAAATCCATTGTGGTGGTGTATAGAGCCAAAAATGTTACAATTGTGTCCATGTCCCAATATTTATGGACCTGACTGTATCTACAGTGAGGAACAGAAGTATTTGAACACCCTGCGATTTTGCAAGTTCTCCCACTTAGAAATCATGGAGGGGTCTGAAATTCACATTGTAGGTGCATTCTCACTCTGAGAGACAGAATAAAAAAAAAATAAGTATTTGAACTCCTGAGAAAATCTGTGTTAATATTTAGTACAGAAGCCTTTGTTTGCAATTACAGAGGTCAAACGTTTCCTGTAGTTCTTGACCAGGTTTGCACACACTGCAACAGGGATTTTGGCCCACTGCTCCACTCAGATCTTCTCTAGATCTGTCAGGTTTCGGGGCTAGAATGACTAAGATGTGTTGATGCCCTCTGGCGGACTTCGGTACTGGGCCTATGAGGTCCATAGCTATTCGGTATACTTCGATAATCGGGAGAGGTACTAGGGGACTACGGAAATGTAGCTGGGGGCTAGTTATCTGGCAGGTTGGCAAGACTTACAAAACTCTTCCACTTCTTTGAATATGCTGTGCCAGTAAAACCGCTGTAGAATCTGTACGATCCTGAGTTTTCTGCAGCCCCTGGTGACCCCCGAGAACGTGTTGGTGGGCTTGATCTAACACAAGTTTGCGATAAGCCTTGGGGACCACCTACTGTTCCATAGGCTCACCCCGTAGTTGGTTTACCCGATACAACATATCTTGATGAACCACAAAACAGGAAAAAACTCACACTGACCTTCGGTCTCAGGTTCCCAGGGTTCTGTTCTCCTCCCTGAGCCGGGCCACTCTGCTAGGGTTACCCCTGTCTCATGGGTATCAGTCACTCTCATAGCAGGCCACAGTGCTGGGAAGCCTCTCCCTATTATGAGTTCATAATGTAGATTTGTGGCAACAGCCACCTCGTGGGTCCATCTACCGGCCACCGTAGTTAGAGACACCAGCGCGGTGGGGTAGTATTTTAAGTCTCCGTGGATGCACATCACCCCAACCTTCCGGCCAGTAGTGATGAGCGGTTGTGATATTTCGCAAATATTTGGGTGAATATTTGCCATATATTCGCAAATTTGAGAATTCGTTATCTCCAGTCATTATTTTCTTGATTGTGAAAATCGGCAATTAAAAAATCTGCGCTAAAAATTCGCATTATGAAAATGTGCAATCAACACTACTCCTAAAGTCAAAGATATTGCAGCCTTCTCATTGGCCCACAATCTAGAAGCAGGGAGGGATCATGTGTACTGATTTTTTTTAAAAATTGAATATTCGAAATTGCTAATATATATCACTATATTCTAAATATTTGCGCATTCTCGAAGTGCCAATATTCGCGATAAAAATATTCACAATTCAAATATTCGTGATCAACACTACCGGCCAGTATACTTAGGGGACCGCACCAGGGTAGCCCTTACTAGGGTCACCAGACTCCCTGAGTCAGCAAAGCCTCCGCCGGATTGTCTCCCACTTCCAACTGGCACAAATGATCTAGAGACTCTGGGGTACTTGATGCACACAGCCTCCTGGCATATAGCGCCATAGTTGTATCCATGGGCTCAACCCGATGGGGACAGTCAGCTCTTACATGGCCAGGCTCCTGACACCTCCAGCAGACTATCGGAGCCAAGTCTGCCGTGGGTACATCCCGGGCGGGTTTTATCATCTCAAATCTCCGGGCCTGGGGTGGAGATTTTCAGGGTTTGCCGACCCCCCTCCCAACAGAACCCTCCTTTAGATTTCTGGTATCTTCATAGCGTTCCACCAGGTCCACCATCTTAAGGGCATTGCCAGGAGACACCTGACCGATCCAGTGCTGGAGAGGGCATGGCAAAGCCCTCCAGAACATATCGGCTAACAGGCGATCCAGCATAGCAGTGGGACTGCATGCAAGAGGTGAAGTAAGTTATACTGGGGTCTTTCAGGCTTAGCCAGGTTGAACCCCCACTGATGCACCCGCTGGGCCTGGACCAACATATTCACCCCCAGACTTGCCAGAATCTCATCCTTGACTTTTTGGTAGTCGGCCGCTTGATCATCCGGCAAGTCGAAATACACCCGCTGGGAATCGGATGCCAGGAACGGAGTGACGACCTCAGCCCACTGGTCACGGGGTAGCTTTTCCCTGATGGCCACTTTCTCGTACATTGCCAGGTAGGTTTCGATGTCGACTGTGGGGGGCATTTTAGGAATCGCGGCATGGACTGCTTTCCGGGCATCGTGGACACTTGAGGTTGCTCCTGCTGTCTGCAAAGCCATCACGTGTTGTAGCAGCAACTGGTTAGTCTCCTGCTGCTACTTTTCAGCCTCGCGTTGCTGCAGCTTTGTCTCTTGCTGCTGCAGATTAGCCTCCATGAGGGCCTTCACAATAGCCTGCATTTTGTTGTGGGGCACTGGTTGTAATACAGCTGGTTTAATGTACTACATACAACCGTGCCTGAAAAATGCATAAGCGAATAAATTAAAAATTAAAAAAATCGGCGTTCACGCCAGCCTCACTGCTCATGCCCGCATCCTCCACCAATTGTGGGGTTTCGCTTTCATAGACAGGATTAACGGACGCATTGTAGAGGCAACAACAAGTTCTTTGGATCAAACAGTTCAGTGTTTTATTCACACTTTAGGCAAGTGACAGAGCAGTCATATTCAAACACAAAGTCACCTTGCGGTGTTGGTGGTAATTCACACCATGCGGCAATTCTGCCTCAAAGAGTCCTTGCTGATAGCAGCACCAACCTGTTTTCACGCTGAACAGGTAGTGAGCCTTCATCCAGACACAAGGCTCCCAGATCCCAACACAGAAGCATGGCTTCTGAGCACAGCTGCCTATTTAAAGGGGTTGTCCAAGTTATATTTATTGATGACCTATCCTCAGGATAGGTCATCAATATCAGATCAGCTGGGGTCCGACACCCGGCACCCCCACCGATCAGCTGTTTGAAGAGAAGGCGTGCGCCGTGCCAGCTCTGCCTCCTCTTCATTGTTTACCCGCTACCTGCTCGCCGTTGCATCTGCAGCGGTGAGCAGGTGTAATTACACCAAAGCTGTCGATTCATTTCAATGGGACAAATCGCTCCTATACAAGTGTATAGGAGCGATCCGTACCATTGAAATGAATGGGACAGCTTGGGTGTAATTACACCTGCTCACCGCTGCAGATGCAACGGCGAGCAGGTAAACAATGAAGAGGAGGCAGAGCTGGCACGGCGCGCGCCTTCTCTTCAAACAGCTGATCGGCGGGGGTGCCGGGTGTCGGACCCCAGCCGATCTGATATTGATGACCTATCCTGAGGATAGGTCATCAATAAATATAACTTGGACAACCCCTTTAAGGATAGCCAGGTGCTGCCAAAACCCGGACCGGCACTTAAAATCTGGTCCGGTATTTGACCTCACCTGGCTGTAAATCAGCCCAGCAGCACATGCTGGGAGGAAAATACCTGCCTTGCCAGACAAAACCTCTCACTGTGTCACAATATATATATTTTGTCGAAAAGTGTCTGGTTGCTCTCTCTCATCTGAGCTTTGCATCCAGGGTTGGACCCTCATAGGGTAGTGGTCATCTTGTGTGCATACTGTATGCATCTTCATCTATTATTCTAAAGCTGGCCGAACACATTGGTTAAAATAGTATTCTAGTTGTTATAGGTTATCGCCTATGCACATGATAGGGAAGATTACGATTAGATTGGTGGGGGTCCTACTGCTCTGACCCCCATCGATCACCAGGGCCCCATAACCCCTGCAGCTCCCCGAAATAAAGAGCAGCCGGTCGGCATGTGTGCGGCCGCTCCATTCATTTCTATGGGAATTCCGAGATGGCAGAGCGCTGTACTCTAATATATACGGAAATCCCATACAAATGAATGGGGTGGCCAGGGGGGCTGCAAGGGATACAGGACCCCCGTTCAGGGGTGCACCACCAATGAGGCCAGGTGAGGCGATCACCTCAGGCAGCACCAGGTAGGGGCAAGAAGGAGGCAGCAGAAGGGCCATGGGCAATGAGCGCTTTCATTGTGGCATAGGGGTTAGGTTAAAAATTTGGCATTGGGGAGGCGCAGTTTCCGTTTGGTGCGCCCCTGCCCTCGTTCTTGTGATCAGTGGGGTTCCGAGTATTAGGACCCCCACCAATCTAATAGGGGATAACTTCTAACAACCGGAATACCCCTTTAAGGTTCGAATGAAGTTACCAATTTTGTCAGGACGGACCAATGGTCCTCTTCCCCAATGGTAGATGTTGGGAGAGATGAGAATCAGACAGTCGGATTGTCTAATAGTCCATCAGATACAGTAATCTGGTTCTTCCCAATCCTAAGTGTGCCATATTAATAGAAATGAATTCCCTCTACGTAAAGGACTGTAAACCGTGTGCTGTCACATTCTCTATCACAGAGCGTATTTGTGTTTTGTCATCAGGTTGTCAGGACGCAGCCTGACAAAGATGTGCGTGAAATCACCAGGTGATACAGTTCTCTTTATCTTGGTAAAATATAGTTTATTTGCTCATACAAAGACATAGTATGAATTTCAGAATGCAATATTTTTTTTTCTTAAAAACATTTTTTGCCGTGTAAAATTAATTTTTTGTATTGTACATACCACAAAATACTTGTTTTATTAATGTACACTTTTTCATGTTTCAATGTCCTTTGTATTCCTTTTTCATATATATTTACTTATATAGATATTTATATAAATTTGCTATTTCTAAAGTAACCGGTTACAGATAGAGGGAAAAAAAAAAGAAAAAAAGAAGTAAAACAAAATAGATACGGCTGAATAAAACTCAACCACTACCTCATATGTGCGAATTCTAACCACACAGAAGGTTAGCAGTACTTTAAGTACAAAACCAAAAGGAGGACTAGAACTCAGCTCCATGATGACCAAGGCATATACCACAAAGCTCCTAGGCCTTATTAGTTAAAGGGGTGTCCGGTTTCAGGGCTGAAAGTAAGCTCCCGTTCACTCCTTTAGCATATAGGTTAGGAGCATCGGAGCATTTCCTTGCTCTGATGCTCCCCTTGCCTAGCGCTGCATCACGCAGGGAAAGTCCTGTTCGTTGTGAGCCGGCGAAGAACCGGGCTTCACAACACTATGCTAGGCGGAGATTTCGGCCTAGCAGGGAGCCTGGTGACATCATTGGCACAGATGGGCGGTGTACAACACTGTTCTGGGCAGTTTTAGAGGCGGTAATACCGCCTCTAAAACCACCCAGAACAGTGCTATACACCACCCACTTGAGTCAGTGACATCACTCGGCTCCCTACTAGGTGGAAGTCTCCTCCTAGCATACTGATGTGAAGCCCGGTACATCACCGGCTCACAAAGAAAAGGCCTTGCACTGCATGGTGCAGCACAAAGGAAGAGGAGCATCGGAGCAGGGAAATGCCAAAGGAGTGAAGGGGAGCTTATGCCAAGGTTCAGCCCTGAATGCGGACAACCCCTTTAAGTAGGCCTCATGTTGGACTGGTGTCATGGCTACATCAGACAGAGCAAAAATAACAGATTACTGCTTTTTTTTCTCTTAAATACTTCTACAGATTTCTGCATAGCCATTAAATTTTATAGTTTTTTTTTCTTAGCAGCAGTGTAAAAATTACCACTTTTAGATATTGAAACAAAACCAATAACCCTTGGTTCATTTTTTGGGTGGGGTTCCTGGTAGGTAAAAAGGAAATAAAAAGGACACCGCCAACTGACCCGAACATAGTCATGTGCAAGGTAATGGCAGGTAAGCAGCTTCTGGTAGCATTAAATGGTAACTTGGATTGAATGATCATGAAGTATGGCTTAACTGGGTTTTTTTCTGAACATTTTGTTGGGTCGGGTCATTTTGTTGCCCTAAAGCTTGCCACAGACGTGAGATTGGAACTATGGTGTTGTGCTCTTGAAGTTTTTCAACTGTGCACAGCCAAAAACACCAAATGCACTGATATCCAATCAGCCAACATACCATAAGGTTCAGGTATCCACCATCTACTAGGTTGTATACTATATTGACCAATTGTTGGCTATCAGTTCTTTGCACGAGAGAACATGGACAATCAATGGCCAACAATTGGAAAAGTAGTTCAAATTGGACTTCTCGGCAAAAACTGATCTCATGTCTGTGGAGCTTAGGAAAATAATATTCTAGTAGGTCGGGATGAAATAGGAGGTTTATGAAGAAACCAATTGTCAAATTGGGAAAGTAGTTGAAATTGGACTGGCACAAAAAAGTATTTCATGTCTATGAAGCTTTGAAAAAGAATATTCTGATAGGTCTGTATGAAGTGGGAGATTTATGAAGATATAAATTGTGTTATCCTAGTGCCGCAATTTGATAAATATCCCGTTAGTGTGGTAAAAACCAACATCATAATAGTGCAAAGACGACTCCAAATTTTAAGTATTTTGTCCAAACATAAAATGTTATGGTGCATCCAGCAAGGACATTGGTTTTAGACTGTAACATTGAAAAGGTACGGAAATGTTATTAAAATATTATAAAACAAAACCTATCATGCATAGAGAATATGGAAGACATAGGGTGTAAAGGCTTTCATCGGCTAGATCACCCACTCACCACAAATGATTGACAACGCAATGAGAGTCTTGCAAAATACTTTGGGATCTGTGATGTGTCCTCGTAAATACCAAATGATGAACATACAATGTCCACCCATGTTGCTTTCCACACTTCCAAACCCATGGATGGTAGAATTTGGATGCTCACCGTGAACAACCTCATAAATTGTGTGAATCGCGGCAACCAAATGGACCCCGTAGTTGGAGGACTCGGATTATACTTCTAGCCAAGTTATTCAACTGGATATGGCACTATAATAGAAAGGCTATGCGCTTTGCGTTCCACCACCAAACCTCTGGTCCTACGCTGTACCACCCTATCAAGTCTTGAGGAAGAATCAATGCCCAAGTATCAGGAAGTGTGATGAAAACCAAGAACCCTGCAAACTTGCCGACTTAAAAAGATTTCAATACCCGTAAAACATAACAAACACCAAGGTAACGTTATTGTGCTTTCATATTTCTCAGCATATATATATATATACGACTGCATAAGGAGCACCATTAGCGAATATGCAAGATGGAGATGAAAAACCCATTATTATTTTTTTGAGACCAAGAATTTGCCTGCGGGTCATCTGTGCAAAAGAAGGCGACGTTGATGTTCTGTCTCTTCGAGGGTCGTGATGTGATGGAATGTTAATACTATGGGCAATCAAGGAACCGCGTGGTTAGGCAGCTTAGTGAATTAATTGCTTAGGAATTACAAATAAATTATAATAAAATAGATTTCTGTACATTTATACAGACACACAGAAAGATGTGTTTACTTCACATAAGTCTACGACTCTGGCTGACTTTCATCTTCAGTCCCATCCAAAGTCATGGCCAGTCATTTGGTAGAACTTCATGTTGAACGGCCTGTAGAACTCGCGCAATCTCTGGACAACTTCTGGGTCTATGTTGGGGTGAGTCCGGCCCTTGGTTTTCCCCAGACAGTGGGGTTTGCTGCTACCCTCCGCCTTTTTCAAGCATGGGAAACCCTTAGTCTTGTTGAAATAAAAATGTTTGTCTGTGATAATTCGTTTAAGTCCCAGGAAATCCTGGACACGTCCCAGTTCTCCAGCGGGATCCGTGATCAGTCTCTCCCCGCTGACAAAGAGGATCTGGCTCATAGGGAAATACTGGAGCCAGTTCTCCAAGTGCTTGGCGTAGATGCCAATCTGGATGGCACTCCATGAGATGTCGATAAGACCCGTAGTCCTGTTTTTAAAGGTCAAGCTCTCAAATGTGGGGATGTCCGGCCTCTTGGACAACGTTTGGGTGTAGTCCGATATGACGCGAGTTACAGGGTCTCTCACCACCACAATCACCTTAGCATCCTTTGACATGGCAGAGATCCGAGCTGGAGCTTCCTTTGTCACAAAGTAACTGGGAGTCTTCTCCATGGTGATCTGGCCATCCAATGTCCTCGGCATCAACTCCCTAGAAGACAATAAGAAAATATTAGCATCATATCACAAAAATCAAGACTTCAGAAGATCTTATGATATGGTATTGTTTCTACAGTCATTCCCGTTTGCAGAGCCATATGACTTGTTAGAATTTAGCACTCACTTGAAGGGTTAATGCTGTCTGCAAGCCACAGCTCTTTGACAAATGGCATCTCGTTAGGCATCTTGAGCTAACACCAGGCTGAGTTATTTGTGCGCCTTCAAGATGGATTGACCCACTTTGCTAATTAACTGCTGCAAGGTGGGGGAAAATGGTTTGTGGCTGTTTCCTCTTTCCTAAATAAGTAAGGGGGTCAGAAAGAGGCAAAGACGTTGTGCCACCTCGATGCACATTATTGGTGCGTCATTAGGATCCTAGCTGGTGGTATATCAGGGGTGCAGCCATTTTGTCGTCTAGTACAATATTTTTAACAATCCATCCTGACATCAACTAGATATAAAAATCATGAAGCTAAAAGGGATTGTCCTACGAAAAGTATTTCTCTCCTATCAGCAGTTGCACCCTATGACCCAAAGAATGAGGGGTTCCTCACCTCATTTTTTAAGATTGTGGGTGGTCCCAATGGTCACACCACAATCCAATATCTATCTTGTTGATCGGTAATAAATACTTTCAATGGATAACTCCTTTAATGTGTCTCATGCTGTAGTGGTTATTTTAGTGTTGATTTAAAGGGACATTTATGGCATATACACAGGATCCGCATCTCAAGATTTGATCCCTGTCTGGCGCTGCCGTAAATGGACAGGTGGCTGCGCATGTGCGTTGCTCTCCAGCCATATCTATGGCAGTAACAAAAATAGCTGATTAAGCATGCTCTGCTATTTTTGGAATTCCCATAGAAATGAATGGAGAGAGCTGACCATGCGTGGCCACCTCTCCATTTACAGTGGCACAAGATGGAGCCCCCTTGAGATGGAGTAGGCTACAAATGTACAGATGGGGCTACCACTTTAACAGAGGAAAAAATCCACTTTGTGTGGGAGGAGCTGCGCAAATCATTTTTGACCGATTACATATTGTGCAGATTACAGGATATAGAAATTTCTGTACGGTCTGGTAGACCCTCACTCGATTGGACAGAGGGAAACCAATCGTGGTGGTCGCAATCTCTTAGTTCCACCTGGACATAAGTGGCGGCAAGTAAATCTGGCCAACGTTTATCTCTCCATTCTCTGATGAAGTAACATGCAGCAGAGACTAACGTGGTTAATGGAGGAGGAATTGGGACAGTGGCCACCAACTGCTTCTTCGGCCAACAGATGGCCTATGTCTACGTCCAGCTCAGGATAGGTCATCAGTATGTGATCGTCCTGGCACGCTCTCCAATAAGCGGTTTGAAGAGACTGCGGTGCTCACTGTGCCTTCCTAGGCCAGTGAAGTCATGTTCATCCATCACACTGCCCAGGTACAGCTTAGTCCCTGTAAATGGGGCTGAGCTGCGATACCAAGCATAGCCGCTATTTAATGTACTTGGTAAGCACCGATCACATACTGATGACCTATCCTGAGGACAGGTCATCAGTATAAAACACATGGAAATATGTTGAATGAGTAAGACTAGTTGCACACTAGCCGTAGAGATCCAGCAGGGAACAGCCTGTAAGATCTCTGTGCGTTTCTAAGGCTCCGTCCAGCCCCATTCACTATAATGCAGACTAGCGGAGATCGGGCCTCATTCCGGCAAATATGCAGAGAATCGTCCGGAAGAAAACTGCTGCGTGCATAGCGTGCCGCTAGTGTGCTACTTTCATATTAGCGTTAGGTTTGTCCGGCAAGCTATTCTGGCAGGGGAACAGCATGCCGTATCCGTACTAATGCTAGCCCATGTGTGCCACTGGAAATAGTCACTCTAATGGGCACGGGCTGGAGGTCCGGCCGCAGCATGGCAAACATGTCGAGAGGCGGCCGGACAAAAGCCACAATATGAGTGACTATGCCAGTGGGCCACATACACACCCTGATCATGTTCTTATCTCTTAAACACTGCTCTATCAGTCCTGTTATCATACTGAAATCCACTTTATATATCATTATCTCATTAACAGAGCGATTACATAGAACGGAGTCTTTTAATGCTGTAATAAAGCCGGAACAATGACAAATCCAACAGCCTGAACGCTCCTCCATCTCCTTGAGAAGCAAAAAAAAAAGTGAAGCCCAATTACATCCCTTTTACACGTCTTTCTTTGGAAAACGGCCCTCAGCGCGGCATCGAGCAGATTGCTAAATTGCCTCAAATTACTGTAAACTCTCAGCAGATTGCTGGGCCTCCATTTAATCTGTTTGCAAACACAGGCATTAACCCGCACCACCCAGCGTTTAAATTAGGCTAAAATAGCAGTTTAGATGAAGACTGCGCCGCGCCGTCTACGAGAAGACGATTTGATGGGGTTGTGGAGCATTCTAAAATTTCATATCTGGAGGAGAAGAAAGTACTGAAATATTTCAGCCTATTATAATTCACCTGTTGTACTCATATGGGCTGAGGTATGAAACCTATAGACCTAGCTGGGTGTATAGTTGTGGTAAATTAAGAAAAAAAAAGAACACCTAGAAATGTAACGTGATGGTAAACCTCAGCTTAAAGTATAAACTGCTAGTGGTGCTTGGTCAATAATCACAAATTCTAGGTGGTACCACCTTTATTTTGGGTTCTGCAGCAAAGTATATGTTGAGGCTGGGTCATGTTGAGGCTGGGTCACATTAATACTGGGTGACATCTCCCCTTGCTGTGTATCTGAAGTCAAAAAAGGCAGTAGAACTCGTTCCTCGATGCACATACCATAGGCTGGTCAATGTTCCCTCCATGAATACTAGCTGGGAACAGCCATGGTAGCTCATGGTACCCCACACCATGGAACCTCTTATTGGTCCTGTGTGTCTCCACACTATGCATGATGGCAGTAGGTGCTCTCCAGCCCTCCTGTGAATTCTGATTTGGCCATCATTAGTATCAAGGCAGAACCTACTTTCATCACAGAACACTATTGTTTGCTATTGATAGCCACATCAGAGTTCACAATAGGGCTGGAGAGCACCTACTGCCATCATGCATAGTGTGACGACACACAGGACCAACACCAGGTGTCATAGTGTGAGGCGCCATTAATTACCATGCCCGTTAAAGTCGTATTTGTGGAGTGAACATTGACCAGCCTAAGGTATGTCTAGGACATTGTGGACCCAGTTAGACGTGGTGTTCCAATAAGATAATGTCTACCCACAAACTGTCCACACTACACAACATGCTCTTCAGGGAATCCAGCAGCTCCTCTGGCCAGCCTCATCTTCAGATCTTGACCCCATCAGGAATCTCTGAGACTGGATGGGATGACGGATCTCCCATGCACAGCAGACAACAACTTGGCTGAACTACGGGTCCAAGTTGAAAGAGCTTGGAACGACCACAGGAGGATATCCAGCATCTATATGACCGTCACCATGTCAGAGTGGCCTCCTGTATCATAGCAAGAGGAGATGTCACCCAGTATAAATGTGACCCTGCCAAATACCCTGCTGCAGAATGCAAAATAAAAGGGTACACCACCTTGGTTGTGTGATCATTTACCAAGTACAAATAGCAGTTTATACTCCATCAATCTTAGCTCGATTGGATTAAGTTTTCCAGGTGTTCTTCTTTCATTTTCCAGTAGTGTATATACACAAAGCAAAGGAGAAGAAAATGTTTCTAGTTATGCATCTGTAGTTGTTCATTTAGTGAATATTAGTAATCAAATCAACAAAAATTCAAATATGCCAATTAAAAATGGTTTGATGCTCAAGAAGGTGTCCTCAATTGACTTAAAAGAGAGGCAAAATCTGGTAGCTGCCTTGGAGAATCCATTAAGCCCTAGCCCCAAAAACCAGAAAATGTAAACATGGCCATACACTTTATATCAGGCATGCCCAACCTGCGGCCCTCCAGCGCTGTTGCAAAACTACAACTTCCAGCATGCCTGGATCGCTTACAGCTATTAGGGCATGATGGGAGTTGTAGTTTTGCAACATCTGGAGGGCCGCAGGTTGAGCATCCCCGCTTTATATTAAGGACTGAACCCACTGACTTCAGTAGGATTGGTCGACCACTTAAAGTGTCATTCATTGTGAACAAACACTGGGGTTTTCCATAATCAACAGTCATGAGGAGTAGGCAATAGATTCTTTCCCCATAGAAACCAATAGATTCTTTCCCCATTGATGCTAGGAAATTTAACTCACACACCCTCCCTGGTCATCACAGAATATGGATATCAATTTTTCCCCCCTATTCAGCCAGAAAAATTTCTTTTGATAATTTTAAGGTAAAATTTACAGTTTCCGATCTATACATATATAGAGTTAAAACTGCTTCAGAATTGAATAAAAAAGTCAAAACAGGTGGAAAAAAACCCCAGCCTGGGCCACTCTTAATATAACGTAGAGCTATATAGATGACATTCTTGGATCAGGCTTCATTTTTTAACTTCGATGGCCATTCTGTAGGCAGAAGTTTAGCATAATGGAAAATCTGACCAAGAAAAACAATGCAAAAGAGAGGAAAAAAATAAAAAAAGAATTATGTGCAAGCCCTTGAAGATCTTCTGATCATCCATCAGACTAATTACCCCAGATGTCCCGCTGTGTTTGTATTACCTCACTAATTCACTGAGAGAGCCTGCTCAATCATAATGTGCCTGACACTTGATAACCAAAAGTAGGGGATATATAAAAGACAAAAACACTATCAGCCGTTTCCTCCTCCGAGATAACAAAGCCAATGCACAATAATAGAGAACAAAGCAAAGAGTGAGTCACCTTTGTCAGATACAGACGATATATTGACATTTGTGTGATCTCAAAAACCCTTCAACATTACCATTTTTTTCTCTTTATACTGCTAGAATGCCTATTGATTCTTCCTGCTTCTAACTTTGGATGGTCAGTTGGTCATTTGACCCAATATTCTACTGTGACCCCAGAATGACCCCACACGTGACTATAATTTTCTTGACGCTGATGGTTTAGGTCAGTAAATATGGCTGCATGGTCTAAGAACTTTGACGTTGAAACCTGAGCAGTGTGATAGAGCCAGATAACTGGACATGTAAAGTGGTTATACACTTTATTTAGCTTTCGGGTGAACACTCGTTCGGCCAACAGCTATCTCTCCTGACCCCCCCATACATATGCATGCATTCTCAATAGGGCGAGGGGAGTATGCAGCTGCCAGAAAGCTGGAGGTAAGCCACCGCTTTTCTCCCTTGAGAACAAAAGATAGGACATTTTGGAAATCAACACGCCTAAAAGGTGGAGACATAGTCAACAGCTGTTGGCCAAATGATCATTCAGCCAATAGCCATCTCTCCCGACTCATTCCTGACTCCCCCATGCACGTTTTGTTCAGCCAAGCATGTATTTGTTGTCAGTGGTGAAAGAGGAGAACCACTCCCATATATTTATCCTTTGGGAGAATGGCAGTCAGGAGCTCCCCAAACATGTTAGATTGTTGGCCAAACATGCAGTTCTCGGTGAGGTCAGCTGCTAATACATTGATGTGTATGGAGGCCTTAACTATTCGTCCCACCTCATATCTACCATCGAGAGAGTCAAGACTCACATTTTTGGCCAGTCCCACTGAAATTGGTGGGTTCAGCCATCATTCATCTAATGCATATGGCCACCATAAAGGGGTTTTCCAGAATCAACACTTCTCACCCATCTACAGGATAGATGACACATGTCAGTCAGTCATGGTCAGCTTGACAAAGTGGTCAAATATTTAAGTATTCATACAAATAGGCAGACAGCAATTTGCCAGCATCTCTTCACCGATACATATGGGTCAGTCATTTTCCTTAATAGAAATTTGCAGTCCTCAAGGAAGCCACAAGAGCATCGCAGAACAATGCAACCCAACAGCCCCTGTAGGCAGAAGCTTTTAGAAGACATAAAAGGCCAACGTGTTAGATCCTGTGGGCACAAAGTACGTCTTATTCTGCCGGGCAGCAGGAGATTCCTGTCCCCCACGGATATGTTTTTTCAACTGTTGCTAGTTGTATTCACACAGAGTATAACCAATCGTTCCCCACCTCCCCATTCACCTCCATTACTTATCTAGACTGTCAGTGGACAGCCCCCCATTTGCCTTCAGTTTTCTACGCTGCTTGCTCCCATGCACAATTAACCTCTGCTACCGTCTTTGAAAATCATTCGTCCTTCCATTCTGTTCCTTTCTACTAAGGAACTCGCTCCCTCCCCTCCCATCGGACGACTCATTGAGCCATTGTGTCCTTCCAAGAAGCCAGAACAGGATTGGATAATCCTAAACTGTGCTCTCACCCCCTATGGTTTATTTTAGTTTTCTGCAGACACTGCATGCTGACAAATGCTTCTTTCGTAGAGAAAGGCTTGCTGTTTTTTTTTTTTTTGTAGAAGGTTCTGCATCCTTTGACGGTGTATTGGCAGCAGGCTAAGGCCTCTATGTACAACGACCACCGTCAAATGCAAACCCTAATGAGCAGTAATTATGAGAACGGCCACAATTAGATATAAATGGCTACTTGCTTGTAAAATCTGATTGAAACAATATTGCTAGATCTGTGGTTGCTGATCGTTTCCACCTGCCCGTCATAAAAAAGGCTCTTCAATAAGTGGGCTGATGACAGAGGTGGTTCCATAAAGTGATGTAAACAAAAATTTGTATGTTATCGACCCTAAGCCTTTCTACTGCCTCCCTGTCCATCCAACGAATCCATCTAAATAACCTGACCAGGGCAAAGTGACCCCTCCCTTGGCACATGTTCCAGTTGTCCTCCCTAGCTATGCCCCTGTCAAGAAGACAAAGGACACAATACAGAAGACAGAACATGGAGGAGAGAAGTAACATGGCCCATCTCAGAAATTGCTTGCATATTGCTAGGATTTGCAATCTGTGTCAGATAGGAAGGGGTCCCAGACCAGAGGTGGGTCCTGCGCCTATCTCTAGTAAGTGATCTTAGAAGTGAAGAAGAGCATACTGCACATGGGCAGTTTCAAAAATTGCATAGTGACCATTTTTGGGTGTTTTCAGAAGTCCCATAGTGATGAATGTAGAGTGCACTGCGTATATATGCGCAGGCGCCGTTCCATTAACCGTTATGGGACTGCTGGAAATAGCTAGCAGAGCTTGCCTATTTTCGGAACTCCCACAGCAGTGGACAAACGGTGGCCACACATGTGCAGTCGAAAACAGTCGAGTGCACTCGCTCTGCCATCAGTGTCCCAGAAGGCCGACCCCTTTAATGGCAATTCAACCACATGTATGATATAGATTTATATATGGTCAATGAAAATAAAACCAATGAAAAACATAAAAATGAAAAGGCAAACTTTTAATTTTCAAATTTCACATCTATATATACGAGTTTGGACATCAAGAAACTTTTTGATAACAGTTAACAGTGACCCCGCTTCCTGAGATGCTTTTTAATTGGGGAGGAGGAGGGCTGGTGCCAGGCTCCACGGGTAACGATCCTGGCTAATTACAAGTCTGCCATATAATAAGAGGCTATGTGTGCCTTTACTACTTCAGACACACAAAATACAGCCCTGTCAAGCATCTCCCCTCTGATTCTGACTGGATGGGGGTAGAGCGTCCCTGAATTACCGGCAGTTTAGCTAATTATTTTGTATGTATGTATCAGCAATTCACTGCAGGCAGTCCGCCCCAGCCACGGCCGTTAGTGAGCGCCATCCCTTTTGTTCACTTTTTGGACAGGATACAGTTTTGCCGCACCTTCTGGTCATGACTGGGTGAGAAGAGAATTTGTAAACCCCTCGGTGCATGACAAAACTGTGCATCTGATATGGACTTGGCTACGTAAACACTTTAAATCATTGCTAACCAGCTGTTTTACGGACACGAGGGGATCTACATACTGTAAATTTGTTCAGTCCGGCCCTGGAAAATAAAAAAAATAAAAAACTGCAGGAATTTGGAAAAAAGGTTTTCAAAAACACTTCCTGTCCCAGGACTATAAACTGGGCTTGGAAGGAGGGGGAAGACACTTCAGCCTTGGAATTCACATCCTATTTAATCAACGCCAATGGATTACATTTTTTCTTTTTTTTTTTTACTAAAACACAATAATTTGGGATTTGATTATTGGTCGCAATGCAAACTATTCCGTCACAATGATATAGCAAAAGGTGTATTTAACATTTTAGAGAAATACACTTCACCAATCCATAGGACCAGAACAGTAATGAGTTCAGAAGTTTTGAAATTTTTTAAACAAATCTCCGACCTGTTGAACAGTTTCGCCCCAATGCAACCAAACGGCCAATGAATCATAAACCAATTTGGAAAAACTGGAAATGCTTTACTGGCTACTACAAATAACCTGTGCCGAAGGACGTACCCGGTACGATGATCCCCCTCTATCTGGGGTGTATAGCACTACACAGTGCCAATGGGGAATTCTTCAAATTCACAAAAACAAATGAAATAGGATCAGATCCGTCGGTAGTCACAGCCTGAAGCTATTTAGTTTGTTCTGCAAAGTGATCTGTACTCCATTAGGATAATGCCACTATACACCTTTTGGAGTAATCCTTCAAAGTCGGTGTAATTATGTCCTCTGGTGTAGCCTTTGCCCTCTAATCACGGTACAGATTGTTATCCGCTCCTGCACCGGGTACCGGGCACAACCCTTTAATTATAAGGTCTGAAATAATAGGACCTGTAATTTGTTTGGCATTTGCTTGGCTCAGGAGGTGACGTTGGACCAGCAATGGTCACTGTAAGGAAAATATAGACACAGGTCACGATTTCCATTAACCTCTGCTGTATCACTGCGTAACACATTACATTGTATAGACACCAACCTAAACAGTAGCCACCAACCAATCATATATTAGCTTCTCCTGGGTAGTGCAAGCCTTACAATAGCAAATATAGGTTTAGGCATGGTTTAGAGTATACGACCATCTAAAACAAAAAAAAAAACTAATGTAAAAAAAAAATAACTTCTTTATTCAGCTCATTCCTGGAATACTCGTTGACAACCTATATGGTCGCCATTACAGCTCCCACATTGGGCATTGCGTGGATGTCCCATAGTAGAGAAGATCCATTCAGGGACAACTGACAACTCTTATGGAGGCTGTAATGAAAGCCAAGATATTACATGACTAAGTAGGACATGTGTCTTAATAGTCATTGACCAGGGGAAGGGGGGGGGTTATCACCATCCAACTCTCCCAGCTGCAGACAAAAAACGGCTTCACTGCTAAAATAGTAGAGGCCTAGGGCTTGGGTGTCACGTGAAGACCTCATGGTGAGCCTGACTGGAACAGCAAATGTTTCCGAGCTATGAGCGGCCTCCCCAAACGTTGACTGTGTGACATTTTTCGATGACTGAATGAATGAAACATTTTTATGACGGGCGTGATCATTGGCTGATCCCAATGTGGGAATCTCGGTCTGGGGGTGTTGAAATATCAAAGCCACCTTCCGAGCACCGCTCACAAATGTGCCAGACTTTCCGGACAGTTCAGCGATACAACAGGTGAGGGGATGAGGGAGGGGGTTGTCCAGAAATCCGAGCTGGGCAGACAATATGCTCCCTCTTTTTATATAGTACTCAATGGGGCAAAAGGCTTTCTTTGGGTGCCCTCCGACCCCCCTCCACCCAAGGAAACATGGATTATAGATGCCATCTGTGCAGAAATCTCAACCTGTCTATGGACCAGGCTAATCGACCTCCAACCACTACCCAAAAAGAAAAACTTTGGAAGAGAGTTAGTTGACTTTTTTTCAGTTTCCTTTGTATAGAACCTACTCAATATAGAAAGCAAAAAGTCATAAAAAAATTATACAAGAGGCGATGTATATTACACAACCAGTTTAGCGGCTTAGATATTATTTTTGAACCGTTTTGTTCAGAAACCTCTTACAAATTGCTCCTTCTACCCAAATAAACAGAAATCTGTTACTGTTACCTCCTTTTAAAAAAAGCGCTATTCTCTGGAGATTATCAGATTAGATTATTTGAAAGGCAAACAAGTGACTGGTAATTAAAGTGGCAGCAGATTGACAGCTTGACATTTGTTTTAATTTAGCTGTCGTCTTAAGTATTTAAAGGGTAAAAAAAAAAAAACCTTTGTATTTTTTAAAGCCACTGTATAGCCGACGAGTCCTAGTATAAACAACCAGTCATTGCCGATGAGGTCATGGATAAAGTATCACGAACGATTGTTAAATTATTAGTATAATGTCATTATACGGAGTTTCTAATATAGAGGTATAGAAAAAACTAGAAACTGCAGTGAAGCCAAGATATATTATAGATCTGCCCATATCATTAGCGTTTATTTTGGTTTTATAAAGTTGTGTATTATAGATACAAAAAACTTAAATTAAATAAAATATATCTAGTGTAAAAAAAACACTAAAATATATCTAAAACAAAATTCATCTACAGAAAAAAAACATCAAAAATATGTACAGAAAATCCCCCAAAAAGTCCAACAAAAACATCAAGTAAACAGCAGATACACAAACTTTGTAAAAGGTTTAGCGTCATAAATGTCTCACGGTGTAATCTATAGATCTGCTTTCCTTCCGTCATGGTAAATATTTCAAGTGGCGATGTTATAAGAAAGCACTGAAGGCACCAGAACAGGGTGAGGGGAGAGATAAAAACAAGAAAAAAAAATCTGGAGGTCCATACTGTCAAACATGACAAAAAGTTGTCAGATATCTGAAGTGGCGTCAACACAATAAAGTGTTCATCAGAAGGGATCTTTTCTTTTTTCTTTTATAAAATTTTTTAAACATTTCAAAACTAGTTCAAAAACTTTTGTGCTTTAGGAAAAACAAAAAAAATATTTCATACATTGTACAGATTTGTTTAGTATTTAAAATGATATATTAGTACTATAGAAAAAAAAAAGAAAATTTGAAAATGTAAAGTTCAGAACATGTTTTATATTACTGACGAATCTTCAGCTATATATATATACACACCGGTATATAGATCGTATATAGGAACAAAAATTTAATATTAACGTATTTACTAACTGCGATGCGGAGTGTCATAAACACAGGCTGACATTTTCCAAAAAGAGCAATCTGTCATCTTCTACATACATCGAACCAGCCGCTGCTACTGGGATGTAAAAATAATTATTTTGGCAGGTTGACACATAATGAAAAATTGAGCATAAAATCCTAGTGGATTTAGCATTTCCCTCGCTCTCAAAACTATTTTCTATTATTATTTTAAGACAATGTTGTTTTTTTTCATGACTGGGAACTTTTAAGGAAAAAAAAAAAGTTTGTAAAACTTTAAATTTATGATTAAAATATATAGAACTAAATCAACCTGAAAAAAGTTACAGTGCGGCATTCACTTAATTGGATGGGAACGCTATGGAGCTGTAGACTGCTTTGGTAAACCGCACTTTTTGTCATTTGGTTAATGAGAATCAAGAATTTTTGGCACCGAAGGAAAATCTTTATCCAACATAAATATTACAAATGTTAAAAAAGGGGGGGGAGGAAAAATTTCCACTTTTGTATAGTTAAGAAAATAGTAACTTGAAATTCAAATGATTTGGTTTATGGCAGATGAGATTGGCAGGGTGCGATTTACATCGGTCTACGTAATGAAATGTAAATTGGGTTAATACAATAGGGGTAACGTAAACCAGATTAAGGGAGTGAATAAAAGCTTAAAAAAAAACACATTATATTCATATAAAAAGTTATGCAGAAATAGTTTTCTTTACTAGCATAAGCGGCTATAACAGGAGGGTGAGATCACCTAGAATTGGCCATCGTCCGGCTGGCGGATTTCTAGCAATGTAACCTGGGGCACAGATGTAAATATAGGTTTCGACTGATTTCTGTTACTGTTGCTTTAAATGTATTGATGAGTTAAAGGGGTTCTCTGGGAATAATAACTTTTTACCAAATGTTTGCAGAGTAGACATACTTACCTGCTCTCTGCTCTGCTGTGTCCATGTTCCGGTACGGCAATGGGCGTGGTCACATCCTCAGCTGCAGCCAATGGCTGGCTTCAGCAGTGATGTACCGTTTATGGCCACGTCACTGCTGAAGCCAATTATTGGCTGCAGTGGAGCTGGTGACCATGCAACATCGGATGTAAACCCTGGGGACCAGAACATGGATCTTCTGTTTACAGAGGCAAGTTGGGGGAATTATCGCCCGGACAATGTCGCTTTTCAAAATGGCTTCCTCCACTGTGCATACTAAAGAGTTCGCTATTGCCAAAATTCAGAGAATGCGACATTTGTTGTATTAATGAGGGCGGAATATTCATATATTAGCCATTTCAGAACAGGTAGCGACTTCATCTGGATTACTTAAAGTCTACATTATTAGAAGACAAGCCATGCACATTAGACAGTTGTCAAACCCTCTCTCTCAATCTTTCCATACACATGCAAGCCCGTCTCAGCGGAGCATGCACATGTTGGAGAGAAGGTCGCAGCCAGACACTTCTAGCCGAGGGTTATCGACTCAAGAACAAAATAATAGGGCAGTTGAAATCCAACAGCCAAATTTTCTCCCTTCATCGTCCCCCTCATACACATAATATGGTTGGCCAGACCCACAAAAAATCCGTGGCTTTGGCCAAGATTTACTTAGGTTGTATGGCCAGCTTGAGATCTTTAGGTGGGGAAATGGGATATATAATCTTAGAATTTTCATACAAGGATACGGAGTAGGGAGGGTAATATAAATGCAACCAGACCATGAAGGGCGGCCATATTGTAGTCCAAACCATTGCACAACAAGGAAGCCAGTTCCCGGAGAACCGATGACTCCATGAAGGTCACACGTACATCGGAAGTACCCACAGATCTCCAAGCTGTCCATAGACATAAGAAATTTGATGGTATCATCCGATAATCTAATACAGGGACCGGCAACCGTCGGCACTTCAGCTGTTGTTAAACTACAATTCCCAGCATGCTCCATTCGTTCTTAGAATGGCAGAGCAAGTATGAAAGCTGGGAGTTGTAGTTCCACAACAGCTGTAGTGCCAGAGGTTGCCTACCCCTGATTTAATAGATGGCACCAGAGGTGTCCATCACCCACTCACCTAACCTCCACTTAAAGGACAACCACATTTAGTTAAGTCAAATGCGCATACAAATGGCGTGGCCTGGGACGGGGGGTTAATAGCTGATATTTCGACTTAATCTCCCTTTTATCGGAGGCCGTAATACCCCAAAACATATAGGGTGTGTGAAAGGGAGGAACGTAAAGTCTGGTCATCACTCAATCTGCAGATCATATTGAGCAATGTCTCCATTTGCACATGGTCACCAGAAGAACTTCACCTCCCATCAGAACTTTCTGATATTTTCCCGCCAGCATTTCCTTCCTTCACACCATACGTACGAATATCTGAACCTGCCGTCCCACAGGTCAAAAGGTTGGACATTGTCCTCTCCCACCTGGGATGTTCTCGAAACGTTTTGCTATTTCTGCCAACAACCAGAGGCCAAGAACATTTTTTAGGCTTGTTCAATAAATATCTCGACTAGTGGAACGGATTTTCTTTTTGTCTCCACAGACACGAGAACATTTTGGAAGGACTATTCATTTTTTTGGTGGTCATATCGGCCAATTTATGTCTTTAGCCCAACACATGTACTGAGCCGCTCAAGAACATAAAAAAAAAAAAAAAATCTGTTGGTTTTAACAGACCTGGTGGACAATTTGCCCTACGATCATACAGTATTGTGAGCTCCCGGGGAGGCAGGCTGTCCCGGGTACGGGCAGCTTAAATATGTTTTTTTTTTATATTTCTAAACTTTTTGATGGGTCTCATTAGCTATGTGCTAGTTACGGGATATTATAGGATTGCTAACCTGATATTTGCTCTTCTCCTGTAACCTAAGACCAATGGACGGACGCCGTAAAGAGTTCTCAAGTTTTCTTTGACGCCTTCCTTTCTGTAACTTTAGAGCATAGTTTACAACACAATATGGAATATTTTGACCGTTATTTGGTAAGTTTAGGCAATTTTCTGCTTATCTTTTCCTTAATGATCCTTCGATATACTTGTACTATACAGCAGGGGGCACAATGTTCCTTTGTGTTCTCATTCAGGAGAACGGTAGTCTATTCATCTGTAGTTTCCAAAACCCGACCTGCAATAATGTCCCCTACGATATAAAGACGTCACATAACTGATAAGATAGGAAACCACAATAATAACGTGACCCCAGCGTTGTACTAGATACGTAAAACTGGAAGAACACCAGTCACTGCAGCCTGGAGGTTCCTTGCTTCCTGCAGGTATCAGACATGACGGATTTCTATGGTCTTGTCTCCATAGAAGCATGCATTATTCTTTATACTTTCCAAAACCGTCATGCGTCTATGCCTCCCCTCCCCGGAAGATGAGACTGCTACGTTACTGTATCTACTGCAGGCAAGTGACTGCTCCCCCATCCATATAGATCAGACACCTAGAACAGGATCCCTCATTAATGCTCCCCCTTGCTGTGCGGTGATAGGAGGATGAGCAGCTGTCAGTCCCCGTCACCTGAGCCAGCGGATAATACCGTCCCATTATCTCACTGACGACCGGCAGCACAAGAGTTAAAATGCTGTACGATGCGTCGCCGTTTATGCCCATGTGCTCCACCGAGCTCCGCCACAGACGTGCACCCATCCTCACCGGAAAAAAAACTAGCAGAAAATATAAATACATGCAGAGGTCTCCTTGCGTCGTCCGGACCGCAGGAAATCAAGGGAACGGAGAGGGTTAACGTCAGTGGATACAAATAACCTAAAGCAAAAAACCTAAACCTACAAACCTAAAGCAAAGAACTTCCAGACAATACAGCAGTACATGAAGCCTAGAGGACTAAAAAAATGAATAAAAATATATATATTTAAAATTTTTATAAGCTTTATTTTTTTACTTATTTTTTTTAACTCTTTTATATACAGAGAAATGTCAGACGCGGACCTACCGCCACCGTTTACAGTGAATTTTACTATATTTTCGGATGATTTCTGGCGCGTCCTATCCTGCGTACTCACAGTTTTAGTGCTTTTTGTTGTTTTTTTTTTAGTAGGGATTTTCTACACAAGGTGCGGAGTCGCGCAAACAACTAACATGCTACAAATTTTAAACTCCGCACAATGAGGTCAATTTCCGCACCTTCAATATGCCCTGTGCACACATCTCATTCGCTTTGCTGGTACTGTATTACACAGCAAAAATCCGCACATAATCCGCATCGTGTGCACTTACCCTTAGGGCTCATGCACACAACTGTATGTATTTTGCGGTCTGCAAAAAATACGGATGACGTCCATATTGCATCCGTTTTTTGGGTGGATCCATTGTAACAATGCCTGAATAGACAAGAATAGGACATATTTTTGGGCGGAACGCACGAAAACTGGATGCACACAGAGTCATTATCCTGAAGTGAATGGTTCCACATATGAGCCGCAACAAAAAAAAACAAAAAACGGAACGGACACGGAAAGAAAATACGTTAGGTTAGAGCCACTTAATGCCAACACGCTTCCAATTGCCTCATGCACATGAACGTATTTTGTTTCCGTGTCTGTTCCGTTTTTTGCGGATAGGTGCAGCCCCATTCATTTCAATGTGTCCACAAACGGCACACCGTGTTGTCAGTATGTCCGTCTCATAGCCCCGCAAAAAAGACAGAACATGTCCTATTCTTGTCCGTTCTTGGATCCGCAAAAATAACAAAAAAACGGATGCAACACAGACGTCATCCCTATTTTTTTGCAGATCAGTAGCTTGTGGACTGCGACTCACATACGTGCGTGTGAATGGAGCCTAAGGCAACAGTCCACTACAAGCCACGTAGCCTGGTTACTAATTTTAAAAAAAATTATAATAATTTTTCCTAAATAAAAGTCAAATTTGAAGTAACCCCCCCCCCCCCCCCCCCCATCCCCGTCAAGGCTGAACATTTCTTTGTCATTTGTGTGAAAAGGTTGAGGTTTCAAATAGTCTTTCTTCCCATAAAGGGAGTGGGCAAAATTTTTTACAATGAATGAGTACAAAGATTTTGCGAGCAAAGGGCAGAACAAAAACATTATTATGACAAAGAATCTTCCCAAGGCATTTCTTGTGTGCGGCAATGAAGGTTCACATCCGTGTCGTAACAAGTCTGTATCTTTTTTTTTTTCTTTTGAAGATTAAAGTAGAGAAACCGGCAGTGAAAAAAAATAAAAGAAAAAAACTGCCATACCATACAACTAAATATTGATGCCCTCCTACGTCTCCTGCTTTGCATGGTAGCGATGATAGCGGAGCGCGCGCCGCCGTTATCAACCTGATCTCTGTCAGGAATGGAAGTTCAAACGCGGATGTTGTGGGAATATTAGGAGGTTTGCGCATTGTGAAGGCTCATTATTGGGGAAGTGACATGAAAAAAAAAAAAACACTAAAACTTCAAAAGAAAAATATGTATGTAAATAAATCGGGAGCAAAAAAAATAAATAAAATTAAAGAAAATGATATGAATTAGCATTAAAAATAAAAAAGATAAAAGACAAAACGATGCAATAAAATTGGGATTTTTAAAAAAAATCTAGGCAGGAAAATCGTTTTTACGTCTTAGGCTCTTGAGGAGTGACATGCAATACCCTGCGGTCCTCGACAGGGATCACTACAGCGCTGCACATCAAACAGTCCCTGCGCGGCAGACTTCGGCCAGGTACACGTCCTGCGCCAACCCAAGAAAGCCACAAAGCCAGCGTTTAGAAATCCGAAATGCAGCGTGAAGTAAACCGGCATAGAAAAGCAAATCAAAATCTAGAATAGTAAAAAAAAAAAAAAAGGCTCAAAGTACTCAAATAGTTTGCATTTTCTAGTTTTTTTTATTTTTTGGGACAGCCCGGGCTGTTCCTGGAAGGTCCGGCGGCTCGATCTATAAATGGCGCTCTACATTCATTATGTATGGACGCGGCTCTGATGAATGGAGGGAGCGAGGCCACATAAAAGTGGAAAAAAAATCAATACTTCCTTGTTGCTTAATTTCTGAATCCCCTCCTGGAATTAAACCGCTACCCCCCCCCCCCCCCCCCCCCCCCCCCAGGCTTTCTATCTATGTATCCAGCATGTAATGCTTGTCATTGAGGTTACAGACGCGTTTCATCTCCGGGATAATGGAGCCGCTCGGTCATTTGCCCACTAATGCATTGAACCCCCCCAATCAATAATAATTGGGCGAGCGGAAGTGACCCCTCTGTGAGCGACAGGACTGACCCCCTATACATTATGAATCGGTACAAAGCACGTTTTTGAATTTTTTAAGGACTCTTAGGGACAGCTTTCCCTCTACCTAGGCAGACATTTAAAGGGCTACACACACCATAAGCCTCAGCGCTGTAGGGAGAATATTAGGGAGGGTCTCACCTGTACCAGTCCAGTCCCTTGTCATAGTTCCTATCAAAGAAGTGGGGTTCAGCCCCCACAGCCCTGATGTCAGGGTGCACCCTCAGAAACTCCAGCAGGGCCCGGGTGCCCCCTTTCTTCACCCCGATGATGATGGCTTGGGGCAGCTTCTTGCTGCCGGATCCGTTGTAGAAGCTGCTGATGGAGCCCGTCTCCTCCGCCTGTAGTCGGGGCTCGGGCCGGAGCAGCAGCTGGGACAGGACTCCGGGCTGCGCCGCCGGGGCGCTGGGGGCGCAGGAGCCGGCGCAGGAGTAGAACATGTAGAGGCAGAGGAAGAGCATGGTGCAGAGGGGCAGCAGCAGCCTCCTTCTCAGGTGGGGCACGGGGCTGGCATCCATAGGGACATCCTGGCAGGGAGCTCACTGCGTCCTAGGCGGCATCCTGCGCCCTGTGTGCACAATCCGGCGGTAACGCATCCCCGTGCAGAGTCCAGGCTGTCCCAGCAGAGGCGATCCACTGTCTCATCACTGCCCGCCGCCTGCCCCGGACTGCCGCCTCCTGCCTGCCAGCGCAGAGCCATGGCAAAGGGGGAGGGGCGGGCGCCTGACAGGCGGCCGCCCGCCCAATCACACCGGGGCAACATATGCTAATTAGCCATTTGTTGATAAAGGACAGCCAATAGGGGGAGACGCTGTGCAGGGTGATTGGTGGCCGAGGCTATAATAGACCCTGGAACAGGGATAGTGGGCTCAGAGGCTGCAAGGAGGGAGAGCAGAGGACTGGGTGCTGAGAGGGAGAGCAGAGGACTGGGTGCTGAGAGGGAGAGCAGAGGACTGGGTGCTGAGAGGGAGAGCACAGGACTGGGTGCTGAGAGAGGCTGCAGGAGACCAGAGGACAGGGTGCTGAGAGGGAGAGCAGAGGACTGGGTGCTGAGAGGGAGAGCAGAGGACTGGGTGCTGAGAGGGAGAGCAGAGGACTGGGTGCTGAGAGGGAGAGCAGAGGACTGGGTGCTGAGAGGGAGAGCACAGGACTGGGTGCTGAGAAGGAGAGCAGAGGACTGGGTGTGAGAGGGAGAGCACAGGACTGGGTGCTGAGAGGGAGAGCAGAGGACTGGGTGCTGAGAGGGAGAGCACAGGACTGGGTGCTGAGAGGGAGAGCACAGGACTGGGTGCTGAGAGAGGCTGCAGGAGACCAGAGGACAGGGTGCTTGCTGAGAAAGACTGCAGGGTGCTGAGAGGAAGAGCAGAGGACAGGGTGCTGAGAGAGGCTGCAGGAGACCAGAGGACAGGGTGCTGAGAAGGAGAGCAGAGGACAGGGTGCTGAGAGGGAGAGCAGAGGACTGGGTGCTGAGAGGGAGAGCAGAGGACTGGGTGCTGAGAGAGGCTGCAGGAGACCAGAGGACAGGGTGCTGAGAAAGACTGCAGGGTGCTGAGAGGAAGAGCAGAGGACTGGGTGCTGAGAGAGGCTGCAGGAGACCAGAGGACAGGGTGCTGAGAAAGACTGCAGGGTGCTGAGAGGCAGAGCAGAGGACAGGGTGCTGAGAGAGGCTGCAGGAGAGCAGAGGACTGGGTGCTGAGAGGGAGAGCAGAGGACTGGGTGCTGAGATGGAGAAAAGAGGACAGGGTGCTGAGATGGAGAAAAGAGGACAGGGTGCTGAGAGGGAGAGCAGAGGACAGAATGCTGAGAGAGGCTGCAGGAGACCAGAGGACAGGGTGCTGAGAAAGACTGCAGGGTGCTGAGAGGAAGAGCAGAGGACTGGGTGCTGAGAGGAAGAGCAGAGGACAGGGTGCTGAGAGGAAGAGCAGAGGACAGGGTGCTGAGAGGAAGAGCAGAGGACAGGGTGCTGAGAGGAAGAGCAGAGGACTGGATGCTGAGAGAGGCTGCAGGGTGCTGACAGGGACAGCAGAGGACAGGGACAGCAGAGGACAGGGTGGGTGCTTAGAGGTGCTGCAGGACATGGGAGAGATGTGTCCTGTCCACCAGAGCATGTTATATACACCCAGCTGATACACTGCACGGATGTGTCTATGGATGTGTACATGTGATTACACCTAGTTGATGTATTATATATATATGTTCCAGGATACACGCAGCCCCTTCTCGCATAAAAGGAAGTTGCAGTGAAAATATTGATGCTAGAATCTTATAATATTTTTTGATACAATCACATCCTCTCATATAAATATTTATTATTTCCACCAATAATATAAATATAAAATAAATTCCAAAAAATATATAATTCTATTCATTTATGAACCTAATAATGAATTGAAAAAAATGTAATGAGGAGATGTAGTGAAGCCCCCAATATGTCCTGTGCACGGACTGTACTGTTAGATGTAGTGAAGCCCCCCATGTGTACACTGCACGGTCTGTACTGCTAGGAGATGTAGTGAAGCCCCCAATGTGCATGGTCTGTACTGCTAGGAGATGTAGTGAAGCCCCCCATGTGTACACTGCACGGTCTGTACTGCTAGGAGATGTAGTGAAGCCCCCAATGTGCATGGTCTGTACTGCTGCTGATTGTTGGGCTCTTGTATATAGGGGGGGGGGGGGGGGGGGGGGGGGGGGGTGTATGAAGCCATGTAACAATTGAGTGTGGGGTCTTGTGTGTTGGGGGCTCAGGGCTGGAATCAATATGTAGGGTCCTTGTTCTCTCTTTGAAGGGCTAGGGGCGGCTGAGTGCAGTGACACTGAAGATCGATGGCTTTACAAATGTGGAATTATTTATCTTCAGTGTCCATTCAGTTGTGACAAGTTCAATATGCTGCACGAGGAGGGGGCTCAGCTTCTAGAAGAGTGTGTGGATGTATGAGCCGAGAGCTCAGCGTCAGGAGGAGGACGCTACAGGGAGTATAATAATATCATTCCATCAGCTACATTTATAGTCATCAGGGAATGTCCATTATTAGCTCTGCAAATCAATGAATTGTTTTATTCTCTTATATCAGTTCTGAGAAAGCCGCGTGACAATCGCCACTATAGGAACTTCTGCGCTTCCACATACATACTGTAAGAGAGAACCTGAGCCAGCACTCTGGGATGGTGGATAGTGGGGGTTCTAAGCCAGCACTCTGGTATGGTGGATAGTGGGGGTTTTGGGATAGCACTCTGGGATGGTGGATAGTGGGGGTTCTAAGCCAGCACTCTGGGATGGTGGATAGTGGGGGTTCTAAGCCAGCACTCTGGGATGGCGGATAGTGGGAGTTCTAAGCCAGCACTCTGGGATGGTGGATAGTGGGGGTTCTAAGCCAGCACTCTGGGATGGTGGATAGTGAGGGTTCTAAGCCAGCACTCTGGGATGGTGGATAGTGGGGGTTCTAAGCCAGCACTCTGGGATGGTGGATAGTGGGGGTTCTAAGCCAGCACTCTGGGATGGTGGATAGTGGGGGTTCTAAGCCAGCACTCTGGGATGGTGGATAGTGGGGGTTCTAAGCCAGCACTCTGGGATGGCGGATAGTGGGGGTTCTAAGCCAGCACTCTGGCATGGTGGATAGTGGGGGTTCTAAGCCAGCACTCTGGGATGGTGGATAGTGGGGGTTCTAAGCCAGCACTCTGGGATGGTGGATAGTGGGGGTTCTGGGACAGCACTCTGGGATGGTGGATAGTGGGGGTTCTAAGCCAGCACTCTGGGATGGCGGATAGTGGGGGTTCTAAGCCAGCACTCTGGGATGGTGGATAGTGGGGGTTCTAAGCCAGCACTCTGGGATGGCGGATAGTGGGGGTTCTGGGACAGCACTCTGGGATGGTGGATAGTGGGGGTTCTGGGACAGCACTCTGGTATGGTGGATAGTGGGGGTTCTAGGACAGCACTCTGGGATGGTGGATAGTGGGGGTTCTAAGCCAGCACTCTGGGATGGTGGATAGTGGGGGTTCTGGGACAGCACTCTGGGATGGTGGATAGTGGGGGTTCTAAGCCAGCACTCTGGTATGGTGGATAGTGGGGGTTTTGGGACAGCACTCTGGGATGGTGGATAGTGGGGGTTCTAAGCCAGCACTCTGGGATGGTGTATAGTGGGGGTTCTAAGCCAGCACTCTGGGAAGGTTGATAGTGGGGGTTCTGGGACAGCACTCTGGTATGGTGGATAGTGGGGGTTCTAGGACAGCACTCTGGGATGGTGGATAGTGAGGGTTCTAAGCCAGCACTCTGGGATGGTGGATACTGGGGGTTCTAAGCCAGCACTCTGGGATGGTGGATAGTGGGGGTTCTAAGCCAGCACTCTGGGATGGTGGATAGTGGGGGTTCTAAGCCAGCACTCTGGGATGGCGGATAGTGGGGGTTCTAAGCCAGCACTCTGGCATGGTGGATAGTGGGGGTTCTAAGCCAGCACTCTGGGATGGTGGATAGTGGGGGTTCTAAGCCAGCACTCTGGGATGGTGGATAGTGGGGGTTCTGGGACAGCACTCTGGGATGGTGGATAGTGGGGGTTCTAAGCCAGCACTCTGGGATGGCGGATAGTGGGGGTTCTAAGCCAGCACTCTGGGATGGCGTATAGTGGGGGTTCTGGGACAGCACTCTGGGATGGTGGATAGTGGGGGTTCTGGGACAGCACTCTGGTATGGTGGATAGTGGGGGTTCTAGGACAGCACTCTGGGATGGTGGATAGTGGGGGTTCTAAGCCAGCACTCTGGGATGGTGGATAGTGGGGGTTCTGGGACAGCACTCTGGGATGGTGGATAGTGGGGGTTCTAAGCCAGCACTCTGGTATGGTGGATAGTGGGGGTTTTGGGACAGCACTCTGGGATGGTGGATAGTGGGGGTTCTAAGCCAGCACTCTGGGATGGTGTATAGTGGGGGTTCTAAGCCAGCACTCTGGGAAGGTTGATAGTGGGGGTTCTGGGACAGCACTCTGGTATGGTGGATAGTGGGGGTTCTAGGACAGCACTCTGGGATGGTGGATAGTGAGGGTTCTAAGCCAGCACTCTGGGTTGGTGGATAGTGGGGGTTCTAAGCCAGCACTCTGGGATGGTGGATACTGGGGGTTCTAAGCCAGCACTCTGGGATGGTGGATAGTGGGGGTTCTAAGCCAGCACTCTGGGATGGTGGATAGTGGGGGTTCTGGGACAGCACTCTGGGATGGTGGATAGTGGGGGTTCTAAGCCAGCACTCTGGGATGGCGGATAGTGGGGGTTCTAAGCCAGCACTCTGGGATGGCGGATAGTGGGGGTTCTAAGCCAGCACTCTGGGATGGTGTATAGTGGGGGTTCTAAGCCAGCACTCTGGGAAGGTTGATAGTGGGGGTTCTGGGACAGCACTCTGGTATGGTGGATAGTGGGGGTTCTAGGACAGCACTCTGGGATGGTGGATAGTGAGGGTTCTAAGCCAGCACTCTGGGTTGGTGGATAGTGGGGGTTCTAAGCCAGCACTATGGGATGGTGGATACTGGGGGTTCTAAGCCAGCACTCTGGGATGGTGGATAGTGGGGTTCTAAGCCAGCACTCTGGGATGGTGGATAGTGGGGGTTCTAAGCCAGCACTCTGGTATGGTGGATAGTGGGGGTTCTAAGCCAGCACTCTGGGATGGTGGATAGTGGGGGTTCTAAGCCAGCACTCTGGGATGGTGGATAGTTGGGGTTGTAAGCCAGCACTCTGGGATGGTGGATAGTGGGGGTTCTAAGCCAGCACTCTGGGATGGTGGATAGTGGGGGTTCTAAGCCAGCACTCTGGGATGGTGGATAGTGGGGGTTCTAAGCCAGCACTCTGGGATGGCGGATGGTGGGGGTTCTAAGCCAGCACTCTGGGATGGTGGATAGTGGGGGTTCTAAGCCAGCACTCTGGGATGGTGGATAGTGGGGGTTCTAAGCCAGCACTCTGGGATTGTGGATAGTGGGGGTTCTAAGCCAGCACTCTGGGATGGTGGATAGTGGGGGTTCTGGGACAGCACTCTGGGATGGTGGATAGTGGGGGTTCTAAGCCAGCACTCTGGGATGGCGGATAGTGGGGGTTCTAAGCCAGCACTCTGGGATGGTGGATAGTGGGGGTTCTAAGCCAGCACTCTGGGATGGCGGATAGTGGGGGTTCTGGGACAGCACTCTGGGATGGTGGATAGTGGGGGTTCTGGGACAGCACTCTGGTATGGTGGATAGTGGGGGTTCTAGGACAGCACTCTGGGATGGTGGATAGTGGGGGTTCTAAGCCAGCACTCTGGGATGGTGGATAGTGGGGGTTCTAAGCCAGCACTCTGGGATGGTGGATAGTGGGGGTTCTGGGACAGCTTTCTGGGATGGTGGATAGTGGGGGTTCTGGGACAGCACTCTGGTATGGTGGATAGTGGGGGTTTTGGGACAGCACTCTGGGATGGTGGATAGTGGGGGTTCTAAGCCAGCACTCTGGGATGGTGTATAGTGGGGGTTCTAAGACAGCACTCTGGGAAGGTTGATAGTGGGGGTTCTGGGACAGCACTCTGGTATGGTGGATAGTGGGGGTTCTAGGACAGCACTCTGGGATGGTGGATAGTGAGGGTTCTAAGCCAGCACTCTGGGTTGGTGGATAGTGGGGGTTCTAAGCCAGCACTCTGGGATGGTGGATACTGGGGGTTCTAAGCCAGGACTCTGGGATGGTGGATAGTGGGGTTCTAAGCCAGCACTCTGGGATGGTGGATAGTGGGGGTTCTAAGCCAGCACTCTGGGATGGTGGATACTGGGGGTTCTAAGCCAGCACTCTGGGATGGTGGATAGTGGGGGTTTTAAGCCAGCATTCTGGGATGGCGGATAGTGGGGGTTCTAAGCCAGCACTCTGGGATGGCGGATAGTGGGGGTTCTAAGCCAGCACTCTGGGATGGCGGATAGTGGGGGTTCTAAGCCAGCACTCTGGGATGGCGGATAGTGGGGGTTCTAAGCCAGCACTCTGGGATGGTGGATAGTGGGGGTTCTAAGCCAGCACTCTGGGATGGTGGATAGTGGGGGTTCTAAGCCAGCACTCTGGGATGTTAATTAGTGGGGGTTCTAGGCCAGCACTCTGGGATGATGGATAGTAGGGGTTCTGGGACTGTACTCTGGTGTGGTGGATAGTGGGGGTTCTGGGACAGCACTCTGGGATGGTGGATAGTGAGGGTTCTAAGCCAGCACTCTGGGATGGTGGATAGTGTGGGCTCTAAGCCAGCATTCTGGGATGGTGGATAGTGGGGGTTCTAGGCCAGCACTCTGGGATGGTGGATAGTTGGGGTTGTGGGACAGCACTCTGGGATGGTGGATAGTGGGGGTTCTGGGACAGGACTCTGGGATGGTGGATAGTAAGGGTTCTAAGCCAGCACTCTGGTATGGTGGATAGTGGGTGTTCTGGGACAGCACTCTGGTATGGTGGATAGTGGGGGTTCTAAGCCAGCACTCTGGGATGGTGGATAGTGGGGGTTCTAAGCCAGCACTCTGGGATGGTGGATAGTAGAGGTTCTGGGACAGCACTCTGGGATGGTGGATAGTGGGGGTTCTAAGCCAGCACTCTGGGATGGTGTATAGTGGGGGTTCTGGGACAGCACTCTGGTATGGTGGATAGTGGGGGTTCTAAGCCAGCACTCTGGGATGGCGGATAGTGGGGGTTCTAAGCCAGCACTCTGGGATGGTGGATAGTGGGGGTTCTGGGACAGCACTCTAGTATGGTGGATAGTTGGGGTTCTGGGACAGCACTCTGGGATGGTGGATAGTGAGGGTTCTAAGCCGGCACTCTGGGATGGTGGATAGTGGGGGTTCTAAGCCAGCATTCTGGGATAATGGATAGTGGGGGTTCTAAGCCAGCACTCTGGGATGGTGGATAGTGGGGTTTCTAAGCCAGCACTCTGGGATGGTGGATAGTGGGGGTTCTAAGCCAGCACTCTGGGATGGTGGATAGTGGGGGTTCTAAGCCAGCACTCTGGTATGGTGGATAGTGGGGGTTCTGGGACAGCACTCTGGGATGGTGGATAGTGGGGGTTCTAAGCCAGCACTCTGGGATGGTGGATAGTGGGGGTTCTAAGCCAGCACTCTGGGATGGTGGATAGTGGAGGTTCTGGGACAGCACTCTGGGATGGTGTATAGTGGAGGGTTCTAAGCCAGCACTCTGGGATGGTGTATAGTGGGGGTTCTGGGACAGCACTCTGGTATGGTGGATAGTGGGGGTTCTAAGCCAGCACTCTGGGATGGTGTATAGTGGGGGTTCTAAGTCAGCACTCTGGGATGGTGGATAGTGGGGGTTCTGGGACAGCACTCTAGTATGGTGGATAGTGGAGGTTCTAAGCCGGCACTCTGGGATGGTGGATAGTGGGGGTTCTAAGCCAGCATTCTGGGATAATGTATAGTGGTGGTTCTAAGCCAGCACTCTGGGATGGTGGATAGTGGGGGTTCTAAGCCAGCACTCTGGGATGGTGAATAGTGGGGGTTGTAAGCCAGCACTCTGGGATGGTGGATAGTGGGGGTTCTAAGCCAGCACTCTGGGGTGGTGGATAGTGGGGGTTCTACGCCAGCACTCTGGAATGGTGGATAGTGGGGGTTCTAAGCCAGCACTCTGGGATGGTGGATAGTGGGGGTTCTAAGCCAGCACTCTGGGGTGGTGGATAGTGGGGGTTCTACGCCAGCACTCTGGGATGGTGGATAGTGGGGGTTCTAAGCCAGCACTATGGTATGGTGGATAGTGGGGGTTCTAAGCCAGCACTCTGGGATGGTGGATAGTGGGGGTTCTAAGCCAGCACTCTGGGATGGTGGATAGTGGGGGTTCTGGGACAGCACTCTAGTATGGTGGATAGTGGAGGTTCTAAGCCGGCACTCTGGGATGGTGGATAGTGGGGGTTCTAAGCCAGCATTCTGGGATAATGTATAGTGGTGGTTCTAAGCCAGCACTCTGGGATGGTGGATAGTGGGGGTTCTAAGCCAGCACTCTGGGATGGTGAATAGTGGGGGTTGTAAGCCAGCACTCTGGGATGGTGGATAGTGGGGGTTCTAAGCCAGCACTCTGGGGTGGTGGATAGTGGGGGTTCTACGCCAGCACTCTGGAATGGTGGATAGTGGGGGTTCTAAGCCAGCACTCTGGGATGGTGGATAGTGGGGGTTCTAAGCCAGCACTCTGGGGTGGTGGATAGTGGGGGTTCTACGCCAGCACTCTGGGATGGTGGATAGTGGGGGTTCTAAGCCAGCACTATGGTATGGTGGATAGTGGGGGTTCTAAGCCAGCACTCTGGGATGGTGGATAGTGGGGGTTCTAAGCCAGCACTCTGGGATGGTGGATAGTGGGGGTTCTAAGCCAGCACTCTGGGGTGGTGGATAGTGGGGGTTCTAAGCCAGCACTCTGGGATGGTGGATAGTGGGGGTTCTAAGCCAGCACTCTGGTATGGTGGATAGTGGGGGTTCTAAGCCAGCACTCTGGGATGGTGGATAGTGGGGGTTCTAAGCCAGCACTCTGGGATGGTGAATAGTGGGGGTTCTAAGCCAGCACTCTGGGATGGTGGATGGTGGGGGTTCTAAGCCAGCACTCTGGGATGGTGGATAGTGGGGGTTCTAAGCCAGCACTCTGGGTTGGTGGATAGTGGGGGTTCTAAGCCAGCACTCTGGGATGGTGGATAGTGGGGGTTCTGGGACAGCACTCTGGGATGGTGGCTAGTGGGGGTTCTGGGACAGTGCATTGTTTGTTACATTTTACGTGTCCTTTGAGTTATAATGATTTGTTTCAGCTTTGGTAATAGGAGACAGAGCATTAAATACATGGGGGAGAAGCTGCTGGAGGGGAGGGGGTGTCTGCCGGAAGAAAAGAAGGATTTAGCAAATTAGTTTTCAAAGAGATTGAGTTCTTTAAAGTTTTGGCTTTGAAAAATACAATAGAGACAAATTATCTATATCTATCTATTTAATATCTATCAGTCTAGTATCTATATAATATCTATCTATCTCATATCTATCTTCTATCTCATATCTATCATCTAATATCTATCTATCTATTATCTATCTATCTATCTATCTATTATCTATCTATCTAATATCTATCTATCTATCTATTTATCTATCTGTCTATAAAAATATATCTACACAGATGAGCAAAAGGGTAACAATGTTTGAACTTCTGACTTTCAGGCTCCATATCTCACCATCCACTACAGCTTTGAACCTGAGACTCCCATCATTTTATAGACAATCATCTTGGCTATCTCATAGATAAATTGGACTTACGACAATTTGCATATGATTAGTTATGCAGATTCTTGCCATGTGACTGAATTGTTACTGTTTTGCTCCTAAAAGTCTACATTTTTATTTTTGTTATTTTATTAGTATTTTATAAATCCACTTTGGCTTTCAGCACTGCTTGAGTCCTTCTGGACATGCTCTCAATCAGATTCAAGCATTTCTCAACTGAAATCTGTTCTTAGGTCTCTTCTACACGTTCCCAATGTTGGTGCATACTGATCGACTCACTTGGGTACGAATACAGCTTTTTCTTCAGCTCTACCCACATGTGTTCGATTGGGTTTGGGTCTGGGGACTGTGGGGGCCAATTCAGCACCTCTACTTCATTGTCATTGAAACATTTCTTTGCCAATCTCGACCTATGCTTTGGTTCGTTGTCCTCCTGGAACACTATATTGTCCTTTTTATACCCATAGTACTCGAGTGTAAGAAGTAACTCATCTTGTAGGATACTCCCATACTGTATAGTTCAGCACTGAGACCACCATTGATCCTTGTCAAGTATCCAACACCTTTGGCTGTGAAACAACCCCATATCCTCAGGCTTCCTCCACTGAACTTGACAGTTCCTTCAGTTTCTCGATCCGTTAGCCCCCTTTTCCCTTGTTTCTCCCAGACCCATTTGCACCCATCAGAGCCCAATCTATTGACTTTCGTCCCATCGCTCCAAATCACCAGTTTCCAATCTTTTACTGTCCACACTTTTTTAGAATCTCGAGCCGACGCTTCTTATG
Organism: Bufo bufo; assembly: GCF_905171765.1. Taxonomy (NCBI): domain Eukaryota; kingdom Metazoa; phylum Chordata; class Amphibia; order Anura; family Bufonidae; genus Bufo; species Bufo bufo. Next base: position 426,609,439 of record NC_053394.1, read on the forward strand.
ACGATATTGAAGTTGAGGCTTCTTCACCTTTTTTGTGCCACCATTCCAGACTTGTGTAATGTGCATCGCACGGCGCTTGCATGGACATCTGTGATCTCACTATGACGAAGCGTACGAGCCGCCTCCACTGTCGTGCCAGAACTGATAGACCTTGTGATGAGCAGACTTGTTGACTCCGATATTTTGCCTGGACGTCCACCTCTTTGCTTTGGAGTGGACAGACGGACTTCATTCGTATTCTTCCACCTCACATGATGAAGTTTGGCTGTTCCGAGACCATGTGCCCGATGGTTGTGACGTCACTGGCCTCGGTTAGACAACAAGAAGGCGGCGGCGCTCCCAGTAGCGTTTTGCACTGTTTGCAGCAGAATATAAAACATGAAAGTGTGGAAAACCTTTGACCGTCCAGAAACCAGCGATATCTCTTTCCCGGTCGACGCTCCTGGGTCATAAACGCAATTAAAATTCATGGTAACGAAAACAAATCATTTCTGCAGTGTCTGGATAACGCCTGCACACCTCCGATGTACGGCGTAATAAACTGGTATCACACACCTTGTGGAAACCGCATATAAAATGTCCACGCAATTCTGGGAGTATAAACACATCCTCCGAGCGCAGAGCTGCGTCCGCGGAAACTTCTCGCCTTTCACTGGAGGAAGTGACTTCCTCTTTTATTTAAACCCCATAAACCCCGACACATTTTATAGGATGTTAAACCTGACACCACTTTGCAGACAGAAGGAAAATACACATAAAACAACCACAAATCCGCTGTTTTCCTAAGCATTTCTACGCG